>NC_090941.1:66211587-66836587 GCF_040938575.1 Ambystoma mexicanum | reverse complement strand
AGTGATTTCCGCTTCAATTTTAGATATTTGGTTTTCTAGGACTTTACGGACTCCCCCCGTGGCAGCTATCACGGCCCCTCTTATGACCACCTTATAGTCACTGGGCCTCATTACGACCCTGGCGGTAAGGGGTTAACGCCAGCGTTAGCTGCGCCGACCCCTTACCGCCAACTACGAGGTCCCTTAGCGCCATGGCGCTTTTAACACCTGCTTTTAGCAGGTGTTAAAATCCATGGCGCTAAGGGACCATGGAGTTAATTACGCCACCGTAATTTACGGTGGCGTAATTAACGCCTTCCCCACTCCCATTATGCCCTATGGGGCAAAAATGGGAATGGGGAAGGGTAAATGGGGATTGGGGACTTACCGCCCCGCCGACCTCGGAATGGGGCGGTAAGTCCGCCAACCACCATGGCGTAAACGTAGTTTACGCCATGGTGGTAAAGTCACGGCCCAGGCGGTAACTTACCGCCTGGGTCGTAATGAGGCCCACTGTGTTGGTATTGTCTACACTGCCCCCAGGTTGCATTAAAAACACTGCTCTGATTGGGTTCTTAGGCTCTCTCTAAAGTCGGTATCTCGAAGCGATTCAGCACATAGTTTCCATGTGGGAATAGATTTGGGACTGTCTGCAAGTGTCCATTGGACAATCAGGGAGGAATGGTCCGACACGGTCCTGCCATCATATGATACGCTTGCTATGTTCCCCAGCTGTTCTCTGCCTGTGAGGACAAAGTCTATCCTCGTGCATAGCTTGTGCGCACTTGAGTAGAATGAGAATTCTTGTTTGTTGTGGTTCAGCCACCTCCATACCTCTTGTAGTTCCAAGTCTCTGGTCAGTGTCTGCAATGCTTTTGCTGAGGGGGGTAAAGGGGGAGTGTCATTCCCGCATCGTCTGATCTGTCCAGTACGGGATCTAAGACACAGTTGAAGTCTCCTCCCCATATCCAGTAGGCGCCTCTGAACATAGGATAGGGTAGAGCGATCGGTAGAATGCGGCTGCATTTTGGTTGGGTGCATATGTATTTATTATGCAGAATACTTTACTGTCTATGTAGCCATGTAGGAGTATGATCCTTCCTTCCTGATCTGAGTATTTGTGTAAGATACGGTGCAACACTCCTGGTGCAATCCATATGAGGACGCCTCTAGTTGGAATATGCTGAGCCGTATCCATTTCCTCTCCATTTACCGAGAATCTGCTTTTGTTTGTCCGGAGTCAGGTGTGTTTACTGTATTAGTGCGATTTGGATATTTTTTCTGCGCAGGTAGGCCATCACCCTCATTCTCTTCACATAATTATTTAAGCCACGTACATTCCATGTGACCATTTGTAGTTTGTCTGCCATTGGGGATTTGTTGCTCAATCCTCTTCTCAGGGCTATATTTGTCTCATTGTATCAGCGCTCCCAAGCTTTCTCCGTTTGTGGTCTTGGGTTCTCGGCTTTCAGCCACTCCGTGGGTTTGTGGGTATTTTCCTGTGGTATAGTTTCCTGTGGTTTCAACAAAAACGTTAAGGTTAAACTGTAACTTAGAACTTGTTGCCCATCGGCTGTGATCCGTAGAGACATCTCCACCATCATCCCGCTGGTCCGCAGGATGCCTGTGGATGAGCACATAGAGCGCTCTTAGTCCATTTTCGATTTGGCAGGTCCTTGTATTCCCCCGGTTTTCCGAGTGCTTTTTGGTCAGAGTTTAGTTGGATTTGAGGGCTGAGTTCCTGCTTCTAATGTCTATTTCTTCTGACGCGAGTGGCTATACGAGCACCATGACGGCTGGAGTTTAGTCTGGTGCATTCTGTTTTCTGCTGAGGCATTTCTCTTGGAGCTGACCAAGGCTGTGTTCATCCATCCAGGAGTTCACGTCCTCTGGGGTCTCAAAGAACAGAGATTTTCCATTATACATTATTTTCATTTTTGCTGGGTAGAGGAGCATGTATTTAATATGTAAAGCGTTTTCCAGCACCTTCGTTCTGGAGGTCGTTTGCTTGAGTGTCTGCTCCGTCTCTCCAACTCTGCCTGCTAGGTTACGAACGTCTTGGCGCAGGAGACCCATGTCACTCCTGGTACCAGGGTATCAGTGTGAGAGAACAGATCTCAACGACCGGTGGGGGGTGTCTGTACTCCCACTCCCTATATGGTGGAGGAGAGGCACAGGAGACCCCAGCCAAGATTCTCTATTCGGTAGCAATGGTCGAGCAATCAAGGCCTAGCTTCTCAGGAGGTGATGCAGGCTGGTTCTTAGGTACAGTGTATCCCCCAAGCCCCCACAAAGGAATATCCACACTCTGTATTGGTTAGAACACAGTCTTTATATAATCAAAAGTTAAGGTTATGTACATTTATCATGATAACTCACTTTGTACTCTGGCAAAATCTACAATGACAAATATTTACAATCCTAAAGTGGTACCACCCTAGATCTCATTGAAGTGCATGAGCAATACTGTACAATATCACACAGACCAATAGAGTGAAACCAGCAATAGAGAGAGGAGAGAAAATAAGATGGTTGAGCAATAGGCAGAATACTGACCCCTACCACTAGGCACAGTTCTGTGTGGAGATCCCCCCACCTGGGCAACCTGTGAAGAAAGATATAGTACCAGCCCAGTCCATATATTGCTCTGCAAGTCTTATTCTCTCCTATAATGTTTTTACCCCCCCAATGTACCTGGTGGAGTTGAGCTCCTCGAAGGCGTCGACAAACGTCGAGGGACTCGCTGTTCGGCGACGGGGAATCGACGGCCCTTCTTGAATGCCTTCCCTTTCAAGCGGGAGGCACGGGGCGTCGAACGTCCGTCGACAAACGAGGTAGAACAATGTCGAAGAGGCGGCAGCTTCGTCCGAGCGGTGCTCGTCGGCGTCGTGCAAGGCGGAGGTGTGCGGGGCACCTCGATGACAATAGTTCTGGACCGCAAAGATTGTAGAGACGGAAGCCCAGCCAGGGCGTTGAGTCGTCCGAGTCTTTGAGGTCGTCGGGTGGCGGGAAACCCACCGGCAGGTTTCTCCTCGGCGCGTTGGTCGGCCTCGACTTTCTCCGGCAGGATAAGCGGTCGACGATGCGGTCGACGGGTCCTTCGATTGAATGTTCTTAGGCAAAGGAGCGGACGGCTCCGGTCGTCGGCGGCACGGCGTCAAGTGGTTCCCACGGCTGGGTAACACAACTTCGACGGGCCTCCAGCGGTTTCACAAACCTGCGAACCCTGGTCGACGGCAATGGACTTCGACGGCGTTGATGTCCGGGTGCTTCACTTCGATCTCCTCAGCGGTCCCGTCTCGGGTCGACAGCCTTTCGAGGGTCTGTCTTCCAGGGCGCTTTTGTCCCTCGCACGGGAAGAGGGCGCCTTACCAGGTCCTCTCTCGGGTCAGCCCTCGACGATCTCGTCAGCCTTCGGATCGGTCGAAGCAAATGCCACAGCAAGTCTTCTTCTTCCAGCTGGACGTCGAGGATCAGCAGTTCCAGTTACTCGTAGAGTGGAGACTCAGCTCCCTGGCTGCTTCAGGAGCACAATGGTCGCTTCTCAACCAAAGGTCCCTTCTGAACACTTTTCCAGTGGTGAGAGGTCCCCAGATATACTATCCTCTCTCTCATCCACGCTGCTGGCACACACTCAGCAGCCAATCATACTGCAGGGCATTCATGCAGTCAGTCAGCCAATCAGGCACACAGTGCATTCAGGCCACACTCCTCCCTTCCAGACACTCACAACAAGAAATGTGGATTGGGACAAGTACCCAGCCATTCAACACTACACACTGCATTCAGGCCAGTTTCGGGCAGGGCTGTCTCAGTCTTTGTCTCTCATGCCAGAAACCAGACAACCACAACAAGAAGTGTATATTGGTCACACACTCCATTCACCCAGGTCCCACCCACAGGAGGTACCCACAACATACAGACACTGGGAAGGCTCCAGCGAGTCTAGCTGGGCCTTTACAACAATACCATACATGGAACTTCCACCCAACAGCCAGTCAGGGGGAAGGGACAGAGACAGGGCTTCCCAGGACTTTGGGAAAACAAGATAACAGGCAATAGAAAGCAAGAGGCCACAGGGGCCATCTTGTTTTCTATTAGGAATCAACAGATCCCAATGGCAGGGCCAGGGTATCCCAAAATGGAGGACACCCGGAGCACCTGTCAAATTCAGCACGGAGCTGCCACCAGCCCATACCCTGCTCTGGGGTCACCCACAGGTGCCCAAAAACATACACTAGGGGCACAGGGTTGTACCCCTACCCATGGGTGCCATAAGGGTATCCCATGGGTCTGTTCACCAAACCAAAAGAGAGAGCTGCACTGCCAGGAGTCCCACATGGACTCCGGGGCAGAAAACATAACAGAACACATGGTAAAAACAGAAAAAGGACAAGGATTCAGAGGCCCTGTCCCTCAGATGCATTTCCAGCATCACAGTCGCCCCCCCCAGACTGAGGTGGAGGGTGTCTAATCTCCCACGGGATAGACACCCTCATCCAGACGGTCAACATACCTTCTGGAAAGGCCATCTGCATTATCGTGACTCTTCCCTGGTCTGTGCTCTATGGTGAAGTCTAGCCCTTGCAGGCTAATGGACCACCTGAGCAATTTCGGGTTCTCACCCTTCATCTGCATAAGCCACTTCAGGGGCTTATGATCTGTTTGGACCTTGAAGGTAGACCCCGTAAGGTAGGGCCTAAAACGCCTAAGGCTCCAAACTATACTAAAACACTCCTTTTCAACAGTAGCCCACCTAAGTTCTCTACCCTTGAGTTGTCTACTGATGAATATGATAGGGTGTTCTCTCCCTTTGTCATCTAACTGGGACAAGACAGCTCCGATTCCGGTGTCGCAGGCATCCGTCTGGACGATAAAGGGTCGGCTGTAGTCAGGCGCACTCAACACAGGTGCCCTACACAGACTTTCTTTGAAGCCATCAAAGGCCCGCTGACAGTCTTCGGTCCAAGTAACCTTCCTAGGCTGCTTGGGTGACGTTAGAGCTGTCAGAGGTGCAGCTATGGTCCCATAGTCTGCCATGAAATTGCGATAGTACCCAGTGAGGCCCAAAAAGGCTCTCACCTGGGTTTGAGTAGTGGGAGTCTCCCAGTTCTGTGCATCCTGTACTTTACTGGCGAGAGGTTGGATTTGACCCCCTCCTACCTCATGACCAAGATAGGTAACTCTCCCCTGCGCTATCTGGCACTTAGTAGCCTTGATAGTGAGGTTAGCCATTTTCAAGGCCTGCAACACCCTATCCAGATGTGTCAAATGCTCTTCCCAGGTGGAACTGTAGACGGCAATGTCGTCTAAGTAAGCCACACAAAAGGCTTCCAGCCCACTGAGCGCATGATTGACCAATCTCTGGAAGGTGGCAGGGGCATTCTTCAACCCAAAAGGCATGACCCTAAACTGGTAGAGTCCCTCAGGTGTTGAGAAGGCCGTCTTTTCCTTGGCATGGTCTGTCAGAGCTATTTGCCAATAGCCTGAAGTGAGGTCAAAGGTGCTCACAAACTTGGCAGCAGCGATGGTGTCCACGAGCTCATCAGCCCTGGGTAATGGGTGCGCGTCAGTCTTGGTGACGGCATTGACTCCTCGGTAGTCCACACAGAACCTCCAATCCTTGGTACCTGCCTGGGAACTTGCCTTGGGGACAAGGACCACTGGACTGGACCAGGGACTGGTTGAGGGTTCAATAACACCCAGATCCAACATCTTGGCGACCTCAGCCTGGATGTGGTTCTTAACGGTATCTGACATACGGTAGCACCTGCTTTTGACAGGTACACTGTCACCAGTGTCAATTTTGTGCTTACACCACGGTGTAAGGCCTGGCTTCAGTGAAAACAAAGAGGCATACTGTTGGAGCAAAGCCCTACAGGCCCTCTGTTGCTCTGTTGTCAAATCTGGAGAGAGATGTACTCCCTCCACTGAGCCATCCTGAGGGTTGCTATGCAGCAAATCAGGAAGGGGCTCACTCTCATCCTCTTCTTGCCCAGAAGCTAGCAAGAGACATGAGACTTCCGCTCGCCTGTGGAAAGGCTTGAGCCTGTTGACATGGAATAGCTGAGGGGCTACCCAAGGGGCTCCCATGTCAACCAGATAATTGACTTCGCCCATCTTGGAGATGATCCTGAAGGGTCCAGTCCACTTGTCTGCCAAAGCCCTAGGCTTGGTAGGCTCCATCACAAGGATTTCCTGTCCCGGAGTCCAATCCACTTGCGAGGCTTTAAGGTCATGCCAGTACTTATTCAATTCCTGGCTGGCCTTGAGATTTGCTGTTGCCTGACCCATCATCTGTGTCATCCTCCGTCTGAGGCCTAACACATAGTCCCCCACTTGCTTGGCGGGACCCGGAGGGGTGGCTTCCAGGCCTTCTCTGATCAAGGCGAGGGCCCCCCTTACGGGATGTCCAAAGAGTAACTCAAAGGGGCTGAAACCAACACCCTCTTGAGGTACCTCCCTGTAAGCAAACAGCAGGCATGGCAGGAGGAGATCCCATTTCCTCCTTAGGGGTTCTTCCAAAGCCCCTAGCATGCCCTTGAGAGTTTTATTAAATCTCTCCACCAGACCATTGGTCTGGGGGTGGTAAGAGGTGGAGAACTTGTAGGTTACCCCGCACTCTTTCCACATGGTTTTCATGTAACTCGACATGAAGTTGGATCCTCTGTCAGAGACAACCTCCTTGGGGAATCCAACACGGGTGAAAATGCCCAGGAGCGCCCGGGCAACCACCTTGGCCGTAAACGTCCGAAGGGGTATCGCCTCAGGGTACCTGGTGGCATGATCTACCAAGACCAGGATGAACCGATGTCCACCTGAAGTGGGAGGGTCAAGGGAACCGACGATGTCGATGCCCACCCTCTCAAATGGGGTGCCAACCACGGGCAACGGCTGCAGTGGGGCAATGACACTGCCTCCAGTCTTGCCAGACAACTGACAAGTTGGGCAGGTCCTGCAGTGGGACTCCACCTCTACTCCCATCCGTGGCCAGTAGAAATGGGCAGAGAGCCTCTGCTTAGTCTTCTTGGTCCCAAGATGACCAGCCAAGGGCACCTCATGTGCCAACTGCAGTAGGAAGGGCCTGTAAACCTGGGGTACCACCAACCTCTTGCGGGCACCAGGTTCAGGCTTAGTGGGCTCACTAACAAGGAGCTCACCCTCCCAATAAATCCGGAAATTCCTAGGCACCTCTCCTTGTGCCTGGGCCAGGGCCTGTTTCCTCAGTCCCTCGAGAGAGTGGCACTGTAACGCTCACCTGATTCCCGTAGAGGCGCCGGTCTTGACTGGGCGTATACCGTATCTTCAAAGGTGATGTGTAACACACGGCTGGCTCTTTGGGCTGGACCTCTGTGCACTGTATGTCTGACTCGAAGGGTAAGATGTCTGCAGATAGAAAATATGGGATTAAGGAACTGGGTTATTGAATGTCTCTCTCTTCTTCCCTTTCTCTTCTCCTGTAGAACCCCAAAGGTTAACGCTCTCACCTTAGGTAAGTGAACGCCGTGCTCTCCATCTGCCTCGGGGCAGGGTGCTGTAACCAGTTTCTTCACTGGATAAGGGGAGCAGGCCTCTTGACTTCAGAGGACTGCTGTCCGTCGTTTACGGCACGAACGGTAAGTTTCGAGTAATTCTAATGTCTTTAAAGTCTTTAGTAATGATGTTTCTTGTTTTGCAGGGTTCCGGCGATGGCAGATGACGGGCTGAAGTGAGTTGAAGATGGAGCCCGTGTGATGAATAGAAGCGCCTGGAAGCACGTAAGTAAGCGCTTGTTGCCTGCTTCACGATGCGCTCTAACTGTCTTCTTATTTTGCAGGTACAAGTTCGGAGCGGCTGCAGGGTGCCGGAATACCCACTGGGTTAGATGTGGAAAGGAGTAATGGCACGTGAGTATTAAAGTTCCCCAATGTCTTTAAACGCACCTTGTTTTGTCTTTCAGATGCGGGATGCAGCGCCGAAGGCCTCCGGAGCGTGCGAAGAGTTGGTAAGCTTTTGTCTTTCAGATGCCGGAATGCAGTGTGAAGACCTCCGGAGCGCACGAAGAGTAGGTAAGCCTTTGTCTTTCAGATGCCGGAATGCAGCGCGAGGCGTTGGTGACAGCCGATGGACCAGGTAAGTGAAGAGCTGTCACTGAAGACCGTAATGCTAACCTGTTCTTTCTTGTCTTTATAGGTGTTGCTGAAGACTGGATTCAGGATGGTAAGCCTTTTTCCTTAGGCCCAGGATCAGATGCAGAAGACACGATGAGCGTTCTGCTGCAGAGGATGCAGAATAACGCAAAGCAAGATTCATCCATCGGGTGTGGTTTAAATAGCCTCCTGTAGTGCTTAGGTGTCTCCTTCCAAAGCCACGCCTAGGTAAGAAAAGAGTTCCTGCTTTCCAGAAGAGTTCCAGTGTTCTGAATCTAGGGAGTGGCTCCTGCCCCACCCAACAGGAAAAGTAGTTCCAAACAGAAGAGGATCAGAGGCTCAACTGGCAGGCAAGTAAGCAGCATGGTCTGCTGCAGGTAAGTCCACCCAAGCATTATGAGCCTGGCGCTTCCAGCGCTGGGACTGGGCATATTTATGAGCCTGGTGCCACTGGCGCCAGGACTGGGTCCAAAAGGTCCCAATTGGGACTGGTTGGCACTCAGAACCTGGGTTATGGATCTGCTTCCAAGGGAGTTGGGGAAAACCCTGACCTTTTGGAAGCAGAGATCATGACAGTACCCCCCCTCAAGGCCCCTCCCGAACCGGGCTTCTCCGGGGGTTTTGGCTTGTCAGGAAATGTTCGGTGAAATCTTTTGATTAGGCGAGGAGCGTGGACATATTCAGCAGGTTCCCAGGATCTCTCTTGGGGGCCGTAGCCTTTCCAGTCAATTAGGTAAAATAGTTTAGATTTGGAGATCTTGGAGTCCAGAATGCTTTTGACTTCAAACTCGAGTTCTCCATCAACTAGGATAGGTTTTGGAGATTTAGTTAGTCGGGTTTGAGGTTGCACGGGTTTTAATAGAGAGACGTGGAAGACCGGATGTATCTTCATGTGCGGGGGCAAGTCCAACTTGACCACTACTGGGTTTACTATGGTAGTGATGGAATAGGGACCAAGGTATCTTGGGTTGAATGTGCGTGGCCCTTTTAGAGGTAGATATTTGGTGGATAACCAGACTTGATCCCCTACTTGATATTGAGGGGCTTCCTTCCGATGTTGATCTGCTCCTTTCTTGTATTTTTCTTTAGCCCTTTGAAGGTGAGAAACAGCTTCCTTAAAGGCTTGGGTGATTGTAGAATGCAGGTAGTCTACTGCTGGTGTTTCAAGATCTTGGAGGGGATCCAACTCCGAGGTTCGAGGGTGACTGCCGTACAAAAGAAAAAACGGGGTTTTCCCAGTTCCCGAATGGACAGAGTTATTGTAGGCATATTCGGCTATCCAAAGGATGTCTTTCCAAGTTTTTTCAGTTTGTTGCAGCATGCAGCGTAAATACTGTTCCAGAGTTTGATTGGTCCTCTCGGTTTGTCCGTCGGTCTGAGGGTGGTGACTGGTCGATAGTCTCACATCAATTTGAGCCGACCGACAGCAAGTTCGCCAAAAATGAGAAATAAATTGACTACCTCGATCCGAAATTAGAACCGAAGGAAAACCGTGCAGTCGGACGATGTTTTCGAGAAATTCTCGGGCCAGAGTTGCTGCTGTTGGCAAGCCTTTGAGCGGAATGAAATGCGCCATCTTGGAGAATAAGTCCACGATTACTAGAATCGTATTGTATCCGGAGCATGGAGGTAGATCGGTGATGAAGTCCATAGAAAGCGTATGCCAAGGGCGAGGTGGGATGTCAATAGGGCGTAAGAGGCCTGCTGGTCTTTCCTTTTGACTCTTGTTTTGGGCGCATACTCCACAGGACATTATAAAGTCTCTGATATCTTTTTTCCAAGACGGCCACCAGAAGTAGCGCTTGATCTTTTCTGAGGTCTTGGCCATACCGGGATGTCCTTCCATTAAAGAATCGTGATAAAAAGAGATTACTTTTTTCTGTAAATCTGTGCTGGGTAGGTATAATCGTTCTTGGAAATACAATAAGTTGTCCTTTACTGCAAAGTACTTTCCCTGCAGATGCCAATTCTGTATGTCTGCTGGAGTTACAAGTTGCCTGGCTTTATCCTTAACTTCCTCTATGGATTCTGTGGCGATTACACCCAGAATTCTTTGTTCGGGAATGATTGGTACAGGTTTAGGGTTGATCAAGTGTTCTTCCACTCCCATCCGAGAAAGGGCATCAGCTTTACCGTTCTTTGTACCAGGTCGATAGGTAATTATGAAGTCAAACTCAGCAAAGAATAATGCCCAACGGAGTTGTCTAGAGGATTGGGCTTTTGCGGTTTTCAAATATTGCAGGTTTCGGTGATCCGTAATCACAGTAACGGTGTGTCGGGCCCCCAGCAGATAATGCCGCCAAGCCTTAAAGGCAGACTTGATAGCCAGAAGTTCCTTGTCAGTAATCGTGTAATTGATTTCAGGAGGCGAGAATTTGCGGGACAAAAATGCCACGGGATGCAACTGATTGGTTACCGGGTCCTTTTGTGATAGAACTGCCCCCATGGCAAGGCTTGAAGCATCAGTTTCCACGATGTAGGGGAGTTCGGGGCGAGGGTGTTTTAAGATTGGTGCAGAGATAAATTTAGTCTTCAAATCCTGGAAAGCTTGTTCCGCCTCGGTAGACCATTCAAAACGTTTGTTTTTCTTTAACAAGGCAGTGATGGGCTGGACTATTCGAGAGAATTCGGGGATAAACCTGCGGTAAAAGTTAGCGAAGCCTAACATGCTTTGCACACCTTTTACGGAGGATGGTGATTGCCATTTGAGAACTGCATCGACCTTCTTTGAATCCATACGCACTCCGCCAGGTGATAATATGAATCCCAAGAATTCAACTTCAGTCACGTTGAAAACACATTTTTCCAACTTAGCGAAAAGTTTGTGTTGACGCAATCTTTCGAGGACCATTTTCACGTGTTTCCGATGTTCAGATTCCGATGAAGAATAAACGAGGATGTCGTCAATGTAAACAACAACACACACATCTATGAGCTCTCTGAGGACATCGTTCATAAAATATTGAAAGGCGGCCGGGGCATTGCAAAGTCCGAAGGGCATGACCTGATATTCAAATAGCCCATACTTGGTGCGGAAGGCCGTCTTCCATTCATCGCCCTCTTTTACTCGTACCAAGTGGTAAGCTCCTCTAAGATCCAGCTTTGTATATATGCATGCTTTTCTGACTTGGTCCAGGAGTTCAGGGATCAAAGGTAACGGATATCTATTCTTAACGGTGATCTGGTTCAGGGAGCGATAATCTATACAAGTTCTAAGGTCTCCTTCCTTTTTTGGAACGAAGAACAAAGCTGAAGAAGCAGGGGACTTGGAAGGACGAATAAACCCATTTGCCAGGTATTGATCCAGGTATTGTCGAAGGTGAAGGTTCTCAGGCTCGGTGAGGGCATAAATTCTACTACAAGGAGGAGTAGATCCAGGTATCAGGTCTATCTGGCAGTCATAAGACCTATGCGGAGGTAGAGAGTTAGCCTGATCCTTCCGGAAAACACCTTGGTATTCTAGGTATTCGGGAGGTAACTGGGGAGTCTCTGAAGAAATTGCTGCCAGTGCAACACCAGGTGGAGGGTGGCAAGTAGAGACACATTCTGGAAACTGGACCGTTCTTGCTCGCCAATTGATCAGAGGATTGTGTTTCTCTAACCAAGGTATTCCTAGAATAATCTGAAACTGAGGGGCCTTGATCACATCGAACACGATCTTCTCATGGTGTCCATCTTGACTTACTAGCGTCACCTCTTGAGTGGTATGCGTTACTGGCCCGGAGGCTATCTCCGTACCATCCACCGTAGTAATGACGTCCTTTACAGCCTTGGGACAAAGAGTTAGATTCATCCTCAAAACCATTTCATGATCCATATAATTGCCGATGGCACCGCTGTCGACGTAAGCTTCAATTGCATGTAATCGATCCGGATTATCAGGGCTAATGAGGACCATAGGCATCACGAAATGCAAGGTCACGGAACTGGTTTTCACGCTCGGCAAGAGGACCTCTATTCTTGTCGGGCGAGGTCGTTTCCCTGCTCAGAGTTTGTAACTTTGGTAACTGCAGCTCCTACTGCCTTCTTGGCAGGTTTCACCGGACAGTCTCGAAGAAAGTGCCCTGAGTTTCCGCAATAGAGGCATAATTGCAACTGTTTTCTCCTTTCCCGCTCCTTTTGTGTTAGAGGACCTTTCAGACCCCCTATTTGCATGGGTTCCCCGGAGTCTTCTCCTTTGGAAAGAGTTGGCGGTTTGGAAAATACTCGAGCATCAAACTTGGCACGATCGGCCTTCCTGTTCTGCAGTCTGTGATCTATTTGAACGACTAAGTCTATATAGTCCGAACAATCTTGTGGGGGATTCACTACTTGGGCTAACACATCTTTGAGCTCTCCACGTAGACCTCTATAAAACAGCGTAATCCTTTTGTCCTCAGGCCATTGAGTTTCCACTATCAGTCTGTTGAAAGACGCAATATAAGCCAAAAGGTCTTGATTACCTTGTCGCAACGAAAGAAGCTCATTGTCCAAGGCCTGCCCCTGTGAATGCCTTGCGAACAGTTTTTCCATACTGAGCTGAAAAGCTTGAAAATCATGGAGGACCGGATCATCTTGATTTACTAGAGGGATCGACCAGTCTGCCGCATTGCCACTAAGGTACGAAAGCACGAAAGCTACTTTAGCTTGATCAGTTGGAAAGGCTGCTGGCCGGCATAAGAAATGCAACCGGCACTGATTGATAAATACTGCAAACCTCTTTGGGTCACCAGAAAATCGTTCGGGCGGAGCCAGAGGTACATTCCCAGGTAGGTTGATCTGCACTGGATTCATAGAGGATGTAGAAGGAAGATTTCCCCCAGATGCGGGTAACGGGGTCTGTCCGGCTTGTGACTGTAGCAATTGTCTAGCGAGATCATCTGTTCGCTCCTTGGAAATAATCAGTTCCCTTCTTAGAGCGTTCGTTTCCTGACGGGCTGCATGCACTTCTGCCCTTAGTTCCCCAAGTAACTGGGCTAGCTGGTCGGTATCCGAGGTTTCCATAGCGCCTGGACGGGAGTTGTGTGGTAGGCTTTGCGTTCTGTAACGCTCACCTGATTCCCGTAGAGGCGCCGGTCTTGACTGGGCATATACCATATCTTCAAAGGTGATGTGTAACACACGGCTGGCTCTTTGGGCTGGACCTCTGTGCACTGTATGTCTGACTCGAAGGGTAAGATGTCTGCAGATAGAAAATATGGGATTAAGGAACTGGGTTATTGAATGTCTCTCTCTTCTTCCCTTTCTCTTCTCCTGTAGAACCCCAAAGGTTAACGCTCTCACCTTAGGTAAGTGAACGCCGTGCTCTCCATCTGCCTCGGGGCAGGGTGCTGTAACCAGTTTCTTCACTGGATAAGGGGAGCAGGCCTCTTGACTTCCGAGGACTGCTGTCCGTCGTTTACGGCACGAACTGTAAGTTTCGAGTAATTCTAATGTCTTTAAAGTCTTTAGTAATGATGTTTCTTGTTTTGCAGGGTTCCGGCGATGGCAGATGACGGGCTGAAGTGAGTTGAAGATGGAGCCCGTGTGATGAATAGAAGCGCCTGGAAGCACGTAAGTAAGCGCTTGTTGCCTGCTTCACGATGCGCTCTAACTGTCTTCTTATTTTGCAGGTACAAGTTCGGAGCGGCTGCAGGGTGCCGGAATACCCACTGGGTTAGATGTGGAAAGGAGTAATGGCACGTGAGTATTAAAGTTCCCCAATGTCTTTAAACGCACCTTGTTTTGTCTTTCAGATGCGGGATGCAGCGCCGAAGGCCTCCGAAGCGTGCGAAGAGTTGGTAAGCTTTTGTCTTTCAGATGCCGGAATGCAGTGTGAAGACCTCCGGAGCGCACGAAGAGTAGGTAAGCCTTTGTCTTTCAGATGCCGGAATGCAGCGCGAGGCGTTGGTGACAGCCGATGGACCAGGTAAGTGAAGAGCTGTCACTGAAGACCGTAATGCTAACCTGTTCTTTCTTGTCTTTATAGGTGTTGCTGAAGACTGGATTCAGGATGGTAAGCCTTTTTCCTTAGGCCCAGGATCAGATGCAGAAGACACAATGAGCGTTCTGCTGCAGAGGATGCAGAATAACGCAAAGCAAGATTCATCCATCGGGTGTGGTTTAAATAGCCTCCTGTAGTGCTTAGGAGTCTCCTTCCAAAGCCACGCCTAGGTAAGAAAAGAGTTCCTGCTTTCCAGAAGAGTTCCAGTGTTCTGAATCTAGGGAGTGGCTCCTGCCCCACCCAACAGGAAAAGTAGTTCCAAACTGAAGAGGATCAGAGGCTCAACTGGCAGGCAAGTAAGCAGCATGGTCTGCTGCAGGTAAGTCCACCCAAGCATTATGAGCCCGGCGCTTCCAGCGCTGGGACTGGGCATATTTATGAGCCTGGTGCCACTGGCGCCAGGACTGGGTCCAAAAGGTCCCAATTGGGACTGGTTGGCACTCAGAACCTGGGTTATGGATCTGCTTCCAAGGGAGTTGGGAAAACCCTGACCTTTTGGAAGCAGAGATCATGACAGGCACTCTCTCTGTCCCTTACAGAAGTCTGCCCGGGAGGGTCCCCCTTCAGCTAACAAGCATTGAAGGTCGGGATGATCCTCCGGGTTAAGAACCTCTCCCACAGGAGAGTCTTCTGCCTCTTCTCCCAAAGGAGTTGACTTTGGGTTTTCCACTGGACCCAGCCCGTCCGGAGCATGGATCCCAATGGGTGCAGCAGGAAGAGAAGGTGCCCCTCCACAGGGGTGGCCTTCTTGGTCTTCCTCCTTCTTGCCTTAGGCCTCGCATTTGGCTCGGGTATCTGACCCACAGCCAGACCCGGTGTCACCTGTGATCTAGTGACGGCAGCAGCAGTCATGGGAAGACCATCCGAGATCAACCCCAACTCTACTAGATCATTCCCTAACAAAATGTTAGCAGGGACATTGTCCTGAACCAGGACAGGAAGCTTCGCTGTCTTGTCGCCAATCATGAGTGTGACTAAGGCTACAGGTGATAATTTGGGAGGCCCACCAGCTAACCTGGTGGTTTGCAGAGGAGCACCTTCATAGTCCTCTGGCCTGAGCAGGGTCCTGTCCACCACTGTCATGCTTGCCCCAGTGTCTCTCAAACCAGTAGAAGGCTGGCCATTCAAGAGGACACTTCTCAAAAACCTACGGGTGTTCTGTGGGATAGTCGCCAGTACTTCCGCGTACTGGTCCCAGGCCTCAAGGGACACTAAGGAAATCTCCACCGGAGCACCAAATGTGATACCGGCAGAGGAGGGGAGGACAGTGGCCTCCACCTCAGACACGGGGTAAGGGTAGGTCAGGCTGACAGCCTGTACTCCAAGTGCCTTACCTTTACACTTGGGGTCACCCCTTTTGTGATCCAGAGCCCCACAGTCCCAACAAGCGCCAGGAGTGCGGGGTACGGTACTGGAACCACTGGGAGCCTGCTTTGCAGCAGGTGGACCACTACTCTTATTCCCACCCCCAGAGAACTTATCCCCACTAGATTTTTGGGTCTTAGGAGAGGAAGGTTTTGGTTTACCCGACTGTGACTGCTTGGGGGACTCCTCAGCTTTCTGAGAGGCCCCCTTCTCTTTGTCCTTGTCCTTCCCACTGGAGTCCTTAGGGGACACCCGGTGGGAGACCCACTTGTCAGCCAACCTAGCCAGCTTAAAGGGGTCCAAAATGTTCTGGTCAGCCACATACTGACGCAGCTCTGGTGAACAGGCTTCAGAGAAATGCTCAAAAAACAAGAGGTGGGACAATTCAACAAAAGTCTTAACCTTGTATCCATCGATCCACCCCATCATGTTCATGTGCGCAGCACTCACCCAGTCAACCCAAGACATATTCTCCTTTTTCTTAAAATCCCTGAACCTTCTAAGGTATTGGGTAGGTGTCTTGCCGAACTTGGCAATCAAAGCAGACTTCATACACTCGTACTGACCCCTTTCTTCCACACTCAGCTTCAGAATACAGTCATACCCGGTTTGAGGCACTCTGCTTAACAAACACTTCGCCCAATCTCTTTTATCCACATCATGAATCTCACAAGCCATTTCAAACGCTTCAATCCATTGGAGGATATCCGAACCCTCCACAAATACACCAATCAAATCTTTCATAAACTTGGTGGCTGGGGACCTGACACTCTCACTGGATCTAGCTGAAGTCTCCACTCTAGCTTTCTCTAGCTGGATCCTCTGACATTCAGTGTCCTGGCTCTTGAGTTCAAGGTCCTTATTTTTGAGTTCAAGATCCCTATTCTTGAGCTCCACTTGTTGAGCCAACTCCTCTTTCTTAAGCTCAGCATCTATTTCCAACTTGCGGTATTCAAAGGCCAATTTCATCCTTAATAACTCAAGCTCTAAGGAATTGCTGGAGTTTGGAACAGAGGCAGCAGGAATGGCGGCATTCCCAGAAACAGATTCAGCTGAAACCCCAAGGGCAGAGTCCTCATTGGTTGCATTCCCCCCCTCATCAAGAGTTTCACTATCAGTCTGGTAGTCCACCAGGGCAGCTATCAGCTCAGCCCTAGACTTATCCACAAAGTCTAACTCCCTAGCTTCACAAGCACTCTGGAGAGCCTCCAAGCTCATCCGAGTTAATTTGCCATTCGCAATAGACTCCATTGTTTGTAATGCAGTTACCTTGTACACAACTAAACCTTAATTCAATAAAGGGCAAATATCCTTTGTAAGTGGCACGGTTATACACTGATTCTTAAAACCATAAGCATCCCACCGCTGCCACCAGTGTGAGAGAACGGATCTCAACGACCGGTGGGGGGTGTCTGTACTCCCAATCCCTATATGGTGGAGGAGAGGCACAGGAGACCCCAGCCAAGATTCTCTATTCGGTAGCAATGGCCGAGCAATCAAGGCCTAGCTTCTCAGGAGGTGATGCAGGCTGGTTCTTAAGTACAGTGTATCCCCCAAGCCCCCACAAAGGAATATCCACACTCTGTATTGGTTAGAACACAGTCTTTATATAATCAAAAGTTAAGGTTATGTACATTTATCATGATAACTCACTTTGTACTCTGGCAAAATCTACAATGACAAATATTTACAATCCTAAAGTGGTACCACCCTAGATCTCATTGAAGTGCATGAGCAATACTGTACAATATCACACAGACCAATAGAGTGAAACCAGCAATAGAGAGAGGAGAGAAAATAAGATGGTTGAGCAATAGGCAGAATACTGACCCCTACCACTAGGCACAGTTCTGTGTGGAGATCCCCCCACCTGGGCAACCTGTAAAGAAAGATATAGTACCAGCACAGTCCATATATTGCTCTGCAAGTCTTATTCTCTCCTATAATGTTTTTACCCCCCCAATGTACCTGGTGGAGTTGAGCTCCTCGAAGGCGTCGACAAACGTCGAGGGACTCGCTGTTCGGCGACGGGGAATCGACGGCCCTTCTTGAATGCCTTCCCTTTCAAGCGGGAGGAACGGGGCGTCGAACGTCCGTCGACAAACGAGGTAGAACAATGTCGAAGAGGCGGCAGCTTCGTCCGAGCGGTGCTCGTCGGCGTCGTGCAAGGCGGAGGTGTGCGGGGCACCTCGATGACAATAGTTCTGGACCGCAAAGATTGTAGAGACGGAAGCCCAGCAAGGGCGTCGAGTCGTCCGAGTCTTTGAGGTCGTCGGGTGGCGGGAAACCCACCGGCAGGTTTCTCCTCGGCGCGTTGGTCGGCCTCGACTTTCTCCGGCAGGATAAGCGGTCGATGATGCGGTCGAGAGAGTCCTTCGATTGAATGTTCTTAGGCAAAGGAGCGGACGGCTCCGGTCGTCGGCGGCACGGCGTCAAGTGGTTCCCACGGCTGGGTAACACAACTTCGACGGGCCTCCAGCGGTTTCACAAACCTGCGAACCCTGGTCGACGGCAATGGACTTCGACGGCGTCGATGTCCGGGTGCTTCACTTCGATCTCCTCAGCGGTCCCGTCTCGGGTCGACAGCCTTTCGAGGGTCTGTCTTCCAGGGCGCTTCGGTCGAAGATGGAGCGGTGCTCGATGGTCCCTCGGAGCACGGGAAGAGGGCGCCTTACCAGGTCCTCTCTCGGGTCAGCCCTCGACGATCTCGTCAGCCTTCGGATCGGTCGAAGCAAATGCCACAGCAAGTCTTCTTCTTCCAGCTGGACGTCGAGGATCAGCAGTTCCAGTTACTCGTAGAGTGGAGACTCAGCTCCCTGGCTGCTTCAGGAGCACAATGGTCGCTTCTCAACCAAAGGTCCCTTCTGAACACTTTTCCAGTGGTGAGAGGTCCCCAGATATACTATCCTCTCTCTCATCCACGCTGCTGGCACACACTCAGCAGCCAATCATACTGCAGGGCATTCATGCAGTCAGTCAGCCAATCAGGCACACAGTGCATTCAGGCCACACTCCTCCTTTCCAGACACTCACAACAAGAAATGTGGATTGGGACAAGTACCCAGCCATTCAACACTACACACTGCATTCAGGCCAGTTTCGGGCAGGGCTGTCTCAGTCTTTGTCTCTCATGCCAGAAACCAGACAACCACAACAAGAAGTGTATATTGGTCACACACTCCATTCACCCAGGTCACGCCCACAGGAGGTACCCACAACATACAGACACTGGGAAGGCTCCAGCCAGTCTAGCTGGGCCTTTACAACAATACCATACATGGAACTTCCACCCAACAGCCAGTCAGGGGGAAGGGACAGAGACAGGGCTTCCCAGGACTTTGGGAAAACAAGATAACAGGCAATAGAAAGCAAGAGGCCACAGGGGCCATCTTGTTTTCTATTAGGAAACAACAGATCCCAATGGCAGGGCCAGGGTATCCCAAAATGGAGGACACCCGGAGCACCTGTCAAATTCAGCACGGAGCTGCCACCAGCCCATACCCTGCTCTGGGGTCACCCACAGGTGCCCAAAAACATACACTAGGGGCACAGGGTTGTACCCCTACCCATGGGTGCCATAAGGGTATCCCATGGGTCTGTTCACCAAACCAAAAGAGAGAGCTGCACTGCCAGGAGTCCCACATGGACTCCGGGGCAGAAAACATAACAGAACACACGGCATTTCCAGCATCACAATCAGGTAGTCTCACTGCCCCCAATGTTAGGACTTCTGCGTAAGTCAGTGCGGGGCTCTGTTCCAGTGGCAGCCAGTTTCAGTTGGTGGGCTTGTTGCTTTTGTTGCTGGGGCTATGTTGTGCTGTTATGCGTGGGTTTTACCCTGGTGCAGTCTCGGTGGTGTAGGGGCTTCTGTGGTTTGGCAGCATGCGTGCGAAGATATTCTCGTGTTAGTTGTGCTGGACGTGGCCAGTGTTGTCGGGTGCCTCCCTGTGTCACGTGGTGTTTGATTATACTTTGTGGTGTCTGGTGTTGGTCTGTTCCCCATGGTGTTCACTGCAGCCGCTTCTGTGGTCACTAGGTAGCACCTACTATTGCTGTGTTATGTCTGTGCTTCCAATGTTGGCCCGGACCAAGGAGGGTGGGGGGCACTTAGTTCCTAATACAGCCCTTGCCTTGTGAATCGCCTTCAGCTGTAATTTAAGGTCCCTGCACTGTGCTCGCTTCTTCATGCAGCTGGGTTTGCTGCGCTCGGCAGCGTTTGCTTTTTAGTGTGTTTGGCGTTCAGTTAAGTGGAAGTCTCTGAAGTTCGCTGGTTGCTACGCGGTGGGTGTCGGAAGCCACCGGGGCCACGCGAGGACCGTCCCATCAAGCTCCTCCTCGGGCCTTCGCTGATTAGCTCGTTGACTCGGGGAGGAAAGGGGGACCTTTGCTGCTGATCACCCCCCTGCCCCGAGGGGTTGCGCTGTGTTGGTTAAGGTCACCGGGGGACCGGGCTATGTTCAGTGGGGGCTTGGGTTGTTCTGCCGGTCTCGGCTGCACTTTTTGCTGTTTGCTCAGTTGCCTTTGGTACTGCCGGGCCGCAGCAGTTACCGCAGCAGCTTCTCCAAGCATACACTGTACTCTGTGCAGCACTGCCTCGCCCTTACCAGTCCTCCCCCGGTCCGGGACATTATTCAGCGCCGATCAGCTTCTCTGCAGATCTCAGCCCGATTTGCTGGGTTGCGGTGTCCCTGGGACAGCGTCTCGGGTGCTCACTGTTCTTCGGGCTCAGCGCCACTGTGCGCCATTTTGCGAATTCCTCTGCGGCAGAATGTTTATACTATCTGAACCGGAAAAAAGAGCCCTAAGAGAATATCTGGACACTAATTTCGCTAATGGAACCATTCGTCCTTCAAAATCCCCCGCCGGTGCCTCATTGTTCTTCGTGCCTAAGAAAGACACTAAGGAACTCCGACCTTGCTTGGACTACCAAAGTCTTAACCAGTGTACCCTTAAGGATCAGTATCCTCTACCCCTTATTTCTGACATATTGAAGGATGTTCGAGGTGCTGTAATCTTTACCAAGCTCGATCTACGAGGTGCCTCCCATCTTATTCGAATTAAGGAAGGGGATGAGTGGAAGACCGCCTTCAGAACACCTTTTGGTCATTTTGAGTACCTGGTCATGCCCTTCGGCCTAGCCAACGCCCCTGCGGTTTTTCAGCGCTTCCTGGACAGAGTCTTCTCGGATATGCTGTTTCTTTTCGTCATAGTGTATCTGGACGACATATTGATCTATTCCAACGAACCCCAAGTCCATCAAGAACATCTAAACGCCATACTTCAGCGACTAAGAGAGAACAAGCTCCTGGCCAAACCTGAAAAATGCCTCTTTCATGCCCGGACCGTTCATTACCTTGGCTTCGTACTGAGTTCCAAAGGAATTGGAATGGATCCTGCCAAGGTAGCCTCAATTCTTTCCTGGCCAGCATCTACCACATTAAAACAGATCCAATCCTTCCTGGGACTTGCAAACGTTTACAGGAAATTCATTCCCACATTTTCTGACATCGTGCATCCCATTGTCGCTCTGCTGAAGAAAGACACACCATTAATTTGGTCTGTTGCTCAAGAAACAGCCTTCCAGGAATTAAAACAAAGATTTACCCAAGCCCACATCCTGGCTCAACAAGACATAAATAAACCCTTTCTGGTGGAAACGGACGCCTCAGACTATGCTATCGGGGCAGTTCTAAAACAAGAATTCGAAGACAAGATGGAGCACCCCATCGCCTATCTATCCTGAACCTTGACTCCCAGTGAGACCCATTACTCAGTCCTGGAGAAGGAATTACTAGCCATCCGACAGCCTTTACTGAATGGTGACATTTACTCCTAGGTGCCAAACATCCGGTCCAGGTATGAACCGATCATAGAAACCTACAAATTCTGCAGTCCTTGGAATGCAGAAACAGTCGTCAGGCCCGCTGTGCCTTTTTCTTTTCCCAGTACCAGTTCCACATACAGCACTTCCCAGGAACCAATAACGTAATCGCAGACGCCTTGTGAAGGCATCCCGATTATGAGCCTGTTGAAGTTCGTGTCTTTCCGAAAATGTTTCCCAATACCGTTGTCATAGCCCATGCCAATTCCTTGTTGGAGGATATCTGTATCAAAACACCATCTTCTGATCTTTGGCAGGACTATATCAACACCAACCAATGGAACCTGGTCTCAAAGAATGGTTATCTCTTCCAGGATAAGAGACTAGTGATACCCACAAAGACTGAGAACCAAGATCATAAGACTCTGTCATGATACCTTTCATTACGGGCATGGAGGCATTACCGCCACTCTCCGCTCCATTCAGAGACAATTCTGGTGGCTGAAGATGATTAATGGTGTAAAGGCATACATTCAAGCCTGCACTGTTTGCAGTCAAAATAAGTGTGATAATAGAAAGCCTGCAGGGCTTCTCCTCCAACCCACCTTGCCGGTGCATCCTTGGGAAATAATTGCCACTGACTTCATCGTGGATCTACCTCCATCCAGAGGGTATACTTCCATTATGGTTACCATTGTTCTGTTCACCCATATGGCACACTTCACCCCATTATACAAGTTACCATCTTTCACTTGAATTGGCTGGAATATTTTTAAAGCATATATTCAGACTTCATGGACTTCCTTCTAAGATCATCTCCGACCGTGGGCCTCTGTATATCTTCAAATTTTGGAAACATCTGTGTCAATTGTTGGGCATCCAACGTGCCTTGTCTTCAGGGTAACATCTTCAGACCAATGGTATAACCGAACGGGTAAATCAGACCCTAGAACAATACCTACGATGTTTTGCAGCCAAGGTCCAAGATGATTGGTCTGTTTTGGTTCCGGTAGCCGAATTCGCTTACAATAACTCGGATCACTCTGCCATCAAGACCAGCCCTTTCTTTTGCAGCCAGGAGTTCCATCCATCAGTTCTACGAACTATCCTACCCCATTCCATCTAACCCATCCAGGTAAACCCGGTGGATGGAGGTTTAGGAGGGGGCATGCTGTCATGAATCGCCACTTTCGCCCCCTATGGACTTCATGGTCCATAATGCACCACAACATCGGGTCAATAATCCTTCCAACATGGCTGCCTGCACAGGAACACCGCTCTCTAGCGTTTACGCTGGACGCGCTGCCTTCTAGAAAATAGGCACGCCCCCGCGGCTCCGTGCGTCTCAACGCTACTGTTCTGTGTTGTTAGCGATTGCTATCATTACTGCTCCTTTTTCGTCAGTGCCCTTTCCAGTTTCTGCTGTCCTTCCCTTCCAGGCTGTCCCCTTTGAACTGCTCTCGCAATTCTTGGCTCTTTCCTCCTTACATCCCGGACCGCGCCCTGTGGTCCCGCGCTGGCGGGTTCCCCGCTTGCTCCGAACTCTGAATCTACGCTCCTATTCATTTCCTGGATTACGCCGCAGTGCTTCCTTCCTGGATCCTGAACTCTACCCTGCTTCCTGAGGCAGACAGCGAACCTCACACTGGACCCAGAACCAGAGGATACGCGCCCTTATCTGTTCAAGTCCAGAACAACCAGGAAGAAGGAAAGATCTCCCAAGAAGACTCAACCTAGAGAAAAACAGGTGAGAAAAAGGGCTGAGTGTGACAATTGTTTAATGCAGAAACAATTATACCCTTGCGTGAATCCAATGGGACAATAACCACGTTGTCTCATGGATATGCAACCTAGAAATACACAAAATTAACTGTAGTACTTCTACAGCTCTTTATTATTTAGCTGTTATATAAACAGGAAATTAAGCAAGTCGTAAATCAAACAGTCGTGCCACTTATGCTAGGACACAGTGTCTTGTGAACATTCTAATGAACAAAAATCTGTTAAACACTCACAGTAGGGATAATCAACATAGAAAATGACCGTAACATAACATAGCCTTCAACGCTGTAAATACACAAATAAACATACATTTTATGATTCACACCATATTCGTGAATTTACATTTGTTGATATCATGTAATGTGTAGACCATGTAGGATAGTGTATTTGTTACACAGTCTAAGGTTTTAATCCAATTTGAGAGACCTCAGAGGAGGTACTCTTATGCCCGGCAGAAGGATGACCTCTGGACCGTTGCTTAGCCCATTGTCCTTCCCGAGTTAAGACTGTTCCTTTGTGTTGCCTCTACCTTTGTTCTATGTGGCATGCACAGAGAACACTCCTACGTCCCGTCCCCATTCCTCCATACTGCATGGGCATCCTTCGCTAGGGACGGAGAGAGAATCTTTTTCACCAGAAAAATCCTTCTTCCCTTTAAATTTAGAGCCACAGCCCTGGGAGCATGCGCTCCCCTAACTCCGCCCACCGGCACCACTCCTCAGTCCGCTTTTCCGCATCTGGAAACGGCCCGATTTCACCAGCGCTCCTGGGTTTGGCTTCGGCCTTGTAATACCACACGCTTTTCCCTATATACTTTCTTTTGTCTCTTGTCTTCTCATCCCCGGCGCATGTCTACGTCAGCAGGCTTCAGCAGGTGCCCAGCCTGCAAGGGGCTCTTCCCTATGTTCGATCGCCACTCTCTTTGCCTCCGCTGCCTTGGCTCCGACCACAGCTGGGAAGGGTGTACCTGGTGCGAAGCGCTTACACTGCGTCCTCTGAAGAACAGGTTAGCTTGGTGGAGGGAGCTCTTCGAGAAGTCACCTCCAGAAGACTTGAAGGACAAGTCCAAGCCCAAGGGAGGGCTGTTTTTTTCCATCGCACCCCGCAAGGGTGACTCCTTCCCAAAGAAGTGCCCAGCGAGAGGAACCTTTCAGGTTCTCGCACCAGCACTGGTACCGAGGCTATATCAGCTACCAGCACCCAGACTGAGGGGTCATTAGATCCTTCCGAAGACAATGCAGAGGGACCGCAAGGTTCTTTTACCGGATGTACACCCGAGGGGCTATGCCCTTGTACCGGCCAGATGTCCGAGGGGGTGCCTGCATTCAGCACTACCAGCGATACTGCCAAGGGCCATACCAGACCCCGTCCTCAGGTGCAGGGTAGGTCTCATGCTTCACCGCCAAGAGTCTTGGAGGAGGCCGGGTCCAGTGAGCTAAGCACCACGACTTTAGCACATGGCATGCAGCTCGACAAGATGGCCCCCACGCCAGACAAAATGGCTGCTCGTCCGTTACTGCCCCCTGGAATGGAGCAGTTGGGAGAACGAGTTAGAAGGTGGGACTGGTGTCAACCAGGTACATGGCCTATAGCTTATCCATCAGCATCGCAGGGCAGGTTTACCCCGCAGCCAGATAGAGTACGCACCGGCCCCAGCAGCCACCCGCTACCCCGTCAAATTCACCCGCCACCCCACCGGCCTGCAAAGGCAGGTTCTTGGAAAAGTTCCTCACTCTCATGGGGGCCATCCTCCGGGATGTGATCAGTGACATGCTCCCTCCAGCCCGTCCGCCTGTGCCTATAGTAATTCTTCCTATGGCTGCAGCGCCTCAGGTCACAGTGCAGCCCCCGCTGCTCTTGCCTGCTCCTTCGATTCCGGCTCCCCTGCCTCCCACAGTTCAGGCGGTACTCTTACGTCCCGTCCCCTTTCCATCAGGTACTTGGTCAGGTGCTTGGCCCTGCAGTACCAAGCTCCTCCCTGGCGCATGTCGACTTCAGCGGGCTTCAGCAGGTGTCCAGCCTGTGAGGGGCTCTTTCCTACGTTCGACCCCCACGCTCTTTGCCTCCGCTGCCTTGGCCCGGACCACGGCTGGAAAGGTTGTACTGCCTGCGACACACTGACTCCACGTGCACTGAAGAACAGGCTAGCTCGGTGGAGGGAGATCTTCAAAAGGTCACCTCCAGAGGACTTAAAGAACTTTGTCAGACAGAGATCGAGGCCCAAGGGAGGGCTGCTGTTTTCCATTGCACCCCTAGGGGTGACTCCTTCACAAGGAAGCGCCTGAGCAGAGGAACCTCTCTGGTTCTCGCACGAGCACATGTACCGAGGCCAGCTACCGGTCTCACGTCCGAGGGCTCAGTAGATCCTTCTGGAAGCAGTGCTGGGAGACCGCAAAGTTCTTTTAATGGGTGTATTCCTGAAGGGCAATGCCCTAGTACCGGCCTAATGTCCGAGGGGGCACCTGCACCCAGCACTACCCGGCAACACTGCTGAGGGCAAATATGCCTTCCAGGGCCTGGCCTGAGGTGCAGGATAGGTCTTATGCTGCACTGCCAAGAGTCTTGGAGGAGGCCGGGCCCAGGAAGCCAAGCACCACGACTTTGGCATGTAGCACGCAGCTCGACAAAATGGCCGCCATGCCAGACAAAATGTCCGCTCATCCGATGCCACTCCGGAGCAGGTGGGAGAATGAGTTTCAAGGTGTGACTGGTGTCAACCAGGTACGTGGCCTACAGTTTATCCATCAGCAGCTCAGGGCAGGTTCCCCCTGCAACCGACAAAAACCATATAGAGACGTAGAGCCAAATTAACGACGTGGTGACCAGGCTCCTCGCACACCAATGAAGGACAATCATACAACAAGAAATCACCTCACGTCTTTGGTTTCCCCTTTAGGGTGTCCCCTACGCTAGAATTACCTCATACTCGTAACTAACAGATACTAAGTTACCACATCATTTATATATCACAATTTTATTAGATCAACATCACATATCTTTATAACATTTTATAAAACACCTTTTCTAAAAATACAGTAATTCCTAAAAATCCTATTATAAACATATCTCATAAAAACCATACCCATAAGTAAAACAACCTGTGTTGTGCTTAATTCTGTGACATCCTACCTATACAAAGCTAAGTGTTGTATAATATTTTGAAGGAGAACACTCTGCCTCTAGACACACAATGGTCGGTAGCTATCTGGTTCCTTATTAGTAAAGGAGACCACCGATAACATCTAACATTGATTCTACACAATTCTACCCCAACTAGTGCTACCCGGGGGTGAAGACCAAATAAATTTATACTTTTTGTATTATATCGTCACAAAATCACAATACCATAATTGCCCATAATTGCTCTGGCCCCAGCAGCCTCCAGCCACTCCTTCAATATTACCTGTGACCTCCTCAGCCTCTGAAGACAGATTCTTTGAAAGGTTCCTAGTGCTGATGCAAACCCCTCAAAGGGGGGGCCATCCTGCGGGATGCAGTCAGGGATTTGCTCCTTCCGGTCACTCCAAATGCGCCCATAGTCATTCCTCCTATGGCTCCAGCGCCACAGGTCCCAGCGCAGCCCCTGCTGGATCTTTTGATTCTGGCTCCCCTGCCTCCCACAATACAGGCAGTTCCACACCAGCCTCCACACCAGCCTCCGGTCTAGGGGTGTCACGGTATTAGTTTTGTAACGGTACGATAAACCTCTTGCCAAATGACGGTATATCATGGTTATAGCGGTATAGCAGGCGGAGTTAACTAATCTTAAAAAACTTTTTCTAAAAGGTCACAAATTGTCAGATTTATCATCACAAACAAAACCAGGCACACAGAGCCAGAATTGGGGTTTTCAACATACTTTCCACTGAAATGCCACCCCTTGCTTCCACCAAACACAAACACACATGTGGAGAGGAGGAGGGGGAGGGGGGCCTGCTGCAACTGGGAAAGTAAACTGATAGCTTTTCTTAAGTGGTCATTTAGGCTTTTAGCTCCCCCACTGGCTACTGGGGAAGATGAAAATGTTGCCATCTTTATAACCTGCATGCCACAGATCAATGGAGGATGATGGTAGTATAAGCTTGTGTGCATACATACACACACACACACACACACACACACACACACACCCTGACGCTCTCTTTATGTTACAGCCTTTAGTTTACTTGTGGGCCAACATGTTACCCTTTGGTATGACAGTAGGGAATACCCACAGAGATTAGTGAATTTCACAGTGTGACTTATTATATGTAAATTCAATGATAGAACCAGGGAAATCCTCCATTGTCATATGTTTAGCAAACATTATCCATTATAAATATATAAACCCCAAAGCTGCCAACCCAAAGTAAACCCTTTTCCTTCTTGGCACTGTATTTATTCTTCCTATTGCTAACATATTGATTTCATGTCAGGCACGTGTGGTGTATGGAAGGGCATTAAAAACTGCTCCAACTGAAACTACTTTGCAGATGGCACATCCAACAGTGCAAGACCAAGACTGCGCAGAACTTGCTTACTGCAGCCTTTCCAAATCAGATTGAAAAGCACACTTAACAGTATAAACGGTATACCGGTATAAACAATGTGACGGTTATTATTGTTTAATTGAGTGGTTCACGGTATCTTTAACGGTATACCTTAATACCGTTACATCCCTACTCCGGTCTCCATACCGCAGCCCACAGGTGCCCAGCACTCCTCCACCCGCTCCGGACCAGCTGTACACTCTGGTGGACACAGACAAGGAGGAGGACCCTGATGCGCAGTCATCAGCAAAGGCCTTCCACGACCGGCTTGCAGGTTTGGCAGAATATTTGGGCCTTCCTCAACCAAAGGTAAAGCACCCTCGAGGAGGGGGTCTTGGCAAAAGTCCTCACCCTACGACCCCCTACAAGAACGGGTATCCCGATGCAGAAAGATGTTGTTGCCTTGGCCAAGAAGGGGTGGCTCAAGCCACACTCGGCCCAACCTGTCAATCAGCGCCTCAACGCCAAGTATAGGCAGATGAGGGGGGATCCACTCTTGCTGTTGGCGCACCCTCAACAGCAGCTGCAGCGTCACTCTACTCAAAGCCTCAGTCGTCCTCAGCCGCCTTGTCCTTGGCACTGCTAGGCAAGGAGGAGAAGATCTTGGAGGTGTACGGGAAGAAGCTGTACTACAACGCCTTGCTGCACCTGCGTCAATCCAACGCGGATGCCTTGCTGGCAACTGTTAGCTAGAGGCTTTGGTGGGAAATAGCGCACTTCCTTCCAGAACCTTCGGTGCAGATCCAAGCATGCTTCAAGGCAGGTCTAGGAGAAGCCAAGCTGGTAGCGCAGTACATCATGGAGTCCACCATGGCCCACATCGATACCTCTGGCCGGGCCATATGCATCACCACGGACATTAGAAGGACTGCCTAGCTTCGGGCTACTAAGTTTAACCCTGATGTCCAGGAACACATATTGGCCCTTCCATTTGAGGGTAGTGACCTCTTTCACTCTACCACTGATGAGAAATTAGAAGAAAAAAAGAACAGCTCGCAAACTGCGAAGACTTTGTCTATCCTAACGAAGGCCACGCCCAAAGCGTACACCCAGTTGCATCGTCGCTCCGACAGGGGGCAGGCGTTTGGCAGGCTCCGGGGCTTCCAGGAACAGAGGTCGAGGCAGCCTGACCACTCTCCGAGTCAGCACCGGCACAAACAACAAAAGGGGGGGGTAAGGGCTTTTTCCAGTCCCCCTCCTCCGCAGCAGTCTCAGAGGAAAAGAAGCATGACATGTCCATTCGGGTCCACATGTAGGCTTGACTTTCGCGTACAATTTTGGCACCAAAAATTTGCGACCCCAGGATCCTCTCTGTAGTATCATCGGAGGTACCACCTACCGGTCCCTCCCTCTCCTCCCTCCTCCCCTCCATTCCCACAGATTGGGGCAGCAACTCTGTTGGCGGAAAATCGGTCGCTTATCGAGATCCAGGCACTGGAAGATATCCCAGGCTCCCAGAGAGGATTGGACTTCTATTCCAGGATTTTTCCCATACAAAAGAACAACCTGGCTTGCCTGAGAGTTGTTTTGGACCATTCAACCTCTGCCTCCCTCCTTCTTCTGAAATTCAAGATGGTTACGCCATCACTCATTGCGGAGACACTAGACAAGGGAGACTGGATGTGCTCCCTGGATCTGAAGGACGCTTATCTACACGTCCCGATTTGGCAACTACATTGCTAAACTTTGGCCTCAACTCAGCCTCAAGGGTCTTTACCAGCCTCATGAATGCATTGGCAGCCCTCAGGGCCCAGGGCCACCGCGTCTACCCGTACCTAGATGAATGGCTCATCAGGGCTAGATCTCCGGAGGCAGTTATCAACACTTCTCCAGCATTGGATCTTTCATGTGAATATTTCCCGTCGTCAGGCTGAGAAACCTCAGTAACTTTAATATAGTGGTTTTCCTATGGAAAACTTCGACACTTTTAGTGTACTATCGACATCTTTATGGGTGCTTTAGGCTGCACGAATAGGACGTCCAGTATAAATAGCCCCGCCCCCACAGCTTCCCTTCAGATTTCAACCGTCTCCAAACTGTACGGATCACCTTATGTTCTCTCGTGAGAATTTGCTCTCGATTTTTCTACACAGCCTTCGCTGTTCCGGTGTGTTTCCAGGCCCTATCATGTCATCTGTGTGCCCAAAGAAGTCGTTATTTCAGCTGTGTGAGACCTGCGGCCTCAAGGACGTATATGAAGGGGACGGCAATGCGGACTGTTTGTACTGGCTGTACCCCAATCACTCCGTGGAGAACTGTGATATTTGCCGGGGGTTCTCCCAGAAGACGCTCAAGGACCGTAATCAGCAGTTGATTTGCTGGTTGAACGAAGGGGTCTATCCGGCTTCGGAGGTTGCCTCTGCCCGAGGGGGCAAGTCCTCTACTCCTTCAGCCAAGAGGTCGCCCTCGCACCAGAGGGCGCGATCGGCGGAGCCAGCGCCTAAGAAGCAGTGCACGGGGCAGGCCCCTCATCATATTTGGGGAAAGGCAGTGAGTCATCCGTGGCACGGCCGGTGCCAAAGAGTACAGGGTCGGGCCCCCCTCTCAAAGCAAACCTGCACCGAGGGCTGATAAGCCGAAGGATTCGGGTTCCCGGCCAGAGAAATCGGCGGAACCGTTGTGCAAAACCTCAGCTTCGACAAGGAGAAGTCACGATCGCATTCGTCCTCCTCGACGACGAAGTAATAGTCTTCGAAGGACAGACATCACTCATCTTCGGGTCATGAGTCTTCCAAACACCGCTCCAGGTCTGTGTCCAAGTGGCCCTCTTTGCCGACGAAAGCCGTTCCGACGGCTGGGGTGTTCTTGTCGATGCCACCGATGACGTGCTCCTCGACGAGGGACTCTCCGTTGACGACTGCTTTACTACCTACAACCCAGTCAACGACCTTGCTGACGACTGCTACATCGACAACTGCATCGTCAACGGCGGCTCCAGTGGGAGTGGGACTGCAGAAGTCCCCGGCGCTGCTGGTGGCCGATGTGGGTCAGTTGTCTTCTTGTTCGGTGCCATGGCAATCTGGGTTAGGATTTACACCTATGCTCCGATGGAGATCCTCCAGCAATAACCCTCGACTTTTGACTCGGGTCCAGAGGAGGAAGGTCATCAGTTTCTAGATCCTTCAGTGTTGGGCCTGCAGCCTTCGGTTCCATCCACGTCAGGAGGCCTAGGGGCTGTCTCGCCTTAATATCCGCTGGTTAATCTGCACTTGTTGCTCTTGTTGCAGGTGCTTACAATTCTGCAATCGCTCCTGGGACAGTTGGATTCCCGGCCTCCGGTGTATTAAGCCCCATTGGTTCCCTTGAGGCAGGACTTGCCAGCCATGCCTTGTCAGAAAGAGGTTTCGGTAGGCCCTCGCCAGGGAGGGACTCACCCAAGAAGGTCTCCCCCGGTTCGGTCTCCTGTGTCATCACCTATGGGGTTTAGCCCTCCGTGTAGGAATCAGGAAGATGGGGAACTGGTGGAGTCTGAACCGGATAGCGTTCCACAGGACACTCTCAATGCTCTTGTTGTCGCCCAGGCAGGCGGATACCTGGGATACTGATCTGGAGATGGATGCTCCGAGTAGCCCTGCATAGCCTTCTCCACCGGATGATGTTGGAGCCTTTCATGCGATGATGGCAAAGGCTTGCCATGAGTTTGGCCTCACTCAGGAAGAGGAGAGGAAAGGTTGTTTGATCATACGGTGAAGAGGCGAAAGGCAGTCTTCTCTATCCCCATTTTGGACCATGTATGGCAGGAAGGGCTTCTCACTATGCACCATTCATTCACGGAACCTGCGGTTCAGGGCCACTTAGAGAAGAAGTTCAAGGCGACGGAGTCAATGCCAAAGTGCCTAATGTCGCAGCCCACCCCGGAGTCGGTGGTGTCGGCGGCAGTTAGTCGCAAGGTGCGTAGCCAGCACAAGCGTGCGACTCCCCCAGACAATGAAGACTGTAAGCTGGATGCTTTTGGAAAGAAGGTGCTCATGGTGGGTGCTACTACAGTCAAGGCAGCCAACTCGGAGGTCATGGCCTGATACAACCGTGAGATGTGGCAAAGATTGGCTCTGCTGTTGGACCATCTGCCTGAGCAAAAATGGAAGGAGGCGATGCTTTTGGTTAATGAGGGGGAGGAAGCCTCCAATCATAGTATTAATATTGCGGTGGAGCTGGCAGAATCTGTGTTCAAGCAAATTAGTAATGGTGTAGTTCTCCGGCGGCAGACCTGGCTGTGCTGTACTGATTTCCGACCTGAGGTCCAGCACAAGGTGGTGGACATGCCTTGCGAAGGGAAGCAGCTTTTTGGGGAAAAATAATGACGAGGCACTGAAGAACATGAAGGAAGACTCTGATACTGTGAGGTCCCTGCCGACTCTGCAGGGCAGGCGGTCCTTTCGCTCATTTCGGGGAGCCTGGAGGAGTGCCATGTTTAGCAGGAACTCGCAACAGGGGGTACGGTCGCTCTACCTATTTTTCCCAGGGTTTCCGACGGTCTTTCCAGTCCGCTCAACGGAACAAGGACTATCAGCGTCAGCGAAAGAGGGGTTCCTCCTCCTCCGCTCATAGAGGCCGTCAGTCCAAGCCTCAACAATGACTACCACATGGGCAGTCAACTTGGAGAGAGGGTGGCGCAACATTTCGACAAGTGGCATTTGATCACGAAGGACCGATGGGTGCTGGATGCAGTCCAATACGGCCACTCATTGGAGTTCAAGCATCTGCAACTCCTTATTCCACCGGTGAAAAAATCACAGCCGCATTTACAGGTCTTGCGGCAGGAGGTGCGTCTGATGCTACAGAAGTGGGATATAGAGAGGGCCCCGGAGTCGGAAATAGGAAAAGGAAGCTACTCCCTGTTTTCATCAAAAAGCAGAACGGGAAATGGCGCCCCATTCTGGACCTAAGGCCGCTAAACAAAAATGTGAAACGCCGAAAGTTCAGGATGCTAACGTTGCAAGACGTCATAAGGACGGTTCAGCCGGGGGAATTTCTGGCATCCTTGGATCTCAAAAATGCTTATTTCCACATCCCGATGCACTCCAAACATCGCAAGTTTCTACGGTTTATGGTCGGCGACGAGCATTACCAGTTTTGGGTTCTCCCCTTTGGCCTAAAGTCGGCTCCCAGGACGTTCACCAAGTGCCTGGCGGCTTACCTCCGCACAAAGGGATACCATGTTTATACGTACCTGGATGAATGGCTGGTCAGGGGGGCGACTCGTCAGCGGATGTTGGGATCTCTCCAAGCAGCTATCCTCCTGTTACAGCATCTGAGCTTTGCAGTGAACTTCGCCAAATCCTGTCTGACGCCTCCAGGGACTTTGTTTTTCTAGGGGCTTATTTTCATACGCAGCTCAATCTGGTGAAGTCATCGCTGGAAAGGATGAAGAAGCTGTTATCCATGGCAGGCTCGTTTGTACCGGGAACTTTAGTTACGGCCCGCGTATATATGTCTCTTCTCGGCACCATGGCTTCCTTCATCCCACTCATCCCGAATTGTCGGCTTTTCGTGTGGCCGGTACAAGAGTTTCTTGCTTCAAGCTGGTCACAGGTCCATGGCTCCTGGTCAGACAATGTTCTCATCTCCCGGTCGCGCCCTGCAGTGGTGGACTTGCTCCGACCACATCTTGAGGGGTATGCCCCTGGTGGAACCAGATTTTCAATACAGGATCGTGACAGATGCTTCCCGGGTGGGTTAGGGGGCTCACCTTCGCCAGTTCCTGGTCCAAGGCTTGTGGTCCCTCACAGAGACTTTGTTGCACACCAACATTCTGGAATTAAGGGTGGTACACTGGGCAGTAAAGTCTTTTCTGCCCCTCATTCAGGACTCAGTGGTGCGGATTCCGACAGACAACACCACAACTATGCTTGATCTGCGCCAACAGGGAGGGGCACATTCACATCCCCTGTCCCAGGAGGCTCAGACTGTCTGGCACTGGGCTATAGCACACAAGGTTCAACTCTTGGCTTACTATTTGCCAGGGGTTCAAAACGTTCAGGCGGATGCTCTCAGCAGAGAATCCATTCAGATGCACGAATGGCAGCTGAAAGAAGACCAGGCGGTGAGGATATTTGAAAAATGGTGGACTTATTCACCAGCCCACAATAAAAGCAGTGCCGTCCCTTCGCCAGCAGGGTGGCTCATCCGGACTCGAGGGGGGACGCGTTCAAGTTCCCATGGACGGGCCTGTTCCTGTACGCATTTCATCCGTTTCAGAAAACGATCCAGATGGTTTGCAAGTTTTGATGCAGGGTGATCCTGGTGGGCCCGTTCTGGCCCAGACAGACCTAGTTCTCGGACCTTCTTTACCTAGCAGTGGACGACCCTCTTCATCTGGGGTCGCAGCCGATCTTCTGTCACAGGACGAAGGAAAAGTGTGGCATCACGACCCAGGCTCCCTCAGCCTTGCAGCATGGCTCTGGACTGCACCAAATTTGGGCAACTAAAGATTCCTCGGGATTGTCAATGCATCTTGGTGGCCGCAAGGGCGCCATCTACCACCATGTCTTTCGCCAGTAAGTGGAAAAGCTTCTGTGCATGCTGCTCACAGCACCTGAACTTGCAGCCATTGATGGTTTCGCCTCCACAACTCCTGCCTTATCTTCTGCTGTTGTCGAAGGGGGGGGGGTCTGGCGTTGTCATCGAGCAAGGTCCACTTGGCGGCAGTTTCTAGGTTCACGAGGTACCACAACTCTACACCTCTGATCAGTGACGGATTGATTAAACATTTCCTAGAGGGCCTTTTCAAGGCCGTTTCCAGCGAAGAAGTTTTCTCCAGTTTGGAGTCTCAACTTGATGCTCTCGGCCCTCATGAAACCACCTTTTGAACCTATGTCAGCGGCAGCTGTTAAGTTTCTCACGTGGAGAGTCGCTTTTCTGGTGGCCATAACATCTGCCAGGCAGCTTTCGTAACTACAGGCTCTGGTCATCGACCGGCCATATCTGCGTTTCTTGAGGGACAAGGTTCTCCCATCTACAAATGCTCACTTAATTCCTAAGATTCCGTCAGAGTTTCACAAGAACACTACGATAGCCTTGCCCACCTTTTTTCCCCAAGGCTACCACTCCAGCGGAGAGCATTGCATTCATTGGATGTCAAGAGGGCGTTGAAGTTTTATCTGGACAGGACTCAGTCCTTCAGCACATCAAGACAGCTCCTTGTGGCTTTCGGCCCCTCCAACAAGGGGAAGCCGATTTCGAAGCAAGGCCTCCCCCGTTTGGTATCGTATACGATGTCCTTCTTCCATGAAAAAGCCAACAAGCCCTTGCGGTCGACTCCCAGGACCCACTCTACGAGGTCCGCTGTGTCGTCGGCGATGCTGTGGGCGGGCATACCGCTCAGTGAGATTTGCCGAGCAGCAACATGGGCTATGCCGCACACCTTCACCAGACACTACTGTCTGGGTCAACAACATGCTGAGGATGTGCAAGTGGGCCGTGCAATGCTTCAACGCCTATTCCAATAAGGTAAGCCCTTCAGCTTCCAGGGTTTGATTTTACTAAGGTTTTCGGTCGAAATAACTGAAAATGTATATTTGACTGTTGTTAGTTCATGTTACCTGTGGCATAGGTCTTGTTTGCCTGTTATGCACCTCCAGGTTCTTTTACTGCTATGTAGTCTATTCACAGCAGGTGAATCCATGAAAGATTCAATGCTGGAGAAGGGAGTAGTTTCTTACCTGTAACTCCATTTCGAATGGATTGTGTCCTCCCATGTATTCCTCATTTTATGATATTCGTATCTCGCCAGCTTTGCTGCTTCTGAAAAAATAATTCTCGGCAGAGGGCGCTGTGCACGAGCTCGTGCTGTTGATGTCCCTCGACGGGCTCCATACCACGTCAACGTCACCATCAGTATAAGTAGCTTGTGCTGCGCCCGTTGGCTTCAGTTCAGTTTTTCCAATTGCTTTGCTCACATGTTAATGGCGCGCTTCTAATTTTCTTCAAAAGAATGTCGTCTTCTTCTACCCCTTCAACTCCTAAAACGGGGTTCAAAAAATGTGTCGACTGTGGCTCTAAAATGTCGATCACTGACCCCCATCGCGTTTGTCTTTGGTGCCTGGGTTCGGACCATCGGACCGGCGACTGTGGCTCCTGTCAGTTGATGACAGACATAGCTCTTTGTGAGAGAAAAGGTAAACTGGTGTTGGGGCTGCAACCTTCCAAGGCCTCTTCGAAGACCTCTTCAAAACATAAAAAGTGTCTGTAGAATCGAGAGATTCGGATCCGCACAAACATTCGAATAGATCCAGATCACGTAGTAGATCGAGGTGTTCTTCATCTTCTTCTTTAAAGAAGATGAAGAGGAGACACAAAGCTCCCCCCTCTTCGTCTGACACATCTACCGAATTGGTAAGATGTCCGACTAGGTCGGATTCCCCCAAAAAATGGGAAGAATTAAAAAAACAAACGATTAAGGTTTTTGAGAATGCGGCCCGACCCCCTCAAAGAAACCTCGAAAGAGCCAGACCCCGGTTAGTCCCTTGGACGAAGCAGGAGCGTCCGAAACTACTAAGGCCAAGTCCGGTAGTAAGGCGGAAACTCGACGATCTCGACCCGATGTTAAAATGTCAAAGGCTCCTCGAGATTCGAGTGATTCCCCGGTAATGGCCAAAAAGCATAAATCGCCGAAGCACTCAGCGAGTTCATTGACGCCATTGGCGCCGACTACCTCGACGCCAAAGCAGAAGGAGCAATCAGCTACTTTATCGAAGTCGTCATCAACTAAATCTCTGTACCCGTGTCATTGGAATAAATTCAGAAACTGGTGCAGGAATAAGACTGTGGACCCTTTTCAATGGGTCACCCCTATGGTGCTTTCTTTTCTGCTACATTTAGCCAATCTGGGTCTTCAGATTGGAACAATTAAAGGATATTTGGCTGCGCTGTCCATTTTCAAGTGCTCCTCGGAAGAGGTTTCCTACTTCAAAATTCCATTGATCATCCAATTCCTGAAAGGGCTCACTAATGTGTACCCTCCATTTCCTCTTCATGTCCCGACTTGGGATTTAAATCTTGCCTCTACATTCCTGTCCCTTGAGGCTTTTAACATTAAAAACTGTCCTTCTTGTGGCCTTAACCTCAGCCTGCAGGGTTAGTGAGTTGCATGCTCTGTAATGCAAACCTCTGTACACTATTTTTACAAGTACAGGTACTTAAGGTTAAACCGTCTTTCTTACCAAAAGTAGTTTCTGGCTTTCACTTGTCACAAAAAATCATACTACCAACGTTCTACCCTCCTCCTCATTTGGGCAAAGAAGAGGAGAGGTTTCATAGACTGGACCCAAAAAGGGCTCTCAGTTTTTATATATCAAGAATCTCAAAATTGCGCCAGAATGACCAACTTTTTGTGGGTTATACTGGCCATAAATTGGGATTAGCGGTGACAAAACAGACCGCATCTTGCTGGATAATTTTGGCTATAGTGGAGTGCTACAGATTGGCTGGAAAGGACCCGCCAGATGGGCTTCGAGCCCATTCCACAAGGGGTATGGCTACTTCTGTGGCTCTGAAGAGGGGAGTCCCTGTAGCGATATTTGTTCAGTCGCAACATGGGCATCAATGCATACCTTCATTAAGCATTACTGTTTAGATGCCTCTTCTTCCCATGAAGGATTATTTGCTAAGGCGGTACTACATTCCGTCCATGATAAAAATAATTAGTACTCCCACCTCCAAAAATGTCGCTATTGGAGTCTATCATAAGATGAGGAATACGTGGGAGGACACAATCCATTTGAAGAACAAGTTACTTACCAACTGTAACATTCTTTCGACTGGATGTTCCTCCCACGTATTCCTCATCGCCCCTCCCATCCTAACCCGCAGTACAGTTTGCGGTATTTACACTTCTCTCTCACAAATAGTTTTCATTCATGAGGCCCACCTAGGTGTTACTTGAATATTTCCTTGAAAAAACAGAACTAAAGCCAATGGGCGCGGCACAAGCTACTTATACTGATGGTGACGTTGGTGCGGTACGGAGCCCGTCGAGGGACATCGACTCCACGACCTTGTACACAGCGCCCTCTGATGAGAAAATGTTTTCCGAAGCAGCAAAGCTGGCGAGATACGAATATCATAAAATGAGGAACACGTGGGAGGAACATCCAGTCGAAAGAACGTTACAGTTGGTAAGTAACTTGTTCTTCTCCAGCGTTGGTATCTTTGATGGATTTACTTGCGCCCTCCGGCCTCCCCCCTTCAGGCAAACATACTATTCAGGTTTCCTCCAGGTTGGTGAGGTTAAAATCTGAAGGGAAGCCGCAGGGGCAGGGCTATTTATACTGGATGGCCTATTGGTGCAGCTTAATGCACCATAACAACATTGATGGGACACTAAAAGTGTCCATAGGAAAACTACTATACTAAAGTTACCAAGGTTTCCCAGCCTGACGGGAAATATTCACAGCATGTGAATCCATGAAAGTTACCAATGCTGGAGAAATGGAGTTACAGCTAAGAAACTACTCCTTTCCTCCGCACTTATGAACACACTCCATGACCTGGGGTTTACGATCAACCTCAAGAAGTCTCAGCTGCAGCCTACACAGAGCCTGACATTCCTGGGCCTCATCTAGGATACAAGCTCCCAGAGAGTCTTTCCCTCGGAGGACAAGGTCACAGCCTTCGTGAGAGATGCTGCTCACTTCCTTACCAGGGCAGTGACAGCCTTGTGGTACCAACACTTATTGGGTATCATGGCAGCAGTGTAACGCTCACCTGACTCCCACGGAGGCGCTGGCCTGGTTTGCGCTGCTGTGACCTCTTCTAAGGTGATGTGCAGGGTTCGGAAGACGGACTGGACCGGGGCCCCCAAATCTGGCTTGTCTGGCTCGCAGAAGTATCCTTCTGTAGGCGAAAATAGGGGATTAACTGTCTGCGGGGTAATGCAATCAGCCTCCCACTTTCCCCTCTCACCCTCCTCGAAACCCTTCTGTGATTCCTCGTAGCGTCTCACCTTAAGGTCTGGAAGGACGAGCTCTCCATCCTGCTTCTGATGCAGGGGCGCGTTGGTATCCAGTTACTTCACTGGATTTTCGGATTGGTGAGAACCAAACTTGCTTGGCTTCAGGTAAGTTTTTTGATAAGAGGTTCCCCTTGTGTCCATGCATTAATGTACTAATGCTAGTGTCTTTTTCCCCATATGGGCCGGGGTACGGAATGCCGGGGAACAGACACCGACCAGAGATGAGAGGTGAAATCCTTGTAGAAATCAGGTAAGTCTTTAATGAGCGTTTTTTGGTAATGTCTTTTCATTCGCTCATTAACGCTGATGTCTCTTTTTCCCCTTAGGGGCCGGGGTCCGGAAATGCCAGGATGCGGCGCGGACCCGAAATGAAGAGGGAATGAATCAACAGGTAAGTCTTAACATGGAGATTTAGCTTTCCTTATTCCCTTCTCTCTCTCACCTTTTGTTCTGGTCTTTTTCTCCCTAGGCGCTGGGGCGTGACTCCGAATCCGGATGACCGCTGCTGAACATGGAGGCGCCCAGTAAAGCTGAGTGGAATGCGACGCTGCAGCGATCGACGCGATGAGCTTTTAAATAAAAGTCTTCCTTTTCAGGATTGTCGGCGAGATGTCTCCGGGATGCGGATTTAGCAGGTAAGGACTTTTCCTTCTTCTGTTCTCTTCTTCTCTTCCTTTGCAGGTGATCCAGGATGCTGGCAGGCGTGGCAGAAGTCAGGATGCAGGAGAAGACACAGTGAGCGTCCAGCTGCTAGATGCAGAACAACGCGAATCACGTGTAGCTGTTCGGGTGGGGTTTAAATAACCTTGGAAGAAGTTCCAGGTATGTATCCTTCCTCCAATCAGGTATGTATCCTTCCCTGACCACGCCCGGATGGTAAATTAGTCCCACAGGTAAAGTAGTTCCTTTCAGGCCTCAAGGAGGCCGGGATCCTGCAGCATGGTCTGCATCAGGGAAGTGCACCCAAGCACATCCATAATGAGCCTGGCGCCTATGGCGCCAGGACTGATGTCTTTTATGAGCCTGGCGCCATAGGCGCCAGTACACTGTCCAAAGGGCCCCTATATGGGGTTGCTGGGTCCTTCCTTGGGGACTGGATGTCCGCTTTCGGGGACGCAGGGCTTGAACCGGCTCCCCGGGAGCGGGCATCATGACAAGCGGGCCTACTGGCCGTGCCCCACATGAGACTACAGCTGCACTTCACAGCCTCATGAAATCAGGAGAAGGGCTCCCAAGCGGAGCCGGTCAGCATCCCGCCTTCTCTCCACTTGGATCTCACATGGTGGTCCAGGGATTTCAACCTGCAGATGGGCAAGCCTTTCTGGCAGACGGCCCTCAGGTCACCATTACTACGGACTCCTCCATGGAAGGCTGGGGGGCCACTCTGGACAGCCACAGCGCCCATGGAGTCTGGACCCGGCAGGAGTCTCATATCAACTGGCTGGAGCTCAGGGCCACCTGGCCAGCTCTCAGAGCTTTCCTTCCGCTCATTTGGAGCAAGACCGTCCTTATTGTCGATAAGCAGGGGGGTACCAGGTCCCCGCCACTGTGCAGCCTAGTGGTCAGCATGTGGGAATGGGCCTTGGAGAACTACATCTACCTCACGGCTGTCCACATCCCGGGGGAGGCCAACTTGGAAGCCGACAGGCTCAGCAGACTGGCAGCAGACAATTACGAATAGCAATTGAGTGACCTGGTGCTGCTGGAGATCTTCAGCAGATGGGGGAAATCCTCAATTGGATCTGTTTGCCTCCTGGAACAACAGGAAGTGCCAACAGTTTTTGTCCTGGCAGGGGCAATTCCCCAGCTCCCTGGGTGACGCATTACATAAACGGTGGGACGCATGACAGCATATGCCTTCTCTCCCACACCCCTGGTCCACAGGGTGATCGCAAGATAAAGGAATGTTGTCACCTGAGCATCATTCTGATAGCTCCATGATGGCCGGCGAGACTGTGGTTCTCCGAACTGCTCAGCCTCACGGACAGAACCACCCATTCACCTTCTGATGGTCATCCTCAAGCACCTGAGCCTATCACAGACTAACCTGGAAATCCTTCAGGGCGCCAGGAGCAAGGCTACCAGGAGCCAGGCTGCCAGCAGCCAATACAAGAGTAAATGGACTAGGTTCTGTCAGTGGGCGGACTCTAAGGGGATCAACCCCTCCCCTTATGTGCACGCTGGATGATGTGCTCTCCTTCTCGGCACACCTTGCGTACAGGTGGACACATGCCACACCTATCTGGCAGCCATAGGGGCCTACAGAAATTCAGAGCAGGAGGTCTTCTCTTCCAACCCGATAGTCAGGAGACATTTGGCGGGTCTGTCCAGGCTCTAACACCCATCAAGAAGCCACACCGCGTGTGGGACCTCAACGTGGTGTTGGACGCCTTGGGGCACAAACACTTAGAGCCAATGGTGTCCGCGGACATCAGGCTGGTCATCATTAAAACAGCTTTGTTAGTGGGCCTCACCTCTGCTCGCAGTCTGCGACATCCAGACTCTGGTGGCCTCAGAATCCAATACCACTTTTCACAGGTATAAAGTGCTCCTGTGGACTTATCCTGCGTTCCTACCTAAGGTACCCTCCGCTTTCCATGTAAACGAGAAAATAGTCTTACCTACGTTTTTTGCTGATCCCCAGGTTGAGGCTTAGAGAGTCTTGCGCTGTCTGGATGTCAGATGCGCTCAGAAATTCTATCTGGACAGGACCAAGGGCTTCTGCAAGTCAGACGCACTGTTTGTCACCTTGGTGGGAATCCAGGCCAGGGTATCAAGCATCCAAGGCCTCTATTGCATGGTTGATGGTTTCGTCCATCGAGGAGGCCTACGAGGGGCAGCGCAAGCCACTGCTGGCTAACATGCACGCCCACACTGTCAGAGCCAAGGCCACTGCATTCCAACGGCAGGTTCCGTGGCAGGTCATCAGCAGGATGGCCACCTGGGCCACCCCTTCAGCTTTCTGTAATTATTACTGTTTGGACGCCGTCTCTAAGTCAGACACGGCCTTGGAACAGGCGGTTCTAAGGAACCTATTTGCTTCGGGAGGGTCTCCTCTCCACCCTGGGGCTACATTCATTTGTAAATGCCCATGCAGTATGGAAGAAAGGGGATGGGACGTAGGAGTAATTAAGTTACTCACGTAGTGACAAACGTACTCCTAGTCTTTAGTTCCCTTTCCTCCATGCGTCCCACCATCACCCCCCCCCTAATAATACTGGTGTCATTATGCAATGCTAAATATTGTCGACGCGTCAATGGGGACTGAGGACTGGTGCCGGTGGGAGGAGTCAGTGGAGCGCATGCTCCCAGGACCGCACCCCGGCTCGCCTCTAAATTTAAAGGGGAATTAGGTTTTTCTGGTGAAAAAGGATCCTTCACCCGTCCCTATTTAGGGACGCCTATGCAGAATGGAGGAAAGGGGACTATGGACTAAGAGTCCATTAGTCACTACAGTAACTATTAATTTTTCATAAGACTTCTTGTTCGTGAACATTGGTCCTGTGAACCATGGGAAGGCCTTGTCCAAGGCTTCCATTCCCAGGTGGCTCTCTGGCTGCATCATGCACGGTCATTGGTTGGCGAACTGTCCACTGCCCGGCCTTCCAAGAGCCCATCCTTCACTAGATTCTACTGCATCGACAGGGATTCCATAGAGGAGTCCAGGGTCGGCCAAGCAGTGCTAAGCAACCTGTTCGCTTGAAGGTGAGCCTGTTCCGGAGGTAAGAGTAATTGCTTCTGTTGAACCTTGGCACCTCCCGTGGTTGTGTAATGTTGTACTGCTATTTATTCTTTATTAATGAGCATGTAAATCCATGTCAGACCCATTCTGGAGAACAATAGTTACAGGTAAATTCTCCTCTAAACCAATCACTGTCTTCTGGGTCATACTGCCCCCATCCAATGACAGTCCTCTCCCTAAGCCTCACCCCTGGCAGCCATATTGAGAAAGGGGGATTCTGTGTCTTGACATCGGGTCTCTCTCCCCCCACCCCCAATCCCAGAGGATCCCTCACCCAGGTGATCCTGCCGCATGTGTGCACCCCCAGGGTCTGGATCCAAAGGTAATGGCTGTGCCCTTGCCACCTGAGTAAGCGATCGCCGGGGTCTGGGATGTGAAACACCCTCTGGTTTTTCACATGCCCTTCCCCTATGCGATGTGGACAGATCTGTTTCGCAAGGGAACCTGGAAAGGAAGTCAACGCTCTGCTGGTCTTTACCCTTTCGATGTTCCACCGCTAAACAGTATGGTTGCAAGTCCAAGAACCATTGCATGACTCGAGGGTTAGATGCTTTCCTCTGACCTATCCAAACTAGGAGGGAATGATTAGTAATAATGGTAAATTCCCTTCCCAGTAGGTAGTACCTAAGATGGAGGATCGCCCATTTGATGGCAAGGGCTTATAGTTCTAACAGAGTAGTTTTGTGACTGGTAAATAATATAGGATGTTCTAAGCCATCATGTATTTGAGATAATATGGCTCCTAACCCAGTCAGGGAGGCAGCAGTCTGTAAAATCAACTCTTTCGAGAAGTCTGCCCCTTTCAATAAGGGGTTCTGACACAAAGCTTGTTTCAGGTTGTTATAAAAAGCATGGAGTCTTGCATGGATTCACATGCTCATGAATATTCCCTGTCGTCAGGCTGGGAATCCTCAGTAAAAGAAAAAACATTTTCACTTACAAACTGTATTTCTCCTCTAAACCAATTGCTGTACTCTGCGTCATACTGCCCCCAGCCAATGACTCCCCTCTCCTTAAGCCCCTCCTCTGGCAGCCATCTTCAGATTCTTACCACACGTTCAAGTGTTGGGAGTCCTCGAGTTTTGCTCTGTGAGCTATTCTATGGTTTTTGCTCTTTTTCTTCAGAAAAAGTTCTATTTTTGTTAAAAACAGTCTGTGTGCTCTTCTCTCCATCTGTTGACAAATGGCAATCCATTTGTCGTGAATTTCAATGCCCCTCAAGGTAAGAATCATTGAGTTTTCATTGAAGTTTCCTGAACGGCCATCGGGCCTACTCCGCAACTCCGACCATGACGGAGGAAAAGGAAGTTCCCTTTTCAAGATCTGTACCAGATGCGGACTGCGGAACGTGTTTATGGCGGACAAACACCTTCAATGGCTCTACTGCCTTCTCCTGGATCACAAAGAAGGAGATTGCGATATCTGCCTCGGCTTCTCCAAGAGAACGATGAAGGATCGACACAGTAGACTGGCGACGTGGCTAAGTGCTGAGGCCTCTGCCCTGTGCCCCAAGCAGGGTCATGCCTCTCCCAGGACCGGCCGGTCTGAAGAGCGGGCTTCTAAGTCCTTTGAGTGCGCCCCATCCGTGGGTGCCCAAAACAAGGCAAAGCACCATGAGTCAGTTTTTGTCAGGGTCGCCGCGCAAGCAGGTCCCTTGATGGGCGGAGTGCGATCAACATCTCCATCTGTCTCCATCGCCAGCCATCGATGAAGCTCCTCCTCAAAAAGGAAGTTGCCCAACCCGGGTAAGCTGTGGGAGAAGCCTAGGGCAGAGGAAAAGACGGTCGACCTTCCCAAGAAGGCCCAGGCGGCGAAGGAGAAATAGTAATCGATGATCGAGGTGGTGGTGGCAGCACTCTCGAAAGCCAAAGGGGCTGACCCCGTGAAGGTAGCCCCTACTGCGCCCAGGGTGTCCCTGCCCCAGAGGCAGGAGGCCTCAACCGGGGCAGTGGAAGTCTGCACACCCGAGAAGTGGAGGCCGTCACTAAGCCTGGCTGAGACCCCTCAGGGTGCAAAAAGGGGGGGCGGGCGCAAAAATATGCTATGTTATTTATAACGCGCTTAATACCCAGAGGTTTCTAAGCACAGACCGGGGAACGAACCTGTGTTGCTCCGTGTCACCTTGCTTCCAAGGTGAGCATGTTGCCCCTGAGCTATCCTCCCGAGACAAATGATGATATAAGTGTTTCAAGGCGTGACAAGGCAAGGAAGGGGGAACAGAGGGAGGACAGAGACACCGATCTTACTAGGACAAGTGACATTGAGATTGCGCAAGTGCTGGAGGCGGGGAGGGGAAAAGTGCCAGGGGAAAGGGGAGGGGCAGTGCTGTACATGCGATCAAAACAATAACAAGAAGTGCGGCCAGCAGGTGGCAGGTGCATGGGTAAGTGCAGATAGCAGGTGTCCAAAAGTGCAGGTAGGAGGGACTGTGGGGTTACAGATACAGACCCAAGTGCAAGGGTTGATGGGAGGTAGTGCAGGTATGCAACTGGGCGGGCAGGGACCTGGGCGGGCAGGGACCTGGGCCTGAAATCAGAGGGTAGCCAGGTGACCAGTGCAGTATCAGACAGAAAATCATCAGGGGAGAGGAAGAGAGAAGGCAGAAGCAAAGAAGGTGGTCTTGAGGTGCTTCCGGAACCGGAGATGGTTCTCCTCAAGTTTCTGAGAGGCAGGGGGAGGCCCCAGCCGAAGAAAGAAATCGACCATCAACTCGTTGCTTGGAGAAGTGATTGGCACTGTGGCAGTTGGAGGTGGAGGAGCGAAGAGCTTGAGTAAGAAGGTATTTACGAAGAGAGAGTTGGTGGTATTGAGGATCCAGGCCTGTAGTAATATACAGCGCTTTATAGCGCCTTGGAGTGTGTAGCGCTTCACTGAATGTGATGGCATTTTATTGCCAGCAATAATGTGGCACCCACATATAGCCAGTTTTATATTGCCAGTATAACATGTGAGTATGTGGCTGGAGACATGCAAGGTACAGGATTTACAATACAGTAAAATTTGTTTTAAAAAACTCAATGTGAAGCTGCAAAGTTTAAAAGTGCACCCATTTTTCTTTCCCTCCTTTGGAATACCTCATGCATAGGAGACTACATTATTTATAAAACTGACTGATTAAATGAACAATTACTAATCACTAGTGCTAACTCATTAACATTATAATGTAATCTCTGTGTCCAAAATGAGGTGAAAATACATATTCTGAAATTCGTTTTTCAAACGTGCACTGGAGTTTTTTTCTTCCTTCTCTTTCTGTGTTTGCAGCAAGCAGAGAGCCTGCATACCAGGAAATGATATTAGATACAGTTGCTTCCTGGGTAAAGAGCCTATTGTACAAAAGTGAAGGGTGATGCTGCCTTTCAACTTGATTGGAGCAAAGTGTCTGCAGATTTATTACGCAGGCAAAATGGGAAGGTGCAGAGCTCTGCTGGGGGAAGACTGTCAGAGGGGGAGAGGTAGTTTGTGTTTGCTGGGCTCGGGAGACAGACGATCTTGGTGTTGCTGGCACTGGCTTGGAAGTTTCGCTGTGCATTTCAGACACCAAGATTACAGATGCAATTCATGCTGACTGAGCCTGTTCTTCTGAGGCGAGTGAAAGAAGGTTGTGTGGGTGAGAGAACTGCAAATCTTTGGTAAGCACCCAGAGTTGAAGTGAGGTTATCGTGTGCTGTTGTTTGACGAATGTCTGATCTGAAAATCCCAGCTATGCAGAGTAGCAAAGAAAAAGAAATTCCCCTGCATTTTCATTCATCATATTTTGAATCCTAAAAAGTGATGCCTATTTTTAAAAAAGGGTTTATTTGCACTGTATCTTTGTTTTTTTTTTCTTCTCTTTCTCTTCTTATTTTATTACAGATAATGCTGAAATGTACATGGTAAGATTTGTATCGTGAATTGTAATTGTCTGCAATATAACCAATATATAAAAACAGATGGTTCAGAGGGTTTTATTGCTTTGGGAATTGCATATGCGGACATGGGGAAGATTCATTTTCTTTGGTAATACATTTGCCAATTTGCCCATGCAGATAGAATAACAAACAGAATAAGCGGTGATAAATAGGTGTATGCGTGTGTTTCCCCTTGCATGTTGTTTGGGGGATTCTAATATAACACATAGATTACTGGGGGTCTATGAACCAGTAATGATGCCTACGGGCGCATAGATCACTGGTGTAAATAAATCAGTGACGTGGAATACTGGATGTATTTTCATATGCGCAGGTAATTCCAATTTGACCGCCACCGGATTAACTATGGTAGAGATGAGGTAGGGTCCAAGGTATCTCGGGTTGAAGGTGCGGGGTCCTTTTAGAGGCAGGTGCTTAGTGGATAACCAGACCTGATCTCCTACTACGTAGTGAGGGGCCTCTTTACGGTGTCGATCTGCTCCTTTTTTGACTCGAGCTTTAGCTCTTTGCAGATGGCAGTGTCTTCCTTAAAAGCACGGGTGATCTCCGAGTGTAAATGATCCACAGCAGGTGTTTCGAATTCTTGGGGAGGATCCAGGTTAGACGTTCTAGGATGATGTCCGTATAATAGGAAGAAGGGAGTCTTCCCGGTTCCAGAATGAGTCGAATTGTTGTAAGCGTATTCAGCGATCCAAAGAATATCCTTCCAATGGTTTTCAGTTTGTTGGAGCATGCAACGCAGATATTGCTCTAGAGTCTGATTTGTCCTCTCGGTTTGTCCGTCAGTTTGGGGATGGTGACTGGTTGAAAGTCTTACATCACTTTGGGCTAGACGACAGCAACTTCGCCAAAAGTGGGAGATGAATTGACTTCCCCTATCGGAGACTAAAATCGAGGGAAAACCGTGTAACCGAACAATATTTTCTAAGAATTCTCGGGCCAAAACTGAAGCCGAAGGTAGGCCCTTCAGGGGAATGAAGTGAGCCATCTTGGAGAATAGATCCACGACTACTAAAATGGTATTATACCCTGAGCATGGAGGTAAGTCCGTGATGAAATCCATGGACAGGGTATGCCATGGACAGGGAGGAATATCCAATAGGCCGGCTGGTTTCTCCTTCTGACTTTTATTCTGGGCACACACACCGCAGGAAATTACTTAGTCTCTAATATCCTTCTTCCATGATGGCCACCAGAAATGTCTTTTGATCTTTTCCATGGTTTTGGTAATGCCAGGGTGACCCTCCATTAGAGAGTCGTGATAACAGGAGATTACTTGTTTTTGTATTTTCTCACAGGGCAAGTACAATCGTCCTCGGAAATATGGTAGGTCTTGATCCACTGAGAATTCTTTTCCCTTTAATTGCCAGTCCTGCAAATCGGCCGGAGTTAGGAGTGACTTGACTGTAGTCTTGATGTCTTCAAAGGATTGAGCGCTGACCAACCCCAAAATCCTTTGTTCTGGGATTATGGGTATTGGTTCTGGATTGGTTAAATGTTCATTTACTCCCATCCGAGAGAGGGCATCTGCTTTTCCGTTTTTACTGCCTGGTCGATAAGTAATTATAAAGTCAAACTCTGCCAGAAACAGAGCCCAGCGAAGCTGTCTGGAAGACTGAGCTTTGGCCGTCTTCAGATATTGTAAATTGCGGTGATCAGTCATTATGGTGACTGTGTGTCTGGCTCCCAAAAGATAATGTCGCCAGGCTTTAAAGGTCGATCTGATAGCTAAAAGTTCCTTGTCTGTAATTGAATAGTTGATCTCGGGAGTCGAGAATTTGCGGGACCAAAAGGCTACTGGATGTAATTGGTGTGTGACCGGATCTCTTTGTGATAAAACTGCCCCCATAGCAAGACTAGAAGGATCCGTTTCCATGATGTAGGGGAATTCTGGGCGAGGATGTTTTAGAACAGGTGCAGAAATGAATTTAGCTTTTAAGTCCTGAAAAGCTTGTTCTGCTTCAGTAGACCATCCAAAACGTTTGTTCTTCCATTCATCGCCTTCTTTTATTTGTACCAATTGGTAGGCTCCTCTGAGATCCAACTTTGTATATATACATGCTTCTTTGACTTGGTCCAGGAGTTCAGGGATCAAAGGTAACGGGTATCTGTTTTTAACGGTGATTTGATTCAGGGCGCAGTAATCTATACAAGTCCTAAGGTCTCCTTCCTTTTTCGGAACGAAGAACAAAGCCGATGAAGCTGGAGATTTAGAAGGACGGATAAACCCGTTAGCTAGGTATTGGTCCAGATATTGTCTGAGGTGAAGATTCTCTGGCACGGTGAGGGCATAAATCCTACTGCAAGGAGGAGTTGTTCCGGGTATCAGATCTATTTGACAGTCGTAAGACCTATGAGGAGGCAGGGTGTTAGCTTGATCCTTCCGAAAGACATCTTGAAATTCCTGGTATTCGGGAGGTAATGTGGGAACCTCAGAAGAGATTGCCGCCACTGAAACTTCAGGCCGAGGATAACAAGTGGTAAAACATTCTGGAAACTGAACCGTCTTTGCTCGCCAGTCGATCTGAGGATTGTGCTTCTCTAACCAAGGGATTCCCAGAATGATCTGGAACTGAGGGGCCTTGATCACATCGAACACGATTTTCTCCCGGTGTCCATCTTGGCTCACTAGCGTCACTTCTTGGGTGGCATGCGTTACTGGTCCGGAGGCTATCTCCGTGCCATCCACTGTAGTAATGACGTCTTTTACTGCCTTAGGGACAAGGGCTAGATTCATCCTTGATGCCATTTCACGGTCCACATAATTGCCGATTGCTCCGCTGTCGATGTAAGCTTCAATTGCATGCAAACGATCCGGACGTGCAGGACTAATGAGGACCATGGGCACCACGAAATGCGAGGTCACGGGACAGATCTTAACGCTCGGCAAGAGGACCTCTACACTTGCCGGGCTAGGTCGTTTCCCTGCTCAGAACTTGTGGTACCGGTATCTGCGGCTCCTACAGTCTTCTTAGCTGGTTTCACTGGACAGTCTCGACGAAAGTGCCCTGAGTTCCCGCAATAGAGGCATAATTGCAGCTGTCTTCTTCTTTCCCGCTCCTTTTGGGTTAAAGGACCTTTCATGCCCCCTATTTGCATGGGTTCCACAGTGTCAGCTCCCTTAGTAGAAGTCTGTGGTTTAGAAAACACTCGGGTATCAAATTTAGAACGATCAGCCTTCCTGTTCTGTAATCTGTGGTCCAATTGGACAACTAAGTCAATATAGTCTGAACATTCTTGTGGAGGGTTCACAACTTGAGCTAACACATCCTTGAGCTCTCCACGCAGGCCTCTGTAGAAAAGCGTTATTCTCTTATCCTCGGGCCATTGAGTTTCCACTATGAGTCTGTTGAATGAGGCTATATAGGTCAAGAGGTCTTGATTACCCTGTCGTAATGAAAGAAGTTCATTGTCCAAGGCCTGCCCTTGTGCATGTCTTGAGAACAGTTTCTCCATGCTGGACTGGAAGGCCTGGAAATCATGTAAAACCGGATCATCCTGGGTGACTAAAGGGATCGACCAATCTGCGGCGCTGCCACTGAGATAAGAAAGCAAGAAAGCCACCTTGGTCTGGTCTGTTGGGAATGCAGCTGGTCGACATAAGAAATGTAAGCGGCACTGGTTGATGAACACTGCAAATTTCTTTGGGTCACCAGAAAAGCGTTCGGGCGTAGCCAAGGGCACATTACCGGGTAGATTGATTTGCACTGGATTTAAAGATGATGCAGAAGGATAACTTCCTCCTGGAGCGGGCAGAGGTGTCTGTCCTGCCTGCGTTTGTAGCAATTGCCTAGCGAGGTCCTCTGTTCGCTCCTTGGAAATTATCAGTTCTCTTCTTAGAGAGCTTGTTTCCTGACGAGCTGCATGTACTTCTGCTCTTAATTCCCCGAGCAACTGGGCTAAGTGATCAGTGTCTGAGGTTTCCATTGCGCCTGGGTAGGAGTTTTGCGGTGGGCTTCGCGTTCTGTAACGCTCACCTGATTCCCACGCAGGCGCTGGTCTTGGCAGGAAGGTGTCTGTGACTCGAAAAGTGATGTGCAGGACTCGATTGGCTTCTGGGGTCGAACCTCTTCGCACTGTGTGTCGAACTCGTAGGGTGAGGTTTCTGCAGGTGAAAGAATATGGGGGTTAATGGTCTGGGTTGTTTAATGTCCCTCTTCCTCTCTCTCTCTCCCTAGCTTCTCCGTAGAGCCCCCAGGTCAACGTGCTCACCTTAGATAGGTGAATGCTGGGCTCTCCATCTGCATCTGGTGCAGGGTGCTGTTGCCAGTTCCTTCACTGGTGAAACATAGGCCTCTTGGACTCAGAGGATCGTTACCGTCGTTAACTGCACGAGCGGTGAGTTTCCAGACACCTTTTTAGTCTTTATAGTCTTTAGGTACGAGGCACATTAACATTGAACAGGACTTCGTGTAATGCTTTTCCCCCTTTTGTCTTGCAGGACTCTTGAGATGGAAGATGGAGTGAAGCGCCTGGAAATGCGTGAGTAAATGCAAGCGCTCTAACAGTCTTTTCCCTTGCAGCTTAGTTCGTGCTGAAGAGACGCCGGAGTATTTGCAGGCGTTCTATTGCGACGAGCGCGATGGGCGTAAGTAAATACCTGTCTAATGTCTCTTCTTTTGTCTTTCAGAAGTTGGGTTGCAGCGCCGGAGTCCGCGGAATGCCCGTAAGTAAATACAATGCTTTTGTCTCCGCAGGCGGCGAAGCAGAGTGAAGAAATCTGGAATTCACGGAGTGACGGTAAGTAATGACAATCTTCACAGGCGGAGGTGCAGCGTGAGGAAATGGCCGCAGCCGATGGATCAGGTGAGTAAGCACTGCGAGTTAAGGCTGCCTTGCTAACCTGCTGTTTCTTGCCTTTGCAGGTGCTGCTGTTGACTGGATACAGGAATGGTGAGTATGATTCTTGCAGATTCAGGATCGAAAGAAGAAAGGCTGGAACAGACTCGGTGAGCGTTCTGCTGCAGATGCAGAATAACGCAAAGCACGTTTCGTCTATCGGGTGTGGTTTAAATAGCCTTGGAGTGATGAGGCGTCTTCCTCCACGGCCCCGCCTAGGTAAGAAAAGAGTTCCAGTTCCAGAAGATTTCCAGTGCTGAATCCAGGGAGTGGAGCTTGCCCCACCCAGGTAAGAAAGTAGTTCCTGTTCACAGAGGACTTCTAAGGGGCTGGTAAGAAAGCAGCATGGTCTGCTACAGGTAAGTCCACTCAAGCATCTGCACACATATTATGAGCCCGGCGCTTCCAGTGCCGGGACCGATGGTTCTGATGAGCCTGGTGCCACCGGTGCCAGGACAAGGTCCAAAAGGTCCCAGTGGGGACCGGCTGGTGCCTAGGATTAGGGTTAGGGGCCTGCGTCCAAGGACGTTGGGCTGGTCCTGGCTCCTTGGAAGCAGTGATCGTGACACACACCCACTCCCCCCTCCCCCCTCAACCCCCCAACACACCCACTCCCCCCTCAATCCCCCAACATACCCACTCCCCCCTCCCCTCTCAACCCCCAACACACCCACTCCCCCTCAACCCCCCAACACACCCGCTCCCCCTCCCCCCTCAACTCCCCGCAAAAGTGCGTGGATGCCTGTGATGAAGTGCCTAATGTGGGATTGTTTCACTGGGCGGCCTCTATTGGCAGCCCCCTCTGCCGGCCCCCGGGGCACCCCTGCCTGTACTCCGCAGGTTCCTGGACGACCTGCGGACGGGGCTGCTTGGGGTAGAACTGGCAGCGGAGGAGGTACTCGGCTGCTCACTAGGACGCATGTCCCTCATTGTCTGTACAAGCTCCGAGAGCACGTTCCGCACCACGGCAAGTTCGCCACAGATATCCTTGGTGGAGGATTGTATGGCTGCCTTCACAGTCTCGGCACATTTTTGCATTTCCACACTTGCACTTCCACATTCGGCCACATGCTGAGTCAGGAGTGAGGACACTTGGTGTTGGCGTGTTAAGATTTGGTCCAGCGACTCTTGGATTTTTTGGGCATTGGATAATGCCAGTGGCGTGTTCATTGGGCTGCTCCCCTCCTCCACACCTTCCACTGGGCATGGAGTGGCTGGCCAGGAGTAATCAGGGGATTGCCCCTGTGTGTGTCAGGAATCAGGGTTGGCACAGGCGTGGAGTGCTAAAATACGCCTATTGAGACATTATGTGCTGGAAGGATAAGGAAACTTCAGTTCCCAGCATCCTTTGTGTTATTTTGTAGTTTGGCCCGTGCGCGCCTTGCCAGCTGTACTGCATCAAGAATCAAGGCAGCTTAAAGGCAGGCAACGGCGGTGGGCAGGTGTGGCTTATTGTTGATTTGGAGCAGGAGTCAGGCTGCCGCGTTCGACAACAGGAGGAAGGCGTCCGCGTGCAACGAAACGAGATGCAGAGGAGGAACGCTTGATCACACGCGTTCACAGTGCGGTAGGAGCAGGAGGGATGCTGAGTAGTCGGCAGAGACAACGCTTGCTGTTCTTCATCTGGGACGTCCCACGGGGCTCCCAGACTCAAGATAAGTACTTGTGAGGGCAATATATTTCCTGAACTGCTTGGAATGATTTACCGCTGTTTCATTATTTGTCTGGGAAGACCCACGGGCTCCCCAGACCTGAGATAAGTAACGCCCTAATCACTTTGAATTCAATCCGTATGAGAAACGAAAGTGTGTTTGTTAATCGTATAATTCAAGAACTTTGCCAATCTCGTGTGGGTTAATGCAGGAAGTACTGCATATGGACAACAACATTTCACTAGTGCCAGGAACTAAAGGAAATGCATTTATGTTGTATGTTGCTAACGCTGCCCGAAGGGCCATGTGTATTGTCTAATCATTTTGGGAAGATTTCCCTTATGTGTGGTCATATTGCTTGCTTATGTGTTGTATGGGAATGATATTTTAGAGTAGGATACAGTACACGTATTAAGGTGTGCTATTCAGGAATCACGTATATGTTAATTGTGCAGGTGATTGTTCTGTTCTTTCTATGTGAGAATAGGGTTTTTTCCTGTGTTTCCCCAGTACCATCCACCTTAGGAGTTTCCTTATCCTCTTTCCGGTGTTCCTAATTTCCCCTCCCTATCCACAACCTCTCCCTAACCCCTCTTCCCCCCATTGGCTGCCACGTGGCGACCTGTTTACCAACTCAGGCGCCTGTGCCAACCACGGTGGGAGGGTCGAGTTCATTCGGCTTCCGTGGTTCGGGGGAGAGTGTCGATCCCTCTTCCTTCGAGTTAGTGTGATTGTGACAGTGTGCCATCATCATGCAGGCTACATGGGGACAGGTAGGGGGAATGAAGGTGGGCAGTGGGGGGACATTCTACGACATCATCATCATTCCCCACTTCACTATCCGAGCAAGCTGCAATGGCAGCAGTCTCCCCAATCGTGCTGCGTCCTGCAGACACAGTCCCTTCAGTGGCCACCAGTTGTTGGATGTCTGTTGCTAGTGGTACCGTGCTGCTTGCCTTGGTGCTTATCGGTGCCCTGGCCTGTGTTGTAGCCGTCGATTTTGGCTGCTGTGGGAGTTTGTTTGGTCCAGCAGAGGTGGAGGGTTGGTGTGGTGTCACTTCGGGCCTGGCCTTCTTGGCAGGTGTGGTGCCAGTGTCTTCCTCGCCAAGGTCCGAATGGGAGCCTGTGGTGGAGCAAAGGAGGGAAAGTGTTATTGATGGGTCTGCGGACAAGCAGGCATTGTGATGACTGCCATCATTTTGATAACTAGATGGTGCACATTGGAGGCAGTGACATAAAGGTTGTCTCCCTTTTGGGTGGGAGAAGCATGCAGGAATGTGGGTGCCTACAGTGAGAGTGTGCATACTGCATGTGTACAGGGTGTAGGTCAATAATGCCTGTAGGCAGTCTTCCGCTGATGTGTCGCGTTAACCCTATTAGGCAACATTGTGCTTCCCATGAAACTGGACTTCAGAGATTTTTGCATGGCTTGATTTGAGGCACCTACCTGCGTCATCTGATGTGGGGGCTCCTCTCTCCATTTCTCCGACCCCCTCGATGCTCTCGATGCCAATGGTTGTGGCACATATCTCCTCCCAAGGCTGCAATTTTATCGGTGAGTCTGCTCCTCCACCAGTTGCCATGCCCAGGTTTCTCTTGGCAGACAGTATACTCCTTACACGGAGCCGCAGGTCGTCCCACCTTTTCCAGCACTGTCTTGTGGTGCGGGGTGTTGTTCCAACTGCACTGACCCGCTGTGTGACTAGGTCCCATATGGCCTTCTTCCGTGCTTTTGCCAGTCTGGTCATTTCACTTGCGAATACAACGTCCGCGTTTTCCTGTAGGGTTTTCGCCAACATGGTAAGCTCTTCCCTAGTGAAGCTCTCCTGCCGCAGCCGATCGAACTTTTTTTAACAACTTTCGGCATTCTGACGATGGGTGGATGTGGGTGATGGTTTGTGGTGGGTCTCGGGGTCAGATGTGCAATGGTTGTGGAGGATGGCAAGGGATTTTGTTTTTAAAGATGGCCGCCGTGCTCTTTCCCGTTCCGGTGCGATGGCGCAACTTCCGGATCCGCTTCTTTACGGTCACCGCTCATAGCGGTCACCGCTATTTGCGGAGATCGCTCATATTGGTGGGTAGGGTGGCGGTAGTGCACCTTGCACGGCATACGATGCCGGTAAGTGCTGTTTTTGGGACGTTACCGGCATGGCGCAGATTACATTAATGGCATGGTGCAATGCTCGTGCCCGAGAGGTCGTAATGTACCGCTTTTAATGGTTTCTGGACAGCACGGACACGTTAGTTGCGCCATGCCGGTAATGTCCATTATTTACCGTCTGGGTCGTAATGAGGCCAATAGTATTTGACTTAAATGAAAATGAAACAGAAAATCAGCCCATTGAAGTGGAAGCTGATATGCCAAAATATTTAAAAGTGGCAGCTTTACAGAGAGCCACAGCCACACAGTTGGAAGAAAGCACAGAGATTCCTCCACTGGAAGATTTCCCAGAATTCTCAAAAATGGTAGAGGAACAGATTTTGTCAGCAGATGCATGCGATAGCGATGAAGATAAAAATGAATTGAGAAAAATATTTATGGAGTTTAAAGATGTCTTTGCTAAAGGTGCATACGATTGTGGACTAACTAATCTACATGTTGCCACATTACCGGAAGGGTGTAGTAGAAACCCAGGATTTGTGCGCCAGTATAGATTACCACTGGCATGTTTAGAGTCATTGGCAGAGATAATTAAAAATTTGGAGTCTCTGAGAATTATCAGGCCTATTCATAGCACATCCAACTGTCATGCGTGAAGCCCCAAATCACTCTAGGGTCCCGGTAGCTCCCTCCATCCACACACGTTCACACACCTACCAATGTTAGGGCACATTCAGCACGGGGGCTGCTCGATCAGCCTGTGACCCAGCAGCTACAGTCAAGTTACTGATCCGTAAACTCTGGTGGAGGCCGCTTGCGGTCCCGCAGCCGCAGGTATCCATTCCTGCACTGGCAACTGCCATGGCGAGCGAGGCCAGGCAGAGTCAGGCGGTTACGAATGTTTCCGGGTCAAGTGACAAGCGCATCCCGTTCATGTGATCCCGGTCCCGTGACACGGAAGTAGTCGGATAAAAGCAGCGTTCAGGCAGACACTCATTGCTTCACAGCTGTTCTCTTGAGACCCTGTTCGGCTTTCTTGTATTTTGATCAAGACTTTTGGTACTTCGACTCGGACTACGTTCTATGGATTGTTTTTGGATCTTCCTTTGGTTTTGGCGAACTCTACCTGGTGTTAACGGCTATATCGACCTCCGGACCTCTCAACGGACTCCTCTCTCCAAGTGTTCAGGATTTGTTTATCTCGTTCAAGAACTTCTCTGCTTCCACGATCATTGTTCTACAACACTGGCCATTCTGCTTCACCAAAGGCTGTGCAGCTATGTTCAGCGACTGGTGCTTCCCTCTGGAGCTTGTGTGATCCTCTGCTCTCAGCAACCGACAGCGCTACTCGTGCGGCCCCCGCAGGATTCTCCAGGTCCCGTGTAGTTAATAGTAATACCTCAACTACACATAGGTAAGCTTGGTGTTCAGCACTATTCCTCTAGTCAAGACACATTTCTGTGGTTGCTTGTGCTAACACACTGTTTTCTTACAGCGGTCTTGGGGCTACCAGTCTTGCGGGTACCAGCAGTCGGACATCTCACACCTGTGGCCTCAAGGATCGCACAGGGAGTGTTTATATCTTCTCCCTGTGTGGTACTTGGGGACGGAGGTCTCTTCGGTCTACACGACATAGACATATCAAGTCCTTACACCAACACACCTATTTTAGGTGTGTTAAAGCCAAATGGTCAATGGCGTCTGTGTGCAGATTTGAGAGAATTAAATAAAATAGTGCCAGTGTCCAGATGGCCACTGCCATTCATTGATCAAGGCCTGGCACAGTTGCATGGCTCAAAAGTGTTTACTACATTAGACTTCACATCTGGATATTGGTGTGTGCCATTGGCAGAGGAGATTCAGAATTTATTTCCATTTTCATTTGATAAGAACCAATACGCATGGGTTAGAACTCCATTCGGGTATGTCAATAGTGGGAGTGAATTTGGCATATTTTTAAGAAAGGCAATGCCTGATGCAGCGGAAAGAGGAACCATAGTTTAGGTGGATGATGTCCTGATAAAAAATCAGAGCTTAAAAAGCCATTTTGATGAAATTAGACATGTTCTTGGCCAATTGCAAACCGCAGGTGCCAAAGTATCTTTACAAAAAGCACAATGGTGCAAGAAAAAGGTGAATTTTCTAGGTCATGAAGTGACTGAACATGGACTAAACCCACAGAAGAAGAAGGTAGAGGCTAAACAAAAATTAAAAGACCCTAGATGTGTGAAAGGTTTGAAAAGTTTATTAGGAATGACGGGATATAACAGAAAGTTTATTGAAAATTATGCTGAAATTACTCAACCATTGACTAAACTACTGAAGGTGAATACACCCTGGAAATGGGAAAAAGAGCAATCTGATGCAGTGTCTAAATTAAAGGAATGTCTTATAAATGCACCATGTTTGGCATACCCCATAAAGAATAGGGATCTCTTTATAGAAATAGGTTTCTCTGAATGTTGTATGTCAGCAGTGTTATTACAAAAACATGATTTGAATCACAAAACCATTGCTTATGCAAGTAAGGCATTTTCCCAAGTTGAGAGTAAATTCAGTGAATGTAAAAAGGCCCTTTTGACCACTGTGTGTGCGTTGCAGCATTTCCGCCCCATTGTTCAGGGAGAAAAGGCAATTATTGAGACAAATCATAAACTTTTGCAGTTTTTAGAGAGTAAAAGAATTAGGTCAGGCAACCTAGCACAGTCCAGAATTACTTCATGGACACTGGCATTGCAAGGCTTTCCTGTAGAAGTGGGGTATGGCCAAAATAAAAAGAGCCCAGTTGCTCGAGGTTTGGCAGATCTACATGACTGTGCATCTGAACATGTATCAAATGAAGTAGAAGTGGAATCTAGTTTACAGGAGTTTGGACAATCACCACACAAAGCTTTTGATGAAAAGACATGCAAGGATTTGCCAGCTGGATATGTTGACGGTTGTGCTTTTCACATTGAAAAATGACAATAAAAAAACAATTAGTGTCAGGAATAGGAAATGTCTGGTTGAAATGTGAAGGCATTACCAGTATAGGGATGAGAATTGGTGCTAGGAGCAGTCAGGTAGCAGAATTAGCAGCCATTTATAAAGCAATTACTACTGCAGTTGATAATAAATTGAGTGAAATTGTCCTGGTGACTGATTCTGTTTATGCACGAAATATCTTTGTGGAATATTTGCCTGGCTGGAAAGCAGGAGGCATGATTACATACAATAAAAAGCTCCTCAAAAATGGAAAAATGATATTGGTGTCAGAGAATGATTTGACAATATACTGGAGGAAAATTCGTGGACATTTAAAAACTCTAGTAGAGGATAAGGAGGGAAATGATAAGGCAGATCATTTAGCTAAAATTGGGGCTGTGATGGGAGAGTTGCTACCTATTGAACATGTATTTGGTGAAATACAGATTGATGCAATTACACGCTCTAAAGCTCCAAAAGAGGTAGAACAACCAGTAGTACAATGGAGTTATGATACACCAGATCAAGACCTGATTAAGGCACAAAAAGATGATCCAATTTTGGGAATATATTATAATCATTTGGTAGACCCTGAACAAAATCCTTTAACAGAAAATGATTGTGTGGGGATAGAAGAGTTGAGGGTGCTATTAAAAAATAAAAAACGAATTAGACTACAAGATGGAATCATGATTAGGGTATCCATAACAGGACAAATACAGTAGGTGGTACCCCTTTCATTCAGAGGGCTAATGCTACACCATGCACATGATGCAATAACTGCAGGACACAGAGGTGCACAAAAAACATTAGAGATACTGGAAGATTATGATTACTGGCCACATATGCCCCAAGATGTGGAATTATATACTAGGGGATGTCTAGTATGTTCCCAATTTAAACCTGCTTCACCAATGCAGAGAGCCCCATTGATGAAAAGAGGCTTAACTCTTCCATGGTCAGATTTGCAAATAGACTATGTAGGGCCTGTAAAAAGGTCGAGCAGGGGGAACTGTTATATTTTGAGTGTGGTTTGTTTAATGTCAAAATGGATAGAGTGTATTCCTGCACCAGATTGTAGTGCGTAAACAGCAGCTACATTACTGGTAAATCATATATTTTCAAGATTTGGGTTACCACAAAGAATAGAATCAGGCAGAGGAAGTCATTTCACAAGCGCTTTAATGAGTAAGGTGTGGCAGATACTGGGGGTGAAAAGAAAGCTACATATTGCATACAGACCCGCCTCTTCTAGAGGTGTTGAACGTTGTAATAGGTCCGTTGTGGATATATTAAAGAAGTTTGTAGCAGAGGCAGGTTCCAGCTGGGATTTACATTTACCTATGGTTTTGATGGCAATCAGATCTACTCCTGCCAAAGCAACAGGTATCAGCCCCCATGAAGTATTGACAGGTAGGAAAATGGTGTTGCCACAACACCTGCTATACAGGACACATGAGCAGACACGTGTAAGAGCATCTACAGTTCATGAATATATGGAAGAACTGAGGAAGCATTTACAACATGCATTTGCTTTTGTGCAGCGGAATTTGGAAAGAGCCGCTGACAGTGCAAAATCATATTATGATAAAAAGACATCTGTGAAAGAGTATAGTGTAGGGGATCAGGTGTATAAATTTCATTTTGGAAAAGGTAAACAGAAAAATTCTAAATTTCTGGCTGCATGGCAGGGGCCATTTCAAATCATAGATAAGGTATCTCCAGTGCTTTATAAAATATTAAGAACAGAAGGTGAAACGGTGACAGAGCAATTTGTTCATGTTAACCAAATTAAGCCCTGGCATCCCAAACATGAAGTAAGGCGACTTGAGCAAATAGAAACAGATCAAGTGCCCTAAATACATGAAAGAAAGCGCATGGGTCTATTTATAGTGCCCAATACCAGAGAAATAAAAATAGATGTGATTAATTGTTGGAATGGAATAGAATATATACTATATATGGTAAACATTAAAAAAGGGGGCTAATGGTATTATTTTAATACAAGGTTGGAATATGTTCAATGATCAATGATGCGTTGTGTATGTTTGTTTTCTCTATAACATGTGCTTAATTTCAGAAAGCGAAAGAAAAAGGGCAAGATGTTTTGGAATATATATCTTTTATTTTTGGTAAAAGGGTGAAATTTGTATTGTGCTATGTACTTAATCTGTCTCTTTTCTATTTGTTTTAGAACAATTAACCTGTGTTTCGAGTCGGAGGTCACAGGACCGGAAGACACGGGAGGCGATAGAGTCCCGGAATCCGCGAGGAGGGATTCCGAAAAAGCCCCGGGCGGGGGCGAAGACCAAACCTATAAAACCGATATCATTGATGATGGTGCCAGTGACGTGGTTGGCGATACTGGTGATTGTAGGGAATCTCAAAACCTTGCAAGCACAGGTTGTCATTGAGCCCGGACCGGCGTCTGGCATTGTAGTGGAAGAAGCACCTGGATTTGTAATGAGCAATAGAAGGATGATTTTTCAAAACATTTATATACCTTTGAATTCTGATAGTTTGATGGAGGAACATTTTAATAACACTGCAATTAGAGTTGAGCAAACTAAAGAGTGGCTAGAATTGAGAAAAGAGAACGCCAAGCAGTCAATAAGAGATATGTTGATGCAATTAGAAAAAAACATTTGTGAATTCAGCAGACATGAAGAAAAGGAGAGGAAAAAGAGGAGCTGTAATGCTTGCAGTCTCGTTGGTAATGTCTATTATTGGAGCTATAATAGGTACTACAATGTCAACAGCCAATGCCATTTCAGTAGGGATACTAAGTACTAAAGCACAACAGTTGAGTTTTGATTTGGAAATGATTCAAAAGACTTTGGATGGAGTTAGAGGTGGACTGGATGAACAAGTGAAGTTTATCAATGAAACTGCAATTATACTGAATGAGCAAGCAGAGGTTGTACAGCGTACCACTAAATTATTAATTAAGCATGACCGGGTATTGAATGAAATCCTGAATGTAATAAATCCTGTTGCTAGATAGTTGGCAAATTACATGAGAGAAGTTCAAACTGCAATTACCCAATTAATTTGAGGACATATACCATTGTATTTTGTTTTGCAAGATATTATTCATCAAATGATAGAAAGGTTGACCAGGAGGGAGATTGATGTGGTACAAGTGAAAATTATATTTGAAATGGGCAATGCAATGCCCTTATATGTGAATTTGGAGAGGATGGAAATTGGATTTTTATTATGCATCCCATATATAGCTCCTGAACTTATTTATCAAACTAAGTGGGTACATAACGTGGGATTTTGGCAAGAAGATACATTTATAAAAATTAAGACTCCAGAAGTGGTGGAATTTCAGTCATGGGAGCCTGAGGTTTACTTGATCCGAACTTAGAAACCTGTATAAAATTTAAAGAACAAAATTACATGTGTCCAGCTAAACCATTTGTTCCTGATGCTACAGACGCTATTTGTGGTTTGAAATCTGATCCAGGTATATCAGGAGGATGTGAAGTAGTCATTAGCAATATGGGTGGTGAGGAGTTGGCACAAGCTAAAATGGTCAAAGATAAATGGTTGGTCAGCACCTGTATGAAGAGCTTGACAATTGTGCATTTAAATCATGGAACATTTGTTGTTAAAAAATTGAAATTTAATGTATTTTACTTACAGGTTCCAAATGATACAGTTGTTACGTTTGGGGGTTTATCATTGTTCCTTATTACAGATGATATTTGGGAAACCCAAGTAGAAAATATTGAATTTTTTCAAAGGAATGCATTCCCAATAGACCCTGATGTGGAGTTTCTATTGAATCATAAAGAAAAGCATACTGTGAAAATGAGTTTGAGAAAGAACAATATTACAGTTAGTAGCCTGGGTATAATGGAAGTGGAAAGGTTTAATTGGGGAACCTGGGTGGAACGCACTATGGTGGGTTTAGCTGTTGTGGTGCTAGTGATGGGAGGATGGTTAATCATTTTGTCCGTAAAGGTGAAGATGTTGCTTATAATATTAGCGACAACAGGTAATGAAAGATATCCCAATACACATACATTTTAAAAGGAAGGAGGAGCGCAAGTTGGATTTCTTCCAATTGTGGCTGGGAACATTGCCAAATTGTCAGAAAAGGAGGGATAATGTAGTGTAATATATAGTGCCGCTGTCATGAACCATCGGACTCGTCCCTTCTGGACTTCCTGGTCCCTGACCCATAGCGGCTTATACTCAGCAGTACTTCCAACTTGGCCACCGAACGCGGAATGCTGTGTACCAGTTTCCGTGTCGTACGCATCACGTTCTATAAAGCAGCCACACCCCCGCGGCTCTGTGCGTCTCAACGCTACCGTTTACTGTGGTTGACGTGTACTGCCGAAGTTTGCTCTCGTTAACTTCTCGATTCCTGGTCCCATTTGAAACCTCCACCTTCCTTCTTTCCTCTGTCCTCTCTTCATCCCGGATCTCTGCGTAAACTCTGCCGAGTGTAAGCTTCGCTGTTTCCAGGAATTCCCGGACAGTCTGAACGATCCAGGACTCGGAACGCACGCTGGAAGCCGAGGACATTCACAAGGGCTTCTATAATACCCGTAGCGTGCGCAGGAAGACTCCATCGAAGACAGAACACAAACAGGTGAGAAGGGGGGAAACCTGTGACAGATTGAGATGCCAACAAACCGACACTGATACGGACATGGAGGCGGCTGTCCAAGACCTCATGCGCGGCATGCAGGAGTTAACAACAGAAGTTCAGAATCTCAAGGCCGAGAATGCTGCATTAAAACAGTTAGTCCTATCACGTGATTCCGCGACCAAAGAAAGTGTATTGCTAGGCGGAATAGTGGATAAATATGATGGCTCATCAAGAAACTTTTGCGGATTCCTTGATTCGTGTTTTTTTTTTAAAATATATTTTTATTTTTAAATATAAACCAAACAACAATACAACAGAACATAAATAAACACATTTAACAACAAAAGCACTGCAATCCCCATCCCTCCCCCCTATGAGCCTGTATGGTGTCCGCCATCGGTATCCGCTGTGAACGGAGGGGCGTCATCGCTCTCAGATTCAATTGGAGCCGACCCCGTTCCAAACAGTTCGGCTATCATCAATTTCCATGCCGCGAGGGAGCACATTTCCTCCTCCTCCCCTGCAATACTGGTATCCCGCCACACCGCCGTCTCGGCCTCCGCCCATTTTTGGAGATCCCTCCACCAGACCTCCACTCGTGGCTTATGACACTCCTTCCATCCCATTGCAATCCTACGTTTAGCAAGCACATAAGCCAAATCTTTCAATTTCTCAACATGTCTGAGTTTACGCGCTCTGGGATATCCCCCCAGTAAGCAGGCCCAGGCTGAATCCACTTTCAGCGTGATACCCTTCCCTGCCAGTTTCTGCGCCACTTCACCCCAGTAGCCTGCAATAACTGGGCACGCCCAGAACATGTGTATCATGTCTGCATTCTCCTCGTCACACTTGGGGCACGCCTGGCGTCCAACGTCCCGAAATTTGGATATTCTCAAGGGGGTCATGTATGCCCTGTGCGTTATATAAAGCTGTATTTGCTTAAACCTGGCATTCCTCGATACTTTTTTATGATACCCCAAGGCACGCTCCCACAACCCATCTGCCATCGGGGCCCCCATCTCCGTTTCCCATTCCAGTCTCAAGTGCACTAAATCACTCCCAACCTTTGTCATCAACATCTCATACAACCTAGAGACCTCATGCCCGCCCTCCGATGTGTCGTATAGTATCTCCACCGTGGCCTCCGGTTCATCGGCCAAGGTAGTTTCAGACCACCTACTCCGGATCTCCTGCACTATCCTGTGATGTGTCACATATTGACCCCTGTGCAATCCCGACCCTGCCTCTAGTTCTTCTAACTCCTAATGGTCCCATCCTGCCAAATATCTCCCATGGTGACCAACCCCACTGACTCCCAGTATGTCCGGATGATTGCTCTGAGCTGCCCGTCTCCCTTTGCCAGTGCGACCAATGGTAACTGCGGCACACACGGCAAAGGGTTACCCATCATCCGGCAGGCCCGTCTCCACATGTTCCGTCCCAAAACTAGCATTCTAGGCCGTTCCCTCATGCATGCATTAGTCACCCAAATCACCTCTCGCAGATAAAAAGGGGAACAATCCCTCCCAAACAGCCTGTGTTCAGGGGTCTCGTCGTCAGAGAGCCACCTGGACACATATTGCAGCTGCGCTGCCACATAATAGGCCTCAAAGTTCGGCAGTTTAACTCCGCCCTTCTCGTAGAAGTTCTGCAGCTTCCACAGTGCGACTCTGTTACGCATGCCGTGCCACAGGAATTCCCTGCAAACACTATGTAGCCTCACAAAAAACTTCTTAGGAATCATGTAAGGGATGTTGTTAAAATAATGCAAAAGCCTGGGTAGTACCACCATTTTAAGCATAGCTCCCCGGCCCATCATCGCTAATGGCAATCTTTCCCAGAACCTCATGCATTTCTCGATCTTCCCCACAGCAAGTTCAGTGTTGTGCTTGTGTTCTTCCTCAGTCGTGTGATACACGTCAATTCCCAAGTATCGGAAGGAGCTCGTCGCCCACGGGATCTGCAACACTGGCAACCTCTCCACCGGAGTCCCCACATAGCCACCCAGCCGGAATAGAGTGGATTTCTGGGGGTTTACTGCCATACCGGACAACCAGGCATACCTCCCCATCACCTCTAAGACATACTGCAAATTTTCTTCTGGATATCTTAGGTATAGCAGCATATCATCTGCATACAGGGATATAAGGTGACACTCTCCTCCTACATCGATGCCGACCGGGTCATATTGCTGCCGGAGGTAAATTGCCAAGGGTTCTAGGGCCAGGATGTACAACATTGGGGACCAGGGACACCCCTGCCTAGTGCCTCTGCCCAACTGCCATCTCTCTGACACCACTGCACCCGTGCGGACCCTGGCCAGTGGTGCACTGTATAACATCTCGGCCCACCTAACGTAACCTGGTCCCATCCCATACCATCTCAGAGCCGCCAGCAGCCACGGCCACCGAACAGAGTCGAACGCTTTAACCGCGTCCAATGCCACTATCGCCATTTCGCCGTCATTACTACATCCCCATTCGACCACCCTGTGGAGGCGTCTGTGGTTGTGAGTAATGTTCCTGTTTGGGACATAGCCCGTCTGGTCAGGGTGGATCAACTTGCTGATCACTCTCCGCATTCTAGTAGCCAGGACAGCTGTCAGGATCTTGCTGTCCTGGTTCAGCATCGACAGGGGCCTGTAGGAGCCACAACCGTGTCCCGGTTTATTTGGCTTGGGGAGCGGTATTATAATCGCCTCCCTGAGTGACTCCGGCAGCCGTCCCACCTCGTACGCTTCGTTGAGCATTTCCAGCATGGGCGGGAGCACTTCCTCCGCATATACTTTATAAAATTCACTGGGGAACCCATCCGCCCCTGGGGCCTTGCTAGTGGGTAACTGCCTCACAATCTCCTTCAACTCTTCCAGGGTGATCGGAGCATCCAGCTCCTCTCGCTCCTCGTCACTGACCCTGGGCAAGCCTACGTCTTCCAGCACTTCGTCTATCTCCTCCTGGCTGCCCCCCTCACAATCTTCGTATAAGACCTTATAGTATTCCACGAATGCCCTGTTTACGCCTTCTTGGGTGTCCACCTCCTCACCCTTTTCATTGATTACCAATCTGATCGGGGATCGTGGGGTCTCGCTCTTGTACAGCCAAGCTAGGAGTCGGCCCGTTTTGTCTCCCCCCGCATGCATGTTCCGCACACTTCTGTTGCAATTTGGAGACCGCCTCCGCATCTATCCCACCACCTTCCAGCTCCTCCTCCAGCTCAGTCTCAGCTCTATGCAGATCCGCCAGGACTCCCCCCATCAATCCCTTAGACTTCGCAATGGCGATCCCCCGCATTACGACCTTAAAGGCCTCCCATAAGGTGCCAGCCGACTTAACGCTACCTGTGTTCACCTCGAAATAAGCAGTTATCTCCTCCCTCATATCCTCTCTGAAGGCAGGGTCCTTGAGCGCCTCCGCCCTGAGGCGCCATGTTGGTATATGCGCTCGTGGGGAATACAGCTGCCATCGCATGACCAGGGGCGAGTGGTCAGAGAGGACTCTCGCCCTGTAGTCTATATGGTCGCACTCCGCGACTATGTCCGGCGTGGCGAAAAAGTAATCAAGCCTCGTGTGCAGTAGATGCGGGGCCGAATAATGCGAGTATTGCCTCCTGCCCCGGTGTTTCACTCTCCACACATCTACCAGGCCAAAATCCGCCAGCAGCGTCTGCAATACCTTGGCCGCCGGACTGGGCTTAGCCATCTTGTCATCCGACCTATCCTCCCTGGGATTCAATACACAATTGAAATCACCACCCCATATCACCGTACCCCCCATCCCGACACTGAGCTTAGTGCACAGCGTCCTAAAATATAACGCCGTGTCCTGGTTAGGCGCATATGTGTTTACAATGCACACTACTTTGTTCTCTACCAGCCCCCTCACCATAACCAACCTCCCATCCGCCTCCACAACCTCCTCAATTAGCTTAAATGGGACATGTGGCGCCACCCACACCAGCACTCCTCTGGCATAGGCGGAGTACGTTGATCCTACCACTGTCCCCTTCCACTTCCTCCCTACCAGCTCCAGTTTCTCTCGCTTTAGATGTGTCTCCTGTAGGAGGGCTACATCTATCTTTTGCCTCTTGAGATACAACATGACTTTATTTCGCTTCAGATAACTGTTAAGCCCTCTAACGTTCCACGTTAATATCCTGAGATCTCCCATGGCCTATCAGTAGTTTCCTCCCCCCATCCGAGGCAATCCCTCCCCACTTTGCGGACACCCAATCCCGATTTCACTCCCAGGCTCATACAAAAACTAAAACACCCCTAACCCAAACAACTGCCCAGCTCCATCCCTGGATCTCAGGCATCCCTGTGTTCGGTCCTCTCTGGGAAACCCAAATAGAGAACCCGACAGGGTATTACCCCACTAACAGTGACTAAACTAAACACAAAAAAGGGGTGTAAAGAGCGGCCTCTGGAGGCTCCTCTCCCTCGCAACCATGTCCGTGCTCACGGACCATGTTTCATAACCACTGACGCGCACATGTTCTCCAGCGAGTTCAATGACTATATTCAAGTCCCAATGTTCGTAACCCGACCGGGCCCACAGCGTTACTTATCTCGTCTTTTTTTCGCCAGCCGTCTGAACATCTGGCTCCTGAGGGCAGTTTTGCGCATCCAGCCACTCCATGGCATCCTCCGGAGTGTCAAAGAACAGCAGCTTGCTCTGAAAGAAAACCTTCAGTTTGGCCGGATAGAGCAACATGTATTTAAACCCCGCTTCCCGCAATCTCCTCTTCACCGATCCAAAGTTCATACGACTGCGCTGTACCTGCAGGGTATAATCGGGATAGGCAGTTATGTTCGCCGCTCCTCGTTGTATTGTGCCTCCCTTGCGGAAGTCCTTGATTCGTGTTTAGTCCACTTTATCTTTAAGCCCTATTACTTCTCTACCCCCAGAGCCAAGGTGGGCTTCATGATTTTGCATCTTTCCGGGAATGCACTAACTTGGCCTACGCCCTTGATACATTCTGGAGATGCCCTCCTGGATGACTATGATGGTTTCGTACAAGCCTTAAAGGCCATGTTTGACCGCCCAGAACAGGTCTACAGTGCCCAGGAACGGCTACTGGACTTCCAACAAGGTTCCCAGGATATGCTGACCTATGTGACATGCTTTAAGCAACTGGCTAAGGACGCAGATTGGTGCCCGGAGGCCTGCTTTACCCTCTTTCAAAGAGGATTCAATGAGGAAATCAAAGAAGAGCTAGCAAGGATAGCTCGCCCAGGTTCCTTCCAGGCTCTTATGGACCTCTCCTTAAAAAAAATAGACTTCCGTATCCAGGAAAGGAAGGCGGAAAAGAAGGAGACTAGAATGCCTTTCCAAAAGACCTCCATAGAACCTTCCTCGAAGGCTGAGCCCACTCCTGCCTCCACTAACGACCCAGAACCCATGGAACTGGGGGCCTTCCGCAGACCCATATCCCCGCAAGAAAGAATGCGACAGATTCACACTGGGCTATGTATGTATTGTGCCTCAGACAAACATCTGTGAGAGAATGTCCCTTGGCTCCCCCACGGCGTTCGGGAACCACCAGCTCCCGATCCAAGATGGAGCACAGTTTCGGGAGAGAGATGTTTGCTCCACATCAGGCCTTTCTATCGCCATCCAATAAAGAAACCTACCCCATTCTGGCATTGGTGGATTGTGGGGCCATGGGGATATTTATAGATCAAGATTGGGTCACTACCCACCACATTCCATATGAAACTCGAGGCATCATGCAGCCTGTAGAAGCTATCGATGGAAGACCCCTCTCTTCAGGACCCATCACCTTACAAACCAAAGAGATCCAGCTCTCCATAAACCATCTTCGAGAGATTATCAGATTTGACATCATAAAGTCTGCCCATTATCCAATGGTGCTGGGTATGCCCTGGTTGCAGAAGCACAACCCATACATCAACTCGGCAGCAGGATCCTTATTTCTTGGTTCCGAACATTGTATGTCTCATTGTTTATCCCTGGATTCCTCGCCTACATCCACAGAAGATGCGCCCACAAAACAGCAAGGCCCATTCACAGTCTCAAATATTATCCAGGTTCTTCTGGCCTATCAGGATTACTCTGATGTATTTTCAACTGCTATTGTTCAGTCTCTACCTCCTCACAGACCTGAAGACTGTGCAATTGATACTGAGCCTTCGGCAGTAATTCCCTTTGGGAGAATGTTCATTCTATCCGAGCCAGAGAAAAAGGCCCTACGAGAATACTTGGATACCAACCTAGAAAATGGCACCAAACGACCCTCCAAATCTCCAGCGGGAGCTTCGTTGTTTTTGTTTCCAAAAAAGATACCAAGAAACTTAGGCCCTGTCTTGATTATCGTGGTCTAAACCAATGTACCCTCAAGGACCGTTATATCCTGGAAGCGGTGAGAGGAGCGGTAGTTTTCACAAAATTGGATCTCAGAGGTGCCTATCACCTAATCTGTATAAAGGAGGGTGACAAATGGAAAACATCCTTTAGGACACCCTTTAGACATTTTGAATATCTGGTTATGCCCTTCGGACTCGCCAATGCCCCGGCGGTCTTCCAACGTTTCATGGACCGGGTGTTCTCCGATATGCTGTTTCTCTTCATCATAGTTTACCTGGATGATATTCTAATATATTCCAAGGACCATCTCAAGCATGAAGGGCATGTTAAGGCAGTCCTACAGCGGCTACGTGAACATAAACTCCTGGATAAACCAGAGAAATGCCTTTTCCATGTCTCTACTGTTCATTATCTAGGATTTGTCCTCAGTCCTGAAGGAATCGGAATGGACCACTCAAAGGTAAAAGCCATACTATCCTGGCCAGTCCCAACCTCCATGAAACAGATTCAATCCTTCCTGTGACTTGCCAACCTTTACCGGAAATTCATACTGTCCTTCTCGGAGATAGTTCAACCGATCATTACACTCTTGAAGAAGGATACTCCCTTTCTTTGGTCAGCAGCCCAAGATAAAGCCTTCCAACGACTGAAATGGGAGTTTACACAAGCCCCCATCTTGGCTCAACCAGACGTCGATCGACCTTTCATAGTAGAGACGGATGCCTCTAACTACGCCATCGGAGCAGTTCTCAAGCAGGAACTCAAGGACAAATTAGAACACCCCATTGCTTATCTCTCGCGAACTTTAACTCCCAGCGAGACTCATTATTCTGTCCTAGAAAAGGAACTGTTAGCCATCCGTCAAGCCTTTACTGAGTGGCGTCATCTGCTCTTGGGGGTCAAACATCCTGTTCAGGTCCATACGGACCATCATAATCTTCAAGTGCTACAATCCTTGGAATACAGGAATAGTCATCAAGCCCACTGGGCCTTCTTCTTCGCACAGTATCAGTTCCAAATACAACATGTTCCTGGAACTCACAAACAATATAATTGCTGATGCCTTATCCCGACGTCCCGACTATGAAACTCTTGATGATCGATCCTTTCCCAAGATGTTTCCTCGCACAATTTTTGTAGCCCAAGCAATCAGCCTCCTGGAAGACATTCGAATTCAAACCCAGTCCTCTGAGGTCTGGAAGGAATTTACTGGGAAAAATCGATGGAATCTTAGAACAAAGGATGGGTATCTGTTTAAGGGCAATGGCCTGGTTATTCCCACACAAAGACTGCGACAAAGGATCATGAACCTCTGCCACAATACCCTCCATTCAGGACATAGTGGCATCTTCAATACTCTCTGTTTGATACAAAGACAGTTTTGGTGGCCTAAAATGAAAGCCGATGTCCAACGCTATATCCAAACCTGTGCAATCTGCAACCAAAACAAGCATGACAACAAGAGACCGGCGGGTCTCCTACTCCAACCAGCACTACCAACAAGGCCCTGGGAATTCATTGCTACGGATTTTATTGTAGAGTTGCCACCTTCCAGAGGATACACAACTATCATGGTTACCATTGACTTATTCACTCACATGGCTCATTTTACGCCCTTATACAAACTACCATCTTCCTCAGAACTTGCTGGAATCTTTCTGGAACACATATTCCGACTTCATGGTCTCCCTTCCAAAATCATATCAGACAGGGGACCCCAATACATATCTCAATTCTCGAAACACCTATGCCGTATACTAGGAATCCAACGTGCACAAGCAAGCTAAAGAACACCTTGAAAAGGCCCGAGCCACTACCAAGCTCTATGCAGACTCCAAAAGAAGACCAGGGCCTTCCTATACAGTAGGTGATAAGGTCTGGCTATCCTCGAAACTACTGCCTCGACATCTACGACCCAATAAGTTGGCCCCCCGGTACTATGGTCCCTTCTCCATAAACGAGATTATTAACCCAGTGGCCTTCTGACTCAAACTACCAGAATCCTGGAAGAGAGTCCACCCAGTATTTCATACATCTCTACTGAAACCATACGTCCAGTCCTCCCGGACTGCTCAAGGTCTACCCCTGTGATTGTCAATGACCAGCTGGAATATGAAGTGTCCAGAATATGTGACTCCAGGTACAGACGTGGTCAACTACAATATCTGGTTGAATGGAAGTATCAGGGACTGTGGACGGTCCTATAGGAATGGCCACTGGGTCAGCAATATCCTCCTCGCCACTTGATGAACAGAGCTCCCCCAAAGTACCTTCCTCCTCCTCACCTGAAGAAGACGAATAGTTGAGCTTCTTCCGTCTAGGGTGTCGCACTTGAGTCTTCTTTTTGGAGAGCAGATACGGTCTGCCGCAAAAGGAAGCCAACGTGACCCTTTACAGGGAAAACCACGGTGGCCACCCTCCGCGACAGCCAATAGTATGAGGGGAAAAAACCACCAGGCACAAAAACCCTCGATGCCGATGTAACTGGACAGTGGAAGATGGTCCGTAGCGAAGTCCAAGCCGGGAGCAATACAGATATCCGGAGGAGAATACAATGGAAGTGAGAGGAATGCAGGCGAACAGCAACAGTAAACAGATGCGGAAGGAGCGAAAAACACAGGGAGAACCAGGAGGAAACCAGCCGAAGGAAGGCAGGTAAGACGGGAACAGGAGAGGAAAAGGGGGACTGGAAGGGATCAGAGAGGGGCGAACAGGTCGCAAAAGAAGTAGAACTGGGAGCGCTATAGCAACACGGGAAAGCACAGTTGCAACGCGCTGAGCCGGCGAGAAGTGAATAGTGATATACTCAGGCGGCGGCCATGATGGAAAAAGACTAGACCGCGGATACTCGTTTCCGAGAAAATGTGGCGGAACAGTCTAATGGCGTTGGAGTCTCCATTGCCGCCAAACTCGCCAGGCGCCTGTGGTCGTGACAGTATGCCCCCCTCGAAGACCCCTTCCTCACACCCTGTCTATAGTAATCTAGAGGAAGGTGACTAAGATTTCTTGTAATCTGTGTACCAATAGTGACAGAGGGGGACCTCTGGGTAAGACCGTGATCAAAGGAATCGGGTATTGGTTTTTAATCGTGACTGCGTTCAACGCATGATAGTCAATGCAAGGGCGAAGGTCCCCTTCTCTTTTAGGGACGAAGAACATGGGGGAGGCAGCAGGTGAACGTGAAGGGTGTATAAAACCGGTGTTGAGTGACTTCTCGATATACTCCTTCAATATCAGGTCTTCCTTTGGGGCCAAAGAATAAATACGCCCCGATGGGATCTTTGCTCCTGGGACCAGCTCAATAGGGCAGTCATAGGGTCTGTGTGGCGGGAGCACCTCTGCCCCACGGGCGTCGAACACATCCTGATACTCCTGGGTTGCCATAGGAATCGTGGTATTAGTGATGGCTCCCATGATATGGGCTGTCTCAGAGAGAGCATGGCTTGGATTGTTGGTTGCTAAACGGGCTGTTTGAGAGATGCTATGTGTGTTCTTTCATCCTTTATGCCATGAGCACAGCCAGATCATCTATTGCAAGAGAAATACCTGTACATGACGCAGTGTCTCAGCCATTTAGCAACGTGCATGACAAGAGGGCAATTAGAAGGAAAATGGAAGTCAAGAAAGACATTCCCAAATGAAGATACATATGCAGAAACACAGAAAATGGAAAAGGATCCAGACTGGAAAACCAGAATGCTTATGTACTCAATCAGTGGTATGACTAGAGACCAGATAGGGATTGTTGATTAAAAGGGATTGGGTTGTGCAGATGCATGGGAAAAGCCAGGATTGCCAGGATGCTGGGAGAGACCTCAGCTATTCGCATATGGCTGAGCAGCAACCAGCACAGGATGGGAAGACGGAATGCTAGCATGCAGTGCACATTTATTGATGACAGCACCAGTACATAGAGAATGATGAATGTCTGAAAGAATGGGCTAAGTGTTCGAAATTATTAACACGGGTTAAAAATGAAGCAGGACCTGTAGCCATACTGCCAATGAAGAATACAACATTGTGTTTCAGAAACAAGGGCCTGACCAAAGTTGGAGAAAATACAGGATGCAAGCAAATAATTGATGTACCAGGAATGAATGGAGGAACTGTCGTGCTAATGGACCACTACTGGGCATGTGGATCAAAAGCCTATATGCAGCTGCCTAAAAATTGGCAAGGAATATGCTCTATAGTGATCATACATGTTCCTGTATTGGTGATCCCCCAAAGTGATCTCCATATCAACGAATTTCCAAAGAAAGATGAGGTCGCTTAACCTCATTCGATTGAAGAGAGGGAACTATTTCTCAGCAAAATCAATAGATGGCTATCATGAAATTCCAGCTGAGCATAAGTTGTTCAGTAGAACAGCAGTGATATTTACAGCCCTATTCATGCCAGGAATTCAGACTGCAGTAAACGCCAAGTGGTTACAGATAACCAGGTGGGAGCTGTTACAAACAATAAACACAAGAATAAAATGATTCAATGTGATTAGAAAAGAATTGAGGGCCATCAGACTTATGACCCTCTAGAACAGGTATGTCCTGAACTTGATTACAGCAATGGAAGGTGGCGTGTGCACTAAGATCGGGCCTTCTTTTTGTACATTGACACCACCTGACCACGATGGAGACAATGGAACCCTGACAGAGGCAATAACTATGCTGTCAACCATGCATACAAAAATGGAGGAAGAAGTAGATCAGATTGAAGATGATGACTGGTTCCCATCCCTGTTTTTGTGGGTTGCAAACTGGGCAGCAAATGTCTTTAAGCTGCTTGGAGCAATACTACTGTTAGTATTGCTTGGATTCTGTCTTACAAGAATAATTATAGGACAATGCAAGAAGACAGAAATCTATTGGCATGAAGATAATGATTGATGTGAATGCTGTGACTGACAAGCACATATAGACTGAAAGCACCACCTGTGAGCATTTGAATGGAAGTCCCTTTGCACCCGCAGGAACAAAGTTTTATTACCCCAATGATCATAAGAACTACGTGGTGCATTGGGTATTCTGTTAACCAATTGGGATATTTTGCCATATAATCTGGAGTGTGGAGGAGCACACAATTCTTTGGTGACCTGAGGGGGGTGACGAAGATATGGATTCCGAAGAAACCAAAGTGTGAAGAAAAGGTGAAGAAGTTTGAGGAGGTGATCGAGGTCTCAACCAGTGGAGGAATGTAGAGAGGCAGATGTACACATCATCTCTAGTGCCAGCCCCCTCACCGCCGTCATATTGGAAGAACAACAAGAAAACACTGAGCATGACACCAGGTATCATCCCAATACTGCATCGAAGATATGAGAGACGGTATGTGCTCAGACAACTGTATCAAATGTACCCTCGCACTGATGATGTAGAAGGATGCCTGCAGACACCACTGAACAGAGAAGAGCTATACGTGAAATCTGGCAAGTGAAAGGTGATGTCATGAAGAGAAGACACAAGAACACACTGAAACCATATGCAAATACTTAAAAAATGAAGAAGTGACTGATGTAACAAAGTAAACATTTATGCAGGTACGAAGACATCATAAACACTGAGAAGATAAGTGAGAAGAGAAGCAATAGATGTACAGACACAGGAACGCATATAAAAGCTTGCTGCAGTAGAAAATATAACACGAGTAAAGCAGTCATGATGAAAATATGGACGTCGGTTTCATATAATAGTAAGCTAAAAAGACTAGGGAAGAGATACCAAGGCTGCAGAGATTACGAGTGCTGGAAAACAGATTCCTGTAAGAACATAGAATATCTGTTTGACTTGGGATCAAGGATGCCACATCAAGAAGTAATTGCAAGGCACAGGAGGAGTTGAAGAGGCTAAGCAATACTCTTCGATTAAGTAAAAGAGTAAACCTTTGCAAATGCCAAGTATTGAACAACGATGGAGAAAGCATATGCAAGAAGGAGCAACCAGGTCTCCAGAAGCCAAAAGAAGCAATAGCACCCAGTATAATTGAATGAAATAGCATTAAATAAAAGGTCAGAATGGCCAAAATCGTGGTCTCCTCTGTGGGACACCTGAAGGTGTCTCACCTGCTGGTCCCTGGAGATCTGTTGTCCAGGCGGCCAGGACACGCCTATCACTATTGGATCCAGTTCCTGGGAGTGGACCAGTGGAGGAGGATCACCTGGATGAGGGCTCTTTGGGAGTGGAAGTGGGACACCAAAGGTTGAGACGTGGTACCCCCTTCCTTATAACACCCTCTTCCCATCCTACCCAGTAGGATATTTAGAGCTCCAACCCCCCCCCTTTTCCGACACAGCCACCAAACACTTTCCTACACTGTAACAGACAACAGAAAAACACCAGAGCTGTTTACCTGACATGCCCCAACACAGGGGTCCGGCAGAGTCAGGCAATTAATAATAATCAAAAACACCTGATGGCCCTTTACCGTCCCCACACAGATAAAAGGTAGAGTATGAGAGCACACTTCAAGCAATGCCAAACGCACGAGGAAACAATTTCACTGAACCAGCAGTTTAAACAGAGAAGCAAGGCAGTGAGACCTGGTGGAGAGACGATGAAGGGGGAACTGCCCTTGCCCTTTCCACCTCAGACTTGCGAAGCCTCTGAAAAGGGAATTACAAGACCGGGAAATACAGCTGACGTGGGGAGTGTCAAATGTCAATGGTTCACGGGGGCCTCCCACATTGATAACACAGACGGAGAGGCATGCTGGCTACCGTGGTACCGTCCTTGACGCCAGAAGCAAGCCAAGCCAGCAGACCAATCACAATTGGTGAGTCGGAGGAAGCTGATAGCAAAGTGAATCGTATTGAGCACAAGGTTTCAAGTGACAACATTAGATGAATGCAAGAACTTGAGAACAAAGAACTTGTGTGTGTTTGAACTTTTGGGGGCAGCCAGAGAAGGGCCAGCTGCAGAGTGGTTAGATGCCACAGGAGTGCTCATTCGAAGCAAGTACCAGAAGGCATTAGAAAAGGGTGGTGTGAGGTGTCGCAGTGGTCCTAAAAGGGTCACGTCAAATCTCTTGTACACTCTAAAGTCTCTCACCCATTGCCAAGAGAAGCTAAGGGAAGTAAATCCTGCATCGTCAGAACGTAAAGTGAACTGTATATTTGGCCAACGTGAACCCGATTTGAGGGCTACCTGTGCGTTGGGGTGAAAGGTAATACACCAGTGACCACTGTGTAGACTGAAGTGAACCCGGCTGAGGGTTGTCCACAGTAGGAAGTTGCAAGCTGCATTTGAGAGGCCGTAGTGAATCTGACGGAGGGAGGCCCAAGTTGCAAAAAGGGTCTGAGGCCGACAGAGGTAGATCCAAGGGGCGAAGAGCTATTGCCCAAGGTACAAGATTACAGAAGGAACTTTTTCTTTGTTTATTGTTTTGATTGGTCGGGCCTTCTTGGGCAAGAGACTTTGCAGAGAAGAGACTTGACCCCTGAAGGTTCTAGTATCGTTGAACTAGAATTGTGAGCCTCATGCTGGAGAGGCCCAGGAGTGTGCTGTGCTCAGAAGTCCTGACTTGTTCCGTGCTTAAAACATGAGGAAGGGAGACCCAGCTATACCATCCTGACTTATCATTTTGTGAACGCTTCTTTCTTTTCTGGTGAACATTATCCCACACTCTTTTTGTAACTTGGTGGTAAGGATTGGCAATAGTTTTTTTTAGTATATGCCCGTTTTATTTGAGAAGATGCCACCAGGACTGCTTTATGATGGTCGTAGCTTGCTCCCATCTTAGATTTAGGTTTAGATTAGGCGTTTATTGAACGTCATACTGGGTGAGATAAACACACTTGAACTGCGATCACTTATTTTTGTCTTTACTGTTGCCACCATGAGTTCCTTAAATATGGTGTTAGTAGTGGGATGTGACTCAATTGAAACAAATTAGTAACCCTACAATTTAAAAAACGTAGTCATCAAGTTTCTAACCCTTCTCTTGCCACAAAAGAATCAATACGTTTTGATATTTGTAGCAGTAGGGAAGCTGTCACTCGCCCTGGGAACAGAGGAATGATTGCTATTGATTTAGTTTTGATACCCCCTCCAGGGTGTTATATCAGGTTAGCCCCAAAATCTGACCCAGCATGGAAGTTCGCTATGTACATTTTAGCAGGCGTCATCGACCCCGACTTCCGAGGGGACGTAAAGGTTCTCTTACAGAATCATGGCCAAATCCCATTCGAAGTACATCATGGGGATCACATTGTTCAAAGAATTTTGGAAAGGGCACTATTCCCTCAGTTTAAAGAAAGCGAACCAGACAAAACCGAAAGAGGCACATTGGGCTTTGGGGAAGCTGATAAGCCTTCTAACATCTAAGAAATGAAGGGAGAGAAGCCCACCATCTATCCAGATCTAGCCTTCGCCCAGCGAAACGACCATGCTCTCACTGAAGCCTTTCTACAGGCTATTCCGGAAGGAGAAGGTATAGAAAAAGGGACCCCCTTTTTCTTCTTAAAGCAGGGATTGTTGTACAGAAGGGAAACATTGACCAAAGGGTTAATTAAATCACAGTTGGTGATCCCCAGGACCCACTGCAAGGTTGTACTGGAGGTCGCACAATCCCATCTTACCGGAGGCCACTTAGGACAATCCAAAACCCAAGCACACATCAGTGGGAAGTTTTACTGGACAGGTAGTCATGCTGATATAAAGAGCTTTATCCAGACATGTGAAATATGTAAAATAAAATAGCACAAAAGTCCCATTGCCTGCCTCTTTGAATCCTTTACCAATCATAGAAGTCCCTTTTTCAAGAATCAGAATGGCCATTATTGGAGCTCTAGAAACATCCAGATTAGGCAACAAATATGTCCTTGTGATTGTTGACTATGCCGCTAGATACAATGAAGCATTTCCAATGTGAAATAATACCACAGAGCAAATCCTTAAACACCTACCGTATTTTTCCAGGGTTGGCTTTCCCAAGGAAATATTGACCGATCAAGGTTCAAATTTTATGAGCAAGCTCATGGCAGAGGTCAATGAGCTACTCCACATTACCACCTTATGAACTTCTGTGCACCATACCCAAACCGATGGCTTGTTAGAAAGATTCAACAAGACCCTAAAATTAATCCTGCAAAAATTGGTAAACAAGGACGGTAAAGACTGGGACTAAATGATCCCGTGGGCACTACTTGCAGTGAGGAAAACCCCACAGGCCTCTATAGAGTTATCCCCTTTTGAACTACTTTATGGAAGAGAACCCAGAGATGTCCTGGACATGCTCCAGGAAACCTGGGATGAACAAGAAGAAGCACCCATTCCCATCTAACAAACTGCTACCTGAATGCGAGAACATATGAGACTTGTTCGAGATCTAGTCAGCTCTTGTATGGAAAAGGCCCAGAGCCAACAAAAATCTAACTATGACAAGAAAGTAAGCTTGGGATCGTTTTCTAGAGGACAAACAGTATTGGTCCTATTACCCACCTCAGAAAACAGGATTGTTTCTAAGTGGCATGGGTCCTATGAAATAGTAGAAAGGACGGGAACATGCACCTATAAAGTAGCTCAACCGGACAGAAAACAGAAGGTTCATTTATAACACATAAATCTCTTAAAGGAGTGGGAAGAGTACCAGTCAGCCACCCATGCCAAAGTACTATCCTGTCTGGTTCCAGAAGATATAGACAACTTTGAACTAATTCCTCCCGAGTTGTCTACTCAAAAACAAGAAGATCAAGAAAACATAATTACATCCTTCTCCAATGTATTTTCAGACAAATACAGAAAAATCAAAGGCACTTACCAATATATTAGAACATCCAAGGGAGACGTGGTTCATTTAAAACTGTATAGACTCCCGGAAGCCCATACACAGATAGTGGTCGAGAAGTAAACGAAATGCTGCAAGCTAATATTATCAAGCCCTCTTTGAGCCCCTGGTCCTCCCCTATCGTGTTGCTCAATAAATCTGACCGTTCCTGGTGGTTCTGTATAGACTTCCGTCAAGTTAATGCAATATCCGTCTTCGATGCCTATCCCATGCCACGCATTGATTACCTAATTGATAAACTCAGAGAAGCCACCTTTCTATCCACCCTAGAATTAACAAAAGGGTACTGGCAGGTGGCAGTATATGGGCCAGATAAAGAAAAGACAGCATTTTCAACACCCTTAGGACTGTTCCAATTCAAAGTCCTCCCTTTTGGCTTACATGGCCCACCAGACACTTTCTAAGGCCTAATGGATAAAATCTTATGTCCCTATTCCGATTTCTATGAAGCTTATATTGACGATATTGTCATTTAGAATAAAACCTGGGAAGACCACTGTTTCCACCTTCAAACTGTTATGAGAGTCCTCAGGCAGGCTGGCCTAACTGCTAATCCATCTAAATGCAGATTGGCACAGTCAGCCATAAAATATCTTGTGTTATTTGTAGGGAAGGGGAACGTACAGCCCCAACATGAGAAAGCGAGAGCTGTCCTGATACACCTAAACCCAAGACTACAAGGGATCTTAGTGCCTTTCTAGGGTTAATAGATTAATACTGTAGGTTTGTCCTACATTTTTCAGACAAAACAGCTGGGCTAACGCATAAACTCAAGAACGCCGAACCCCAAAAACTTCATTGATCTGAAGAGGATGATAAAAGTTATAACACCCTAAAGCAAACTCTGTGCCAGAACCCAATCCTGAAGATAGTAGACTCCTCCAAAGACTTTATATTGCAGACGGACGCCACCCTTATTGGGTCAGGAGCAGCCCTATCTCAAGTTTGCGACGGATTAGAACATCCCATCTTATTTGCAAGTCGCAAGCTCTTCTCACGTGAAAAAAATGACTCTGTGCTAGAATTGGAGGCCCTGGCCATCAAGTGGGCCATTATACACCTTAAACACTACCTGTTAGGCAGAAAGTTTACATTAGTCACCGACCATTCTCCTCTAGTTTGGATCAGCCAACGCAAAGACTCAAACCCACGTGCCATGCAATGGTTTCTAGACCTGAAGCCCTACTGCTTCACAGTGGAACACCATAAAGCTAAAGAACAGGGGAATGCAGATTTCCTATCCCAGTTTTCCTGTAAGCAGATGCGGCTACATCGCATGGAGGACGGGTATGTGAGAAACCTGAAGGTGTCTCACCCGCTGGTCCCAGGAGATCTGTCGTCCAGGTGCCCAGGATACAGCCATTGCTATTGGATCCACTTCCTGGGGGTGGACAAGTGGGAGAGGTTCACCTGGATGAAGTGTCTTCGGGGAGTGGAAGTGGGACACTGAGACGCAGTACCCCTTCCTTGTAACACCTTTTCCCCATTCTATCCTGTAGGATATTTAGAAGCTCTAACCCCCCCTTTTCCGACATGAACACTTTCCTGCACCGTAACAGACAATGGACTAACACCAGAGCTGTTTACCTGACAGGTACCAACACAAGACTCAGGCAGAGTCAGGCAATTGACAATAATCACACACACAAGACAGCCCTTTACCTTCCCCACAGGGATAAAAGGCAGAGCACAAGAGCACACTTCGAGCAAGGCCGAACGCACGAGGAAACAGCTACACCAAACTGGCATTTTAAATGGAGAAGAAAGGCAGCGAGACCTGGAGGGATGACGAAGGGGGTTCTGCCCTTGTCCTTTTCATCTTAAACCTGCAAAGCCTCCAAAAAGGGAATTACAAGACCGGGAAATACAGCTGACACGTGGAGTGACAAATCCCAATGGTACACGGGACGGCCGCATTGATAACACAGGCGGCGGCGGGGTGGGGGGAGTCAGTGCACGCTGGCTACCGTTGTACCGTACTTGACTCAGAAGCAAGCAAGCCAGCAGACCCGACACAATCAGTGAGTCGGAGGAAGCTGATAGTGAACGGAATCGTATTGAGCCCAAGTTTGCAAGTGGCAACATTAGATGAACGCAAGAACTTGTGAACAAAGAACTTATGTGTATTTGAACTTTTGAGGGAAGCCTAGAGAAGGGCTAGCTGCAGAGTGGTCAAGCACAGCAGGAGTGCTCATTCGAAGGACTCTTGCTGGCCCCTTACGAGTATGAAACTGCAAGTACCAGAAGGCCCTAGAAAAGGGCAGCGTGAGGTGTCGGAGTGGTCCTACATGGGTCACGTCAAATCCCTTGTATACTCGAAAGTCTCCCACCCATTGCCAAGAGAAAGCTAAGGGAAGTGAATCTCTCATTGTCAGAACGTAAAGTGAACTGTATATTTGGCAAAGGTGAACCCGACTTGAGAAATGCCTGTGAGTTGGAGTGAAGAGTAATGCAAAAGTGAACTCTATATAGACCAAAGTGAACCCAGCCGAGGGTTGTCCGCAGTAGGAAGTTGCAAGCTGCATTTGAGAGCCCGTAGTGAACTCGACGGAGGCAAGCCCAAGTTGCAAAAAGGATCCGGGCCCGATGGAGGGAGATCCAATGGGCTAAGAGCAATTGCCCAAGGTACAAGATTACAGAAGGAACTTTTTGTTTGTTTAATGTTTTGATCGGTCAGGCCTTCTTAGGCAAAAGACTTTGCAGAGAAGAGACTTGACCCCTGAAGGTTCTAGTATAGTTGAACTGGAATTGTGAGCTTCGCACTGGATAGGCCCAGGAGTGTGCTGTGCTCAGAAGTCCCACCTTGTCCCGTGCTTAAAACGTGGGGAAGGAAGACCCAGCCATGCCATCCTGACTTATCATTTTGTGAATACTTCTTTCTTTTCTGGTGAACATTATCCCACACTCTTTTTGTAACTTAGTGGTATGGATTGGCAGTAGTTTTGTTTTAGTATAGGCCCTTTTCATTTGACAAGACGCCACTAGGACTGCCTTTTATTATTTGATGGTTGTAGCTTGCTCCCATGTTAGATTTCGGTTTAGATTATGCATTTATCTTACCCAGTATAAAGTTCCATAAACTCCCTTGAACTGTGATCACTTGTGTCTGTCTTTACTGTTGCCACCATGAGTTCCTTACACCTCACATGTGGTGCAAGACTGGAAAAAAGGCCTATTCATTAAGCTCCAGACGAAGATAGCAATGTACCTTCACGCCCTTAAAAGTCCAGAGGAAGAGAACAGTCAGCAAGGTCAATTACAAAGAAGCAGGTTTGGCTTAGGGCGTAACTGATGTGAGATGGTGGGATAATTGGCCAAGTGGGCAGTGGTCTGACGTTGTTCCCTGCACCTGGGTTTTGTTTTGCTTATGTGGTGCTAACGAGCCGAATGTCCAAGGTTGGGACCGATTGCCAACCAATCACAAGGGCCTATGTAGCGATGGACCATACATTGTTGCAGAAGCCAAGCCACTGCTGTTATTCTGCTATTAATCTGTATTATATGTAGTTAGAGGTAGTTCAAGACATGCCTGCCAGATAAGGGGCAGCCATTTGTGTTACTAACACCTAAACGAAGCATAGGTATATATGTGCCCTTAACCAATCCCTCCTTTCGATAGGTTTTTATGGTTTGCCACGCAGGATGACGTCATAGCTGACATACATTGAGGTATAAAGCTTTTGTGTAATTGAAATGTATTTGAGAGTGAGTGAGCTGCAATCTGTTTGTTCACCAGGATTCCCTACTGTATTGAGCTGATAATAAAGTAGTATTTTGCCATATTCTTTGAGTCTGTCTGGTTATTTGGGTCCGAGATCTTTTATTGGTAATTCCATCTGGCACCTGGAATGCTCCAAGTGCTACTGCACACATCTGCTCTGGTTCCAGCACTTAAAAAGTAATTTCAAATCTTTGGGCTTATTGATTTTTGGACTAATCCCGACACAATTTGTAGTGGTTACAAAACCCGTATTAGTGATGCCCTAATTGTAGTGAGAGAGGAGGAAATGTGTACAAAGTTGACTCAATCTAATCAATTTCAAAGATACTGGTCGTTGAAACAGTTTTTGGGCTATGAGGTCTATTTAGATAGAATATATCCAAAGTTGATGAGATCTTTGTTTTTCAAAGCTAGCTTGGGATTTCTTCCACTGGCTGCTGTTTAGAACAAGTTGCATTGTAATGTCATGCCCGCATGTCCAATTTGCCCTAATGAAATTGAAGGTATGATCCACTTCGTTTTGTTCTGCTCTCACTATGGAGATCTGAGGAGAAGCATCCTTAAACCTCTTTGTAAAACTCGAGTAACCGGACCTACTGCTCAGGCTATGACATTATGCTTATACTCTTAAAACTCATGCAATCAGAAATGTGTTACTTTGGGCGTGGAGAAGAAGAACAAAATATGTCCATTCACTTGTACTATTTTCCCTTTTTGTAATTTTTGCAATCTTTGTAACATATGTATTTGTGACTTTAAGAATCATTTGCAACACCAGAGTTTTTGTTTTACAAGTATTTTTATTTTGATTCTAATGGTATTAATTGTTGGTTTAATTGTTGGTTTGTATATGCATTGTATGTGTTTGCTTTTATAGCATGTTTTGTCGAAATAAAGTAATAATGAACTAACAGATGGCTCAAAGAAGCCTCCCCTTTTTATTTCAGTTGGTGTACCCAAGTGCAGACGAACTCCAGGTATATGCCAACAGGGTAATCAGTTCCCATTGCTCAGGAGAGCAGTCTGCTGGGACTCCTTATCATTTTACTTCACTGGTCCAAACGTATGACAGGCCTCGAATGCAGGACTTCCATTTATCTTCACCCACTACTTAGGAACAGGCTTAGAGATGGCTGGATCTAGGATTAAATAAACCTCTGCAGGAGGTGTTGGTAAGTGCCCACAAGCACTGCAGTCCTTGCCTGCACCACACTCCCTTATTCCCTCTGGAACACCACAGGATAATTGGCTTTGTATCACTCTTTTTTTGTTGTTAACACTTTGAATGGTCAGAATACCCACTGGGTCCCAGGCTGGCAGCATAGTACTAGAGCTAAAGTGGGATGGGACTCCATTTATTTAGTTCCATCAAAATTCATTTAGCAAGGGAACCCCTGGGGCACAGTGGCTGTTTCTCCTCTTCCTCTCCAATTGCTGGCCCTCGTCCTCTTCACCTGGACTGCTTTGACAGAAGTAGCCCACAACATAAACGCCTGTTGAGGCATGCTGCATCCTCCTGTGTTATTTTTTCTCTTCTATTTCCTTCACAGGGGCGACCAGGCACTTTCTTTATGCCCGTGTACACAAATCCTGAGGCCTACGGGCATGTGGCGCGTTATAAGAATTAAAATAAATAAATACCTGCTTGCTCTCTCTTGTTATCCTGTCTACGTCTTTGTTTTTTTGTGCGCCCTGAGGCCTACGGGCATGTGGCACGTTTTAAGAATTAAAATAAATAAATAAATAAATAAACACATGACCAGCCTAATTCACGTTTCTTTTCTTAGAGCATGCCAAGAGTGGGCGAAGAGTTTCTGCATTACAATCCATATGCAACTGGTGTGGACTGGGGTTGCAGTGGACTTGGACCCTACCTCAATGATGTGGACACCCCTAAAAGGCCCTACACTGGCTGACCCTGACTTTTCTCGACAGCAGTCGCCTCACTGGATGGAAATGGCCTCAGTACTCCTCAGAAAGGTTGGGCTTTCCGATTATGAAGAGAGCGAAATCTGGGAGATGCATGTTATTTCAAGAAGGACACAATTAGGGTCTGATTCACAGAACGTTTTCCTATGCGATTGCGCCATTATAAAACACTTCCATGAATCAGGCCCTATGTCTCTGCTGGGACACATCAAAGCCAGCCATTTCAGGAACAGCTATTAAGGAAGGTGTAGGTGTGTATACAAAATTGTGTTTGGTTACATGAGGTTTTTTTTTTCAGGAAAACAGGTAGAATTACTGCATTATGGAACATTTACGTGTAAAAATCCTTATCTATTGCATAAGCAGGGTTGGATACATAACCTTTAAACTTACAATTTGTAAAATGCAATAAAGTGATTTCCAACACTAAATGGGCGTCAGTGGGCCTCATTAAGAATTTGGTGGTAATTCTGCGGTAAATCTGCAGAGTTACTGCTAAACCTGCCGAATGTTACTACCACTTGGTCCCATCGGTTTACCACAGGATTACAAGTAATGGAAGGACAGTGTTAGTCCCCATTTTTGGTGTCCATAGGTCGACAGGAGGATGTTTGCAGAATTACCACAAGCGGTAATCTTGCTCTGGTAATTGCACTGATATTTGGCCTTAAAGCGGCAGATTTATCTCCAGCATGGTACCTTTGGCGATGTGGTACAAAGATCAGTAATTCCGTTACCGCCCAAAAAGTTTCTTCCACACCGGCATACTTGTAATGAGTCCCACAGTCATTATTTTATTTTCACATTGCCAAATAAATAATCAACTATGCAGGCATGAGACACATTTAATGCCATACCTAAATTAAATTTAGTGACCCCTGATTTATAATGGTTGCATGTGTTTTATCCAGCGAAAACTTTAAACACCCTAATATTGATGTTGATTGTTTGACATACTGTTGGGGTATATGTGGGCTAGATTTTGGGGTCATCTTTGGCTATAAATTGGTTTCCATTTCTAGCAACCCTGTAAGTAACTGTGCTTTTTAGTCAAGGAAGTAATGATGGCTGGTAAAGGAAACATTTTAATTTGAAGATCTGTATTATACTTGCCCCAAATAAAGACACAGACATGGTGGTGTTGTGTATTGATTAATTTCCTTATTTCTTTGCATATGTAACCTCCTGTGCCAAGTGTTTTCCTTGCCCGCCAACATTTACTGTTTCCCTCTAACTCTGCCCTTGCCCACATAATGATGGGGGTACAATGGCAGACCCAGGAAGAGGTAAAGAGGGTGGCCACCAAACATTAGCCCTTCATTGAATTCCTGGAGCTCCCCAGGGCCCATGCTTCCAAACCTAGAGCCGTATTCATGAAAGTGTTTTATAATGGCGCAATTCCATAGGAAAACGTTCCATGAATCAGGTCTCATAGTGGTGCCAAGCAAGCTCTGCTCGCTGAAACTCACTTATTTCAAGGCAACAAAGTACATATTTCCATCCAGGTCTACACGTGTGTTATTACTTCCAGTGACAAACTGTCTGACCCCTGCTTCCTAAAACAGGACAGAAATGTGATCTTCACATGAAAGGGAACTTTAAAAAAAAAAAGTGCGCATGCACGATTTGAATTGTGTGCAATAAATGTATGTGCGCAAGAGTTTGTGTATGTGCGTTTGACTGAGTTTGCATGTGTATAAGTGAGAGTTCTATATTGAGAATGTTGGCATAAATTGTGGGCACAGTCATCACGAATATGCTATATAATGCTCCTGTGGACTGTTGATGATCTGGCATCTATTGTTTTTTAATGTGGTAATCCAGTAAACCGATTGTAACATGTATTGTTTTTAATCACATTTTCCTCAAACATTGTGCTGCAAAATGCACCCTTTCAAGCCTCTTACATTACCCTTGCAATGCTTGGCTGTACACAATAATTCAGGGGCAAATTCCCCTCCCCATTAAAAATGTTTACCCCAGGTCACTGACCTTGAATCATTTACAATGTGGGTCTCCCCTCAGAAGCCCCTTCCCCACACACCATGGCACCGAAAGCTGCACCTGTCACTGTGTGGATAGAACACAACAGTGTCAATGGTGTACACCTTAGGACAGGGATGCTGGTAGAATGAGCAGCTAAAGGCACCCGCCACTCTGCCCACAAATTCAAACTGTGGAAACAGGATAGGCCGGATGCTGCTGAAAGACCTTCACACTTCCTGTAATGTTGCAGGCTTTCAATAAGTAAGCCGATATCCTGTCAGTCTCCTACCATTGCAATCTGTGTTGTGTATGCTCAAATCTTTCTGGCCACTGCCCACAAAACCGTGGAGTCACGTGACAATGCCTTGTTGTAGGATTCACGCTGCTGCCATTGCACTCACCCTCATCTTATTGATTTGCCCATCTTCACACTCCTTTATCCGTCACTACATTCGTATTCAATACTTGTGCATACATCCTCACACTATCTGATGTCCTTAAACTTTAATTAATTCATCTTTTTTTTTTTAAAAAACGTTATTTTCAATGTAGAGAAAGAAGACATCAATTTTAAAAAGCAATAACATATTTACAAAATTATATACAAATTCACAGAAACATCAAAAACAATAGTATCTATAGAAACGAAACCCACCCTAACCTGCAGTTCACATCTGATTGCCTACAAAATCTAATTCAATACAGTTCCAAAAATCTCCCCCATATCTTTGCAAACAAACCATTTTTGCCTTGTCTCCTATATAAATGTTCCTCCATAACAGATTTCCAATTCTTAAGGATAATTTTCTTACCCACTGCAGCCCCTCTAAATAACCATTTTTTTTGGCACTGAGATAGGTCATCCAAGATGGAGTAATTCCCCAGAATTAACGTCTCGAAATTAAAATCAATGGTCACTTCCAGGTTTTCTACACAAATTTCATAGACATCACTCCAAAACCCACAAACCTTCACACAATCCCACAGCATATGTTCCATCGTACCATTATCCTGAACACATGCCCAACATTCCGGACCATCTTTTAAACCTCTCCTCCATAATTTTTCCGGGGTCCAATTAATTCATCTTTAAAATCTTTCATTTATCCTTCCAGCTCTATACAATTACACAGGCATCTATCCTCATAATCGTTCTTACACACGCCACCCCCCTTTCTTATTATTCGGTCCTTACATTCTTATTCATTCATACACCATTCCTGCACACTCTCTCCCCTCTGTCTGTCTTCCCCTCTTTGTGTGCATGAAATTAGAAAATAGTTTCACTATACAACAGACAAAACTACTGACTCTGTCCATGCTTGTTTTGTTACAGCAGTAGCATTTGTATGCACTCTGTTTTTCCATACAAGTGGAAGGTGACTTGGCCAGGATCACACAAATCTGGCGATGAAGGGAATTAAGGGAGGGATTGGAACTCTGGACTTCTGGTTTCAAAAGCCACATCTCCTCTTAAACTGGCAGCTGCAACGTCAAGGCAAAGGGGTTAGAGTGGCAGAGGGGTTTGCTGAACATGTGTACACGGTTCATATGTTTTAGTTTATAACATGCAAGGAGGTTGACCCTTCGATGTTTTGTTTTTCCTAATCGTGCAGGATGTTTGGTGAAGGGGGCATGCAGACAGATACTGAAAGATCAGGAACCAATCTGCATGTCTCTTGATGTTGCTATATTCAATCTTGCAGCCAGCCCAGGAGCAGAGAGCGAGAGACAAGAGAAAAATCATGAACTGGACTAAAGGGAAAGGTGGTCTCTGGGGAGCACGCGGTACGCGTTGCTCCCCAGGGAGATTTTGGGCACTTCACCCGACCAGGGATAGATTGCCCCCTTAGGTTATTTATATTGGTGCCAGCAAAGGTTCAGGAACATTTGGCGGTTCCCAACGTTCTGTGTTGCTCGTTTTGAAGGTAGGGTTTATTCCTTCAAGGAGTGTGCAGGTTAAGGGGAGGTGAGTAATGAGGAGATTAGGTGGTTTCTTTTTGGTGACAGGTCAGGGCGGCAGAAAACAAGGTTTATTTGTACTGTGGTGTTTCTTTGTTGCTGAGGGGGCAGGTCAGCCTGGCTTTCATTGAAGAAGAGATTGGTGGTGAGTTTGGTGGTCTTCAGACATCGGGGTGATTGGGGATAGTAGAGCGGTAGCCAAGCAGACAGTTGGTTAAATAATGGTTGGTTGAAGCCGAAGGACTAGTATCGCGTTAAGGAGGGTGGATAGTGCTGTTTGGACAGACTGGCTTGCCCGGGGTTACAAGAGAGGGGAAGAGGTAGGGAAGAGAGACGGCCGGTGGCTCGGGGGGAGGACAGGGATAAAGTTTGCAAAGTTGAAGTGGAGTTGAAGGGGGAAGGAATATTTATAAGGAGGAGTTAAAGGTGTTTAACGTTTTGTTGATGGAGGATAGCACAGGGGCAACATGTTGGTCTTGGAAGCAATACCATGCAGAGCAACAGAGGTTTGAATCCCGGATCCGTGCTAGAAACCAAACTCAGGCGTGTTATACATTTTTTTAAAAATAAATTAAAGTTTAGTCTGTAAGGCCAAGGGGCCAGGTTAACGTAGTTTGTAAGCCATGGCCTGTCACATAAAAGCAACCTTTTCCCCTAACCGTGAGTCTGGGTATTTTGTGCAGTTCAGCCCAAAGGAGGCGCTCTAAACTCACATTACCAAGCAGCAGCCGAAAGAGAGAGACCCGCATGGTGGGGTCGTGGTTAGCTCCTTTTTCTCGTTCTCTCTTTGTTTACGGTGCTAACCCCACCTCTAGGCCCACTCACATATGGTGCAGGCCACCCCATCCTGCCATGACACCCTGGCTACACTCCTGGGCTCAGAAGCAGGGATTTGCAGTAGTGAATCCTGTAGAGAAGTAGAGTTTGAGTCGTGGTTGTGCACTGGTTTGACGGGAAAAGTGGCTGCAGCATGCTCAGCAGAGACCAGGCTCCAAAGAATCTGCTTGTCTTAAAGTGCCTTGGGACGCAGTCATACCCCCAACAGAAAGCTAGTATAATGAAACTTTATTATGAAGTTGATTAAAGGAAGATATAAAGCTGAAGCACATGTGTAAGCGGAAGTCTTGTTTGCTTTTCATAGCTTCTGCGACAACTTGTTGAAAAATGGACCGCCCATTAAAGTAATTGTAACCATACCAGTTCAATGGCGCTACTTACTTTTTAAACCGTACTTAAAAGCGATCTGGACAGTGTTGTGAATAGCCTCGGATTGGCACGTTTTTGAAGACTGAAGTCATTCTCGAACAAAACAAAGGTGGCTTTTACGAGCGCACGTGCGAGTGCCTGCATTCGTTTAATCGTGTTCATGTGCTTTGATCGAAGCGAAGTGTAAAATGGAGGATGTTGCATAAATGGGGCCCTTGAGAACTATTTTCGCAGACTACTTTGTCAGATTAGGACGCCATTGGCTCTGGCTGTGCGGCCTCAGATCCGTGCCTAGTACTTACCTTGCCTCTCAGGAATAGAATGAACCGAGCACACCAGGGTTCGCAAGAAACACGGATAGGACACCCTGGTCGGTGATGACTGCCAGAGGGGAAACTGGACGTGTTTAGATAGACAGGGAATTAGGATTCTGAAAGAGGTGGTGGTTAGGAATTTCGTAGCACAAACTAAGGCCAGCAGTGGGGCCAGCAGTCGAGGCTTGGGTTGCAGTCGCTATATGACGCTGTTCTGAGGGATGCGATATTCAGGAAAAATGCGCCACCTGTGGTGGTCAGAGAACATGAGGCATATGAAATCAGGGTAATACACTACCAATGCTCTCTTATCTGGAATAACCTCCATGTACTCAACCATTTATTTTATTTTTTCGATTTTATATTGCATGAACCTAACCAAAAAGCATAGGAGAGAACATTAGCAACATTGTCTCGGGAGGATAGCTCAGCGGCAACGTTCTCGCCTTGGAAGGATCCCTGGGTCCGCGCTAAGAAACCTCTGGGTATTAAGCACGTTATAAATAACATATCATATATATACCAAAACCAACAATAAAGTAAGGGGAGTGGTTTCGATCAGCACAACAGTACTTGGGCACAGAAAGTTTTTAAGACCTTTTCAGGAATGTAACAATTAGGGTGGAGGGAAAGTAATTCCAAAACCTGGACAGAGCAACGGAAAAAGCTTGCTTCGAGCTTTGGTATTTATGGACTTTAGGCCTATTCAAGCGTATGTTTTTACTCAGTTACGGTGTTTTCATCGCAGCAATGTTTGCTACGGCTGTTTTCACTGTGGTATTTTCCCCGGCCGTATTGGCGATTTAAAACAAAAAAACGTGTAGTGTGTTTGTGTAGGGGTTTTGGGGTTGGTGGGTGAGGTGGTGGGGGTGGAGTATAGTTGGAGTTGTTAGGGAGACCCTCCTATTAAAGAGATAGGGGGACCCCCCCTTTAAAAAAAATCTGCAAAATCGGTCGGGGTGATAACACCACAGTGAAAACAGCTGTGGCGAAAATTGCCACGATAATGTGAATCTGTTTTTACGGTACAACGTCCTTTCATTGCAGGATGTTTTTTCACAGGTTTTTTATACAGCAGATTTTTCAATGAAAAAACACTCATCGAAATTTTTAGGGGGTTAGAAAAATATATATTTGGGGTGAGGGTGTTCAGGAAAAAATAAAAAGTGATAGGGGTGTGGGGTGTTAGGGGGATCCCCCAAAAATGAAAAATTCAATGATTTTTTTTTTCCGTTAAAAAATCCACGGTAAAAAACCCAGCAATAATAATCCCATGATGAAATGACATGGAATAATTTTTGCTATGTGTCTGCGTAGGAACAGCTGCTTTAAGGGTTTTTTTCAGACAGATATGGTAGTTGATGTAACACGATTGCCTTATTGGCAATCCATCCCATGTTGAAAATGATACAGGCTCCTAAAGGTAAGCAACGAAGGTCAGTGAAGATTGGTGTGATACCATCATATTTCCACTTCCTGCCACCAGTCGGACAGCTGCATGTAGTGTGGACTTCAGGGGTCGAAGCAAACAACAGGGACACCCACAAGAATGGCATTGCCACCACCAGTGTGAAAGAGCACACGGACATCATTATGAGTTCGAAGGTGTGGCCAAAAACGGTGGTAATGCAGTGGTAAGTTACCACTGCAGTGGTAAGTTACCACTGCATTCCTGTCGACTTACCACACTGCCGAACTATGCATTTGGAGGTAAGGTGGAGGAAAACCCTCCAGTGAAATGCTAGAGCTAATTCTGCCACCTTACCAGCCAAAAACAGCAATTCTGGCAAATGCTGCCAAATCCCCCCAAAATTACAAACCATACAGGGGGGAAGATGGGCGCCTCCATCTCCAAGGAGGCTCAGAGTGGGGGCTTCAACATGTGATAAAGCGCCTATTCTGAGCCTTCTCATTGGCTGGGAAGCCGAAACACGTCCCAGCCGGGTACTAATGGGTAATAGTACCACATATTATTACATCACTTTGAAGTAGGAGGAATCAGGCATGATGCGATTTATAAACTGTGACATTATTCATGCCATGTGTTTATGGAAAACGATATTCCTAAATAATGTTCTTTGGGATCTAAGCATTGGAAATCTTAAACAGCCAAGATTTTGGAGAAGGAGGTGTAGTTATATTCTCGTATAGATTTTCGGATTCTAACACATTACACATAAGTCAATAAAGCACAATGTGGTTCAATACTGCAAATTGCAATGCATTACTTTTCATGACGAACTATATTGTGTAGTACCTGGTGGTGCATTTTGATAACATCTGCGACAAAAATGTCTTTTTAATGCAGATTGGGTCAGTGATATTAGTCATTACTACCAGCCGGAAGGGCAATAACCCACAAAAGGTGCCCAGATTAGCAGCACTTCTGGCCTTGCCCTATTGCTCAGTGCGAACCTGCACACAACCTCTATCCTGCTACACTAAAAAAATGCCTAGTTATTACAATGTTGTCATTAAGTCTGGTAGAAGCTGACAAGTCGTTAGAAATGATACATCCACTGAATTATAGTTTAATGTGATTTATCTGCTTTGTCAGGATGGGTGTCAGTTTCTTTAGGGTTTACAAATGTCACCCACGTTATATAATAGTCTATGCAAGGTCCTGATTTTCTCCCTGGGTTAGGGCCTTAGCAACTCATTTCCTGAGTTTCTGCTCAAGCCGCTCTCCCAGTTTGTCTTCCACTGTGTTGATAACCGGGACTCTCTTCTGGCTTGCATCTCCTTTCCTATGTTTGCCCCTCTGCCTTTTCCTTTTCTGCTTTTTTCCTTGATAAGACCTCAGTCTTTCCTTTCTACAGCTTTTCCTTGGTCGTAACTTCAACCTTTCATTTTGGCCAGGACCATCTACCTTTTCTCCTTCTGCTCTCTTTGGCCTGGCTATTCGTATTTGCTCTCTCTGCTTTCGCTTTATTTAGCTACAACTTCTGTTTTAACTTTTTCTGTCTTCCGTGGTTCACAGTCTTTGCCTGTTCATCCTACACAGCGTCTTTTCTCTAGGGATAAGGAGCCCCGTTCAACGTCTTCTACTATGCCTTTCCAGCTCTTCTTATCTTGGGTTAAGATGCCCAACTCAAACTTTCCTCCTTCTCTTTGGGGTTCTCCTCGTCCACCTTCTTCCCTGCTCTGGGGTTTCTCTTTCATTCCACCTTCCTCCACTCTTCTGCTGGTTTTTTTTCCTTTCATATTCCTCTACTCCTCTAGTTTTCTCCTTCACTCCTCCTTCCTCCACCCTCTGAGTTCCCTTCTTCACTCCACCCTCCAGATTGTACATCCCTCTCCTGGTGGTCACCTCCTCCACTGCAGAGTCCCTGCATCCTTATCCAGCAGTTCTCCGCTCTCCACTATTATAACTCAACTTTGCACTGCAAATATCACTTTTGCTGCAGTCCTGAAAGCTGGCCTAGGGCTTGGACTGAATATCTTCTCCTTTAGTGGTGGGAAGATCAGATGTTCTTTCTGGGCCTGTTCAGCGGCAGGAATGCTTTGTAGCCCTGAGTGCGGGAAAGCAGTCTTTCAATAGATCAGCCACTATTTTGGATTTCTTTGTGGTGTGGAACGTCTAGTTGCTATGATAGTGCTGCTCTCGGACTTTCATTCTGGCGGAAGTTCATTCTCTTCTTGGATTCCACTCTGTATTGTCCTATGAAATCAAGAGGTGTGAAATACAAAGTCCTTTTATTTTACTGGGTGTCTGGAGAAATGTTTCCCCTGTGTTCTGTGGCGTGTGTGTGTGCTTCTCCCATCAACTGCAATGAGGGCGTTGGCCGCAGTAGCCTTTCTTCCCACCTGGGTTGCAGGTTTATGGAAAGCAAACGTTTACTTTTTTTCAGGAAGATGCCCCAGTCACCATCTCCTCTTGGTATAAACTGTGACTTCCGACTAGTACAGCTCACCAACTCTGCACTTTTATTGTGGTCTTAGGCTATGGTTCGTTGAGGGGCTGGGAAGGTCAGGTGTTCTGTCTGAACATGATCAGTGGCAAGGATGTTCAGTAGTCCCGAGTCTGGGATAAGAGTCTTCAAATAGGTCTGCCGCCATTTTGTTTTGTTTTTCTGTGTGGAGTTGTGAGCTGCTGTCTGCATTCTTTCACTCTGGCTGCAGAAATGTCATTTTTTGGAGTCTGCTTTTGGCTGCTTCTCACCCCCTCCTCCTCTTGCTCCCCTGCACCCCACTAACCCTCGCTGTACAGAGCACGTTCATTTGTGTGATATAAAGTCCTTCTGTTGGACTGGGTACTTAAAAATGTTTCTCTTGTATTCTGACTTGTGTGAGTGTTTCTCCCAAATCGATTTCAACAGGAGTGCTCGATGCAGGTATCCCTCTTTCCATGGTTTTGAAGTGGTGTTGCTGTTAGAGAGAAAAGAAACACGTGACTCTTAAGTGTAATGTATCCAGGCTAACTATTGCTATAGAGGAAGCAACACCATAACCAGTGAAATCATGTGTGATGCTTTTTTGAAGATCATACCATGAAAACGAAATCACTCTAAATGGCGACAATTTTGAAGGGGTTGGAGACTGGGAATTTTGACAGGTTAGGTATTACAAGATTAACTGAGATTCCCAGGATAACACATTGATTAAGCAGTGAAGCTGGGATTTCCAACAACTCTTTAATTTACACAATTTACCACTTTCCTTTCCAGTTCTTAACATGAACTCAAATAATACCATTTTGGAGAAGTGACTTGGAAAGTACACAAATCACATAACCTAACATGACCATTTTTAAAAACTAAAGGTTATAGAAGAGTCCTATGCAATATGGGAATGATTCTAGCTTCATTGTCTCCATCACTAATTGATGTGATCTTAAAAGATTTCATCTGGTTTTCTCTTTTGTATTTTAAAGCTTTAAATATGTCAAAAACACAGACTTGTGAAATTGTCATTTATAAACATGCAGAAAACCTTTACACGGTACAAAAAAGCAAACCGTTTTTTGTGTCAAATGAGGAGACCTTAAAAAAATGCTTGCCAGAGGCCTGCGATATTTGGTCTTCTCTCTTCTCTCTAACACCCCTTCCACTCCAATGGCCTACATAAAAAGAAATCAGGAAATGGGCTACACAATATCACCAGCATTTGCAAATGCAAACCTTATCACAGAAAATTGCAGAGTATTTCCAGTGAAATAAAATGATTTATTCAGGATCACTGTATCGTTTGCTGTCAAGTGTCAACGCCAGGATACAAGCATGATTGCTTTGGCTCCACAGACTTGAATTTAGATACCTAAACACCTCTCGTGATGACACTTGATGCTCATCATGGGAGGTGGCTGCATTTCTACAACAAGCCAGATGCGATATTTTTTTATAGCAAGCACTATCTGGTGCAGATACATTACTGATAATGGTATCTGTTGTGTTACAAAAGAAGCGCATATACATGCAGGTTTATCAACTTCAGATATAGCAAAGGCTGAGTCGACCTTGCTGGAATGTTGGATTGTAATTGTGCACATTAACACGGTGATCTGAGCAGAATGTACTTGTCAACAACAGATAGCTAATAGGTTTAGCTTCTTAGCAGCATGCCATAAAATATCCTGACGTTTGGTATTTAAGTTAGGTAAACGACAGGAGATGACTTCTTTAGATAAGTCAGTCTTGTGGGGCCACCCTCCCAGGTGGGGGCCCGGGGCAAGTGCCCCTTTTGCCCTCCCATAAAAACGTCTCTGCCACCCAGTAACCTGTGCAGTTTCACAACGCTTCATCCTGTTCTCTGTCATCTTCAACTTCAGCACTACAGTTTAGCTGGTCAGATAGCACAGTGAGTAGAGGGCTTGCTTTGATATCCATGCAGAGCCTACCGACCCAGGTTCGAATCCCGGCAGCGCCAAACAGATATATAGCCTATATAAATGCAAAAAAAATAATTAAAAAATCCTGAAGTCCCTCAGAGGCCTGGATGGGGTATTGGACTTTCCCATGCAGCACTACACGAATGGCAGTCGTTCCTGCATGCAGGATAACCTCTCGTTTTGTTAAACGCAACACTTCCAATAGAGCATTTTTTTGTTCTCCATCTTCTGCTCTCACATTTCCTCTGCCTCCCTCCCCAGAATCTATAGTTGTTTTCTTTATTAGCACATAATAGTCCTGCTACCTCGGCGACTCTATGTCTGTCCCCTTACCTGTTGGCATGCCCCCTGCTTCTGATTTTTGTTAATTAGCTCAAGACTTAGTTCTCTCACGCTTTGATTCTGCACCCTGCACAAAACCACCCGTGCTCCCCTGAAGGCAGCTTGCTCTTTGTGATGGAAACAGTTGTTGTCAGGTGTCCGAAATGTCAAACACACAGCTTCCATTTGGGTGGTGTGCACTTTGTATTCGAAAGAATGTGCATAAAATTATACTGGAAGTAGGAGCACGCCCATTGATCGGTATTGACAATAGTGAACGCTGTACAACAGATGTTACATCAGTCTGGTGGTGGGGAGGTCAGGAAGGAGATGGGAAAATTAAGAGGGGACAGCACAGGCTTGGTTACACATATGTAATTTAAAGTTGCAATATTCACAGATATGACAATCAGTGGGGACAGCTTCCTGGTCAAAGCCGCCCATCCCTGGAGCTCCCTTCCATCTCCCTTAGAGAGAATCAAACCTACCCACATTTCAGACTAAATATTATCAATTGGCTTAAGTCTCATGCTTGTTAATCTCAGTCTAGACATAAGAGGTTCTTCTTTTCCTCTCACTCTAATTTTTTCCCTCGTATATCCACCCTCACCTCCCTGCTCCTGACCTCCAACAAGTTACCTCACACCCTAGGGTGACCCGCATTGCAACTAATATGTTATTCTGTATATTGTGCTCTATCCATGTATTTCAGTGTAATATATCTGTAAATATGTAAGCTATACTATTCCTCATATTGTACTTTGTAACCATGTAAGCTTAAAATATCCTTGTCCTCGCGCCCTGATACCTCCAGGTCTGGTGTGCGCTACAAATAAAAAACAAACAAACAAACATATATACAAGTGGGTTGAATGCGCTACGGGTTGCAGGGAATAATGACAGTGCTGCTTCCAGTGAGAGGAGGTGATGTTGAAACAACTACACTGCCTCCTGCTGGATAACGATGCCCTGTCTTGCCCATAAGGATATTCACGCTGGTACTCCATGGTGTCTGGCATGTAGAAATTGGACTGATGGCCGGTCCCATGGCTAGCCAGCAACTCCAATGAAAGATCCATAAGTTACACTAACCTTCTACTCGGAAACATGTATTTTCCTGTGGGGGCAGTTTCAAATTGAAAATCGCTTTCTCGCCATCGCCATTCGAATTCCGAGCTAACCTCTTAGGGAAGCTGTTAAAAAAAATGGCTCTTGTGCTAGTCAGATCGCTAACCAGCTCTAGTTTTCTGAGTTTGTCTGGTGGTTCTTGCACTCCTACTTGATGGCTGCGTGTCAAAGTCAAGGTCTGTGCATATTGTTTTTGTGTTGTATTGTCATCATTTGTTTTAACAATGTGTTCCATGCATCCCAATGACTTGTTTGCACCTGAAAAGAGTTTGAAACAAAAATGGCACTGTGATTTGATACACTGATGTCAGCAACAAGGCTTAACTCGCTGAGCTATCTTGCTGTCTATAAACCTGGAAACAGCGCACAGAAATTAACTATGTAAAAGTAAAACAAAAGTGATGTTTTAATAATAGGTTTTAATAAATAATGTTATTTTGTGGTGAAATTGGAGTACGTAAATACAGACCATTTGAAGTTTTTAAAAGTAGTGTTCTTGAACGCTAAGCACAAACATACAGTTACTATTACAAGGCCATCTTGAAACAACAAGCAGATCGTATCATACCACACGCCTTATAGAAATGTATAATACCATTGGCAGCCTTTCCACAGCTTTTATGCGTCCCACCAGGTTTCGTGCTTCTCCCAGAGCGGTTCTTCAAAGCCATTGAAACCACTACAGGAATGGTCTTGTGTCAGGGGGGAATTGTGAGGATACGTTCTGGCAGACATACGTTTCATATCACCGATGAACTGAAGGTTTCCCAATTGCAAACGTGTGCAAGTAATTCCTTGTATACCAATTCTCCAATATCAAAGGAAATGTAATATAAAATAACAACCTAAAATGCATGTGGATTTCTTGCGAGCTCGCCAACTGGAATTAAGGAGGTGGAATAAGAAAGCAGTCTTACATAGATATTATTTTGAGACCTCTTGTTTGAATTGAAGAGGGTTAAGGAAAATAACCTTCAATTAGTTCACTTCTAACATCAGAGAAATGTCTAATAACAGAATGAGAGTTGCCAGAAAGGCTCTAGAGGGAAGATTCTTGAAAGGTTAGGAAGAAGGGGGAGGATATTTGAGTGGAAGGGAACCACCACTAGACTAGTGTTAATCAATAGAGAGCACAAGCTCAAAAAGGATCTTCAAAACATGATCATTCTGATACAACCACAGGCAGATAAACAGGTCCAGCTTGTTGGGTGTGAGATTGTGCAAACACACACTCAACCTGAGCCATAAGCACAATCATTCCCCATGTCGTGGATTAGAAATAGAGTGTGGGGGTCACAGTATTAGAATGCACAAAAGATTCCAGCTGGTTTTCAGATCCTCACACAAGGTTTGAGGACCCCCAAAGGGTAAGTGCGGTCTCAGATAACACCCATTCTCATGGAGGACATCAGCCCTACAGTAATTTGGACGTTCAATGCACCTACCAAAGTGTGTAATTGGTTGAGCACTGATTGGCCCCATGGCTAGTTTGCCAATCTGGATGCTTTAGTTGCACCAACAGCCATAGAGGCAAATTGGCTTGCCCCACGGAAATGTTTGTAAATGCATATATAGGAATATGTATAGCACATGAAACACATAAAACACACTAAAACACCCACCAACATAACATTCACCTGCATACAACAAACAACCATGACACTGGACCCTCCCCTTATGGATATGATATGATGTCATCTGGCATTTATAACGCGCCTGTAAACAAGTGTTTTAAGGCGCCAAAATATAGGCTATAACAAGCCAGAGTGCACGATTATATTACCAGCCATTCGCATATGATACACCCAAACACACACCCAACATAACACTAGGACATAACCGAGGCTTGGGGTCTTACCCTTATGGATACAACAAGCCAGGCCACACAACCATGTCACACACACGACACCACACACAGACACCAGTTTCTCCTGGTTCTGAACCTATCCTACCACTCTATCCCCACAAACACACCCCAGCTTCTTTCTTGCAGAGCCACCTGAGCGCCTGCAGACCACCCCAGTGGTGGTAACGGTGCACGGTATAAGATAACATAACATAGCAAACCTGCAGTAGTTGGCAAGCAACAAAGCACTTTGCAAGTAGAAAGGGGACAGTAAAACATTCGGGGGCAGGGGAAAGGGAGTTGCTTCAGGACTGGGCCAAGGAGAGGAAAGCGAGCAGGAGTCAGACACAGGCTGATAAGCTTTCAATTAGGTATTCCTTGAAGAACAGAAACATCAGTCCTCCTTCCCGAAGGGTAGGAGAGAGGGGCCAGCCAGGCATGTGCAGGGACGTTTTTCCGTGTTTTCTACTCTTCTCTTTTCTTGTCTTCCATTTTGTTCCAGCCTGGAGATATCTTGTCTTCCCTTGTGGAGATTGCCTTCAGATACGATGAATTTCGTTTTTTTATCAGCGTCTTAGTGGTGTTGTAGGCCTAGAGTAGTAGCCAGTGTACTTCCTTTGATTGTTAGGAAGGTGGCTTTACATTTCATTTGGCATATGTTTGGCGAGGTGAATGGCTTTGAGCAGGCCTATGGGTGAAGCCTGGAGACCTGCAAGAAGAGCGTTGCCTCCATTCAGGTGGCACAGGACCAGAATTCGGATGGATATCTTAGGGGCAATGTGCTCGCCTTGGAAGCATGACCACACAGAGCAACACAGGTTCGATCCGTGGGTCCGCGCTTAGAAACCTCTAGGTATTAAGTGCATTACAAATAACCAATCATATCATATCATGGACATTCTGAAACCTTGTGTTTGGATGAAGTTTATGCTAGCAACAGCCTGTCTGGGTTTTCTTTGTTACATGATATGATAGGTTATTTATAATGCTTTCTAAGCGCAGGCACGGGAATCGAACCTGTGTTGCTCTGTGTCGTCTTGCTTCCAAGGCGAGCACGTTGCCCTTGAGCAATCCTCCCGAGACATGCACCTTGGAGGAGAGGCCACCGTGAATGGTGAATCCAAAAGACATTCTCCAGGGGCAAGTTGAGGTGTTAATCCTTTGAGTTTCATTTCCAACAGCTCACTGACAATTCTGAGGAGATTGAACTGAGCCTTAATGGTATTTTTGGCATGGGTGGAGTTTTGGCGGGACTCCCTCTCGCCTGCGCACCCTCTGTTCGGTTGTTGACTGAGTTAGACCTGCAGCCAGAGTCCTAGTTTGTCAAGGAACCAACTCCGAGGTTTCCTAATGTCTAGAAGATTTGTGGGGTTTGACAAACTATGGACTGGAAAGGCGCTGGTTGGATTTGATAATCCAGTAATTGTTGGTAGGTAGTTAGCACAAGTAATAGATGAGTCAGGTTATTAGTGTATCAAACATGAGGTTTTTAGGTTTATTCCTTGTTGTAGTCAGCACCAATGAAAAACATCATTGGGGGTAAAGATAATATTCATAACATGATGATATGTTACACAGCCGACACGCGTTTCAACCTAAGTCTTTTTCAAGGCCATTTGGGTTTGAGGGTTGAGCTTCCAGGTGGGGTGGGCTGGTCCTCCCAAGTGTGGGTGCCAGTGGGCTGGTTAGCTGTGCTTGGCCGGGTTCGGCAGTGCTGGTGTGTGGAGTCGTGGATCAGCTGCCAAATACCTTAATGGTATTCAGCGTTACGTAAGCACTCAGCATCCAAGCCTAGGCGAGGGATAGTGTTTCAGTCGATAGATACTATTTTAACAGCTGCCCTTCAGGTAGAACTCTGTACCATTGGCATATTGGCTGATTTGTATGGCTATGATGGTGACATGTATTGAAAATGGGTTTTGAGAGGATGGACCTTTGCTGGACCGCACATGGTACAAGGTTGAATTGTTATTTGAGGCAAACCAGAGTAAGACTGAGTCGATGAATCCATGCAAGTGGTAAGGATATTGAGAAGAGCCCTGTGATTGACAGTGTAACGACAGAGGCAAGGCTTAGTAGGACCAGTAAGCAGCTCCCTGCTTGTTCAAACAGGGAGGGGATTCATTGATCACTTATGTGCAAGCTTTGCATCTTGTTCAGTTATTCTAGTCCCAAAGTTGTGTTGGGTTATTTGGTATGTAGTTGACGTGCAATTGTTTTCTCAATGATCTTCCCAATGAAGGGTACGTTTGCAATGGGCGGTGGGAGGCCTGTGTCTTTTGGTGAGCGGGTGCGCCTCTTCTGCAGGGGGCCTCTGACCCACCATGAGTACATTGGAGACGATACCTTGGATGAAGGAGCTGTTGCTGGTGTGGAGGGGAAACATGCGTGTTTCTCCAGAGATGGTATTTATGATGGTCTTTGCAATACAGGTGGCTGGGATGTCATCCACGAAGGTGGTGGCCATTAGGGCTATGAGGATGCTGGTCAGCTCTATGGTATGGTTCTGTACAAGGCTCCATACGGGCATCAGGTGGCGGGATGGGGGATGCCTGTAGTGTGGGTGGAGATGTGAATGTGGAGTCTGATTTTTGTGTTTATTATCAGGGAAGAATCCATGACTTTGTGAGGCAGGAAGATGTTGAGGGCTTCTGCTATTATAGCTGTCTAATGGTTGGTTTTGGTGTGGTAATGTGGGGCCTACAAGCAGAGCATACGCTTCTGAGGATACCAAGGTCTTCCTTATTTCTAGATTTGATCCCTAACTTTTCTTGTAATCATATGGATTGTTTACTGTCAGTGTGCTCTTGTATTTACCCATGTGCAAATGAGAAAACACCACTTTTCCAATATCCTTTCACATGCATGCATTTGGAATAATAGAAGGGGCCTTGTGGACTGTTCTCTAATGCCAAACTGTGCACCCTCCCCCTCAAACCCCCCCTAAACCCTCTTTGCAGGGCAAACAATGTAATGTACTGTTTCTGTAGTGGTTGCATGTTTGATCATCTGCGTCTATATAGTAACATGGCACACTTGGTAAAGCTAAGCAAACGTATCCTTTGCAGAAATAAAGGTGTCAGGCATTTCTTTGTGGCCAATTGCAGAACTGAATGGTCCTCAACCGCAGCACTTGTGGGGTCACAAATCACTCACCAAAGAAGACGAGCTTTTACTTGGTTCATTAGCAGTTTTTCAAATGGTCATTGTCCAGCTCTGGGTCTCCGGGAACTTAGAATACAACAAACGATAGGAAACATATGAGATACATTAACTAATGTGCAGTCTGATCTTGCTTCAAAATAGAACTAGCTCTTTCAGTCACGTGGTTCAGAAGAGTTACCCTTTCAGACAGGATTCAGGTGGCATCATGGATCCCTCAGACAAAAGGCAGGTGCCTACTAAGAAACATAAGGGGCCCTTCAGGTTTGACTAGTAAGTGCCCTCACCAATCTGGGTTTTTGGACAGCGAATGTATACGTTTCAAGTCTGCTTCACAAAATCAGGGCTATGTTGTCTATATGGAGCTATCGATCTGTAATTCAGGGTCCAAGCATGGGAAGTCATCACCCCGCAAGGAGAGGACTGTGCCTTACGTGTTGTGCCTGAGAGAGATGAGTGTTATGCCGTCCATGGGTCATGCCCCGCAGACAAATACCCCTGGTACTCCTGTTCCTTCACCCTCTGTTCCCGGTCCACATTCACCCTCTGCCCACGTGTTCCCAATCCCTCATACAGTACGGCAGCGGCAGCAGGTTGCTCAGCACAGGAAGGGCACCTGGAGACAGCCTGTTGGCTATGGACACACTAACCTGTTTCGCTCGTCACAGCAGTGGCGATTACCCTGGCGCCTCGCAGCCAGCCGGCGGAGCCGCCGATTCCTCCCGCCGCATCGTCACATGTCTAGGTACCCGGCAGTATGTTGATACTTTGGGTCACGTGACGAGGAAGCGTGCAGGATCGCGCGCGATCACTTGACTCTCCTCTGCCCATTTAAAAGCTGCGAGGGAACGCTCATTCAGTGCTTCACAGCTGTTTCATTCAAGCACTGTTTGGCGTTTCTCTGGTGTTAGGATCACAGTACTGAACTACGGTCTGTTTTCCTGGACTTTCTTTGTTAAACCCTTGGTCATCGTACTGCTCCGCTGTTAGGACCTTTTGGATTGTTTTTTGGACTCCTTTTGGATTACCCTTGGCTTGAACGTACTCGGCTGGTTTTGACCCCGGAACTCTTCACGGATTGATCACGGACCCTCGACTTTGCTAATCCTGAACATCTCATCCCCACGCAGGTATTGCGGTGCAACTCCATCTCCATTGCCACCCAGTGCGACATCTTCCCGGCCGCTGCCAGTCACACCCCGCTGCTTCACGGAACACCTTACATCCTATTCGTGCTATTTAGGACCCAGGCTCCTCCACCTTGGTAAGACCCTCTTTATTAAGTTCCATTCTGCTCTCATTGGTCTGCTTGTCATAGTACTTAACCATTGCTTGCCTTACAGCGGTTGGGGGGTCTCCAGTGTTCCTGGTTCCTGGCATTTCTGGCATTCAAATACCTGTGGCCTCAAAGATCACTCAGGGAGTTGTTTTGAATCTCCCTGTGTGGTACTTGGGGACAGAGGCCCCATAATCTTCACGACCATCAAGTTATAACAGACTGTGAAGCCCATTGGTCGTCTGGATTATGGAGGCATCAGCCGGGGACCCCATGGCCGCTTTGGTGCAAGCTGTCACCACCCTGAGAGCAGACATGGCTGCAGCTACAACGGCGATTCATCATCGCCTTGACTCTCTCCAAAGTGCTCGCCATCCCTTGCCATCTGATGCAGAGTTTGGGGATACCACACCTCCGACCCCTGGCCCCTCTGTTGCTCCCTCTGTCACCACACCAGTGATAGCACCCACCCCCTTTCCACTGGCACCCCCTACGAGGTTTCAAGGAGATACCAGGAAGTTTCGTACATTCTTGAATCAATGCAAACTTCACTTGCTTTGTTGACCACTAGCATTTCCTTATTCAACCACTAAAGCCGCTTTCCTGCTTTCCCATTTGTCTGGCATAGCTGCCACCTGGGCAAATCCACTACTTGAAAATGACCATCCGGCACTTTATGATTTCGATCTCCTGGTCAATGAAATGTCCAAGGTTTTTGACACCAGGCATAAGGCTGAATCCAGAGATTTAGTGTTACTTGATCTCTCTCAAGGAAAACACGCTCTGTTAGAGTACATAACACGCTTCAACCAACTAGCGGCAGAAACTTCATGGCCCGAAAACAAAAAGGCTGTGGTGTTTTACAGGGGGTTGAGTAGCTCCATGAAAGATGCCTTAGCAGTTGTACTGTCTCTTCCGGCTTTGTATCCTGATCTGGTCGACCTGACACTTCAGGTAGACACTCGACGCACCGATCGAAAGACAGAAGCCGGATTTGCTGGTACACAAGTTCCAATATCATCTGACCTATCTAGCGAACCCATGCAAGTGGGTGGAATACACAGCCCTATCACTATGACCGAACGGGAAAGACGGAGAATGGATAACGCCTGTTTTTATTGTGGTCTTAATGGGCACTATGTTAAGGACTGTCCACAACGCCCAAAACATAAAAGTCAGGGTTTACCGACTGCTCGTCCCTGAATAAGGGGGCCGGGGCGAGCTCTCTCCAGTCCCCCTCTCACTTCTCTCCTGCATTCGGACCCATCAGTTCAGTCATAGTCCATGCTTTGTTAAAACCCTCTCCTGGTACCATACACCCTGTTCAGATTGTCATTGATTCTGGGGCCACGGGATGTTTCATCAACATATAAATAGCCAAGGCTTTGAACTTCCCATTGGTCACCAAGGAATGCCCGGAACCTGTGCAGGCAGTAGATGGTACTGCTCTTGCCTCTGGCCCTATTCGGCAACAGACTGTTCCAATAGAAGTAGTCATCCAGGACACACACAAAGAAACACTCACATTTGATCTCATAACCACTCCTCAGTTTGGTGTCATTCTCGGTATTCCTTGGTTAAAAAAACATAACCCGCTGATCAATTGGGGCACCGGCCATGTCCATTTCGAATCCGAGGTATGCCAGCACTATTGTCTTAATGAGAGCGAGGACTCAGCTGTTACGCCAGCTAGGGCATTGGGTGCAGTGGCACGTCTGACATTATCGGTGGGTGATGACAGTCAGGCATCCTCTTTACACGTGGTCAGTGCCGTACTCGCTAACATACCCTCCTTCTATCACGATTGTCAGACGGTCTTTGATAAAGGCACAGCAGAGGGATTACCAACGCACAGACCGTACGATTAGCCCATAGATCTGGCCCCGGATGCTCCGATCCCCAAGGGACGCATCTACTCTCTTTCACCTTCTGAGGATCAGGGTCTGAAAGATTATGTACAGGAGGCGCTACGCCTGGGCCATATTCGGCCTTCCACCTCACCTGCCCCATGCCCGATTTTTTTTGTCCCAAAGAAAGAGGGGGTCTACGCCCTTGTGTGGACTACAGATGCTTGAACTCCATTACAGTTAAGAATAGATATCCAATACCACTCATTTCTCCACTCTTGGACCGGTTGACACATGCCTCTATATATACCAAACTAGACCTCCGGGGGGCCTATAATGTAATCCGTATCCGTAAAGGGGATGAGTGGAAGACGGCGTTCTGCCCCCGACAGGGTTTGTATGAATACCTGGTAATGCCCTTCGGATTGTGCAACGTCCCCGCTACTTTCCAGCGATTTATGGATGATGTATTCGGGGACATCCTGGAAACCTATGTAGTAGTCTATTTGGACGATATCCTGATCTTTTCCTCCTCTATGGAGGAACACGTCCTTCATGTTCGAGAAGTATTGTCCCGTCTGTGCAAGAACGCACAGTTTGCTAAACGGGAGAAATGTCAATTCCACTCAAAAGAGGTCGAGTTTCTAGGCTTCCACATATCACCTGTTGGGTTGACCATGAACCAGTCCAAGGTGCGTGCTGTCTTAGAGTGGCCAGTTCTGACATGTTTGAAGTCCCTGCAGTCCTTCCTCGGATTCGCCAACTTTTACCGGCGCTTCATTCCTGGGTTTTCCTCTGTAGTGGCCCCACCAACAGCACTAACCAGCCCCCAGGTCCCGTTTGTCTGGACCCCCGAACACCAAGCCGCTTTCAATTAATTGAAGGCCGCCTTTACTTCAGCTCCAGTCCTTCAACACCCGTATCCAGATTTGCCCTTTGTGGTTGAAGCAGACGCTCCATCCTTTGTGTTAGGAGCAGTGCTTTCACAACCCTGCCCGACCTCTGGCCGACTACACCCAGTGGCATACCACCCACTCAAGTTCACCTCTACTGAGTCCCATTATACAGTTACGGAGAAGGAACCTCTGGTGATCAAAGATGCATTTCAGGTATGGAGGCACAATCTGTTGGGCGCTAGGCATCAAGTTCTTGTCTATACTGATCACCGTAATTTACAGGACCTTGCATCCCTCAAATGCATTAATAGTCGGCAGGTGCGCTGGCATCTATTCTTCGCGGCCTACGACTTTTTGGTTAAACACCGACCTGGTACATCTCATGGCAAACCAGATGCTTTATCTCGTTCTCCTGGGGGGGTGTCACTTCCGGTCTTTCCAGAGACGGTGCTCGATCACGGTCACGTAGTTTGCATATGCACGCCTTCACAACCCCTATTGACAGCCATTCGCCTCTGGGTTTCCCAACACCCCCAGCAGCTATCAGAATGGGATCCCATTTACCAGGATGGCCTACCATTTGTTCACAAGAAACTGTTTATACCAACGAGTGACACCCGAAACATGGCCATGGAGTGGTCTTATGACGCTGTCATCCATGGTCACCCTGGGCAACAGCGTACTCTGGATCTTCTCAAACGCTGGTGCTGGTGGCCTTCGATGCAGCAGGATGTAGAGAACTATGTCAATACATGTTCGGTATGCGATCAATGCAAATCATGTAGAGGCCGCCCTTTGGGACTCCTTCCGCTCTTGCCTATACCTCCAAGACCCTGGCATACCCTCACGATGGATTCTGTGACTGATCTTCCCCAAACACAAGGCTATGACACAGTGTGGGTTGTGGTGGATACATACACGAAAATGGCCCGCTTTATACCTTGCTCTGGAATCCCCTCTGCACCAACGTTGGCAGGCCTTTTCTTTAAATCCGTATCTTGTTTATTCGGGCTCCCTACAGTCCTGATATCCGATAGGGGCTCGCAATTCACGTCCCGCTTCTGGCAAGCTCTCACCAAGTTGCTGGGTATTGACGCCCGGTTCTCCTCTGCTTACCATCCGGAAACTGATGGCCAGACGGAGAAGGTGAACCAAGACATGGAGCAGTACTTACAATGTCTGTCGTTGCAACATCAGAAGACATGGGTTAGTTTGTTGCATCTTGCTGAATTTGCACATAACAACGCACTGCATTCCTCCACTGGCTTCTCCCCGTTTTACTCTCTCTATGGCCAACATCCTCGAATACTACCCATCCCTGATTTCACATCTTCATGTACCCCTGCTGCTACTTCCTGTGTTCGTGACTTAGCCACTGTCCATACCCAGACTCTTGCTCATCTGCAGGAAGCCCAGGCTTCCATGAAAGCACCCGCCAACAAAAGGTGGGTCGCGCCACCCGAGTATCGTGTGGGAGACCGTGTTTGGTTATCCTCACGTCACCTGCACATACCAGGGTGTCGCAAACTCTTGCCTAAGTTCGTTGGCCCTTTCTGGGTGTCTGGGGTCCTGAATCCAGTTGCTTACCGCCTTTCTCTTCGTTCGAATTGGCGTATCCACCCGGTGTTTCACACCTCCCTGCTCAAACTGTGTCCTGGTCCTACCCACCTTGTTTCCCCCCCCTGTTCCTGTGACTGTGGTCGACCTGATGAGTATGAAGCTGGGGCATATTGGGCTCTCGTTTTTTCAGGGGTAGGCTACAGTGCCTGGTGGATTGGCTGGGTTACGGTCCTGAGGATCGCTGCTGGGTTCCGGCTCGGGATGTTCATGCTCCTCGGCTGGTTGCCCAGTTTCATAGAGATTCGCCTGCTAGCCCACAGAGTCGTGGGCCTTTGGGGGGGCTCTGTTATGCCGTCCATGGGTCATGCCCTGCAGACAGATACCCCTAGTACTCCTGTTCCTTCACTCTCCTTTCCCGGTCCAGATTCACCCTCTGCCCACGTGTTCCCAATCCCTCATGCAGTACGGCAGAGGCAGCAGGTTGTTCGGCACAGGAAGGGCACCTGGATACAGCCTGTTGGCTATGGACGCACTAACCTGTTTTGCTCGTCACAGCAGTGGCGATTACCCTGGCGCCTCGCAGCCGGCCGGCGGAGCCGCCAATTCCTCCCGCCGCATCATCACGTGTCTAGGAACCCGGCAGTATGTTTATACTTTGGGTCACGTGACGAGGAAGCGTGCAGGATCGCACCTGACTCTCCTCTGCCCATTCAAAAGCTGCGAGGGAACGCTCATTCAGTGCTTCACAGCGGTTTCATTCAAGCACTGCTTGGCATTTCTCTGGTGTTACAATCACGGTACTGAACTATGGTCTGTTTTCCTCGACTTTCTTTGTTAAACCCTTGGTCGGATTGATCACGGACCCTCGACTTTGCTAATCCTCTACCTTGGTAAGACTCTCTTTTTTAAGTTCCATTCTGCTCTCATTGGTCTGCTTGTTATATTACTTAACCATGGCTTGCTTTACAGCGGTTGGGGGTCTCCGGTGTTGCGGGTTCCTGGCATTTCCGGCATTCAAATACCTGTGGCCTCAAAGATCGCTCAGGGAGTTGTTTTGTATCTCCCTGTGTGGTACTTGGGGACAGAGGCCCCATAATCTTCACGACCATCAAGTTATAACAACGAGGCAGGAACCAGGCAAGATTTCAGAGCGCTATAAAAGGAAGTTTTTATTGCACTTGAAAATGAAATTAGTGTATGTTATTGTGGATACATGTTAGTTAATCAAATGGTATTTTATTCTGTGTTTTTTAAATAGGCAGGTACTGTTTTTATGTCACCAATTTTATGGCAAACGTGGTTACACTGGATCCGTTTTTAAAGTGAGCATGCATTAGGTGCAATGTGAAAGTGCAGGGTTTCTGCATAGGAAAATGAAAGCATTTATTTGCTTGCTTTCACATTAAAGTATTAGATTGGATGTTGCCTGTTGTGTTAATGGTGCAGTGAAAAGAAAAGATCCCTTCCTAGAAGGATTGGCTTTATTTGCAGGTAAGAGGGTTGATTTAATAGCAGACATGTTTTCCTGAAGCATGGGTTCCGGGTTCTGTTGTGCAGTTTTGTATGGTGTTGGTGATGACATTTTCTTGTGCTTCTCCCTGAGTGGGACATTGTGGGGTGTGCAAGTGGCAAGCTGTAGTTCTTTAGTGCTCGTTCTGACTGTGAAGGGTGTGAAGAGAAATACTTTCTGTTGTTTCCATGCCTGCTTTTGAAAAGATAGTGTCTGGAATATGATCAATGCCAATAGTTATGAACTGCATTCTGAGCATTCTGATTGGCTGACAGTGGGTCAATAATGACCTCAATGTTCTTATATCGAAGTAATGACTGGTGCAGAAACGGCTAACTAGACCTAGCTGGCATGTAAGGGACTACGCAAGAGCTTTAGTAGTATATTGATGGCCATGTATGCCCCCCACCTCTACCGGGTGGGCTATTGATGCTCCTACCACCTGGGCGTCTAGATTAAGTGCAGATAATTTATTTTTTCTTGATGAAGGGTTCCCTTTGTTCAAAGGTGCAGGTGTGGTTGGGTGCCTATTGAGCGAAGGGAAGCACTGCAAAGGTAAGATGGCTGCCATCGAAATGCCAGGTCCCGTGGGGCCAGAAGACGTCCGTGTGACAAAATCACTTCTGCTCTGCAGGAGTATATGGATGAGTAGTGGATAAACCGCTTACTGAGTCCCCTAATTTCTAGAAACCTGCAGTGATCCCAAACATAAAGTTAAAACAGCAACAGCAAAGAGATATACCGTGTTTGCCTTTTGTGATGACATGGGCCGAGGGAAGGTTCTACTCTAAGAAGGTGTGTGTGTAGCCTTTGAGCACCCTTTACATTTTACCGTGGGCCAGTAATGAGCCACATTGGAAACACTGCACCATCCCAGACCAGCGGTTCTGGTGAGGTGCTGAGCAACCTGCAATTTAAAAATGTTAGTACAGGAGATGGGCCACAATCCTGGGTTCCTGATATTAAATAAAGCACAGTACACTTGAGGGGGAGTTTGCGACCCTTGCAGGAAATTATATTATACAAATATAAAACATGCTTTAACACATTCTTCCCTTCTCTATTTGCCCCTTTCCTATTCTCCATACACTCTTTGTTGTTCTGTATACAGGATAACAGATACCCCTTTGAAAAAACGCCTCTTCCTTTGATCCTTAAGCATGTTCCTCAATCTCAACAGCCTGGGCTTTCCCTTCCTTACTTCACAACCTCCCAATACACATTTCTTTTGCATTGCTTTAAACATTGTCAGCTGCAGTTTGCCCTTAATTTCCCATTCCAGTCCTCACATGTCCGTAAAGCGATAAGTGTAATAGTCCAAAGTACAATACCTGTCTGATGGTCACTTATCATTGTCATTCACCAATATGCACACCTCCGCTCTACCGTGGGTGGCTGCCACGGGTTCACCAGAGACTTGTCAGCAGTATTCCTGATGGTTATAATACGTTAAAGTTTCCTCTGTGGTGGTGGTTATTCTTATGGGCTATTGCAGCCATATGATTTCCTACATGGCTGTGTTCCACTTAGATGGGCTTAGGTAGCCCTGTGGTTTCCTCTGTGGCAGTGCACCAATCATTTTCCTCTGTGGTGGCGAGCAAGAAGCATCTCAGTTGGGCTCTGCCTAGGTCCGCCCACCTGGGCGGAGCCGGCGTGGAACAGCCGCACTTCACGATGAGCCCTGGTCACATAGGACGCAGTGGCCATGTCTACAGGTAAGTCTTCCTCCACGCTGCTCTCCCTGTGTGACTCCGGGGAAGGAGCAGACCTCACAGGCCCATGGCCATGCTGGCATCCCGCGCATGCCGCTGGTGCTGTTGAGGTTCTTTATCTTCACCACCTGCCCATCTGGCCCTCAGGGTGGGTGGACTTGCTCCCAGGCCACACCGCCCTCTTCATCCAGGCCCCTCCATATGCTACACGGCCCGGGACTCTTGCTCTCCGCCGGTCTGCTCAGTTTGGCCCCTGGGTCGACCATAGCCTCACAGGCCACGCCCTGATTTGGGGTCTCCCATTTACATGCCCCGGGGCTGTGGCACTTCACCTGACCACATCCTGCACATGGCCCAGGGTGTTTGATCTTTTGCTGTGCTGCAGCTGCAGCCTGGCCAGCCACCTCCTTGATGCCTTGGAGGGGCCACTCAAGGCTGCAGCCCCCATGGAAGCGCCAATCTTCCTTCTTTTTTCTCTTTTCTCCCTTTTTATTGCTTTGTAAATTTTTGTCTGCCATAGTCTGCGTTTCCCTTCTTCCAAATTACACTTCTAACTGTCTTTCCTTCAGTGAATTCCCTTGTGGAATCCTTCTAAGGTAAGTCCATTCTTGCTGGTAGGGGAGACATGCCCATTGTCCCAGCGTTCTTTTTGTCCACCATGGTGGGGACACATGGTTCAGTCAGGCAAGTCCAATTATGCCAATAGACACATTAAATAAAATACTTGGTTAACACTTCACAAGTCGGTTTGCAGAATAACAACCTTTATTAAACTGTCCCAATGTATTCCCAGGGCTGGATGATGAAAATTATCCCCTGGGAAACTGGCTCCATAAAAAGAAAAGGGCTGTGGCCCGTGCCAGTCCCTTCCTGGTCTTCAACCCACTCTTATCCTTTTGGAGGTTGCCTGTTATACTGGTGTAGGGCCAAAGGATGAAGGGCAGACAAGTCCCAATAACTCGGTGGTTTCCCCCGGTAGACCGTCTGTCCCGAGCCGCGGGACCGCCATGAGGAAGCGGGTGTGCAGCCTAAACCAACTCTGCTGTACTACGCAGCAGTTCAACCCTCAACTTGGGCTTGTGATTGATGGCGCCCGGCAGCGCAATGAAAGAGCACTTCTCTTCTTTGTGGCTCAGCCCTCAACACGGGCTGGTCACAGACAGCACCCTGAGGCACAATAAAAACGTCCCTCTCTGTCACTAAGCCCACGCAAAACATCTGGCCTCTTCCTCCAATTCCTGTATCAAGAGAAAAGGACCCATTAGTCCCTCCTTCCTCCCTGATTCCCCACTGTGGCCATCAGTCATTCCCCTTGTGATTCCTCCTCTCAGCCAGCTTGTCCCCCTAATGCTATCGTGCTCTGTGTTGCATTTGCCCCTTCAGGGTCCAAATCGCTCTCCTTTCTTTGTCGTGACCTCTCCAATGCTTGGTGCTTCTGGGGGCTTCTACCTGGTGAGTTAGCGCCCCCTCTTGCTACTTCACATACACCAATTACTGCTTTGCTGTCACGCTTTACTACAGACTTGTAGCTGCTTAGCTTGCAAACCTGACAGATGAATGCTCATCTGGCAAACATCGACTGATGACTGACTGGCTGGAAAAAATTATGACTGCTTGGCTGGCACACTGAATTGCACATTCATGCCTACTTGGCTGGAACCTGACTGTTGACTTCTTGGCTGGCAAAATGGACTAAAGACGCATGACTGCTCTTCTGGCAAACTTGACTGTTGCCTGCTTGGCTGAAGAACTTGACTGTTGACTGCTTGACTGGCACACAAACTGGAGGCCACCAATTACTGCTTTACTGTCACACTGTGATATAGACTTGTGGCTGCTTAGCTGGCAAACTTGGACTGATGACTGACTGGAAAGAATGACTGCTTGGATGGCACACTGGACTAGACCCTGGTGATTGCTTGGTTGGCAAACTGGACTACACATTCACTACTACTTGCCTGGCAAACCTGACTGTTGACTGCTTGGCTGGAAAACCTGACTGTTGAATGCTTGACTGGAAGACAAGCTGGACTACACCAATTACTCCTTTGCCATTACACTGGACTACAGACTCATGGCTGCTTGGTTGGCAAACTTGATTGTTGACTGCTTGCCTGGCAAACTTGACTGTTGACTACTTGAGTGGCAGACAAACTGGACTACACCAATTACTACTTTGCTCTCACAATGGACTACAATATGATGACTGCTTGGCCTTAAACGGGACTGATGATTGTCGGGCCTGCAAACGGGACTTCAGACTTATGGCTGCATTGCTTGCAAACTTGACTGTTGACTTACTGAAAAAAAAACTAGACTACAACAATTACTGCTTGGCTGTCTCAATGGACTACAAACTGGTGACTGATTTGCTGGCAAGTTAAAGTTCTAGAGTGTTAGGGCAAAAGACACATTTTGTACCGTTAGTCAATCACTGTCCTCATACCATTGTTAGTTAAGCACTCTGCAAACCACGACAAGTGTCTGTCGTTATTCCCAAACCGACTTGTGAAGTGTTAACCAAGTATTTTATTTATTGTGTCTATTGGCATAATTGGACTTTCATGCTGTACATCAAGCACTCTTATGCTCTCTTTTTTATTTTACTTTTCCATTACTTATGTTTCAGGTTTGCTTAAAATTGTTTTTTCTGTTGGTATGCCTGCAATCAGGAATATGGTTTTATGACTAGATAGAATATGTATTTATTAGGTAGTTTGCCCCACTTGCAATCAAGAAGGAAAAGTTATACTTATCTGTGATCTTGAATAAAACAAGTAGCTGACGGTAGATTACTGGATCCTTGGATTAGAATCTAAAGGTTGCTTGCACCTTTCTTTGAAACTCAGGTACTGTGTTGAAATAAAGTTTGTCTCCTTGCATTTCTTTGTGCAAACTCCTGTTAGCTCTTTAACATATACTTTACTTGCTCTTTTACTCTCTATACTTAAAGTGGGCAGTCCTGCCGGTCTCTCCTGTGTCAAGGAACTTCTAAGGTAATTTATTATTAATTGTAGCTTAGAAAAAGATCGTTCCACAGTAGCAACAGTTACTGGAATGGTTAGAGAAAGTTTAATAGCTGTTGCAACAACCAAACACTTGGCAGAATTGCACTATTTTTCAAAAATAAAATATCTGCAACATTTTCATTGTTCCCCCTGAATTGTTTTTGATTTGGCCTTTCAATGCTGTCCTGCATTTTAGAACTTGCAATGGGAAGTATGAGGATACATCATCCTTGTATTGAGCTGCACGGGATTCTGCCCATTTAAAAAACAAATTATCAGTTTCTTGAAGAATTTCCGATGGAGTCATGAAATTAAATCTTTGTACAATGGAATCTATTCCTGAAAATCTTTTTCGTATCTGTGTTACAATAATATTAATATTGGTGTAAAATACTTATACTCTAAAATTATCTTCAGGGTTGGATAATCTTTCGTCTTCACACAATTAGCCAAAATGTTTTTTGTGTACCAGATTCTTTTTTCAGTAAATTCTGGTTCAATTCCCCAAGCAGTTGCAATAGAAGAGGCAATAGAAGAGGCAATCATCAAACTGTCCTGTGAGACTTACATACATTGTAGTTGTGCTCTTCAACATACCACCAGCTGCTTACAAAAGGTCTACATCCTTAGATTGTAGCGTTTTTTAACTATGTTCACATTTTCTGAAACTTTGCTTTGTACTACAACCATAACAACAAACTCAAACATCTCCATTCATTTCTTAAGCCCATTAGCTTCGGTACATTTATCTACCTTTTTAGACAGTAGAATTATTTTAGCCAGTGCTTTCATGACATCCAGAAAGCGGAAACATGGGGCAAGAAGAGCATCATGTCTTGATGCACAGCGTGTTCAACACCGTTTTTTCAATGTGGGATTTGAAGAAGATACTTCATTTGAATTGGTAAGAGGTTCCCACCGTTTGATGCGTTCACTGAAGAACGTATAAACTCGCTGTACAACATCATAAAATGTTCTAATTTCTGAAATATTCAGGCAGGCATCATTTAATACTAAATATAAATTATGAGCAGCACAGTGTACATAGACAGCATTTGGCTCTCTAGAGCGTATCCTAGTTTGGACACCTGAGTATATCCCACTCATAGTGCTAGCCCCATCATATCCCTAGCCTCTACATTTGTCAATTGGCAACCCTTTATTTTCAATCCTGGTCTTTTATATTGAAAAAACCTAAAAAAACTTTAATTGATTTTCACTTCAATTGGTTTTTCATTCTCATCGTGAATGATTGTAATGTATCTGAAAACCTGACTTAGCTGTTCTTGTTTTTTAATGTTTTGTGTCATATCCATGATGATGGAGTAAAATTGTGCATCTTTGATTTCAGTGACTATTTCAGTTTGTACTTTATGTGCAAGCAATTCAATTAGTTCATTTTGTATTAGTGGGCTTAGATATTTTATTCTTATGTCTTTTTCAATTAGTTCTTTAAGAACTTGGTCATACTTGCTTAACAGCAAAAAGTTCCCACTATCTTTCTCTTCTATTTTTCCCTGTGTCCTCTAAAATCTAGATTACATGTAGCCAATGTCAGGGTGACGTCAATAATTCTTCTCAGAATTTTAGTCCAAAAGCTAACCTGTTCTCGGTATTCAGAATGCAATTTTGTTTCAACTGTTTTATCATTTTTCCACATGTCATAAACAACACAATCCCCTAAATGGGATTGTGTCATTTCGTGCTCTTTAATTTTCCTAGAAATACCTTGCCAGTCTTTATTTCAACAGCCCATGATTGGTGACAGAAGACTTTCTTCCCAACAACAAACAGCCAACAAGGCTCACAATGTGCGCTATCCAATTTAACTGAGTAGCATAGACAATATGGGGTACCTTTTTCCCTGCCTTTGCTGATGTATGCTGATGTATAATAATATTTGAAAAACACCTCTTCTTTAAATGTCTTATAAGGGACCATTTTTAAGAATTAATGTCTTTAAAGCTGTATTGTGGTCAAAGCTATCTGTAAAGTTTCCTCTATCTGTAGGGAATACATCTGGGAGAGTCGAGGAAATAATGTCAACGTCATTGTCAGATTCCATTACAGTCACGGTCTCAATCCCTAGATATTTATCAACAGTTAATGGATCTTTGAACATCACTGACGTAGACATATTTACAGAAGGCAAAGTAGGCAAATCTTGGCCAGAGCAGGGTGGTTGTTCTGCTCACACTTCGACTGTATGCAGTGTAGTAGTATTTACTGGTGGCAAAGCAGCTATGTTTTCGCCAGAGCAGTTTGGTTTTTCTTCTGGCACTTCAACTCTAGGCAAAGCAGCAAACAGTTGGCAAGAGCAGGATGGTTGCTATGCTGGCATTTCAACAGTAGGCAATGAAGCAGTATTTACTGCAGGCAAAGCAGCTATGTTTTGGTCAGAGCAGCATGCTTGGTCTGCTGGCACCTCAACTGTAGGCAAATTAGCAGTTGGTACTTGAGGCAAAGCAGCAAGGTTTCGCTCAGAGCAGGATGGTTGTGTGCTGCCACTTCAGCAGTAGGCAATGAAGCATTATTTACCAGAGGCAAAGCAGCTACATTTTGCCCAGAGCAGGATGGTTGTTCTGCTGGCAGTGGCATCTCTGGTTCTTGCTCTGCACAAGACAATGCATGAGCACTGCTTCTAGGCTTAAGTATAGATTACGTTTTTGGCTGTTTGCTCTTACGAGATTCATCGCTCTCTTTATGTCGCTTCTGAGCACCACTTACATCTTAAATACTTCCTTGGTTTACTCATGTTCTTACTTTATGAATATGTAAATAGTTGTCAATTCAAATAGTGCTTGTGGTGTCCCTTGTAAGCTATCTCTTTCCTGATCTTTGTTGTCCTAAGTAAGGAGAAATCTGTGAAATTATTTATGCATATAATACATGCCAAGATGCTAAGATTCAAAATGATCAAGAGTGCAGTATTAATCACAAGCAATATTAATATGCAATAGAAAAATAAACATGAGACAATAATTTCACCCATGTCAAAGTATGTATGGAAATAATGTGGCTTTTTAATTTCTGCTGTTTCATTTTACTGTCACTGATATATATATATATATATATATATATATATATACACACACACATAGTGACCACTGCATTCCAGATGCCAAAGGCATTGCACTGGAAGTGTCTGTGGGAGCTCCCAGTATGCCAGTGCATGAGCAATTGATGACCACTTTCTAGATTGACATGGTCAATTAACCAATCTAGTGATGTTAAGGGGTGGTCTAAATTTGGATGAAGGACATAGCAGCAGTACCTCTGGAAACAATGCACAGAACTGAAAGTGTGGAAAGTGAAGAATGTCATATTTTGCTTCACTTCTCAGTAACAATAGGGGGTTTGCTATCACTTTAATAATAAAACCCCATGTTTTTATGGATTTAAACAAGTTCAGTTATATCACTTTTGCATTTAGAAAGATTATTGAAAGACATTTTCTGACCATGTACAAAGTATGAATAATAAACACACCTTGGCTTTCATTCCTTTAAAGTATATTCAGGTATACTAATGAAATGGGTAAGCTTTTCACTACTAAAACAGTAAATAGAGAGTTAAGTGGAAAAGGAGGAAATTAGACATGATAAAACCACAACGAAGAAACAATAGCTTAAACTATTAATTCTGACATGTTTTGTTTACAATTCTTCTTCTATACAACACAGCGTGCTTGAAAAGTGAAAAAAGGACTGAGATAGAAAGAGACAGGATAAATGTCAGAAATTGGTCCGGGATCACCAGGACGCAAACAAAGCAAGCCACACCCCCATCAGGTCCGACATTACAGGGTCACTCTATCAGGCATCAGCGGGTAATACCCTTCAGGATTCCTAAAAAAGGGGCATTTGTTCAACGCCACAATAGACACCATCCCTCCATTTTGTTGCAGTGGCGGTTGCCATGGAAATTAGGGCAGGGATCTCGATTCGCGTCACGTCAGACGCACGTTATGGTCAGGTGACCGCTACTAGATAAACTCTAGCCACGGTAAAACTTGTTGCTTCTGATTTTGTTTCAAAGTGTGCTATGTATCCTGTTTCTAGCCTTGTTACCTACTCTTGAACGCTTGACCTGCTATCCCTGCCTCGCTTCCTTATCTCTCGTCTCAACTTGCTCTCTGAGTTCGAAGTTCGGCTTCCTTTGTTGGACTCCTCAAATTTTGTCCCCTCCTTCCTTTTTTCTGTCCCTTCTTACCTGTTGCCTGCCTAGTCCTTCGTCCTCCATCCTTACCCGCGGAATTTCCCCCATTCCGCTCTGCTACTCGTTGCCGAACCAGACGGCCTCCAGGAACTGTCATTTGCCTCACGTCTTTTCTTTGGCTCAACCTAGAACTTCTCGTTGCTGAAATCGGACCTCCTCCCGGATTGCCTCGTCTCACGTTCTGTCTTGTGAAGTCCTTTCATCATCCGACCCGGACTGTTTTATGGATTGTTTGCCTCATCCCTGATCAACGTCGTTGCTTCTCGCCACTGACTTGGATTGAACAGGACCGTCTCCAGTTCCTTGGGATCCCCAAGCTCCGACCTAGACTGCTGGTACATTCCTCTACTCCTCTTCCCCGGAACGGACTAGAGACTGCCTTGGTACCATCACGGGCAGAGGGTGGAGTGACCTCGTTTCGCCTGGGTATTGGACTTCCGATCCCTAAGCGTACGCGTGCCAGCGGGAATAGTCTTCTCATCCCTGTACCTGGCGGTCTTATAGGAGTATTGGTTTCCTAATGAAGGCTTGCTATCGATCCCACGGTAATAGTGTCTGTCCTTATGTTGTTGGTTGTTTATCCAGTTGAGTATTAAGGGTTATTGTGTTCTTGTGTATTGTAACAGATGTCCTTCTGCTCACCATTTGATGTCAGTACAAAGAAAAAAACGTAAATATGTGGTATCAACTGGGCTACGATCACAGACGAAGGGAATCTACTGCCACGCGTTTTGTGTCCATTCTTCCACGCAATTGACCCCTGGTGCTGGTTTACTTGTTTCAGATACAGGGTTACAATGTAGGGTAGGATTCATCGTCTACACTACGGGGGCAACTTGAGCAGGCATTCCTGACAATAAATGAGAAGAAAAATGCAAATGAGGAGTGCAAGAGAAAGTGGGAGGGAGTAGTGAGAGAAGGAGAGGGAAATTAGCCCCACATTAGACAATGTGAACCACCTCCCTCTTCACAAATTTCACAACTGTGTTGCCAATGATCTTTGTCTAAATGCCAACAAGACTGAGATCCTCCTTATCGGTACACCCTAGCTCCGAGGTTAAGAACCTCGGTGTCATCTTTGACTCCACACGTTCCTTCTCTGCACACATCTCTGACGTCTCTAAAAAGTCAAACTTCCTACTGCACCCCCTCAGAGGTTCTCTGCCTTTCCTCTCCTTCCCCCAGAAGCTCATTGTCTCCCAAGCTCTAGTTCTCTCTAGGTTGGACAATTGTAACAGCCTCTTTCTAAATCTAAATGCCTCTACTCTCCGCCCTATACAACTAATCCAGAACAGGACTGCAAGACCTGTATCTGTCCAAGTCTGAAATCCCTTCATTGGCTCTCGGTGGATGCAAGGATTAAATTCAAAACCCTCTGCATTGTTCACAAGGATTTCTGGGGCCTGGGTCCAAAATACCTTCAACTATCCCTCCGTAAATACCTCCGCTCTCGAGCTCTTCACTCATCTACCTCTAACTCCCTCAGGGTCAGTCGCTTTTCAAAGAAACAACTTGAGGGTAGATCTCTGTCTTCAGCTGGGGCCTCCCTTGGGAACAGCCTCCCTGACACTCTAAAACTTGAGGAGAACCATCTCCGGTTCCGGAAGCACCTCAAGACCTTCCTCTTTGCTTCCGCCTTCTCCCCCCCTCCCCTGCTGATCTGTTTCTCGCTCTGCACCGTGCACCTGGCAACCTCTGCCCTTTGGGCCCAGGTACCTGCTCACTCTGCCACCCTCCTGCACTGCCTCCAGGCCACCCCTTGCACTGGGGTATGTATCTGTACCAATACAGTCCCCCATCCCTCTTCTTCTCTCTCTGCACTTACCAGACATACCCTGTCTGCTGCCTTAAACCCAGCACTTGCCACTTGCTGGCTGCACTACCACCGCTTATTGCCTTTATTATTTATTGATTTTATTTATTATTATGTATGTGTTTCTCCTCTGCTCCGCACTTTCCACTTCTCCCCCCTTCCAAGCAGTTTTCCCCATTTCCTTTCCCATTCACTTGCGCGTTCTCAATGTCACTGGGCCTAGTAAGATCGTTGTTGTTCTCCCCTGTTCCCTTCCCTTGTCACGCTCTGAAACACTTGTGGACGAGCGCGATAGAAACAACATATCAATATCAACTAGACTTAACTTGAAATATACCTTCTGCAAGGTGTTGGTCACAGACTCAATCCTCCTATTCAACAAAGTAAATGTCCTTGCTGCCTGGATCTGTATATTGAAGACTGCAGAGAGACATAGATGATATTATTCTGTAAATTCACTGGGCCTCATTAATAAGGGCATGGCTGCCACCAAAACCGGGTCCAGGTCCGGGTTCCCTGAATGGGGAATTACCGGGCCATTCCAAGTTTGGAGGGCCTGGTAATTCCTCCTTCAGGGAACCCGGACCTTCCCCATTCCCATTTGAGCCCCCATAGGGTTCAATGGGAATGGGTGCAGGGATCTAACAGGCCGATTATGACCGGCCTGTTGTTAGCTCCCTGGTCCCCTCGCAGGGCCCGGTAAGGATGCCTGGTTTTACCAGGCGTCCTTACCGCGTCCCGCGAGGGAACCTCGTAATCAGGCGGAATGGGTTTAAAGGGTCCGCATCCATTTGCTTTAAGTGCAAATGTTTTACACCATTGTTCTAAGTGTTCTCTGCACCCTAAGATGCAAGTTAACTGTCTCCTTAATTTCTGATTTTTCACACTTAATGACTGCTGTAAGAATGAGCTGTCTCCTCCCCTGTCCCCGCTACCCTTCTAATAAGCCCCCAGGCATGCACGTGCACTGCTAGCCCCACGTCACGATATAGTACCTAAAATATATGCATATGGATCTAGGTGCTAACAGTGAAATGCTTATGTTAAATTGCAGGGCCTTTGTTAACAGCTAAACCCGGGTTCTTTCTACAGCTCTGTAGGTTTGCCAGGTCGAGTGAACACATAGCCCAATATTTTGGGGGTGGGGTTGGGGGGGATCTGCTCAATGGTGGTGTTACGCCACTGTTTATCACTTCCAACCCATGTTGTAAAGGCCAACATCAAAAGGTGATGGCAGACATACAAGACCACTGTAGGAAGCCAGGAGATAAGGGTGAACACGCGGTCAGTGTCCATAGAAACAAACTTCTTTTTGCCTGCCGTCCCCTGCCCGGCCTACATATGAAGCACTGCCACTTACTACCCTCTCTCTGGCAACAACATCAAACTCTACTTTCTTGCTGTCTCCTACGTTGAGAAAGTATTGTGCTGGGCTTGTGTTTCTTAATTGCGGTCTGGAAAATAGCTAAAACTAAAACTCATTGAGTGAATGCCATTAATTTCCTTGAAACTGCAATACTGCCAACATTTAGCGACAATCTTCCTTGTCAATGACTTATGACTGCTACGCTCACCACCACCCCCACAGCAAGGATGGAATAGGGCAAAAGACTGGTAATTAACTAAGTAAAGCATGCAGGGCGTGTTATACACCAGGGGCCACATTACAGAAACTTTGCACTGGTGCAAGCGCAAAATTGCACGGTATTAGCACTAGGGCAAAGCTTGAAATACACTGGGACACATTCGAAAACCATTGCACCATGACAAGTGCAGTTTGGCATATTAAAAGCACCAGGGCAAAATTTGCCCTAGTGCAAAAAGGGTACACTTTTGATGCATTTTTGCATCAGGGCAAAGTTTGCCCTAGTGCTATTGCCATTCCGTATTAGCATGAGGGCAAACTTTCCCCTGGTGCAAAAATGCAGTAGAAATGCATCTTCTTTGCACTTGGGCAATTGTTGCCCTGGTGCTTTTAATATGCCAAACTGCCCTTGTCATGGTGCAGTAGTTTTCTAGTGTGTGCCAGTGCTTGAAAAAATAAGGCAAACTTTGCCCTAGTGCTATTACCGTACAACTTTGCCATTCATTGGTGCACACTTTCTGTAATCTGGCCCCTGGTAGTGTAAGAGGATTCAATCCCGCACTACAGCTAAGTCAACGCCTAGCCTATAATACTGAATGAAAACCCTTATTGATATCTCTTTATGTCCAGTTCATGCGTTCTGGATGACTACCCCTATATAACACCCCTCTCTTGGAACCCTCCTGACCCCACTGAGCCAAGAAGTAGTTCTGTTTTGCAAGTTTAAAAGGTTTATTTGATAATTTAAACAATAGATATATATATCACACTTTTTAATAAATTAATAATTGAATATCACACTTAATCTGATATGATAAATATTAACAACGGAGAATCTGGCACTAGCACACTTCTTTATAATCACTAATGAGTTGAGATGAAATGGATAAGGTAGCACACTGGTAAATAGGTACAGAAGTATAATGTGGTAGAGAATGCTTTATAGGGTTCAAGGAAATGCAAGGTTGAATGAATGAAATGCAGTATAGAAAATACTCAATATGATTTCAACAAATCAATGTAATCACTTTTCTCTGGCAATCCCCTCCCCCCCTTGATGCAATGCAAGGAAATGGAAGGAAGCACACAGTTCTCAGAAATGCAATCAACTGTAATTCAGTTCACCCCAGCAAGCTTAGACAACAGAAGTTTAAAACACAGGCAAAATGCTTTTATATGTGCTGGCAATGAATTGAAAAATATGCTAAAATGCTTTTAATTCCCTTTCAGAGGTTCAGGGTGAGTGATAGCTACTCTCTATGAATTCCGGATCACCTTAACAATGCTTTAGTAGTAACTAGCAGGTAAACGAAGTTTTTGGCAAGGAAAAACAAAACTGCTGTCTTTTTACACGTGAAGAAATTTGCAAATCGCGGCAAAATTCGCGGATGCGCCGAGCGCTATTACAGAGGAACCACAAGGACTATCTCTATTGTTTTGGGGTCCTAGGAAAGCCTAGGATCTCAGCTTCCAAATGAAAGTTACTGCAAGTCTCTAAGACAAACGGTCGCGGAGATATGAGCGATTTTGTGAAGGTCGTTTTTCAGATTTGAAATTTTAAAAGCTCAAAATGACAAGTGACAGATTTTGCAGCTAGAATGACAGGTGACAGCTTTACAAATGACAGGTGACAGTTAGGAGACAGTTCTACTTAGATTAAAATAGGTTGAATTATATTATTTTAACTAGGAGATTGGTTCTGCACAGTTTTCTAGGTACTCACACTATATTCTTGAGTGAAATGGGCCACGCCACGGATCTGGTCAGGTTTTAGACTCGCCTCTGGTCTCTGCACTTCACAGTGATCTGGGTCAGCTCTCTCTGGTTCTCTGGTCTGGATCTCTAGTTATGGATAGATTGAAGTCTCTAGTTTGGCTCTCTGGAGGTTTGATGGAGGTAAAGTATGGATTTTCCCGGCAGAGCTTCCAGCTGCAAATGGATTTGAAGGTCCCTATCTGTCCTGACTGTCTGCTTTTATGTGTTTTTAGAGTGGGTGGGTATGTTGGTCATAACTAAACTTGCCCCTCTCACTTGTCATTGGTCAAATTTCCATTCCTCACTTGATTGGCGAAGCTAAGTTGTGTCAGAGTGATGTCATTTTATGGCTTGCAGATAGGACACTCCTCTGTCAGATTGCACACATTCTATATTTGATAACAAAAGACATATTTCACAGTTACACAGTTGCTTGAAATTACATATACATGGTGTGGCTGAATTTAGCCATGTCTCTGTCCAAATCTGTTGTTTCTAAGAGCTTGCATTCAGAAATGGCACATAATTGACTTTTTAACTGATTTTTCAATTTCTGACATTGACCCAACTTTACATACATGTGCGCAGGGAGTATGGACATTAACTGATGAAGTTTCAGATTTTTAACATGCATACATTTAGAGTAATATCCACTTTTCCGCTGACACCCCCCTGAACATACCACCGGTTCTAAAAACCTCTTAAACTGTGGGCAGAAAAATCACAAGAATTATGGTATCATTTATAAAATTTTCACATGTCCGCTCTATGAATGATCCATCTTTTTAAAGTTATGTTCTGGCTCCAAAGGGGTGTGGTTTCCTCTCAGCACAAGGTAGAAATACTGGTTTATCCAGTTCTGCCAAGCCAGCTTCTGTCTCCAGTTTCTCCCCCTCCCAGTTTCTGCCAAGAGTAAGTCACTTTTACGACCCCTGCAATATAAGATTTGCTTGGGTCCTGAAAGGCTCATTGTTCAAGAGGAAGCCATTTATGATCCTCTCAATAAACCCTCTGCCTGGGTGAAGGGAGTTGCATTGTTCACTCTCCTGCAGAGCACAGGTAATTCAATTATCAGATAGATGGTATATTCTTAGTGTGGCCAGCAAAAAGGCAGATAGTCCTGGGAACACAGCTGTGACTCAAGTTTCACTCCTGATGGGGGTAGTTGTCAAGCAAAATCAAGTTCCTTAAGCCAGACTTTCAGCTAACTGTCATGTTTTTTGTTGCTTTTTAAATTAACTTGCAATTTTACACATGCAGCTAGAATGCTGATTCTAAGTGCAAAACTATGACATTTCAACAGTTACAAAGGCATGTGACACGAAACATAGGTCACTCATTTAATCTAAACATTTTCGATTTTAGTGTCTTTAAATCCAGTGCAACTTAAACTGCTGACTCCATAGCTCAGCCAGTTTTGTTATAAGCATTGTTCTGGGCTCTTCATTTCCCAGATTTTGTAGGCACACAAAACTCCATTCTGCCAAATGTCTGCTGGTGTTCAGTGAATATTTTGCACATATTGTAATGTTTGAAAATAGGCATTTTGAGCCTGCCTTCAGAGAAACACAGGGTGGTTTTAAAACGCCGGCTTTTGGATAGTGGTGAGTACTGGTACTGCACCCATTTTTGGGATTTAACAAATGAATTCCCCACAATTCTAAGTTGCATTTGGCAATCAGCATTGCCATTCCCAATGGTTTCAGACTACTGTGCGGGTAGTCCAATGGTGGTTTTAGGCAGTGTCCTTCTGTGCCCATAACATCGGCAAAAATGGGTGGCAGCCTATTCTTCATGCACTTCCCTGGGCATTTCTTAGGAAGCTCTGGCCATCATGATGTTTTCAATACTGCACAGTTTTGAGGTAGGGCTCGCATGCATGGGTAAATACATCCCACAAGCCCCCCTCTTGCGATGGCCATTCGGTTTCACTGATGGGACTCGCAAGATCTGGGATGTAGTTCTCATCTTCTTCCGGTAGATGGCACAGTTCAGCATTTTTTCCTCCATCCGGTACTGATCGATCGGTTCTCCTCGTCGGTCCTGATGGGAATATTGGGCGGTACACCTGGCCCATTGGATCTTCGTTCCCGGTCTCCGGATCGCCCTCCTTGGCCCGTCTCCAGGTTTTCTTTCTCCTAGGACTACAAAGGAAGACCGGCAATACCTACTCATAGACGTTTTTCCACCACTGTTGAGATAGTGGGGCAGCATATGCATTTCATCATAACGAAACATTACATTCTTATTTTGAAAAAAAAACAGTATAACTAAGAGACAGTTTCATGCAAATCACAATATTTTAGAGACTAGATGTGGTATGTTTTATGGTTGGAACTGAATTAGTCTGAGACAGTGCCCGCTAGGATTCCAGAGGATTCCTCCAGTTGTTGCAGAGTGTGCCTGGGATGGCAACATTTCAACTGGTTTATGTGGACCCACTTGTCTTCCCCCTCTGCCGAACCGCCTTTGGGGATGCGGATCTTGTAGGCCACAGGGGAGATCTTGTCGATGATCTCAAAGGGTCCCTTCCATGTAGGCAAAAATTTGCGCTGCTTGGCCTGGTTCCTTTGGAAGTTGTATAGATAGACCCGGTCTCCCACCTGATATTCCTTCCTGGAAGTTTTCAGGTCATAATGGGTCTTCATGCTATCAGCTGATCTTTCTAGATTTCGCTGAGCATAAGCAAAAGCATGTTGGAGGTGTTTCCTTAAATTCTCTACATACTCATGAGTAGTGGAGGCATTTATCAGTATCTGCTCTTGGGTCCTGTAGAGCAAATGCTGAGGAAGCACCATCTTGCGCCCAGTCATCAACTCAAATGGTGACATTTTGGTTGCAGATGAAGGGGTAGATCTGATAGCCATTAGGACCAGAGGTAATCGGATATCCCAACTTGGCCCAGAATCTGCCACAAACTTCTTTAATATGCTCACAATTGTCCGGTTATATCTCTCTACTGCCCCCGAAGAAGCTGGTCTATAAGCAATATGCAGCTTTCTCTTGACCCCCAGTATCTCCCACATCTTTGTCATTACTTCACTGGTGAAGTGGCTACCTCTGTCTGACTCAATCCTTTGAGGTAGACCAAAACGGGAAAAGATGTGGTTAATCATCAAGGCAGCTGCAGTTTCTGCCTTGCAATTTGGGGCTGGGAGACATTCCACCCACTTGGTAAACAAGCATGTCACAGTCAACATGTACTTATTCCCCCTAGCCGAGCGAATCACAGGACCTACAAAGTCGATTTGTAAATCTGACCAAGGCAGTGTCATCCCCCTCTTTTGGAGAGGCGCCCGGTGTGTGAGGGATAATGGCTGAAATTGTGCACACACAAGACAACCCTTCAAATATTGGTTGAGGTCCTGGCCCATGTGTGGCCAGTATGCAACCTCTCTTAAGATTTCCAGTGTTGTGTGAAACCCCCTATGACCGGCGGTGGCCGCATCATGTGTGTGACTTAACATCAGGCTTCGGAATGAGGTCGGAACCACCCACTGATCGTGGCCAGCTTTGGATTTCCTTACCAACAAACCGTCTTGGATCCGGAACATTTTTGGACATTTCATCAACACTCTTAGGTCCTCTTTCCCAATGTAATCGGTATCCGTCAGGGGAAAGTTCTCAGGGTCCTCAAGGTGCTGGTAAAATTTACCAATTATTGGATCCCCCTTCTGAGCGGTAATCAAATCAGCATTAGGGGTCTCCTTACTCCATTGTACAATTGAAAGGTCGTTGTGAGCATTTGTCTGGGACCTAGTGATAGCTGTGACCTGGATTTCCCCCAACAGGGACTCAATCTCAATTAGATCCCCTTGGATGGCCCCGGTTTTGGCCAGTTGATCAGCTAAGTCATTTCCAGTTTTGTCCGGTCCCTCTACTTTGGAATGACCCTTGATCTTTTTCCAGTAGATGGTCATCTCATTCGAGGTGACCAGATCATCAATGTTTTGGATCAACTTCCCATGTTTCAAGGGTTTGTTGTTAGCACATAACATGCCTCTGGTTTTCCAATTAACCAGGTGCTCCACGAACCCGTTCCGTACATAATCCGAATCTGTGATTATGACCAGTTCGTGGAGTTGATGCTGGACAGCAGTGAGGATGGCCTGATGCACAGCCATCAATTCTGCCACCTGACTACTTCGGGGACCAATTTTGTATCCAGCGGAGGGTTCTGGGGACTCATTCACCCATGCATTCCCTACGCCGGCCACCAGTTCTTTCTCCCCGTTGTTGTCAACATGGTAAGAGCATCCATCCACATACACAGTGGGCATTCCCTCACACTTGTCTTCTTCAAAGACTTTGTGGGGGGAATTAAGGTATGCCTCCAGGTTGTCCTTTATTTTTAGACTTTCGTCCTCGAGACAGTTTTCTCTGGCACAATCATGCAAGTCAGCCAGACCTTGCGCGAGGGGACTCTTCTTGTTTTGGCCATATCTGACCTCCACAGGAAAGCCTTGCATTGACAGAATCCAGGGAGTAATTTGGGAATTACTTACATTTCCGGCCCGGATTCTGTCACTTTGGAGATATTGCAGAGGCTGGTGTGGAGTCTCCACTATGATGTGTTCCCCCTGGATAAACGGGCGGTAATTCTTCAATGCCCACACCGTTGCCAGGAGTGCCTTCTCACAATCGTTGAATTTTTCCTCCACGGAGGATAAAGTTTTGCTCGCATAGGAGATTACTTTATTGACCTTGTCATGCTTTTGGTATAATACTGCCGTCAAGCACGTATTAGAGAACCCCTTCTCCAGGAAGAACTCCTTGTTTCTGACAGGGTAAGCTAGGCAAGGCGCTTGTGAGAGGCTTCTTCTGAGTTGTTTTACTGCCTCGGCTTGTTCTGGACCCCATTCCCACTTGACCCCCCCCTTCAGGAGATGAATCAAGGGTCTGGTGATCTCTGCGTATCCCTCAATGAACTTTCTGCTGTAATTAGTCAGTCCAAGGAGGCTCCTTAGTTCCCGCAGAGTTGTGGGGTCTTTCAGTTTCTGAAGTGCTTCCACTTTCTTTTCCTGGGGACAGAGACCCTGAGGAGTAATCTCATGCCCCAAGAAATTAACACGGGTTCTACACCACTGTGCTTTCTGAAAGGAAAGTTTTGCTCCGGCGGCCCTCAACTGTGTCAGAACATAACGGATCTCCGCTATGTGTTCCTCCACAGATGAACTTTTGATGAGGACATCATCTACATAAGCCAGGTTACCCCTCGCACCCAGGTCGGGCATGGCCTTCTGTAGGAAAATGTTGAATTCATTGCCGGAGTTGAGGTATCCGAAGGGAGTCCGGGTCCATGTGTACTGCTGGCCCCCAAAGGTAAAAGCCAGTTTGTATTGGTCCTCCCTGCTGACAGGCACAGTCCAGTATCCATTGGTCAGGTCTATTGCAGTGAATACCTGTGACCCCTGAATCTGGGCCAGCCCTTGGTCAATGTAGGGAAGAGGCCATCGGGAAGTATGGACCCGTTTGTTGAGCTCCCTGAGGTCGGCGCAGAGTCTCCACTGGCCGTTTGGCTTCAATATTCCCAGCACCGGATTATTGAAGGTGCTGTGGACTGGACGGATTATTCCCCGGGACTCAAGGTTCTTAATTATTTCAGTAAGGCACTCCATGGATGCGAGAGGCAAACGATATTGCTTCACAAACACTGGAGTCATGCCAGGGTCCGTGGGGATTGTTGTTGTGTGGATGTCAGTGCGACCACAGTCATATGAGTCTACAGCAAAGAGATCTTGGAAATCCAAGAAAACTTGTTTCAACTTTTGCTTTTGTTCCAGAGTCACACAGGCATCAGCTAGGTTGACTCTCTCTTCCACCAGTTGCCTGAAGCCTGGAAAGACTTCTGGTTTGGCTATCTCCGCGGCCTCCTCCAGCTGGGTGGAGAAGTCCGTGGTCAGAGTGCTGATTTGGACCGGAGGCTTCAGGTGGGAAAGGCAGCCCTCATGGACTTGGAAAATCACCTCATCCCTCCTGAAGTCACACGTCACATCTTCCTTACCATAGGGGCAGGAAGTGTACACCAGGAAGTTCCCCCCATGCCGGGTGAAAATCCTGTCTGGTGTTGTATTGTCCTCACTGTCACTGTCACTGTCAACACAGTCCTTGGGGATTGGTCCTAACAGTTCATTTACAAGATCAATGGAGAAATGTCGGTCATCAACCGCCATTCCAATAATGATGCCTGCGGCTAGAGTAATACTCTTTAAGTCGCTGTTATCCACCTCTATTAGAATGGTGTCATGTTCTATGTTGACTAATGGAGTTGGGTTTACCCCCAACCCTTGCTGTTGGAGAGAAGCATTTAGATGTATGTAAGCATCAGGGTTTTTCAACTCTTGTCCCCTTTTAACTTTCACTTCCAGGGAGAATTGTCGGGTCCTTTCTGGGATGGTGACTTCCTCTTTAACCTGAATTTCAACTGCATAAGGTAGCAATTGAGCTGACCTAAATGCTTTTTCTGGATCATCAAAGCTCATGGGATTATCCGCTAATCGGGACCAAGCTTTGAAGTTTATTAGGTCCAAACTAATGGCAAAGCGATTGAGAATGTCACTGCCTAAGTAAAAGGCGGCAGGGACGTCTCGCACGACCCAACAATTGTGGACTATGCTCTTGTTGCCAATGGAGATTTTGAGCATACACCTGCTTGGCAGGAGATGTTTGGAATTAGGTGCTTCCAGGTCCATTTCCCATTTGTCTATCAGTTTGAAGGTGGGAATGGCTGGATCCTTTGGGAGTTGGCGAAACATGGCTTCGCTGATGAAGCTCTTACCGTTGTTCACACACACTCGAGCGAGAACAGAGTCCTTCCCATCATTTAACTGAACAGGGATGAACAACTGCTCTCCAATTTGCTGAATATCCGCCAGGCTCTGAGCTGATTTCACATCTTTGTGGACTATTGGAGTGGGAGTTTCTGATTGTGGATTAGTATAGAATCTCAGAGTGTTTCCTTCCAGCGTGGAGTACCACTTTAGACTGGAAGGCAGGTTGATTTTCAGAAATAGAGAGGACCCCCCATCACCAGTCTGTTGTCCTACTGCTATTACTGTCACGTCTGGAATTTGGCTGTTCTGGAAGTGAAATTCTACTTGGTCAGATTTTTGTTCAACCAGGTGGCAGGTGCCGTTTAAACTAACATGGTTAACACTCTGTTTTAATTTTATTGGTCGGCTAGTCTGGGTCCAGAGGACCTTGTTTACGCAATCTATTAGGGGTGACAACCTTCTCAGGAGGTCATTCCCTAGTAAACAAGGGGTGCCCTCTGGGTCACAACTATGACCGGGTGTTTCAACTTATGTCGCCCAATTTTAATGTCCAAATCTGCCGTCCCCTCGACGGGAATTTCCTTCCCGTCAAAGTTCTGGAGTTGCCCAGGAAGAGAGGTGAGAGGAATTTGGTAATTCTCTCCCCTTCCTGCATTCAGTTCGTCAAAGGCCCTTCTGGACAGAAGGGTAGCTTGAGATCCAGTGTCCACCAGTGCCAAAATTGTACCCCGCCCCTGTACTTGTACCGGGGCATAATATCTTCCCTCCTTCTCCTCAAGGGGGCACAGATAATGTACATTTTTGGACAACTGGTGGGCTAATTTTCTGGTTTTGGACATCGCTAGCGAAGAGATTTGGGCAGAATTCTGTGGAGAGCCTTGGGAATCTGAAAGAAAAATTTGGCAACTGGAGATCAGAGCCAGTGTGGGTTCCCCTGGCTCTGGTTCCGGGCCGCCCCCCCCTTTTTGGAGGCAGTCACCAGGATGGGTTTGAACCAGGGGATTTTCTTGCTGTTGGTTCTGGGATGAGATGGTGGGCGGCGGTAGCTCAGTCTCCACATCTCCCCAGTCTGGATTTGCATCCCTAGGGACCCATCTTTCTTTGGGAGGAGTTGCCCCATCTCTGAAGGAGAAGATCCTTTTCCCAGGATCCTCTGAGGATCCCTCTCCCTCAAATTGGAAGACCTGTACCTCCTCCTCAAACTGAGTCTGTTTGGGTCTTTTGTTTCTCCTACCCCCCCTCTGCTCCTTAGGAGGCAGACTTTCAGGGGCAAGAGATTTTGTTTCCGGTTCCTGGGTTTCCAGGGGCTGTTTACAAGTGAGGAAGGAAGCTTCCTCCAAGGCTTTACACCCCCCTTCCCTTTGTGCCTCCTCCCTGGGAACTGGTGAGTTATCGGGGTGCTGCCCCCGTCATTGTTCTGGGGCACCAGGTCCAGAGTTGGGTGCGTTCTGCGCCGGCATGCCGATCTGAGGGTTCTGCTGAGCCCTCAGTATGTGACCCAGATCCCGCGCCATGTTTTGAACCTGGCGCTCTAATTGGAAACCCGCTCAGGCTGATACGGGGCCCTGTTTTCTCCCCTGGGCTGATCCCAGGAAGGGTAGCTGTCCCTCCTCTGGTAATACCCCGGGTTGGGAAGATTTGGGTACCCCTCCACCCTTGGCCTCCCCTCTCCCGGATTCAGTGGTCTGGGCTCAGGGAATTGGGGAAAGAAGGATGGATGGTTTAGGGGCTGAAAGTCGGGTGGATATCTGGGGAAAAAGTTCTGCCCAGGGTTTGGTAAATTTCTGCCCTCCTGTGGGAAGTTTGGAGGGAAGTTCCCGGGGTTAGGTGCTTGGCTGGATCCCCCCCCTTGGGCTGGAGGAGTCCACACATAACCCAGGATGGGTCGATTTCCCTTGTAACGGGGACTTACATAATCAGGAGAGCGAGGGACCCCATTTGTGGGGCTGCCTCCTTGGCTCCCTGCCTGTGACTGACCCGAGGACCTCCTGGACCTAGCATTATTAGGTGCAGGTAGGTTTTTAGGCCCCCCATCTCCAAATCCAAAACGGGGGTGACCTTTACCTCTGCCACCTTGGCAGCAGCAGGGGTGCTGTTGGCTTTTGGGTTTTTCTGGCCATTACTTTTGCTATCTACCGGTTTCTGCACCTCATAGATCCGGGTAGCCTGTTCAATGACCCAGTCTAAAGATCTTTTCTCGTGAAAATCCCTCACGAGCTGGGTCATGATATATTTGGGCAAGGCATGGAAAAACGTATTAATAAATTCCCTGCTATCCGTGCGCACCCTTCTGGTGGTCTGCGCAAAAGCACGTTTCTATGAATGGAAAAATGTTTCAAGATGGCCGCCTTATAGGTGGACCATCTTAAATGATTTTGGTCCTCCAGCCCCGCAAAGAAACTGGAGTATTCCGGGGAGAAGGTCCACTTTACATATTGAATACAGCTTTGGCTGTCCTTCAAATGGAAAGTCTCCATCATTTGCTCAAACAGCTCTAAGTGCTCCCAAACAGAATACTTAGCGTTCTTATGGTAAGGCGTGATGACGCTCCTGATCGCCTTAATCTGCTTTAAGGGGTCCTTAAGCAAGGCCCTTTTTGCCTTATTGGCCTTTTTGGTTCGGGTAACCCTTGTCCATTCGTCCTCGGACTCAGAGGCACTGCTCCCAGAGGTTCCTGTCTGATCTTCCAGGTTTTCCCGGATTCTGCGAGCCTGGGAATGGCTGGCAGAATGTGGGGACCTGGTCTCCTGTGTCCTGCGCAGTTCAGAGGAGTCTTCAGATTCCTCCTTGCTGCCAGGATTTGCTGGGTACCCCCCCCACTGACCTAACTGGGCAGAGGTTTTCAGGATGCCCTTAATGGGCCTATTCTCCCGGGGTTCCCCACTGAATTGCACCATGCTTGGGTGCCCATGCCCAGATGCCCGCCCATCCATTCCTGGGAGGTACTGGCCTATGAGCCCCATGCTTCTGGCTGGATAGTAATCGGCCATCCCTGTGGCCCGGTGCTCATGTGCGCCAGAGGACATGGGGGTGGCAGAGTCCAGGGACTGATTGAGATAAAGGCCTCTGGTATTAGGGCTCCTGAGGTTATGCTCAGGAGTTTCCCTTTCCCAGCGAACCTGGTCTCTATCCGCCTCTGCTCCCTGTTGCAATGCAAGAGCCTGCGCTTTCAGTTCCTCAGTTAAGGCCTTACTCGACTCTATCAGTCTCTCCTGCATCGCTACCTGTTGCTGGAGCCTCTCATTGTGCTGGCAGAGAGCCTCATTTTCCCTCTGTGCTTCCTGGCTGGTCCTGGAGAACTGGGCCAGTCTTTGCTGCAGGAGGTTTATCTCCTGAGCTGTGTCCCTATTGGCCTGCTCCTTTCTTGCTAGAGCATCCTCCACCCTCCTGGTGTGCTCTAACAAGTTCTGGTTTTCTTTTTGGAGGTCACCCAGCCCCTGGAGGGCCAGGTGATTTTCTTCCATTTTTCTTTTTAAGTGGCAGACTTCCTGGCCTAAAGTGTCTCTTTCCTGACTGAGAGCCTGCATCTGTGCTGCCAGGTCGTCCCTCTGCTGTTGGAAGGCACCAGCTTTCCGGCGCTCCTGATCAAACTCTGCCTGGGTATCCAGGTCTTTCAGAATCAGTTTATTGCTCTCTGCCTTCTCCCTATCTAGGTGGCTTTGCAGGGTGACTACCTGCTCAGCACATGCCCTATTGAAGTCTAGCTGTTGCTCCAGCTTTTTCTGGCTTTGCAGTAGGGAGTCCAAACCTTCTTGGTGTTCCTTCTGCAAGGCCAGAAATCTGTTATCCTGTTCTGACTTTTCCTTTTGCAGCACATCCATATCCTCCTTTATTTTAGTGATGTACTGTCTGGTCTCATTTTCTGACTCCTGGCTTCTGTGCAGCCTTTGCTCAGAAGAGTCCAGATCAGATTGGGCCTTCTCTAACGCCATCTGGTGCCTTTTTGCCAGATCATGGCCTTCAGCACATTTATTCTGTATGGCTCCCATATATAAATATAAATATGCCGCTATCCTAACGATCTTGTCGTGTTCATCTTTGGCCTTAGGAGCCATATATAGTTCACTCAGGGCCACATGTAATGGACCCTGATCTCTCCATAAGTCTGACCCTGTTTCAGTGGCCTGTCGCGTGATGGCCTGCAACCAGGCATCCTGGCCCTGCTCAGCCCATTCACCTCTCACAAATAGTTTATGTAAGAAGTGCTCTCTGGCTATTTTCATATCTACCAAGGTCGTCATTCTAGAGATTGGTCTCTGTCCTGACTTACAGAAGTTAGTATTTTATTTTTGCAGAACAGAACTTTTCTTGGAGTGTCCCTTTTGAGGAATGCTTCACAGCGTAATGCAGCGTGGTGATCCGACTGGATGTATGTATCCCGTCAGTTAGCACACTGTATTAAGCTGCATAAGTGGTATTCTAACCCAGACGTCCGGCACGAGCCCCCAATTTGTAAGAGGATTCAATCCTGCACTACAGCTAAGTCAACGCCTAGTCTATAATACTGAATGAAAACCCTTATTGATATCTCTTTATGTCCAGTTCATGCGTTCTGGATGACTACCCCTATATAACACCCCTCTCTTGGAACCCTCCTGACCCCACTGAGCCAAGAAGTAGTTCTGTTTTGCAAGTTTAAAAGGTTTATTTGATAATTTAAACAATAGATATATATATCACACTTTTTAATAAATTAATAATTGAATATCACACTTAATCTGATATGATAAATATTAACAACGGAGAATCTGGCACTAGCACACTTCTTTATAATCACTAATGAGTTGAGATGAAATGGATAAGGTAGCACACTGGTAAATAGGTACAGAAGTATAATGTGGTAGAGAATGCTTTATAGGGTTCAAGGAAATGCAAGGTTGAATGAATGAAATGCAGTATAGAAAATACTCAATATGATTTCAACAAATCAATGTAATCACTTTTCTCTGGCAATCCCCTCCCCCCCTTGATGCAATGCAAGGAAATGGAAGGAAGCACACAGTTCTCAGAAATGCAATCAACTGTAATTCAGTTCACCCCAGCAAGCTTAGACAACAGAAGTTTAAAACACAGGCAAAATGCTTTTATATGTGCTGGCAATGAATTGAAAAATATGCTAAAATGCTTTTAATTCCCTTTCAGAGGTTCAGGGTGAGTGATAGCTACTCTCTATGAATTCCGGATCACCTTAACAATGCTTTAGTAGTAACTAGCAGGTAAACGAAGTTTTTGGCAAGGAAAAACAAAACTGCTGTCTTTTTACACGTGAAGAAATTTGCAAATCGCGGCAAAATTCGCGGATGCGCCGAGCGCTATTACAGAGGAACCACAAGGACTATCTCTATTGTTTTGGGGTCCTAGGAAAGCCTAGGACCTCAGCTTCCAAATGAAAGTTACTGCAAGTCTCTAAGACAAACGGTCGCGGAGATATGAGCGATTTTGTGAAGGTCGTTTTTCAGATTTGAAATTTTAAAAGCTCAAAATGACAAGTGACAGATTTTGCAGCTAGAATGACAGGTGACAGCTTTACAAATGACAGGTGACAGTTAGGAGACAGTTCTACTTAGATTAAAATAGGTTGAATTATATTATTTTAACTAGGAGATTGGTTCTGCACAGTTTTCTAGGTACTCACACTATATTCTTGAGTGAAATGGGCCACGCCACGGATCTGGTCAGGTTTTAGACTCGCCTCTGGTCTCTGCACTTCACAGTGATCTGGGTCAGCTCTCTCTGGTTCTCTGGTCTGGATCTCTAGTTCTGGATAGATTGAAGTCTCTAGTTTGGCTCTCTGGAGGTTTGATGGAGGTAAAGTATGGATTTTCCCGGCAGAGCTTCCAGCTGCAAATGGATTTGAAGGTCCCTATCTGTCCTGACTGTCTGCTTTTATGTGTTTTTAGAGTGGGTGGGTATGTTGGTCATAACTAAACTTGCCCCTCTCACTTGTCATTGGTCAAATTTCCATTCCTCACTTGATTGGCGAAGCTAAGTGGTGTCAGAGTGATGTCATTTTATGGCTTGCAGATAGGACACTCCTCTGTCAGATTGCACACATTCTATATTTGATAACAAAAGACATATTTCACAGTTACACAGTTGCTTGAAATTACATATACATGGTGTGGCTGAATTTAGCCATGTCTCTGTCCAAATCTGTTGTTTCTAAGAGCTTGCATTCAGAAATGGCACATAATTGACTTTTTAACTGATCGATCGGTTCTCCTCGTCGGTCCTGATGGGAATATTGGGCGGTACACCTGGCCCATTGGATCTTCGTTCCCGGTCTCCGGATCGCCCTCCTTGGCCCGTCTCCAGGTTTTCTTTCTCCTAGGACGACAAAGGAAGACCGGCAATACCTACTCATAGACGTTTTTCCACCACTGTTGAGATAGTGGGGCAGCATATGCATTTCATCATAACGAAACATTACATTCTTATTTTGAAAAAAAAACAGTATAACTAAGAGACAGTTTCATGCAAATCACAATATTTTAGAGACTAGATGTGGTATGTTTTATGGTTGGAACTGAATTAGTCTGAGACAGTGCCCGCTAGGATTCCAGAGGATTCCTCCAGTTGTTGCAGATTGTGCCTGGGATGGCAACATTTCAACTGGTTTATGTGGACCCACTTGTCTTCCCCCTCTGCCGAACCGCCTTTGGGGATGCGGATCTTGTAGGCCACAGGGGAGATCTTGTCGATGATCTCAAAGGGTCCCTTCCATGTAGGCAAAAATTTGCGCTGCTTGGCCTGGTTCCTTTGGAAGTTGTATAGATAGACCCGGTCTCCCACCTGATATTCCTTCCTGGAAGTTTTCAGGTCATAATGGGTCTTCATGCTATCAGCTGATCTTTCTAGATTTCGCTGAGCATAAGCAAAAGCATGTTGGAGGTGTTTCCTTAAATTCTCTACATACTCATGAGTAGTGGAGGCATTTATCAGTATCTGCTCTTGGGTCCTGTAGAGCAAATGCTGAGGAAGCACCATCTTGCGCCCAGTCATCAACTCAAATGGTGACATTTTGGTTGCAGATGAAGGGGTAGATCTGATAGCCATTAGGACCAGAGGTAATCGGATATCCCAACTTGGCCCAGAATCTGCCACAAACTTCTTTAATATGCTCACAATTGTCCGGTTATATCTCTCTACTGCCCCCGAAGAAGCTGGTCTATAAGCAATATGCAGCTTTCTCTTGACCCCCAGTATCTCCCACATCTTTGTCATTACTTCACTGGTGAAGTGGCTACCTCTGTCTGACTCAATCCTTTGAGGTAGACCAAAACGGGAAAAGATGTGGTTAATCATCAAGGCAGCTGCAGTTTCTGCCTTGCAATTTGGGGCTGGGAGACATTCCACCCACTTGGTAAACAAGCATGTCACAGTCAACATGTACTTATTCCCCCTAGCCGAGCGAATCACAGGGCCTACAAAGTCGATTTGTAAATCTGACCAAGGCAGTGTCATCCCCCTCTTTTGGAGAGGCGCCCGGTGTGTGAGGGATAATGGCTGAAATTGTGCACACACAAGACAACCCTTCAAATATTGGTTGAGGTCCTGGCCCATGTGTGGCCAGTATGCAACCTCTCTTAAGATTTCCAGTGTTGTGTGAAACCCCCTATGACCGGCGGTGGCCGCATCATGGGCGTGACTTAACATCAGGCTTCGGAATGAGGTAGGAACCACCCACTGATCGTGGCCAGCTTTGGATTTCCTTACCAACAAACCGTCTTGGATCCGGAACATTTTTGGACATTTCATCAACACTCTTAGGTCCTCTTTCCCAATGTAATCGGTATCCGTCAGGGGAAAGTTCTCAGGGTCCTCAAGGTGCTGGTAAAATTTACCAATTATTGGATCCCCCTTCTGAGCGGTAATCAAATCAGCATTAGGGGTCTCCTTACTCCATTGTACAATTGAAAGGTCGTTGTGAGCATTTGTCTGGGACCTAGTGATAGCTGTGACCTGGATTTCCCCCAACAGGGACTCAATCTCAATTAGATCCCCTTGGATGGCCCTGGTTTTGGCCAGTTGATCAGCTAAGTCATTTCCAGTTTTGTCCGGTCCCTCTACTTTGGAATGACCCTTGATCTTTTTCCAGTAGATGGTCATCTCATTCGAGGTGACCAGATCATCAATGTTTTGGATCAACTTCCCATGTTTCAAGGGTTTGTTGTTAGCACATAACATGCCTCTGGTTTTCCAATTAACCAGGTGCTCCACGAACCCGTTCCGTACATAATCCGAATCTGTGATTATGACCAGTTCGTGGAGTTGATGCTGGACAGCAGTGAGGATGGCCTGATGCACAGCCATCAATTCTGCCACCTGACTACTTCGGGGACCAATTTTGTATCCAGCGGAGGGTTCTGGGGACTCATTCACCCATGCATTCCCTACGCCGGCCACCAGTTCTTTCTCCCCGTTGTTGTCAACATGGTAAGAGCATCCATCCACATACACAGTGGGCATTCCCTCACACTTGTCTTCTTCAAAGACTTTGTGGGGGGAATTAAGGTATGCCTCCAGGTTGTCCTTTATTTTTAGACTTTCGTCCTCGAGACAGTTTTCTCTGGCACAATCATGCAAGTCAGCCAGACCTTGCGCGAGGGGACTCTTCTTGTTTTGGCCATATCTGACCTCCACAGGAAAGCCTTGCATTGACAGAATCCAGGAAGTAATTCGGGAATTACTTACATTTCCGGCCCGGATTCTGTCACTTTGGAGATATTGCAGAGGCTGGTGTGGAGTCTCCACTATGATGTGTTCCCCCTGGATAAACGGGCGGTAATTCTTCAATGCCCACACCGTTGCCAGGAGTGCCTTCTCACAATCGTTGAATTTTTCCTCCACGGAGGATAAAGTTTTGCTCGCATAGGAGATTACTTTATTGACCTTGTCATGCTTTTGGTATAATACTGCCGTCAAGCACGTATTAGAGAACCCCGTCTCCAGGAAGAACTCCTTGTTTCTGACAGGGTAAGCTAGGCAAGGCGCTTGTGAGAGGCTTCTTCTGAGTTGTTTTACTGCCTCGGCTTGTTCTGGACCCCATTCCCACTTGACCCCCCCCTTCAGGAGATGAATCAAGGGTCTGGTGATCTCTGCGTATCCCTCAATGAACTTTCTGCTGTAATTAGTCAGTCCAAGGAGGCTCCTTAGTTCCCGCAGAGTTGTGGGGTCTTTCAGTTTCTGAAGTGCTTCCACTTTCTTTTCCTGGGGACAGAGACCCTGAGGAGTAATCTCATGCCCCAAGAAATTAACACGGGTTCTACACCACTGTGCTTTCTGAAAGGAAAGTTTTGCTCCGGCGGCCCTCAACTGTGTCAGAACATAACGGATCTCCGCTATGTGTTCCTCCACAGATGAACTTTTGATGAGGACATCATCTACATAAGCCAGGTTACCCCTCGCACCCAGGTCGGGCATGGCCTTCTGTAGGAAAATGTTGAATTCATTGCCGGAGTTGAGGTATCCGAAGGGAGTCCGGGTCCATGTGTACTGCTGGCCCCCAAAGGTAAAAGCCAGTTTGTATTGGTCCTCCCTGCTGACAGGCACAGTCCAGTATCCATTGGTCAGGTCTATTGCAGTGAATACCTGTGACCCCTGAATCTGGGCCAGCCCTTGGTCAATGTAGGGAAGAGGCCATCGGGAAGTATGGACCCGTTTGTTGAGCTCCCTGAGGTCGGCGCAGAGTCTCCACTGGCCGTTTGGCTTCAATATTCCCAGCACCGGATTATTGAAGGTGCTGTGGACTGGACGGATTATTCCCCGGGACTCAAGGTTCTTAATTATTTCAGTAAGGGACTCCATCGATGCGAGAGGCAAACGATATTGCTTCACAAACACTGGAGTCATGCCAGGGTCCGTGGGGATTGTTGTTGTGTGGATGTCAGTGCGACCACAGTCATATGAGTCTACCGCAAAGAGATCTTGGAAATCCAAGAAAACTTGTTTCAACTTTTGCTTTTGTTCCAGAGTCACACAGGCATCAGCTAGGTTGACTCTCTCTTCCACCAGTTGCCTGAAGCCTGGAAAGACTTCTGGTTTGGCTATCTCCGCGGCCTCCTCCAGCTGGGTGGAGAAGTCCGTGGTCAGAGTGCTGATTTGGACCGGAGGCTTCAGGTGGGAAAGGCAGCCCTCATGGACTTGGAAAATCACCTCATCCCTCCTGAAGTCACACGTCACATCTTCCTTACCATAGGGGCAGGAAGTGTACACCAGGAAGTTCCCCCCATGCCGGGTGAAAATCCTGTCTGGTGTTGTATTGTCCTCACTGTCACTGTCAACACAGTCCTTGGGGATTGGTCCTAACAGTTCATTTACAAGATCAATGGAGAAATGTCGGTCATCAACCGCCATTCCAATAATGATGCCTGCGGCTAGAGTAATACTCTTTAAGTCGCTGTTATCCACCTCTATTAGAATGGTGTCATGTTCTATGTTGACTAATGGAGTTGGGTTTACCCCCAACCCTTGCTGTTGGAGAGAAGCATTTAGATGTATGTAAGCATCAGGGTTTTTCAACTCTTGTCCCCTTTTAACTTTCACTTCCAGGGAGAATTGTCGGGTCCTTTCTGGGATGGTGACTTCCTCTTTAACCTGAATTTCAACTGCATAAGGTAGCAATTGAGCTGACCTAAATGCTTTTTCTGGATCATCAAAGCTCATGGGATTATCCGCTAATCGGGACCAAGCTTTGAAGTTTATTAGGTCCAAACTAATGGCAAAGCGATTGAGAATGTCACTGCCTAAGTAAAAGGCGGCAGGGACGTCTCGCACGACCCAACAATTGTGGACTATGCTCTTGTTGCCAATGGAGATTTTGAGCATACACTTGCTGGGCAGGAGATGTTTGGAATTAGGTGCTTCCAGGTCCATTTCCCATTTGTCTATCAGTTTGAAGGTGGGAATGGCTGGATCCTTTGGGAGTTGGCGAAACATGGCTTCGCTGATGAAGCTCTTACCGTTGTTCACACACACTCGAGCGAGAACAGAGTCCTTCCCATCATTTAACTGAACAGGGATGAACAACTGCTCTCCAATTTGCTGAATATCCGCCAGGCTCTGAGCTGATTTCACATCTTTCTGGACTATTGGAGTGGGAGTTTCTGATTGTGGATTAGTATAGAATCTCAGAGTGTTTCCTTCCAGCGTGGAGTACCACTTTAGACTGGAAGGCAGGTTGATTTTCAGAAATAGAGAGGACCCCCCATCACCAGTCTGTTGTCCTACTGCTATTACTGTCACGTCTGGAATTTGGCTGTTCTGGAAGTGAAATTCTACTTGGTCAGATTTTTGTTCAACCAGGTGGCAGGTGCCGTTTAAACTAACATGGTTAACACTCTGTTTTAATTTTATTGGTCGGCTAGTCTGGGTCCAGAGGACCTTGTTTACGCAATCTATTAGGGGTGACAACCTTCTCAGGAGGTCATTCCCTAGTAAACAAGGGGTGCCCTCTGGGGTCACAACTATGACCGGGTGTTTCAACTTATGTCGCCCAATTTTAATGTCCAAATCTGCCGTCCCCTCGACGGGAATTTCCTTCCCGTCAAAGTTCTGGAGTTGCCCAGGAAGAGAGGTGAGAGGAATTTGGTAATTCTCTCCCCTTCCTGCATTCAGTTCGTCAAAGGCCCTTCTGGACAGAAGGGTAGCTTGAGATCCAGTGTCCACCAGTGCCAAAATTGTACCCCGCCCCTGTACTTGTACCGGGGCATAATATCTTCCCTCCTTCTCCTCAAGGGGGCACAGATAATGTACATTTTTGGACAACTGGTGGGCTAATTTTCTGGTTTTGGACATTGCTAGCGAAGAGATTTGGGCAGAATTCTGTGGAGAGCCTTGGGAATCTGAAAGAAAAATTTGGCAACTGGAGATCAGAGCCAGTGTGGGTTCCCCTGGCTCTGGTTCCGGGCCGCCCCCCCCTTTTTGGAGGCAGTCACCAGGATGGGTTTGAACCAGGGGATTTTCTTGCTGTTGGTTCTGGGATGAGATGGTGGGCGGCGGTAGCTCAGTCTCCACATCTCCCCAGTCTGGATTTGCATCCCTAGGGACCCATCTTTCTTTGGGAGGAGTTGCCCCATCTCTGAAGGAGAAGATCCTTTTCCCAGGATCCTCTGAGGATCCCTCTCCCTCAAATTGGAAGACCTGTACCTCCTCCTCAAACTGAGTCTGTTTGGGTCTTTTGTTTCTCCTACCCCCCCTCTGCTCCTTAGGAGGCAGACTTTCAGGGGCAAGAGATTTTGTTTCCGGTTCCTGGGTTTCCAGGGGCTGTTTACAAGTGAGGAAGGAAGCTTCCTCCAAGGCTTTACACCCCCCTTCCCTTTGTGCCTCCTCCCTGGGAACCGGTGAGTTATCGGGGTGCTGCCCCCGTCATTGTTCTGGGGCACCAGGTCCAGAGTTGGGTGCGTTCTGCGCCGGCATGCCGATCTGAGGGTTCTGCTGAGCCCTCAGTATGTGACCCAGATCCCGCACCATGTTTTGAACCTGGCGCTCTAACTGGGAAACCCGCTCAGGCTGATACGGGGCCCTGTTTTCTCCCCTGGGCTGATCCCGGGAAGGGTAGCTGTCCCTCCTCTGGTAATACCCCGGGTTGGGAAGATTTGGGTACCCCTCCACCCTTGGCCTCCCCTCTCCCGGATTCAGTGGTCTGGGCTCAGGGAATTGGGGAAAGAAGGATGGATGGTTTTGGGGCTGAAAGTCGGGTGGATATCTGGGGAAAAAGTTCTGCCCAGGGTTTGGTAAATTTCTGCCCTCCTGTGGGAAGTTTGGAGGGAAGTTCCCGGGGTTAGGTGCTTGGCTGGATCCCCCCCCTTGGGCTGGAGGAGTCCACACATAACCCAGGATGGGTCGATTTCCCTTGTAACGGGGACTTACAAAATCAGGAGCGCGAGGGACCCCATTTGTGGGGCTGCCTCCTTGGCTCCCTGCCTGTGACTGACCCGAGGACCTCCTGGACCTAGCATTATTAGGTGCAGGTAGGTTTTTAGGCCCCCCATCTCCAAATCCAAAACGGGGGTGACCTTTACCTCTGCCACCTTGGCAGCAGCAGGGGTGCTGTTGGCTTTGGGGTTTTTCTGGGCATTACTTTTGCTATCTACCGGTTTCTGCACCTCATAGATCCGGGTAGCCTGTTCAATGACCCAGTCTAAAGATCTTTTCTCGTGAAAATCCCTCACGAGCTGGGTCATGATATATTTGGGCAAGGCATGGAAAAACGTATTAATAAATTCCCTGCTATCCGTGCGCACCCTTCTGGTGGTCTGCGCAAAAGCACGTTTCTATGAATGGAAAAATGTTTCAAGATGGCCGCCTTATAGGTGGACCATCTTAAATTATTTTGGTCCTCCAGCCCCGCAAAGAAACTGGAGTATTCCGGGGAGAAGGTCCACTTTACATATTGAATACAGCTTTGGCTGTCCTTCAAATGGAAAGTCTCCATCATTTGCTCAAACAGCTCTAAGTGCTCCCAAACAGAATACTTAGCGTTCTTATGGTAAGGCGTGATGACGCTCCTGATCGCCTTAATCTGCTTTAAGGGGTCCTTAAGCAAGGCCCTTTTTGCCTTATTGGCCTTTTTGGTTCGGGTAACCCTTGTCCATTCGTCCTCGGACTCAGAGGCACTGCTCCCAGAGGTTCCTGTCTGATCTTCCAGGTTTTCCCGGATTCTGCGAGCCTGGGAATGGCTGGCAGAATGTGGGGACCTGGTCTCCTGTGTCCTGCGCAGTTCAGAGGAGTCTTCAGATTCCTCCTTGCTGCCAGGATTTGCTGGGTACCCCCCCCCACTGACCTAACTGGGCAGAGGTTTTCAGGATGCCCTTAATGGGCCTATTCTCCCGGGGTTCCCCACTGAATTGCACCATGCTTGGGTGCCCATGCCCAGATGCCCGCCCATCCATTCCTGGGAGGTACTGGCCTATGAGCCCCATGCTTCTGGCTGGATAGTAATCGGCCATCCCTGTGGCCCGGTGCTCATGTGCGCCAGGGGACATGGGGGTGGCAGAGTCCAGGGAGACTGATTGAGATAAAGGCCTCTGGTATTAGGGCTCCTGAGGTTATGCTCAGGAGTTTCCCTTTCCCAGCGAACCTGGTCTCTATCCGCCTCTGCTCCCTGTTGCAATGCAAGAGCCTGCGCTTTCAGTTCCTCAGTTAAGGCCTTACTCGACTCTATCAGTCTCTCCTGCATCGCTACCTGTTGCTGGAGCCTCTCATTGTGCTGGCAGAGAGCCTCATTTTCCCTCTGTGCTTCCTGGCTGGTCCTGGAGAACTGGGCCAGTCTTTGCTGCAGGAGGTTTATCTCCTGAGCTGTGTCCCTATTGGCCTGCTCCTTTCTTGCTAGAGCATCCTCCACCCTCCTGGTGTGCTCTAACAAGTTCTGGTTTTCTTTTTGGAGGTCACCCAGCCCCTGGAGGGCCAGGTGATTTTCTTCCATTTTTCTTTTTAAGTGGCAGACTTCCTGGCCTAAAGTGTCTCTTTCCTGACTGAGAGCCTGCATCTGTGCTGCCAGGTCGTCCCTCTGCTGTTGGAAGGCACCAGCTTTCCGGCGCTCCTGATCAAATTCTGCCTGGGTATCCAGGTCTTTCAGAATCAGTTTATTGCTCTCTGCCTTCTCCCTATCTAGGTGGCTTTGCAGGGTGACTACCTGCTCAGCACATGCCCTATTGAAGTCTAGCTGTTGCTCCAGCTTTTTCTGGCTTTGCAGTAGGGAGTCCAAACCTTCTTGGTGTTCCTTCTGCAAGGCCAGAAATCTGGTATCCTGTTCTGACTTTTCCTTTTGCAGCACATCCATATCCTCCTTTATTTTAGTGATGTACTGTCTGGTCTCATTTTCTGACTCCTGGCTTCTGTGCAGCCTTTGCTCAGAAGAGTCCAGATCAGATTGGGCCTTCTCTAACGCCATCTGTTGCCTTTTTGCCAGATCATGGCCTTCAGCACATTTATTCTGTATGGCTCCCATATATAAATATAAATATGCCGCTATCCTAACGATCTTGTCGTGTTCATCTTTGGCCTTAGGAGCCATATATAGTTCACTCAGGGCCACATGTAATGGACCCTGATCTCTCCATAAGTCTGACCCTGTTTCAGTGGCCTGTCGCGTGATGGCCTGCAACCAGGCATCCTGGCCCTGCTCAGCCCATTCACCTCTCACAAATAGTTTATGTAAGAAGTGCTCTCTGGCTATTTTCATATCTACCAAGGTCGTCATTCTAGAGATTGGTCTCTGTCCTGACTTACAGAAGTTAGTATTTTATTTTTGCAGAACAGAACTTTTCTTGGAGTGTCCCTTTTGAGGAATGCTTCACAGCGTAATGCAGCGTGGTGATCCGACTGGATGTATGTATCCCGTCAGTTAGCACACTGTATTAAGCTGCACAAGTGGTATTCTAACCCAGACGTCCGGCACGAGCCCCCAATTTGTAAGAGGATTCAATCCCGCACTACAGCTAAGTCAACGCCTAGTCTATAATACTGAATGAAAACCCTTATTGATATCTCTTTATGTCCAGTTCATGCGTTCTGGATGACTACCCCTATATAACACCCCTCTCTTGGAACCCTCCTGACCCCACTGAGCCAAGAAGTAGTTCTGTTTTGCAAGTTTGAAAGGTTTATTTGATAATTTAAACAATAGATATATATATCACACTTTTTAATAAATTAATAATTGAATATCACACTTAATCTGATATGATAAATATTAACAACGGAGAATCTGGCACTAGCACACTTCTTTATAATCACTAATGAGTTGAGATGAAATGGATAAGGTAGCACACTGGTAAATAGGTACAGAAGTATAATGTGGTAGAGAATGCTTTATAGGGTTCAAGGAAATGCAAGGTTGAATGAATGAAATGCAGTATAGAAAATACTCAATATGATTTCAACAAATCAATGTAATCACTTTTCTCTGGCAATCCCCTCCCCCCCTTGATGCAATGCAAGGAAATGGAAGGAAGCACACAGTTCTCAGAAATGCAATCAACTGTAATTCAGTTCACCCCAGCAAGCTTAGACAACAGAAGTTTAAAACACAGGCAAAATGCTTTTATATGTGCTGGCAATGAATTGAAAAATATGCTAAAATGCTTTTAATTCCCTTTCAGAGGTTCAGGGTGAGTGATAGCTACTCTCTATGAATTCCGGATCACCTTAACAATGCTTTAGTAGTAACTAGCAGGTAAACGAAGTTTTTGGCAAGGAAAAACAAAACTGCTGTCTTTTTACACGTGAAGAAATTTGCAAATCGCGGCAAAATTCGCGGATGCGCCGAGCGCTATTACAGAGGAACCACAAGGACTATCTCTATCGTTTTGGGGTCCTAGGAAAGCCTAGGACCTCAGCTTCCAAATGAAAGTTACTGCAAGTCTCTAAGACAAACGGTCGCGGAGATATGAGCGATTTTGTGAAGGTTGTTTTTCAGATTTGAAATTTTAAAAGCTCAAAATGACAAGTGACAGATTTTGCAGCTAGAATGACAGGTGACAGCTTTACAAATGACAGGTGACAGTTAGGAGACAGTTCTACTTAGATTAAAATAGGTTGAATTATATTATTTTAACTAGGAGATTGGTTCTGCACAGTTTTCTAGGTACTCACACTATATTCTTGAGTGAAATGGGCCACGCCACGGATCTGGTCAGGTTTTAGACTCGCCTCTGGTCTCTGCACTTCACAGTGATCTGGGTCAGCTCTCTCTGGTTCTCTGGTCTGGATCTCTAGTTCTGGATAGATTGAAGTCTCTAGTTTGGCTCTCTGGAGGTTTGATGGAGGTAAAGTATGGATTTTCCCGGCAGAGCTTCCAGCTGCAAATGGATTTGAAGGTCCCTATCTGTCCTGACTGTCTGCTTTTATGTGTTTTTAGAGTGGGTGGGTATGTTGGTCATAACTAAACTTGCCCCTCTCACTTGTCATTGGTCAAATTTCCATTCCTCACTTGATTGGCGAAGCTAAGTTGTGTCAGAGTGATGTCATTTTATGGCTTGCAGATAGGACACTCCTCTGTCAGATTGCACACATTCTATATTTGATAACAAAAGACATATTTCACAGTTACACAGTTGCTTGAAATTACATATACATGGTGTGGCTGAATTTAGCCATGTCTCTGTCCAAATCTGTTGTTTCTAAGAGCTTGCATTCAGAAATGGCACATAATTGACTTTTTAACTGATTTTTCAATTTCTGACATTGACCCAACTTTACATACATGTGCGCAGGGAGTATGGACATTAACTGATGAAGTTTCAGATTTTTAACATGCATACATTTAGAGTAATATCCACTTTTCCGCTGACACCCCCCTGAACATACCACCGGTTCTAAAAACCTCTTAAACTGTGGGCAGAAAAATCACAAGAATTATGGTATCATTTATAAAATTTTCACATGTCCGCTCTATGAATGATCCATCTTTTTAAAGTTATGTTCTGGCTCCAAAGGGGTGTGGTTTCCTCTCAGCACAAGGTAGAAATACTGGTTTATCCAGTTCTGCCAAGCCAGCTTCTGTCTCCAGTTTCTGCCAAGAGTAAGTCACTTTTACGACCCCTGCAATATAAGATTTGCTTGGGTCCTGAAAGGCTCATTGTTCAAGAGGAAGCCATTTATGATCCTCTCAATAAACCCTCTGCCTGGGTGAAGGGAGTTGCATTGTTCACTCTCCTGCAGAGCACAGGTAATTCAATTATCAGATAGATGGTATATTCTTAGTGCGGCCAGCAAAAAGGCAGATAGTCCTGGGAACACAGCTGTGACTCAAGTTTCACTCCTGATGGGGGTAGTTGTCAAGCAAAATCAAGTTCCTTAAGCCAGACTTTCAGCTAACTGTCATGTTTTTTGTTGCTTTTTAAATTAACTTGCAATTTTACACATGCAGCTAGAATGCTGATTCTAAGTGCAAAACTATGACATTTCAACAGTTACAAAGGCATGTGACACCAAACATAGGTCACTCATTTAATCTAAACATTTTCGATTTTAGTGTCTTTAAATCCAGTGCAACTTAAACTGCTGACTCCATAGCTCAGCCAGTTTTGTTATAAGCATTGTTCTGGGCTCTTCATTTCCCAGATTTTGTAGGCACACAAAACTCCATTCTGCCAAATGTCTGCTGGTGTTCAGTGAATATTTTGCACATATTGTAATGTTTGAAAATAGGCATTTTGAGCCTGCCTTCAGAGAAACACAGGGTGGTTTTAAAACGCCGGCTTTTGGATAGTGGTGAGTACTGGTACTGCACCCATTTTTGGGATTTAACAAATGAATTCCCCACAATTCTAAGTTGCATTTGGCAATCAGCATTGCCATTCCCAATGGTTTCAGACTACTGTGCGGGTAGTCCAATGGTGGTTTTAGGCAGTGTCCTTCTGTGCCCATAACATCGGCAAAAATGGGTGGCAGCCTATTCTTCATGCACTTCCCTGGGCATTTCTTAGGAAGCTCTGGCCATCATGATGTTTTCAATACTGCACAGTTTTGAGGTAGGGCTCGCATGCATGGGTAAATACATCCCACAGTAGTAATGTTGGGCATGTAGAAATGTGGAGGTGAAGAAAGGGCTCCTGGCATGAAGGTTGGTATCGCATAAATAAGTTCTGGGACAAGGAAGAGCAGCTCTAGGAGTAATGAACATCAGCCGTTAGTAATCCGAGCATCTAACCACATGTCAGTTCTGCCTCAGTGCAATTACCTATGTATTACAGTCCTATTCTTGGAGTGTCAGAAGAGTGGGAATTGGTTGGTCCTTGGTCGAGCAGGGAAATGTATATACATATATAAAGGAGCGGCAAAGAGAAAATTAGATGGCTCGACTAAATATACAGCTTCTTTTGTGAAAACCCTATTTGGGGTTAAAGGGCATTTTTCTAATGAATGTTAAAAATAGTCTGCAACACCAAACTGGAAGCATTCTGTATCTTTAAGTGCATATCGTCCATCTGGCCCTTAGATTGTGAGGGTCACCGACAGTATTTGCTTGCTTCTTTAACCACAAGAATGTTGGATTCTGGGACTTGCAGTTACTCTTTCACTGCTGCAAATATGAGCCTACAAGCGACAGCATCCAGGGCCCTGTTGGCTTAACAAATGGAGGATATGCTTAAGTTGATTCTCTTGGCCTGGCATGAGTCATTAGTAAAAAAAAAAGTAATAAATAAAGCATGGGTTTTTTTTTTAATTCAAAGTTGATTTAATCAAGTAAACCTTGATTTTTCAACATAAAATCTTACATGACAAGGACAGAAAATGAAACCAAGAATCATACACATATACATATACAAAAATATCACATGATCAGCTGTGAATTTAAATATTCATATTCATAATTTTAAAAAAGCCAGTTATATAAAAGAAGAGAAAAAGAAAGAATATAAATAACAAATGTATAACCTAAAACATATCTAGTGAGCTCCTTACAAACAACTTGATGTGCTCACTTTGCCTTGAAGCCCAGACTATAAAGGAAATTCAATATGGCATATCTGACGATTTTTAGATGGCTATGAAATAGGTTCCAACAACGTGTTTGAGACACAGTCATGTACCCAGAAAACAGATGTTCAAAATATGCAATTCTTTTCAATTGCAACATCGGGCATTCAACGCATAAATGCTGCATTGTTTCCGTGGCAAGTTGACAAAACCGGCACTGTACATCGTTTTTTGATATAATTCTGCGGGCACACAGAATTTCCTTTGTGGGCCAAATATTGAGACGGAATCTTAGGTAATCATTCCGTTGTCGGGAATGTGGGAACATGATTAAATAACGTTCTGTTTCCCCATATCGTTTTAAGGCAAACGGGTTAATCTTAAATTTTTGGTACAAGAAACATGCAGACCTAGTTTTTATCCAGTCATTTTCCCAAATCTGTTTTTTTGCCTTATCGGGATTTCCTAGTAGTAAGGCTAAAGAAAAGCCGATATTGGTAATGATTTTTTCAGCCTTACTTCTCCAGCATACCGCAAATGCATCGTCAGATCTTAAAAGATATACTGCTATAAGTCCTAACAGGCCAGGTTGATTGATGCTCATTATACACTTACGATATAATGAGCATAGCTTCCACTTGTACATTGCATAAAGAAATAGAAGTCCTAGCTCATGCCTTAGGTTGCAAATGGGTTCCGACAATGGAAGGTTTAAGGCACGTTTCCAGTAACAACCCTCTATTATTGCCCAATAGTGATACGATTTACCCAAGACAGCCTCCGTGCCATACAGAATTACTGGAATACATGACTGTCTATAATAGACCAGTAATGGGGTTATTGAAAATTTGCAATACTTGCTCCTAATCAGTCTACTTTGCGAGATGGCGGTCATTAATCGCTGCTTTAGAGGCTGATGATTAGCATGCTTGTTTGTTGAATTACTTATGTAGACTCCCAAGTAAATATAGGAGGAAACTGAAATGAGGTTAACGTTTTGTAGAGGCCATCTGTACGCGGCATTCCGCTGTTTGTTTTTACCGAATTGCATGATCTTCATTTTGCCTAAATTAAAGCATTGTTGTTAAAGCATGTTTCCACTTCGGCCCATTTAAAGATCAAAGGTTCGACATGCATGCGCATTCGAGCTTAATGGCTATACAGAGGTGTGGAGTGTTAAGAATTGGTCAGCATGGTTGCCACCATAGGCCACGGTATTGCGACCATTAATAGAAATGTTAAAAGTGTGGCTTAGAGACCAATGGGTTTTTAGCCACCTTTGAAAACAGTGAAAGGTCAGGCACCCATATATCTTCTCGCTTCCGTTGAAAATGTAACAAATGTTATGATATGTACAAATCTAGCACTTATATTGTACAGCACTGAGAAAAAACGGCTCGAGGACATTCATACAGCCGGGGGTCTATAGCACTGAAAAGGGACTCACTTCTGGGGACTTACAGCACTTAGAAGGCATTGCTCGAGGACATTCCCCCCAATCCCTGACTGTACACAGTCTAGCATTTGGTCAAAATCTGCAATAGTGGTAAGCATTGCTGACTTCTGCATGAAACCTGCAGATCGCACGTGAGAATACCAGCAGGCCACACAGCCTTCCTATTTCCAAGGTCTTTAACATGAGGACCACTGAGTCCGGTAAAGGTAGTAAGTATTTTATACAGGGCTAGTAAGCAGCAAAAACTGTGGTAGAAAGAGATGTATAAAAGCAAGTTATTATTAAGACTAGAGTCCAATGTGGTTCAAATCAAGGAGCGGGACAGCCTATCAGGTGGAGGTGGGGGTATTTCTGCCCCTATAGTGAAAATCAAATGTTGGAACACATGAACCCACTATTTAATTTCCTAATAACTGCTGTCGGCGCAATAGAAGCATTTATTTGTGATTAAGCAGTTTGACAAGCATATAACTCATTTATTAATATAACCTGTGATAAAACACAAAGGAATGGGCACAAAAATGACAGGGTATTGGTGTGGTAGTCCGATGAAAAAAAGAAACATTTCAAAGAAAATGAATGAATGCAAGTTTACGCAGCATTTTTGAGTTTGGAAATTACTTCTTTTATTTCTATGAAAGTGTAAGCTGCACATTTGGAAAACAATGCTCAGCATGTAGAAATCCTGCTTTTAACAGTGATGGCTCCTACCCCAGTGACAGTCATGGCCCATCGATTCCTGTGGACTGGTGACCCTTTCAGGCAATGACAGCTGGGGAACGGATCACAGAGCAGATTAGATAACTGAGGCCGCAGCTTCCATTGGTGGAGCTGGGGTCTCGGTAAAGCCTTGTCAGGGCTGAGGCATGTTAGGTAGGAGATCCCGGGAGACATGTGATGCCGGATCTCAGACCCGGTAAGAGCCGGCCCATTGACCAGTACTTCAGATAGCCACTGACACAGAACTCTTCCTTCTGCCTTTGCAAATATGCGCTGCATGACTAAAACCAATTGCTTTAAACCAATTGCTTTCACCGATTTGGCAATAAATGTATGCATGCATAGCACCGCTTGCTCCTTTCTTGTACATGTCTGCTCTGACTACGGTCTTCCACATCACTTCAAGATCATACTAATAGCAGTAGGCGCTATACAAATAACATAAGTGAGCATCATTTAGTTTAGGTAGACCCTGTGAGAGGTTGCAGGAGCACACTTAATCAATAATGGCTGTAGAGGCAAGCTTCAACTGAGCTAGCTGCCTTAGACATCTTCAGTTCGCTACTTTGTTGCGAGGCTGCAGGAGCGAGCTTCATATAGACAGGCAGCAATAGCAAGATTCAGTTACATTAGCTAGACCCCATGAGAGGTTGCGAAGCAAGCTTAACACAGGCTGGCTGCAGATGAGAGCTTACCTGGGAGGCTGCAGAGACACCCTTCATTTAGGCTAACTGGCAGCCGAGACATTTCACAGGAGCAAGCTTCACCCAAGCTAGTTGTCACCCGAGAGAGTCTGCAGAGGCAAGTTTCGCCCAGGCTTCCTGCCACAAGTGAGCACCTATGGGAGCACCCTCACCTCCCACATGCCCAAACGTCTTCCCATGATCTCATACTACTAACCCATGAAGCACATCCGGGTCACCAAGTATGCACTGAGATGCCTCTCTCTGCAGTAGACGAGCCACGTGGCCCTTCCTGTGTCTCCATGTCCTGTTAGTGGGGGGGGGGGGGTGCACGCTCCCCACCCCAAATCCATGCCGCTTTCATTATGGGAGCTGGTGCAGTGCCCCAACACATGCCTTGGGCTTCCTAGCAGTTTCTACATCTCATATCCTGGGGGTTTGGGCAGGGTCCCCATGGAGGGGGGGGGGTGGAGGAGGGAGGTGGTATTTATTGGTTTACACTCTGTTTGGGATGTGATATGGTCGTTTTGTGATTGCCTACAGAAACATGGTTAGAAAATAAAGAATTAAACAAGATATGGTACTCAACCAGGTCCAGGTGCCCAACTTCACTGCCACCTCTTGTCCATGCTCCTGTTCTTCGATCCTTCTGTTTGACTTTTTTATTCATCACCTTCTCCTTCCCTGACATGCTCCCCTTGGTTTCTAGGACACCTTTGCTTTGGCTGCCTCTTCCTACCAAGCAATCTTTCTAAACCTTCTGGAATACTGCTTCCTCATCAGTCACCTCTGGAAGGCCTTGATTTACTTTTAGGAAATAGTTTTGTTTGGTGTGGGGGCGCTAGATAGCCCAAGAGAAATAGCTGTTCTCTGGCAAAGCTTTGAATTGAGATCTGTATAAATGTTTTCCCGGTTGATTAGGGGTCTTCTTTGGACGACCAGGGAGGGAGCAGTGATTATTGGAGTACCCCATGTTTGCAGGGACATTTGCTAGATGCTGAACGCATGCGTGGCAAGAGCTGATACAGACGCACTGCAGGCCTGTGCAGCATCTGGGATCGGCCTATTAGTGGACCTCTTGTGCACTAGCGGCTGCTGGTTTAGTGCATTCAGGGCACTATTGGGGACCTGTACAGGAAGCTGGTTTCTCTGCGGAGCCAGGGAGCCAGAGAACCTATGATGGTATGTGCTGCAAGGGTTTACCATTACCTTATTTGCGAGTTGACAACACAAAACGGGTGTGTTGGCTTGATGGTTAAGACAAACAGAAGTGTACTGCGCAGCAGTGCAGTGGGAACTAAGGGGCCTTGGGCTTTTTTTTGCCAAAGTGGCCCCATGAAAGCTAAAATAGTATTTTAATTGTATCTGCTGAATGCAGCAACATAAAAACATTTTTTGTGCTTGCAGAAAAGAGGCCATAGGGCAGAGGATCACTGGGAAATCTACATACTTCCCTGTAAGTCAGTCCAACACTGGTTCTGTGGCCTCTGGTATCCATGGTGAATGCACAATGGTAGGTGCACTCATATCAAGGAAGAGGACAGGCTCCTCTAACGCTCATCCAGTTGCCTATGCTGTAATGGGGCCGTGTACTTTTCTTTGCTTAATGCATGTAGTGTTATATATATGTGGTTCCATTCAGTAACGTCCTGCTATTATCAGGGGTAAAATGCTTTACTGACACCAGGGAAAAAACGAATGCTGTTTAGAGATGCAACCAAATATTTTAACTACTAAATGCCATCATATGTGTGCCTAGAATTCATCTACATCCTTTTTTCCCATAACCTGAAGCATTTCTGCCATGCCCATTTTGATGGTTCATTTCTGGATGGGCGATAAGCGTGTTGATAGAGTGGGGGTTTGATCCCATTGGGGGGGAGGGGAACGGGATGCCTCCCAGCCCGGAGCAGAAGGGCTACCACGGTCTTACCAGTTCTTCCCCAAAGTTGGGGTGAGGAAGTTGGGAGGGCCCCAATCTTTGCCCCCACATCCTACATGTACCATATTGAATCTGCATGGTGCTAATGTCAACCCTGCCAAATCGTTTGCCACATTGCTGGGACAATTCCTTTCTGTCTCATTTCAGAAATGCGACCAACAACCCTTGCCACTGCCAGAGAGTGCCAAAACATGGTAAGCGAGACAGGCGGTCCTACAAACGTTTCTGAAGCAAACACACTTACCCTGGCATGAGAAGAAAGCTGAACAGATTGAGCGCAACAATATTCCGACCCTAAACCTGAATTCTTATATTGCTTAGGAAAAAAGGGGTGGCGCCAACAAGGGCTTATCAAGGCTTTTGAAGTGAAAGCCCACCCAAGGGCGAAAGTGCACCATTAGATTGGCCCTTGGCGTTGGGTGAGGAGCCGGGCATTGGAGTGTATGGATAAGGATATGAACCGGAATGGAGGGGTATAAAAACAAGACCCACCAATTTGCACTGACGAACACAACACTGAAACCTACACAGAAAGCTGTGCAGACTGTGCCAACAACAAGAACAACATGGATTATGAAGGCGCCAAGGCAGGTGGTTTGATCCGACCTCCAGTGCACTGCAGACTCACCTGACAGAAAGCCCGATTTCTTTTTTTTATGTGCACCGGCTGGGACGTGCCTGCAGCAAAGAGGCACTAGTGGCAGGCAGTGCAGTGGGCAGCAGTGCGATGGGCTCCCGAGTCCTGACTAGTCCCCATCCGTTCACCCATCTGAGTCGGTCCGTCCAAGTCTGACTCAGTGAGGTGTTAGTCAAGGTGTGGCTGGGGCTCGTGCGGCTCATCAGGCAGGGCTGAGCTTGCCTTTTGCTGCGCATGTGTGCACTGTACGCATGTTGTAGCGCATGCATGCGCAGAAAATATGCAAGCAGGCTGCAGGCCTGCCTGAACCTGTTGTTGCCTTGCCTGTGTTTCCCACCTGCCCGTGACCCTCACGGGGCCGTCCACCGTGGATTGTGGACTGGTGCATTTGCCAGAAGTGCGGGTGGTAGACAGAGTCAGGCAGACAGTACCGCTGATATTGTAGCAAGAGTTTTTCCATCTGATGTCAGATCCCAGAGTGTCTTGTATTCTGGAAGTGGGAAAGGGCACAGTGTGTGTGTGTGAAACCTAGGAAAATCCAAGATGGTGCAAATTGACTTCTGCTCTGTAGGAGTACAAAGACGACTACAGGCTAAAGCGCCCAATGAGCCCTCACACTTTAACAAACCAAGAGCCAAAACAATCATAAAGGCAAAACAGTCACAGTTAAGAAATATACCTCCTTCACCTTCTGTGGTAACGTGGGTTGAGGGATGGCTATGCTCTTAAGAGGAGTGTGAATGTGGGTCAATAGCAACTTAAACAGCGAAGTTAATGATCCAAAATAAAGGAATGTTTAATCAAGGTTCTACACAAATATATACTTTAATGAAACACACCATACACAATAATAACTAACTAGTAAACACTGTAAAAACCCACCCCTGTAGAAAGAACACAGAATATGCAAAGATAGAATAGATGCAGCACTCTGGGTCATGAGACAGGGGGAGAACAGAATCACGACTCTCAGTGGGCCAGCGTCAAAAACACAGGGATCTAGGTTGTTGGGCTTTCCTGAGCTGTGAGGACCACTCCAGGGTCCCAAGTGTTGGGATGAACGTCATTCATCCCACACGTGAGAGGAAATATAAACTAACGAAACACATGAAGCGCGAGTCAGGACACACCTCAAAGACCAAAGTCACAGGCCGCAAGCAGATTACCCTGTCATTCCCACCATATCCCTTCACTGAGAGATAAAATTGAGAGCAGCACACACAAATGCATTGTTGATATAGATGTCCAAAAACACAAAAAACATCATGAACCAACAAATATGTGCCAGGAGTCAATGTGGCATTCGCGTAGGTGAAAGCAAGTAGGCCCAGGAGGCAAGAAGTGCATTAGGAGCTAGAGCAAACATGTATTACACAAGCACACTGCGATAGATTTAGGCTATGAACATGATATATAAGTAGAGATAGTTCTCACTCTCACACGAGAGGGATAGCATCCAGCAAGACAAACATATACAGACAGAAGTCTCCATAGATAGGCTAAGCCATGAAAGGAATGGTGATGACAGAATAACATAGGGACAGAAGTTAGACCTACCCAAGCACACATATACATGATAACAAAGACTAGACTAATTGAGAAACACACTAGGTAGGTAGGAGTGTGTGATAACAACACTAAGTAATAGAGAATATAACACACTATCTATATGTATATACGTATACATGCACGCATTAACACTTTATAGGTACCTAAAACTTAGTAGGCCTCAAGAATAAAGGTATGACATAAGTCATTCAAATAAAAGGGCTGAGACCCTGAGCCTCAGAAATTGTTTTACAGAGCAAAGGATATCAGTTTAGGACATTGAAAAGGAATGCACTGGCAAGGTAAGTAGCTTTGAGCACAGTGTAAAGTTGTCCAGTGATTGGTCAGAAGTATGAGATTAAACCCTTTTCTAGCCAAAAGTACAAGCAGGGATGACCTAATCAGATGTTGCTAAAGGAAACAGGGTCTGCCAGGCAAGGGGTAGAATGCCGCATAGTGAATGGCTGCAAACGAGAAAGTTCAATCCGGTCCCACACATTCAGCAAGTAAAACATATAACAAGTAAAGGCTCTCCCCATGTTCTCAAAAATAACCAAGCCACAGTCATAGCCCTGGTGAGGATCAAACCACATGCAGAGACAGGCACAGGACAAAGTCATTCAGACAGGAAGGACGCATCACCTCCTGTAGGAAAATATCCGCCCAAGACTGGAAACACATGCAATGGGAGGTCAACCTCCCGCCTAGGAACAATTCAATATACTGATGTTTAACTGCCCAAGAGAAATACTGAGAATACCGTGAAGATTGGGCACTGATTAGACCTATCAACAAATTAGAGGAATGATTTAAGTTGCCATACTCCACGTTTATACAGAAGTAAAACACAAATAGCCTTGACAAGTGTTCGGTCCAGAGCAACGGGCCCAAGAGCCCAGCACATGAGGTCATGCACACCAGCCATGAGTAAGGGAGGAACACAATTACATGTTTCCAATAGAAGTTGCAATAATATGCTGTCGGTTGATGCAGCTGGAAGGGGAAGAACAGTAACATGGTGCCAGCATTTAATTCCCATGAAAATAGAATGTAAAATATACAACTGTTGCCACACTGTCCACACCTCACAATGTCATTGGTTAGCAATGATCGAAGTGGCCCACCCCAGGATGGCCACAGGAGCTCCACCAATTAAACACCAAGGACTGAATGAAACAATATTAAACATTGACTGTCCAATAGCAAATCTGGGAAAGTAGATGAGATGAATATGAAGTCATTATTATGAAGTCATTAACAAGAAGCTCACAAGGGTTGGGATAAGCCAATAGGGCTAGGAATTATATAGATTCACCTATAGAGCAACCATGAGCAACCAATCAGGGGATGACATTGCTTGAGTATTCTGAAACATTATTGATGCTGAAACTCGGCACTTCAATGTAAAACTCCACCATTTTGTATTGATTACTGAATGATTTCTTTGGAATGATTCCTGACCGCGGTTGCATGTAATACATTTTGTTTTTACTGGTTATCTTGCACTTTAGTGATTCATTTGTGTTACTTGTATCATTGATTTTTTGGGTCTTACTCTACACAAGGGCCAAGATTAGTCATTTTCTTGGGCTCCCAAAGATGGGGCAGTCTTTCCCATCCCATCAGGGATCCTGCAACACAGTGAGGTCCTAGGAAACAGGGTGGCTGGCAGAAATGCAGGCCTTGGTACGGCTGCAGAGTTCATCGCCAATGGCCCAGGGGAATGATTAGGGGACAGTACTCACCTCTGCCTTGGAACACCTGCATTCACCTCCCAACTGGAGGACTTTAGAAATGACTGCTCTCTCAGCAGGGACCAGCACAAATCTTCCTTCAGGGATGGACTCCAGAGATGATTCAAAGAAGTGATGTGAGACCCCTTCTGTTAAAGGTAGAATCCCACAGGAGATTGGGCTAAACCTAGCCTGCTTTAGGGGTCCGATTCCTGCTCTTGAAAGACCTGGACTTTGCCCTTCTGACATCACACTCAAAGTGCGTTGCTCCAGAGGAAGTGGAAGGAACAGGAGATGGGTAGAAAGAAACATAATGGTGGAAATTTTCCTCCACTGTACAGAGCCCGTCTGTCTACTCTAACCCAGATCCCCTTCTAATTAGGAACATAGGCTTTTAGAAATGCAGCACCCTGGTGTGAGGCCTAACCCTTTGTGAATGGGTGTACCCTTAGTTTCCTGTTCCCAGGACAGCTTCCTATGGAGTGGCTGTCTCTGGGAAAAGGGTGTTACCTGCCCTTACAAAGGAACAAAGAGAGACAATCCCACAAGGCTACAGTCCCAGCAGTGGGCAGGGGGAGCCCTCTCTGGAACAAATACACATAACCCTTTCACAGATGTACTGGACCCACAGGGCTGACACGTGTGATATTAATTTCATGTTGCTGGGATAACTATGAGAAATGCTGTCCACAAGACCCTAACTCAGGTATGTCTTATATTTGCAGTTTAACATGCCACCGGGACAGGAGTGCATATCTGAAATGCAGCCCCTGCGCTGCAGAGACTTGGCTATCACTGCAGCTGTCAAGAGGGCACTTATTACCTGAACCTGCTATGTTCTACTGTCTGAGCAGGTGCAGTGAACCATCATACTGATTCAGCAGGACACAGATATAGATCACTTTGCTTTTGGCATGGAACATATGAAAGGGGAATCTGATCAGCAGAGCACCCTTTAAGAGAGGGAATTACCCATTTGATTATTTAATACAAATAAAAAAAAGCCCTGGCTTTAACAGCTAGATGGCAATGCATCACATCCTCTCTTGATTGTAACTTCTCTCCTGGACTACCCTAAACGTCCCCCTCCCCAAGCTGCCTTAAATCGAAAGATCCCGGTCATTACCTCCCATGCGTGCCATTCCCCTTGAACCTTTGAAGCACTGTTGCCCTCCTTATCCCTTAGGGGGTATATCTTGTCCTCCTTGGAAGGCTTGACACCTTCATCAAAGGGAGCTTCTATGGATGGACTGAACAGTTTCCTTTCGGTGAAACTCGGCCCCAGAGAGTGATACAAAATCTCTGGCAGTTGTGTAAGTCAATAGAAACCAGTTTGACAATAAAATGACATCAAATGGGTTTTGGCAACTATAATGGTATCTTATCAAAGGTCACTAAATCAAACCAGACAAGGCTTCATATTTATATTTAACCAAACTGCCACCAGGCCTTAGGGATACATAATTAACAATTGAAAACGATTTGTTTACTTTCAAAGTGATTCCCATTCCCATTTTTATTCCAAAAAAGGCCAAAGCAAAATGTACACTAACTAGATATACCAGCAAGAAATAATTTTCAGGTCACATTCCTAAAGTAGTCAGGAGTGTTCAAATCAGCCATGGGACTTTCTGAGGTGTCACCCCAGTACTGCTAAAGATGAATTTTACTTTAGCAGACTGCAATTTCACATCATACTTTCTCTCACCCTATAATACGTGATTCATAAAATGAGATGTTTCCAGAGCAAGCTGTCTGATGTGAAAGGGTTTCCTAAGTGGCAGATATGCTTTTAAAAGGAAATTGTTGTGGGGCATTGTTCTGCATGCCTTTTCTCAAGATGATTTCCGAGCACTCATGCACCAGGAATGCATTGGAGGGCGGACGTGTGGATGGAATTCTGGGTAAGACTTGGACAGTTGAAGCAGGTGAGGTGCCATGTTTGCCACTGGTTGGGGTGTATTTTCAATGTGAATAAATCTCACTACAACTTACCTGGCTCTCGTCTCCACAACATTTTGCAATGGTTAATCCTCTATGATCTCCAGTGAGTGAGCGGACCGGGCGATCCACAAAGGCTGCAGGCATGACCTACACATCCCAGTGCTCCCCGCACACGCCTCACAATACCCCCATCACTGATGGGTGAACTGACTAAGCAATGCCACGACGCAAAGAACCATTAGTACAGGTGAAGGTGAGTGAAACCACCCATTGACGTGCTGAGGCCTACTCAGGCAACCCACGCACAGTTAGGCCTCAGTGGGTAGGGAGGTTGAGGAAAGGCCAAAGCCTAACAGGGTTCAGGATAACCTGAGCTGTATTTGGTTGCAATGTAACCCATTGTAAGCAACAGTTTGTCCCTGGCAAGGCTTTAGAGTTTCAGCTGAACTTTCCTCTGCCGGTGAACTGGTAGTGCATAGTGATACACGCTTAGAAGAACAGTTAGTCTCATTAGGTGTGACATTAAACATTGAGAACCATATAATGCTCTTTCACTTCGTGTCTGTTCAACTGTATTAGCAGTATGGACAGTATCAGCAGTATTAGCAGTATTAGTGTCAGCACCATGGGCCTCATCCTGAGTTTGCCGGTAGAGCCGCCAGGATACCAGCAAATGTTAGTACCGTTTCCGGCACTTGGTCCGGCGGTATTGCCGCTGGATTCCGAGTGCCAGAATGACCGATAGGACTCCATGAGGGGATTTGCCATAATTACCGGCACCGCCAAAAAAAGGGCTTTTTTTGCTGGTAGGGCATCTGGCTTACCTCCAGCTAGTAACCCAGGTGCCCCACCAGCAAACACGTAGTCAGCGGGAGGTCCAGTAAAGTGCTGGTATCCATGAATACCAGCACTTTTTCACCGGACCGTCCGAATTGCATTGGGGCCCCATGTTTCTTAACCTCACCTGATATCCCACAGTTCCATGGGAGGATTGGAAGGAATGTTTGGATTTTATGTCTGCCTAAGTGGCACTGTGTAACTGGCAGATAAGGAAAAACATGCCACACTCATGATAACCTGCTTAGGCATGAAATGCCTGCACAGATTTAAGCACCTACTGCAGGGGCCAGGTAGAGCAGTAGCAGCATCAGTGCCTAGCATATGAGAAAGTAATGAAAAAACTAGATGAATACATTGGTCAGAATATAGTTTGGAGCACTACAAATTCTTCTTGGGGCAGCAAGGCAGTAGAGAGACTGTGGACTGCTTAATGGAAGATCTCCGGCCGCTACTTTCCAAGTACAGTTTTACGTGAAACATGAGAGCATATATGGGAGACCAAATTATGATGGTGACATTTAATAAGAAAATTCAGGAAAGACTGGCTGGCATAGAATCCGACCTTAAAGGAACTTTTGATTATTGCCAAGGGTGGTGAGTTGACAGTGAATGTTCTCGCTTATGCAAACACTTGGTCTGCTAGCTCTGGGGACAATTTGTTGAAGGCAGCTGATGGGCCTCAAGTCTCTGAAGGGTGAAGAGAGGAATTTTAACAGAGTGAAGGGAAGAGTAAAGGAAAAGACAACCTGCTTCTGCTGTGGTTACTGGAGCACATTGCCAGATCACCAAAATGTCTGGTAACGAAGGCTATTTGCAAAAACTGCAATAAGAAGGGGCATTTTGCCCCAGAGTATGTAAGGCCAAGAAGGAGGAGGGAAGGAAAAAGGAAGTGAACTGTGCCCGTTTTGAGGAGCCAATGGGACATAAGGAGTGTAGCTGGGTGGTCTTAATTGTGGGTGAAAACGAACAAAACAGGCACCATTTGCTGATCTTAGTATTAATGCATATCTAATTTATTTGGATGGGGTAAAAAAAAAGAGTTAAATAGTGATCTGAAGCCTGGCGCTGAGGAACAAGTATTCGGAGTAGCTGCATCTCTGGTACTGAATGCATTGATGGTGGGTATGCACCTTATTGTTTTCTACTTTAATATAGGCCAGCTGAAGGGGTTTATGCTCATTATTCTTTCGAAGAGGACTGCAGTGCCCATTGCACATAAGCTACATCCTCTAACCACAGCAATTAGGGAAAACTGAGCAGGAATTGTACAGATTGTGTGAAGAACTGTGTCAGGTCCTCTACGGCTACGAGTTCCTTGAGGCAGGCCCAAGTCATTCATAAGCAGGGCGGATGTTTCTCATCCAAGTGGCATAGAATTTCTAGACTAGGTACGCATGATCTTTGACTGTACATTTGTTTTGGGGTGAGTGTTGGAAGGATGTTGGTGTTGATCTCTTTCCTTGGTTATCACTTCATTCAGGAATTTGGGCCTATCCCTTTCCAAGATGGAAGTGAACCAACTAGCAACTGATTGGCAGTAATGCAGAGTGGAATCCTCTGAAACATTTCTAAACTGCCTTTCATTCTAATGATTGAAACAGCGGGTCAAAGTGTTTCAAGTCTGAGCTTTGGGGCCTATTTTTGAAGAGATTTCCAGAAAAAACTCTGAGATAGTGATATGGAATTCCATGGGACATGAAGCCATGAACATTTTTGGGATTTGATTAATGTATTCCTAAATCTGATGTAGTTGCAAGTTGTTCTGATCTTTTGGTGTTACGGCACACTCTCCATGCGGCATGGCCAGCAGAGAGGCCAGTGAACTGTGAAGGTGCTCACTCCCCAAATACAATTATATACTCATAATAAAAGGACACCCCCCCAGTAGGGAATGTGACCAAGAGAAAGGTTGTGAGTAAAGTTCTTAATAAAGATAAATGCATGCAGGGGACGCTGCTGCCCAAGAGCGCTCTGAACCACAATACAGAATACAGTTCATTATATCCTTTAGAATCGTCACTAGTGACGATTCTCTATAGGTACATCAATTTACAGTCGGATTGGAGGACAACGTTGTTACATTATGCCAAGATAGGGGCCGGCTCCACATGTTAGGCTGGCGCAGGGCTGTTACTTTGCGTGGCACGTGGGTCAGCTGGGCTCATCTGAGCGGTGTGAAGGTCAGGTCTGCTCCACGAGAGGGACTCACTGTGTCTAACTAAGCTACATAACATCTCATGACGTAAAAGAATAATGTAAAACATAAAACATAAAACCATGGCTTAGAATAGGTGGGCACTTATAAATTGTCAACATGTATAAACACATTTCTACTCCAAGCCTTTGTAGAAGTCATGGGTGCAAGGGTCTTGCCCCCCAGGTGCGTTATCAGAGGGCTTGATCTGAGATTTATTGGTCATGGCGCCACAGAGCTCGAATGGGCGGATTGATAGGTGTTGGTTTTGGGTGCGATATACGATGACACAAGACCAGTTATATGGGGCACTCTGGAGTGGTCAATGGGGAAGGGTCACACTTCTGTTACATCAAAGGGAGAATAGAGGGACAAAAGGTTGTACAGGCAATAACTTCCAAAGGTGGGGTTGAGAGGAGCAAGAGCAGATTTGTGTCCCCAGATACTTAATAGTAGGAACAGCTTGTAGGCGATGGTCACTTAGTATCCAAGAAAGTGCCTTTGACTTCTGGGTGGCTCTCTATTTCATAATCAGATAATTCGCAGGCCATTTTGCTTTACATATTCTTGGATGGTGTCAAGTTTATTGTGCAATCCACGTGGTGTTCCGTCCATCAACACTAAGTCGTCCGCATAAAGTAACCACCCAATCATCTGGTTGTTTAACTTTGGCGAGCATGATGGAGCAGGATCCAATATGTGGTGTACATCTGCAATGAAAACATTGAATAGAAATGCTGCTGAAGGGCAGCCTTGTTTTAGGCCCCTTAGTTGGTATTCCTTCAGTCAGCAGCCCTTCACTGTTCAGTCTAATTTGTGTTGATGTGCCGGTATATAAGTCCTTGACTGGCTGTAAAAGATCTGGTGGACATTCTGCTGCTTCCATTTTTGGCCATAGGCGGTCTCTGATGATGCAATCAAACACACACTCAAAGTCTATACAAGCTATATAGATTTTGTGGTCTCCTCAGAGGACCTTCATTTTTAACAAGCTCATTATAATCAGATTGAGGTTACAACCTGCCTGTCACGCCGAGATTATTGCGATGTCTATGGACACCTCTGTCCCTAAGCACCGGTCAGGGAGAAATCAAAGAATATTCCCTAACCAGTTATTGAGACCACAGGTGTATAAGAGGCAGGAGCGCGGGTACCAGGTAGCTGCAAGGGAAGCAGGTCAGGAAATCGTGAATACAAGGTCAATAAACACGAAGGGCAATAGTAGGAAGGTAGTAAGAACAGCACCTACCAATGTTGCAGTGTGAGGAGGGAGCGGGCAGTCCCCAGGTGGTGGAGGATAGTAGACCACCCAGAGGAGGACAGGTAGCCTGGTTCCCCTTGATGGAAGCACCTGATGTAGCGCACAGCGTTCAAAGGACAGAGTCCACAAAAGCAGAACGGTATCCAGAGGCAGTCCTAAGTCTGTGAGCCAAAGATCCAAAATCCTGAGGAGCAAAAGTTCCAAAACACCAAATCCGAGGAACAAACGAAGGCAGTCCGGTAATACGAAGTACAAGGTCAAAATCCAGGAAAACAGAGTTCTAAGCAACAAATCCAAGGGAAAAAACGAAAGCAGTCCAATTCCAGAAACTCGAGGTCTAATAGCCAGAAGAACGGGATCCAAGCAAAATGAAATGCCACTCGAACACTGTTGAACAGCTGAGAAGCGGTGTAGTCCGTGATCAGTGTTCCTTTATGCTGGAGACCGGATCATGTGACCGCATCTCGATCAGGTCACATGGGCGGCATGGTGTGTCACGTGATACAGAGGAGCAGGAAGCGGCAACGGGATTCGTTGGGTGAAATCTCGTAGTATCACGTGACCGGTATCGGATGGCACGTGACCAGGAAGTAGTGCCAGCGTTTCCTGATGCACCCCATCGCCATCGGGGCCACAATCGCCAGGAGCCTGAATGATGTTTTCCCAGCGCAGAAGTCCGCGCGTGGTGGATTCTGGAGATGCGAACCCGCGTGGAACGTCTGGAGCAGGTATCAGGCGGGGTGGTCTGGGTTGTATGTGTGGGTGTCATGACACTGCCCCACCCACGAAGCCTGATTGTCTCACATCTAACTCTCCTGTTCTCTCAATCCACTTATTTAGGCGTTGTAGCAGGACCGAGGCAAATATCTTTCCCACTACGTCGAGTAGGGCGACAGGTCTGTAGTTCGCCGGATTCATACGGTCACCCTCCTTGAAAATTGGGATTATCACACTCTTTTTCCATGACGATGGTACATGTCCTTGGGATGCAATCCTTTCAAACACGGAGTGGCAAAATTGGGCCCATGCTTCTGGTGCGGCTCTTAGGATCGCATTCGAGAGCCCATCTGGGCCTGGAGCTCTAGATTTGATTACTCGTTTTATTTTTTTTAAACCTCTCTATTAGTTTTCCAGTTGCATAACAAAGAACACATCAGGCAATGTCATTACAACCTAACAGACAGAAGATAAAAAAAGACAAGCAATAACTCCCCAACTTGGGAACAAACCCCCTCCACCCACCCTATAACTCCCACCAGGTCATCAATCAATGCATGCAACAGAACACATCCTAATGACTGGAATTTCACCTACGATACAGTGACCTAGACGATCTTCATAAAGACAATGAGCCAGATACCAATAGGCCTGCAACCGGCAGAGATACTGAACAAAATGATAAATTCAATAATCTTCAACTGTGTTCTTGGGCGCCCTCCTCATTATCCTGCGACGAGAGGGCACTCTCAGAGTCCGACTCACGAGCCATGTAGCTCCTAAAAGAGTGCCAATAGTCCTTGGGTCTACTATTAAGGGGGAGTGTTTGGTTGTATTGCGACTCTCTACGCTCATACATCGACATGCAGTTCACCCATTGATGTATTGACGGGGCCCTAGAAGACCCCCATGCTCGTGCCACCAGAGACTTAGCGACCACCAAAGCCATCCCAAACAGTTTTCTATCGCTGCTTACAGGTAAGTCTGCCCAAGACAGCACCCATGTTTCTGGAGTGAAAGGGATCGAGATCTCCAATACCTGCCCCATCACCTTAGCAACAGCACCCTAGAAAGTCTGGACATGGGGACAGGACCAAGCTACATGGTAAAAATCAGCAGGAGACTGATGACATCTCTTGCACTCCGATGACCGAAGGGGAAACAGTTTATGCAAAGTCAGAGGAGAATAATACAGTTGATGCAAGAATTGAAAGTGAATCAGGCGAAATCTGTTATTACTAGAAATCGACTTAGTCTGAGCATGTATGCCATACCACTGATCGTCAGGTAATGAGCGAGCCATACTAACTTCCCATTTGGCCTTATAGGAAGAAGAAGGAGAGCCTCCAAGCCCCCGAGCCAGACAATACAGGGAAGAGATCACTTTTCTAGAAGAGGGCGGGGCCACAATATAGTCTAAGACAAGGGAGGTCTCTGGTGCCTCAGGGAAGTCAGGCCATTTTGATTTCAGTACCTCGCGGAGGTGGAAATATAACAACTGGGTGATCGGAGTCCAGTCACCTCTCGCCTTGAGGTTTTCCCAAGTTATGAATTCCCCTTGTGGTGCTAGATTGCCCAGGGTGTGAATGTGCAGGCTCTTGAAATGCTGAATAAAGATGTGTTCAAATGTAAGAGGGATGCCAGGGACCCTATATATGGCCATCTTTGGTAAATACCACAAGCCCATCCCCACCAACCCCGCCAGGCTGTCCGAGGCCTTGAGTGTAATCTCCAACAGCTGAACCTCCGTCCTCAAATGGCGCTCCCGTACAGCCCAAAGGTAGCCTCTAAGGTCCTCCGTTTGAGCAATCGACCTCTCCAGCTGCGATTGTGGCGGATCGTTCATTGGGGACCACCACCAAATCGAGTACTGGACCATTGCTACTAGAAAATAGAGGAACAGGTTGGGAACCTCAGAACCTCAAAACCCCCCTGGGCATATGAACTGTACATTGAGCACAGGGAAATGCAGGATCGTTTCCCCGCCCAGATCAATCTAGTCAGCATAGACTCCAGAATGATACCGGGGGCCATACTGGAACATTGTTAAAAACATACAATAGCTTCGGTAAGACAATCATTTTGGCTAGGGAGATGCGGGCCGCCTGGGAGATGGGAAGCCGGACCCAAGAATCCACCTAGTGTTCCAAATATTCCAAGGTAGAAACATAAATTTCCTGAAACAAAAGCGCTGGGGAAGTGGATACCCTGATACCCAAATACCGGATCCCCTGCGGACACCACGCAAAGGCCTCTCCCACATCCTGTGGGGTGACTCCCGGTGTAAGCGGAAGTACCTCTGACTTGGACCAGTTTATCTGTAGCCCAGACAGGGCACCAAACGCAACTATCTCCCTCATCACGGGTTGCAAGTTTATATGAGGATGTTTTATGTATAAAAGCATGTCATCCGTGTAGAGTGAGATGATAGATACATGCAACCGGAGTAGCACACCACGATGAGAGTGGAATTCTCTTAATACACAGGCCACTGGCTCGATAGCCAGGGCAAATAAGAGAGGGGAAAAGGGACAGCCCTGCCTAGTGCCCCGGGAAGGATAGATGGGAGCGGATTTAACCCCATTCGTATAGACCCGTGCCCGTGGAGCCGTGCCCGAGCGGCGCAAGACCTTGAACAGGAAAGGCCATTCCACAGAATCAAACGCCTTTTCCGCATCCAACGCTACCACCGCAATCGGAACCTCCGGATTCACATTGCGCATCATAGTAAATATTCTACGCAGATTGTTCTGAGTGGATCGCCCCGGAATAAAACCCGCCTGGTCGGGGAGGATTAGTGCTGGCATGTGAGGGAGAAGCCGATCTGCAAGTAGTTTAGCAATGATTTTATTATCAGTGTTTATTAATGAAAGTGGGCGATAGGAGGAGCATCGTTTAGGATCTTTGTTGGGCTTAAGTGATACCGTAACCAGGGCAGTGCGCGTAGATTCAGGGAGTACCCCGGAGGATGCCGCCTCCTCAAACATTTTACATAAGTGAGGGATAAGCAAATCAGGGTATGCTTTGTATAATTCAGCCGATATCCCGTCCGTTCCTGGGGCTTTCCCATTCGGAAGAGACATAATCACCCTATGGAATTCCTCCTCCGAGGGGGGTTCATTAAGAAGGCCACCAATCTCAGAATCCAGCCAACCCAAGGCGACCCTATCAAGAAAGTCTGTGATATCGTCATGCCCAGCCGAACCAGTAGCAGTGTACAACTGCTCATAGTATTGGCGAAATACCTCGTTTATCTCAAGCACATCCCTGACAAGCGGACCACCCTGGGATTCCACCTCGAGAATAGGCTCCAAATGATTCTCCTGTCTGACAGCCCAGGCTAGGGTCCTGCTCGGACGATCCCCCTCCCCATATCTCGATGCGGCCACAGGGTCGCCCAAAAATCTCTCCTCGTCGTCCATCAGGGCCTGAGCCACTCGCCTCCTTGCTGTAAGAGTATTTTGCAGATCTGGTGAATCAGCGCTTTGCTGAAGGAGTTCCAGGTCTCTAATTTCCCTCTCCTTACGCACTATCGCACCACGAATACTCTTCAAAACCCCCCTTCCTGCGTCATGCACCAGCCTCGTACAAACACCTTAAAAGTTTCCCAAACCACCCCCGGACTGGGAACTGACTCGGCATTAAACTGAAAGAATTCTGTGATGGCCTGGCGAAGCCCCTCCTGGAACACCAAGTCCTCCAAAGCTCGGGTGCGAAACCTCCAGCGAAGCTGCCTAGGATAAGATGGTGGTCCCTTAAATTTTACCAGCACTGGGGAATGGTCCGAAAGGGTACGCGGGAGAATATCCGCCCTGACCACCCCGCGGGCCAAGTCCGGGGACATAAACACGATTCTGATCGATTCTGGATCGATTCTGGACAAACTCCCGTGTACACTAGAGTGAAACGTGAACTCCCGAGCATCGGGATGACACCGTCGCCAAGCATCGAACAGGGGGTAATCAACTATAATGGATTGCCATTTTTGCACAGCGTGGGGAATCGACCGTTGAGTCAAAGCCGACCTGTCCCACGTGGAAGAAAGGGCCACATTAAAGTCACCCGCCAACACTATCTCATTACCCGGGAATAGTCGTAGATGCTCCGAGCATTTTTGAAAGAAATCAGGAGAATCATAATTAGGGCCGTAGATGTAAATAAATATAATAGGATGGTTTGCGATCTCCCCAGCCACCAGCAAAAAACGTGCCTCCTCGTCCGCCACTTGCTTGTGAAGTTTAAATCCTAAAGAGCGATGTATGTAAGTTGCAATTCCCTGGGAATGCGTGGAGTAAGAAGAGCCATACCTATGTATTCCCAAGCCAGAAAGGGCAGGCAGCTTGTAACCCCTTCCCAGGTGCGTCTCTTGCAAACATAACACGTTAGTCTGATGATTCCTGGCAAAATTAGATATGAGGTGCATCTTTTTCGCATTTGTAAGGCCCCGAATATTCCATGTAAGCAGAATTATGTCCAATGGGACAGGGGAACCTGGCCCCGAGGGAGAACTCATGTCAACCACCAATGGGCATATGTCGAAGGAGCTGCGGTCGCCAAAATATCAACCGGGCGCAGCCACAGGAAAACCCAGTCCAGAGCGCCACCACCGCCAACAAGAGAGCTCACCCCTCCTAGTCCCTGTGTACGAATATATCGGGCGCGACCACACCTAAGACCAAGAGAGAACCCCAGCGGTTGTGTAGTCAGGTCTAAGTCAATTACTAGACAGATAATACCACCAAATATAATCCTGCTGAATTCTCCATCTGTGCATACAATAACCTGGGAACCCCCCCCCAAACAACACCCACGCAATACCAACAAAATAACAAACCAAACCCCAAACCCCTCCCTCCACCCACGCCAGAAACCCCAATCTACTGGCCCCCTCATCCCACCCACCACCCTAAACCCCACAAACAATATGCAAGTCCAAGCTAAGTGGCCGCTGGGCTCGGGGGGAAGCTGGCGGCATCTGTGGCTCATAAAGCTTGGAGGCTCAATACCATGGTTACACGTCACAGTTCGAACACCCACCAGAAAACAAGTTTAGGTGGTACAGTCACAACTCAAAGAGATGTTTACATAGCTATCCCACAGGACCCGTCATGCATCCTTGAGCAGCCCCATAAGCATGCCAATTCGCTCCCAATCACGGGGACATCAGAGCAGGAGGCACAGGGTCCGGAATGCTCGAGGCAAACCTCTCGGCAGATTCAGGGTTAGTGAAAAAGGACACCTTACCATCATGCACCACCCTAAGTTTAGCAGGATACATCATAGCATAGCGGACCCCCTTCTTCCGCAGCATGGCCTTAACGCTTAGAAACGTTTTCCTCTGATCGTGCACCTGCTGGCTAAAGTCAGGAAATAAACGTATTGTTGATGAGCCCCATTGCAGGATCTTCTTTTCCCTGGCCACGCGCAACAGGGTATCCCGATCCCAGTAGCTGAAATTTCCAGGGCTCCCGGGGGCGGCATGACCGCCAATGAACGGTGGGCCCTTTCGACCATAAACATATTCGAAAACGGCAGATTATCCAAAACCTCCTTCAGAAGCTGTTCAACAAAGAGTTCCATGTTATCAATACGAGTGGACTCAGCCACCCCGGTAATCCTTATATTGCTCCTCCTCGATCTCCCTTCCAAGTCGTCATTCTTCGCCATTATTTTCTTAACAGCCTGTTGCAAAGAGGACACCTCTCTTTGGAGAGCGGAGATCTTGTCCTCCCCATCCCCAATCCTCTGCTCCGCCTCAGCCATCCGACCGCAAAGCTTCTCAATTTGTATCACCGATACATCCACCTTACAGGTGTGAGCATCAATCTTAGCTCCCATGCTGTCAGTACTCCCCTTGAGGGCCAGTAAGGTTTGATTTAAAGCAGACATGTCAATATGAGTAGCCCCAGACTCTTCTCCCTGGCCGGCAATTACTCTATCCGCCTTTGCAAATTGCTCCATCTTGGCTTGTTTCTTGGGGTTGCCCATTCTAGGGGGATACATGGAACCACAAACAGCAGCCGCACTCAAGCCGCACCAGCTTCAGACAGGGAGAAGAGGGACTCTCTAAATACAGATTTTGCCAAACTTATGGGCGTAAAAACCACAACTTGAGGGCAAAGGTCCCAGTTCTCCCCGCAGCTACAAGGGCAATAACGAGCTGTGCTCCACTCCACAGTTATTTAGCCCAGACAGGTGGGGGGGAGGGCACCAACAACAAGCCCGTGGGCCCTCCCATCAGGAGTCCAATTCGGAGGTGCCCGGAGAGTATAGGGGTCAAAATGCGGCAATGAGGAGAAAAAAAAAGGGGGGGACATCCACGGAGAGGGCGGAACCTCACTACACTCCAGAGAGGGAGAGCGGGGGGGGGCACTCCACCACGTCTCCCACAGAGTCGATGCTGCACTTTAGAGAATGCCTCTTGCCACAGATCTTGCCACATATCTCAAATGCCCCCCGTCTGCACCACAGTCCTCAGGAAGCCACTGCCAGTTGCACATATTTGCCCAAGGTCACTTGCTGTCATGAGGGAGCCCCCAAAGTCCAGGCATGTATATGCACAAAGGGGCCGCTCCACTTACCTCCATGGGGGCCACGACCCCCGCCCCCACCGCCTCCAACGTCCCAAACAGGGGATCTGGTGAAAGCAAAGCCCGTGGCTCTGAGCCGGGGCGCCAGTGCCACGGAGCGGACAAAAGAGCCGGCGCCCGGCTATAGGATGGGCGGGAGCAGGCACCACGGGACGCATCCACTGGTCCTGAGCACCGTCCGCCCCCAAGCCGCGGCCACAGTTCTCCCAGCAACGGCCGGCACTGTCCGGCACACAGATCTCCACGAGGCGCGGGGGATGGGCACACCAGGTCCACACGGCCGAAGCAGCAAAGGGCCCAGGGGCCGGACGCCGCAGTCTGTCACCCACAGCCATTGAGCCGCGGTCCAAGGATTACCTTATTGCTCCACCACGACTTGGAGTAAAATCCGAGTCTCAGCCACACTTAAATTGGCTCCGGTGGGCGAAGGATCCTCAGCCTCCAGCAGAGCGCTCTCAGGCTGCGGCCATCTACGATGCCGCGCAACAGCGCCCCCCCTGATTACTCGTTTTATTATTGGCAGGATTTCATCCCGATCAAATGTTATATTCCATGGGTGGATAGTCAACTCAGGCTCAGTCGTTTCCCATGTGGTTTTGGTTTCATGCAGAGCCATAAAGTGCGACACTCAAATCCATTCTGGAACTGGATTTGCTAGTTGCATACATGCAGGGCCATTTCCCCTGTTCAATAGTTGACACAAGTTCTTTGAGTTTTTATCTCCCAAAGCTGTCATTATGCCTTCTGCATCACTCTAACATCTGGGATTTATGTGGCTTTATCCAATTCTGATACTTTTGTTTTCTTTTTTTATTGCGTCTACTCTCGGCTGCTGGAGCTCTTATGCCACTGTCTTTTGTACAGTGATAGTGCTTGTGTATAGTCAGATCCTTGTTTGTTGCACTCTATCCAGACATTCAATGTTTCTGGGAGTTTCTTAGCTTCATTTGGTTTTATGTGTTTACAGGTTTGACTTGATTCGGCCTCAATTGTGTGTCGCCATATTTTTGCTACTTGGTTATTCAACATCATCAATAAAAGAATCAATGGCTCATGGTTGCTAGCAGATATTGGAGATACCTTTAACAAGTCCACCATTCCTAACATTGCTTGAGATGTAAAAGTGGTCTAACGTGGCATTCTGTACTCCATTTTTCCAGGTTTTTGCACCATGTAGGTCACCTTCGATGTTACCATTTAACATGTGAAAGTGCCTAGATTTTAATGTTTTTGTCCATGTTTTAATCAGATATTTCTATTTGATACATTTAATGAGCATGCCAAAATAACTTCTTTCTCGTATGCCAAACAATCAATGTTTAGGTCACGGCATATGTTAAACGCAGGCTGTGAGTAATTAGAGTAGATGTCGTCAATCTCGGTTGCGTCTACGTTTACAAAGCCTATGCATGCAAGGTTGTTTGGGGTCCAGTATAAATTTAACAAAATAAGATGTTTGTATGACCCTTGGTCAGATTTTTTCTTCAATTTCAAAATCAAAATCTGAATGCATTTGGTTGAATTACCTTGACGACATCTAAATTTGATGAGCTTCTCACGAAAATGCACAGACCAGCTGAAGGTCTTCCCACTCTTCCTTTCAAGGCTTTATTATCATATGTAATGAAGCCATTTAAGTACAGAGTCTCAACTAGGCAGCATTCTTGCAGGTATAAGATATTTACCATTGCTAGTGATATGAGGAGGCCTTGTAGAAGGTGTAAGTAGTCACGCGTATTCCACGACCCAATCACCATTCTCCATTGGTCTTCATTCTTCTGGCTTTAACATTGATTGTTCCATGACAATGTGCCAGGTAGCCAGTTCCACTGGTTATTGTCTATTCCTACTATTGGATCCGAAGTTTCACTATCGCCTTCCTGAGATGTTTCTCGTTGTGAGTTGTGGCCTTTAATTGTAATTTTAAAGGACCTAGTATCTCTCAGATAGACAGAAGAATGGTCTGCAGTGTCAAGGTGTCCGATGGATTTGGCCAGTCACACCAGTTCTACCTGTGCCCTTTCCCTTGGTGGTTGTACAGACCTTGATGGGGCAGTTGAAGACTGTCTCTCCTCTCTGATATCTCGTTGAGTATGTTACGTGATGTGTTATGTCAAACCCAAGAGGATGGAAGTCATCTCGTAGCTCCAAGAGTAGGGTTGTAAGTGCCACTGATGCCATATGCAGCACAACCCTGTAATTTTCTTTCTCATTTACAAAGGCTACAATTTCTATGTCGCTGGAGTGAATTACCTATAGCTTGGGTACATGGATAGGCAGACACATGATGTTGTGTCAGTTGAGAATTAAGTTGTCGTCTGTTTGTAAGACTCTTTCTAGGATCACTAAGTTAGTTCTCATATTTGTAGCTGACTGCCTGTTCATAGGTGGCTAAGTGTCCATGTGCAAAGCCTTACTTTGTATTTTTCGATGGTCAAAATGCACAGATTTGGATTTCCCTGCCTGAGTCGAATTCCTTATCATCTTTGACAACAGGGTTTCTGATCATGATAACTTTTGGTGGAAGTTTTCCTCCACTGTACAGAGCCCTCCTGTCTACTCTAACCCAGCTCCCCTTCTCACTAGGAACATAGGCCTTTAGAAATGCAGCACCCTGGTGTGAGGCCTAACCCTTTGTGAATGGGTGTACCCCTAGTTTCCTGTTCCCAGGCCCGCTTCCTATGGAGTGGTTGTCTCTGGGAAAAGGGTGTTACCTGTCCTTACAAAGGAACAAAGAGAGACAATCCCACAAGGCTACAGTCCCAGCAGTGGGCAGGGGGAGCCCGGTCTGGAACAAATACACATAACCCTTTCACAGATGTACTGGCCCCACAGGGCTGACACGTGTGATATTAATTTCATGTCGCTGGGATAACTATGAGAAATGCTGTCCACAAGACCCTAACTCAGGTATGTCTTATATTTGCAGTTTAAAATGCCACCGGGACAGGAGTGCATATCTGAAATGCAGCCCCTGCGCTGTAGAGACTTGGCTATCACTGCAGCTGTCAAGAGGGCACTTATTACCTGAAACTGCTATGTTCTACTGTCTGAGCAGGTGCTGTAAACCATGATACTGATTCAGCAGGACACAGATATAGATCACTTTGCTTTTGGCATGGAACATATGAAAGGGGAATCTGATCAGCAGAGCACCCTTTCAGAGATGGAATTACCCATTTGATTATTTAATAAAAATAAAAAAAAGCCCTGGCTTTAACAGCTAGTTGGCAATGCATCACATCCTCTCTTGATTGTAACTTCTCTCCTGGACTACCCTAAACGTCCCCCTCCCCAAGCTGCCTTAAATTGAAAGATCCCAGTCATTACCTCCCATGTGTGCCATTCCCCTTGAACCTTTGAAGCACTGTTGCCCTCCTTATCCCTTAGTGGGTATATCTTGTCCTCCTTGGAAGGCTTGACACCTTCATCAAAGGGAGCTTCTATGGATGGACTGAACAGTTTCCTTTCGGTGAAACTCGGCCCCAGAGAGTGATACAACATCTCTGGAAGTTGTGTAAGTCAATAGAAACCAGTTTGACAATAAAATGACATCTAATGGGTTTTGGCAACTATAATGGTATCTTATCAAAGGTCACTAAATCAAACCAGACAAGGCTTCATATTTATATTTAACCAAACTGCCACCAGGCCTTAGGGATACATAATTAACAATGGAAAACGATTTGTTTACTTTCAAAGTGATTTCCATTCCCATTTTTATTCTAAAAAAGGCCAAAGAAAAATGTACACTAACTAGATATACCAGCAAGAAATCATTTTCAGGTCACATTCCTAAAGTAGTCAGGAGTGTTCAAATCAGCCATGGGACTTTCTGAGGTGTCACCCCAGTACTGCTAAAGATGAATTTTACTTTAGCAGACTGCAATTTCACATCATACTTTCTCTCACCCTATAATACGTGATTCATAAAATGAGATGTTTCCAGAGCAAGCTGTCTGATGTGAAAGGGTTTCCTAAGTGGCAGATATGCTTTTAAAAGGAAATTGTTGTGGGGCATTGTTCTGCATGCCTTTTCTCAAGATGATTTCCGAGCACTCATGCACCAGGAATGCATTGGAGGGCGGACGTGTGGATGGAATTCTGGGGAAGACTTGGACAGTTGAAGCAGGTGAGGTGCCATGTTTGCCACTGGTTGGGGTGTATTTTCAATGTGAATAAATCTCACTACAACTTACCTGGCTCTCGTCTCCACAACATTTTGCAATGGGTAATCCTCTATGATCTCCAGTGAGTGAGGGGACCTGGCCATCCACAAAGGCTGCAGGCATGACCTACACATCCCAGTGCTCCCCGCACACGCCTCACAGTACCCCCACCACTGATGGGTGAACTGACTAAGCAATGCCACGACGCAAAGAACCATTAGCACAGGTGAAGGTGAGTGAAACCACCCATTGACGTGCTGAGGCCTACTCAGACAAACCACGCACAGTTAGGCTTCAGTGGGTAGGGAGGTTGAGGAATGGCTAAAGCTTAACAGGGTTCAGGATAACCTGAGCTGTATTTGGTTGCAATGTGACCCATTGTAAGCAACCGTTTGTCCCTGGCAAGGCTTTAGTGTTTCAGCTGAACTTTCCTCTGCCGGTGAACTGGTAGTGCATAGTGATACATGCTTAGAAGAACAGTGAGTCTCATTAGGTGTGACATTAAACATTGAGAACCATATAAGGCTCTTTCACTTCGTGTCTGTTCAACTGTATTAGCAGTATGGGCAGTATCAGCAGTATTAGCAGTATTAGCAGTATTAGTGTCAGCACCATGGGCCTCATCCTGAGTTTGCTGGTAGAGCCGCCACGATACCAGCAAATGTTAGTACCATTTCCGGCACTTGGTCCGGCGGCATTGCCGCTGGATTTCGAAAAAGGGCTTTTTTTGCTGTTAGGGCATCTGGCTTACCTCCAGCTAGTAACCCAGGTGCCCCACTGGCAAACAAGTAGTCAGGGGGAGGTCCAATAAAGTGCTGGTATCCATGAATACCAGCACTTTTTTACCGGACCGCCAAATTGCATTGGGGCCCCATGTTTCTTAACCTCACCTGATATCCCACAGTTCCATGGGAGGATTGGAAGGAATGTTTGGATTTTATGTCTGCCTAAGTGGCACTGTGTAACTGGCAGATAAGGAAAAACATGCCACACTCATGATAACCTGCTTAGGCATGAAATGCCTGCACAGATTTAAGCACCTACTGCAGGGGCCAGGTAGAGCAGTAGCAGCATCAGTGCCTAGCATATGAGAAAGCAATGAAAAAACTAGAGGAATACATTGGTCAGAATATAGTTTTGGAGCACTACACATTCTTCTTGGGGCAGCAAGGCAGTAGAGAGACTGTGGACTGCTTAATGGAAGATCTCCGGCCGCTACTTTCCAAGTACAGTTTTACGTGAAACATGAGAGCATATATGGGAGACCAAATTATGATGGTTATATTTAATAAGAAAATTCAGGAAAGACTGGCTGGCATAGAATCCGACCTTAAAGGACGTTTTGATTATTGCCCAGGGTGGTGAGTTGACAATGAATGTTCTCGCTTATGCAAACACTTGGTCTGCTAGCTCTGGGGGACAATTTGTTGAAGGCAGCTGATGGGCCTGAGTGAAGGGAAGAGTAAGGAAAAGACAACCTGCTTCTGCTGTGGTTACTGGAGCACATTGCCAAATCACCAAATCACCAAAAGGTCTGGTAACGAAGGGTATTTGCAGAAACTGCAATGAGAGGGCATTTTGCCCCAGAGTATGTAAGGCCAAGATGGAGGAGGGAAGGAAAAAGGGAGTGAATTGTGCCCGTTTTGTGGAGCCAATGGAACATAAGGAGGGTAGCTGGGTGGTCTTAATTGTGGGTGAAAACGAACAAAACCAGGCACCATTTGCGGATCTTACTATTAATGCATATCTAATTTATTTGGATGGGGTAAAATAAAGAGTTAAATAGTGATCTGAAGCCTGGCGCTGAGGAACAAGTATTCGTAGTAGCTGCATCTCTGGTAGTGAATGCATTGATGGTGGGTATGCACCTTATTGTTTTCTACTTTAATATAGGCCGGCTGAAGGGGTTTATGCTCATTATTCTTTCGAAGAGGACTGCAGTGCCCATTGCACATAAGCTACATCTTCTAACCACAGCAATTAGGGAAAACTGAGCAGGAATTGTACAGATTGTGTGATGAACTGTGTCAGGTCCTCCAGGGCTATGAGTTCCTTGAGGCAGGCCCAAGTCATTCACAAGGTGGGAGGATGTTTCTCATCCAAGTGGCATAGAATTTTTAGACTAGGTACGCATGATCTTTGACTGTACATTTGTTTTAGGGGTGAGTGCTGAAAGGATGTTGGTGTTGATCTCTTTCCTTGGTTATCACTTCATTCAGGAATATGGGCCTATTCCTTTCCAAGATGGAGGTGAACCAACTAGCAACTGATTGGCAGTGTACCCTCCAGTAATGCAGAGTGCAATCCTCTGAAACATTTCTGAACTGCCTTTCATTCTAATGATTGAAACAGCGGGTCAAAGTGTTTCAACTCTAAGCTTTGGGGCCTATTCTTTAAGAGATTTCCAGAAAAACTCTGAGATAGTGATATAGAATTACATGGGACATGGAGCCATAAACATGTGTGGGATTTGATTAATGTATTCCTTAATTTGATATAGTTGCAAGTTGTTCTGATCTTTTGGGTTACGGCGCTCTCTCCATGTGGCATGGCCAGCAGCGAGGCCAGTGAATTGTGAAGGTGCTCACTCCCTAAATACAATTATAAACTCATAATAAAAGGACACACCCCAGTAGGGAATGAGACCAAGAGAAAGGTTGTGAGTAAAGTTCTTAATAAAGATAAATGCATGCAGAGGACTCTGCTGCCCGGGAGCTCTCTGAACCACAATACAGAATACAGTTCATTATATCCTTTAGAATCGTCACTAGTGACAATTCTCTATAGGTACATCAAATTTACAGTCGGATTGGAGGACAACGTTGTTACATTATGCCAAGATAGGGGCCAGCTCCACATGATAGGCTGGCGAAGGGCTGTTACTTCGCACAGCACGTGGGTCTGCTGGGCTCATCTGGGCGGTGCGAAGGTCAGGTCTGCTCCACAACTCACTCTGTCTAACTAAGCTACATAACATCTCATGACATACAAGAATAATGTAAAACATAAAACCATGGCTTAGAATGGGTGGGAACTTATAAATTGTTGATATGTATAAACACATTTCTACTCCTTCCAGGCCTTTGTAGAAGTAATGGGTGCAAGGGTCTTGCGCCCCAGGTGCGTTATCAGAGGGCTTGATCTGAGATTTATTGGTCATGGCGCCACAGAGCTCGAATGGGCGGATTGATAGGTGTTGGTTTTGGGTGCGATATATGATGACACAAGACCAGTTATATGGGGCACTCTGGAGTGGTCAATGGGGAAGGGTCACACTTCTGTTACATGAAAGGGAGAAAGGAGGGACAAAAGGTTGTCCAGGCAATAACTTCCAAAGGTGGGGGTGAGAGGAGCAAGAGCAGATTTGTGTCCCCAGATACTTAATAGTAGGAACAGCTTGTAAGCGATGGTCACTTAGTATCCATGAAAGTGCCTTTGACTTCTGGGTGGCTCTCTATTTCATAATCAGATAATTCGCAGGCCATTTTGCTTTACATATTCTTGGATGGTGTCAAGTTTATTTTGCAATCCACGTGGGGTTCTGTCCATCAACACTAAGTCGTCCGCATAAAGTAGCCACCCAATCAACCATTGTTGTTTAACTTTGGCGAGCATGATGGAGCAGGATCCAATATGTGGTGTAAATCAAGCGTTTTGAGCTAGAAAAGTCCTCTTTTTTAGGGGGCTGCACGGCTGAGGACAAAATGCAAACGTGTATGAACAAGCGTGCCACTAAATACAGCCAACCGCCTACACACATGCTAGGTGTGACTAGTTGCACCAAGTGTTAACAAATCATGTTGGTTTATAAATCCAAACAGGAAAGAGAGATAGTGATAAACATATTTTAATCAGTACATGGGAAAACTCGACATGTTAAAAAAACAACAATGCATTTCGTTTACACAAAACATAAAAACATGGTTTGAAAATCAGCGTGTATCCTAACCAGAAAGACAACAACTGCAAACATCATTTTTAAACAGTGTTGTGAGGTTAGTACAAGTGTGGTATTTACAATTTGCATATCCTCAATGGTTGTTATTATTATTTGTCCTTGACTCTGTCGACACAGAGAAATGTGTTTCTGGGTTCCAGCGGATGTTGTTGGAAAGAAAAACTCTCTAGCTGACGTTAGATTGCTATGAGACGTGTGCTGGACCCGTCTTCAGGACAATACTTTGTAGGGCCACTGGATAAATCTCAGGGGCACAATGGTAATGCTAAAAACCAAAAACACAGAAAAACGTGTTAGTGGTACCTTAAAAACTAATTGAAAATCTCTATGGGTGTACACGTGCAACTGTTAGCACTAACAACATTTATTTGTATTTTAATTATGGCATTCTGTGCGAAAAACTGCACAAACCCTAAGTGAGCAACTTGGGCTATTGAATTTTAATTCTTCGAGGACTATCCGTTTGTTTTAGTGATAGTCCTATGATTAAGAAATTGAAAAAGGCCTACATATTGACATGCAGAGTTTTACAATCATTCTGGTAACGATTATTACCTTCATGCACAGGCCAAGGTGTGCCAGTTCGTTGATGTCGATCGACACGGTGTTGGCCGAAATGGTGCGGCTAATACAGTGTGCGCCGTGTGGCTATTTCTTTAAAGAGAAAAGGAAAAGCCGATAAATGCCTTGAAGCGCTAGTGTGAGGCCTGGTGAAAGTGTGAATGTTCTGTCCTCTTACCTATTCGGACACCAGAATGAAATGCCGAAGGATTGCAGGCTGTCACAGTGCCGAGTGCTGAGTGAAACACTGGAGGATACAGATTAGGTGAAGCCATATTTGAATGCTTGAGAACTAGACCGTGAGTGTGCTACCAGAATGGATTAAATTGGACGCCATCTTGGATGAACAAAAGGCGGATGTTGACGGAACTGAAGTAATCATGTACCTGGATCCCTCTATGAGGGTGGACTGCACGATTTATTTTTAGCAGACTAGGCGATATGATAAATGTTGAAATGGTCACACTGACACAAAATAGTTGGTTGCATGTGGATAGCGCCTGTGTCCAAACAAAAGAGGTGAATTATTTGTGAAGGAATAGACTCCATTCTATCCCGATGTTTAAGCCAGCATGGACAGTATTCAGTTGATAAATCCAGTTTTGCTCAAGCTGTCTTAATTTTCGGTCTCTATCTCCCCCGCGGGGATGTGGTGGTACTGTTTGAAGTATAACCCACTGGATGTCTTTGACAGTATGTTTGGCTTTGACAAAATGAGCCACTAGTGGTTTTTCAGGCACTGCGTTTTTTACACATGAACGATGTTCGCAGATCCTTTGTTTTATAGGTCTCTTAGTTTTGCCAATGTATATAAGCCCGCAAGGGCACGTGATGGCATAAATGGCCCACTCAAGCAACAGTAGTGATTCGGGATCTGTGAATAATGCACCCATCAACAGAGGGGGACATCCTCCACGAGGCCAGTTTTTTCAAGGACGGGGCAAAAGAGGCAGAATGCGGCAACCAGGAAACCATGGAATGCGCACCCACCAGTGGCAACCGCCTCCACCAACCTGGTAATTCCCACTTTGGGAATTCTAATTTTCAATTTGAGCCAACACAGTTTAACACCAGTTGAAACTGACCTCTTAAGCAAAGGTCTCTCTTTCATACCAACCAGTAGTGCCAATCTGTTTCAAACTGAAATCGAAATGCGAAATTTTTTCCGCATCATAAGATTAAAATATTATTTTCGAGATAAACCCCTTGACGTTAGAACAACATCCAGTGCAACAGGTTTAAAACCTCCCTCCTCCTTTATACCGCTGGCATTAATGGTTTCACCCGAAATCATTAGTTTTGAAAATAAAGTGCTCCGAGAAATGAAAACCCTTATAAAAACAAAAAACAGATGTATAAGCAACCTCTCGAAAAAAGAACAACTAGCCCTTACCAATTTGGAAAACAACAATCTGTTCGTAATTAAACCAGCGGATAAGGGTGGAAGTGTGGTTTTATGGGACACTCAAAAGTACGATAATGAAGTTAGGAGACAATTGGAGAACAAAAAGTTCTACAAACAACTCAAAGGCAATCCAACTGACAGCATACAAGACGAGATCAGCAGTCTTCTGTCACATGCATCCAACGAAGGGTGGATTGATGACGAGGAAAAGTCATTCCTCACCACTAGTCACCCCATCATTCCGGCTCTATACTGCCTCCCGAAAATCCATAAAAATGCCCTTGATCCACCAGGTCGCCCCATTGTGGCTGCCATTGGTTCTTTGCTAGAACCACTGTCCATTTACACAGATTCCTTCCTTAGACCCTTTGTGCTCAAAATGAAGTCATATGTTCAAGACACCACCCATATGATAAAAATTGTCAATAACCTTGTGACCTCCCCTGGCGACATCTTGGTCACTCTGGATGTAGAATCTCTATACACCAGTATCCCCCAGTTAGAATGCATTAAGATCATACACACATATCTCGAAAAAAGAGTGGATTTGTCAGTTCCCTCTGACTTTATATGTGAATGCATAAAGATAGCTTTGGTCAACAACTTTTTCATGGTAGACAATACATTTTTTCAACAGCTACATGGAACAAGCATGGGGGACACCTTTGCACCCGATCTAGCCAACCTATACATGGATGACTTAGAACAAAAATCAGTCTATCACGCCAACAATCCCTTCAAAACAGAAATCATCGCGTGGCATCACTATATAGACGATGTGTTTTTACTTTGGCACGGGGATTCAACATCTCTGACTATTTTTCTAGAATGGTTAAACCAACAAGACCCATGTATACGTTTCACCATGAATCACAATGATCAGAAAATAGCGTTTCTAGATCTAGAAATTTATAAAACAACCTTGGGTACCTTGAACACCACTCTATACAAGAAGCCCACAGACAAAAACACCTTGTTGTCTTTCAAAAGTTTCCACCCGCAATCTCTGCGGGAAAATCTCCCTTTTGGCCAATTCCTACGAATTAGGCGCAACTGCTCGACTAAAGAAGACTTTGACAGCCACAGTCAAAATCTGTCTCTTAGATTAAAAGAACGAGGATACCCTCCACATATCATTAGACGGTCTATGAAAAGGGCCCGGAACACCGACAGATCCCGTTGCCTAGAAAAACAAGATAGGGCACAAGAGGACAAGATCACTTGTGTGTCCACTTTCTCGCCAATTAGCAACGACTTGCGCCGTTGCATCTTGAAAAATTGGTCTCTAATACAAACTGAGGAGTTCTTTGTACAGAAACCACGTTTTGCCTTTAAACGCATGCCCAATTTACGTGATAAACTAGTACATACATTCAAGGTTGCAAAGACACCTTCAACTACATCACAAACAACATTATGGCATTTACCGCCAGTAGCTGGGCATTTTAAATGCGGCAACTGCTCGGTATGTGAACTAACTGACAAGTCAAAATCTGTCAATTTAAATGGTTTCACCTGGTATCTCAAGAAGTTTACGAATTGTAACACACCGTGGGCCATTTATGCCATCACGTGCCCTTGCGGGCTTATATACATTGGCAAAACTAAGCGACCTATAAAACAAAGGATCTGCGAACATCGTTCATGTGTAAAAAACGCAGTGCCTGAAAAACCACTAGTGGCTCATTTTGTCAAAGCCAAACATACTGTCAAAGACATCCAGTGGGTTATACTTCAAACAGTACCACCACATCCCCGCGGAGGAGATAGAGACCGAAAATTAAGATAGCTTGAGCAAAAATGGATTTATCAACTGAATACTGTCCAAGCTGGCTTAAACATCGGGATAGAATGGAGTCTATTCCTTCACAAATGATTCACCTCTTTTGTTTGGACACAGACGCTATCCACATGCAACCAACTATTTTGTGTCAGTGTGACCATTTCAACATTTATCATATGGCCTAGTCTGCTAAAAATAAATCATGCAGTCCACCCTCATAGAGGGATCCAGGTACATGATTACTTCAGTTCCGTCAACATCCGCCTTTTGTTCATCCAAGATGGCGTCCAATTTAATCCATTCTGGTAGAACACTCACGGTCTAGTTCTCAAGCATTCAAATACGGCTTCACCTAATCTGTATCCTCCAGTGTTTCACTCAGCACTCGGCACTGTGACAGCCTGCAATCCTTCGGCATTTCATTCTGGTGTCCGAATAGGTAAGAGGACAGAACATTCACACTTTCACCAGGCCTCACACTAGCGCTTCAAGGCATTTATCGGCTTTTCCTTTTCTCTTTAAAGAAATAGCCACACGGCGCACTCTGTATTAGCTGCACCATTTCGGCCAACACCGTGTCGATCGACATCAACGAACAGGCACACCTTGGTTTGTGCATGAAGGTAATAATCGTTACCAGCATGATTGTAAAACTCTGCATGTCAATATGTAGGCCTTTTTCAATTTCTTAATCATAGGACTATCACTAAAACAAACGGATAGTCCACGAAGAATTAAAATTCAATAGCCCAAGTTGCTCACTTAGAGTTTGTGCAGTTTTTCGCACAGAATGCGATAATTAGAATACAAATAAATGTTGTTTAAACAAACAGCTAAAATTCATTTTGCCTTTTCAGTCATTCTCACTGTGATTTCCCACAGTTACTACTATCGAATTCGGTCTACATGGTCACCAAATCCGATGCCACACACAGCTACAAAGCAATTGCAAGGTTAGTGCTAACAGTTGCACGTGTACACCCATAGAGATTTTCAATTAGTTTTTAAGGTACCACTAACACGTTTTTCTGTGTTTTTGGTTTTTAGCATTACCGTTTTGCCCCTGAGATTTATCCAGTGGCCCTACAAAGTATTGTCCTGAAGACGGGTCCAGCACACGTCTCATAGCAATCTAACGTCAGCTAGAGAGTTTTTCTTTCCAACAACATCCGCTGGAACCCAGAAACACATTTCTCTGTGTCGACACAGTCAAGGACAAATAATAATAAGAACCATTGAGGATTGTCAATACCACACTTGTACTAACCTCACAACACTGTTTAAAAATTATGTTTGCAGTTGTTGTCTTTCTGGTTAGGATACACGCTGATTTTCAAACCATGTTTTTATGTTTTGTGTAAACGAAATGCATTGTTGTTTTTTTAACATGTCGAGTTTTCTCATGTACTGATTAAAATATGTTTACCTCTATCTCTGTTTCCTGTTTGGATTTATAAACCAACACGATTTGTTAACACTTGGTGCAACTAGTCACACCTAGCATGTGTGTAGGCGGGTAGCTGTATTTAGTGGCCCGCTTGTTCATACACGTTTCCAATATGTGGTGTACATCTGCAATGAAAACATTGAATAGAACAGCTGCTGAAGGGCAGCCTTGTTTTAGGCCCCATAGTTGGTATTGCTTCAGTCAGCAGCCCTTCACTGTTCAGTCTAATGTGTGTTGATGTGCCAGTATATAAGTCCTTGACTGGCTGTAAAAGATCTGGTGGACATTCTGCCACTTCCATTTTTGGCCATAGGCGTTCTCTGATGATGCTATCAAAAGCTATATAGATTTTGTGGTCTCCTCAGAGGACCTTCATTTTTAACAAGCTCATTATAACCAGATTGAGGTTACAACGTGCCCCTCTCACGAAGCCTGATTGTCTCACATCCAACTCTTCTGTTTTCTCAATCCACTCATTTAGGCATCGTAGCAGGACCGAGGCAAATATCTTTCCCACTACATCGAGTAGGGCGATAGGTATGTAGTTCGCCGGATTCATACGGTCGCCCTTCTTTAAAATTGGGATTACCACACTCTTTTTCCATGACAATGGTACATGTCCTTGGGATGCGATCCTTTCAAACAAGTAGTGGCAAAATTGGGCCCATGCTTCTGGTGCGGCTCTTAGGATTGCATTCGAGATCCCATCTGGGCCTGGAGCTCTAGATTTGATTACTCGTTTTATTATTGTCAGGATTTCATCCCGATCAAATGTTATATTTCATGGGAGTATAGTCAATTCAGGCTCAGTCGTTTCCCATGTGGTTTTGGTTTCATGTAGAGCCATAAAGTGCGACACTCAAATCCGTTCTGGAACTGGATTTGCTAGTTGCATACATGCAGGGCCATTTCCTCTGTTCAATAGTTGCCATAAGTTCATTGAGTTTTTAATCTCCCAAAGCTGTCATTATGCCTTCTGCATCACTCTAACATCTGGGATTTATGTGGCTTTATCCATTTCTGATACTTTTGTTTTCTTTTTTTATTGCGTCTACTCTCAGCTGCTGGAGCACTTATGCCACTGACTCTTGTACAGTGATAGTGCTTGTGTATAGTCAGATCCTTGTTTGTTGCACTCTATCCAGACATTCAATGTTTCTGGGAGTTTCTTAGCTTCATTTGGTTTTATGCATATGCAGGTTTGACTTGATTCGGCCTCAATTGTGTGTCGCCATATTTTTGCTACTTGGTTATTCGACATCATCAATAAAAGAATCAATGGCTCACGGTCGCTAGCAGATGTTGGAGATATCTTTAATAAGTCCACCATTCCTAACATTGCTTGAGATGTAAAAGTAGTCTAACATGGCATTCTGGACTCCATTTTTCCAGATTCTTGCACCATGTAGGTCACCTTCGATGTTACCATTTAACATGTGAAAGTGCCTAGTTTATAATGATTTTGTCCATGTTTTATTCAGGTATTTCTGCTTGATACTTTTAACGAGGTGGCCAAAATAGCTTCTTTCTCGTATGCCAAACAATAAATGTTTAGGTCACCGTCCGCATATGATAAACGCAGGCTGTGAGAAGTTAGAGTAGATGTCGTCAATCTCGGTTGCGCCTACGTTCACAAAGCCTATGCATGCAAGGTTATTTGGGTTCCAGTGTAATTTGAACAAAATAGGATGTTTGTATGACCCTTGGTCAGATTTTTTCTTCAATTTCAAAATCAAAATCTGACTAAATGCATTTGTTGAATTACCTTGACGGTATCTAAATTTGATGAGCTTCTCACGAAAATGCAAAGACCAGCTAAAGGTCTTCCCACTCTTCCCTTCAAGGCTTTATTATCATATGTAGTGAAGCCATTTAAGTACAGAGTCTCAACTAGCCAGCATTCTTGCAGGTATAAGATATTTACCAATGCTAGCGATATGAGGAGGCCTTGTAGAAGTTGTAAGTAGCCACGCGTGTTCCACGACCCAATCACCATTCTCAATTGGTCTTCATTCTTCTGGCTTTAACATTGATTGTTCCCTGACAATGTACCAGGTAGCCAGTTCCACTAGTTATTGTCTATTCCTACTATGGAATCCGAAGCTTCACTATCGCCTTCCTGAGATGTTTCTCATTGTGAGTTGTGGCCTTTAATTGTAATTTTAAAGGACCTAGTATCTCTCAGATAGACAGAAGAATGGTCTGCAGTGTCAAGGTGTCCGATGGATTTGGCCAGTCACACCAGTTCTACCTGTGCCCTTTCCCTTGGTGGTGTAAAGACCTTGATGGGGCAGTTGAAAACTGTCTCTCCTCTCTGATATCTTGTTGAGTATGTTTCGTGATGTGTTATGTCAAACCCAAGAGGACAGAAGTCATCTCGTAGCTCCAGGAGTAGGGTTGCAGGCGCCAATGATGCCATATGCAGCACAACCCTGTCATTTCCTTTCTCATTTACAAAGGCTACTGATTCTATGTCGCTGGAGAGAATTACCGGTAGCTTGGGTTCATGCATAGGCAGACACATGATGTTGTCTCAGTTGAGAATTAAGTTGTCGTCTGTTTGTAAGACTCTTTCTAGGATCACTAAGTTAGTTCTCATATTTGTAGCTGACTGCATTTTTATAGGTGGCCTAGTGTCAATGTACAAAACCTTACATTTTTCGAAGGTCAAAATGCACAGATTTGGATTTCTCTGTCTGAGTCGAATTCCTTATCATCTTTGAAAACAGGGTTTCTGATCATGATAACTTTTTGATTTTTGCAGAGATTTTCTTCCATTTCTCTTCCATTGTTAAAAATGACAGAGACGTGATGCCTGCATCGATTTCTTGTGACTTTACCGGCTTATCGCTACTTCATAGAGATCCTCTCCACTGTCCAGATCTGAGTCTTCTTGGTCATCGGCATATGTTGACAGCTCCTTTAAGAGATCATCAATTGGTTCGTATTCCAAGCATTCTGTTTCATTGAGCGTATTTGGTTCTCCCTGGTTGGTATTTTCGATGTTATTGGTTTTGCAGGTCTTCTTTTTTCCTTGGGTCATTCAAACAACTCAATTGCTTGGGACTCTTGCCGTTGGTATTTTCAAATGTTTCACGAAGCTCCTTGTGCTCGTTGTTTTCGTATTTTATGGGGCGTGAGGAGATTTTTTGTATTTTTTGTCTGCGGCAGTATTAAATCTCTCTTTCTGTTAGCAACAGTGCCTTGAGATTTCCCTGCAAATATGGAGTAGGCTGAGATCTTATCTGTTTCATGAGACTTTGGCACAGCGCCGATCTCTGGCTACATCATATTACTTCTCTTGCCAATGTCCCGAGGTCGAATTGCCATCCGTTGCAGTGCCTCTACTGGCGATTGGTGTTGTGGTACTTCTCCATTTTTTCCAGTTCCTGGAGTTGTCCTTTTATTATCGTGGACCATTCATTGGAGTCAGTGTTTCAATTTGCATAGTCTGAGTCGATGTGCTTAATTTCCTGGAATTCATTAGTGCTATCAGAATTGTCTGATCTCTTTGGGTATCCATTATATTCTCTTTCAAATAAGGCACCAGCGTGATGGTGACTGCTGATATGATGTTCGTTTGGAGCTGGGCATTGCGGGCATTTATGTCTTCCTCTTGTTTATTGTCCGCATCTTCTTGGAATCTTGAGCTTAAAATGTTTCTATTATTTCGCATCTTTGAGAATTTGATTTTGGTGGCTAGTAGCTTTCCATTGCTATCTTTCTGAAGCAGAGGTCGATGTTCCAGCTACTGAGGGATGAACTTCCAAGTCTTTCTGATCTATGCTTTGACTTGCGAAAACTGGATTTGTTGTGGCACTTGTCTTTTCCGGCACAGTCACCGGCGAGGGCTGCGAGGAAGGGGTCTGATTCCCATTCAAAATCACGTCTTTTGCTGAAATGCCAAAATTTGCTGATGGCAATGTTGGTGTATTTGATACGGAGTCCTGAGAGACATCACGGCCACCAGCATCTACTAATTGTGCCGCATGAACAAGGGCGTCCGCTTCTTGAGTAGAATAAAAGTCAATTTTACGAGGACTAAAGGCTGTTTCGCCAGCTTGTACAGACATGCTCTCTAGGTACTCAGATAGCTGAGGCTTGATGTTGTTATCCAATCTTGGTCATTGTTTTCCGGGGTGCCAATTAGGCATTACCCCTCTGATGGACCATCAATGGATTGTCCTAGCTCATTTTGGTGCGTTTTATTGCCGGGCATCCGATGTGGAGTGGGGCATGCTGCTGTTGTTATGTAGAAAAGCGGCACCTGAGGGTGAATTCCATCCGAGAGAGTCATTATGATAATCAGCTAGGGCACTTTGTACCTCTTTGCTTTTGGCTATAATGTTGTGAGCCGCTTGTTTCTGGCTTGACACAACTGGCAATGGCGATCTTATTTGATTAAAGTGCCATCTCAATGTTGGTTGATCTGCCATTGACTTCTTTTTCATATGGATTTTTGTGTTTTGTTGTTGTTCATAAGCATTTTGCGACAGAACTGTTTTTATCAGTTGGATTGCATTGGCGGTATTGGCTCCCGTCTGTTTATTTGTTGTGAGATTGATTGTACGTTATTGCTGCATAAACGTTTATCTCCTACATGTGTTTGCATAGGTTTTTGATCCATAATCTGCAGGTCTATCATGGGAGCCTCTGACGATAAATTGCTTTGATTTAAATAGTTTTCCTGCAAGCTATAGTCACCAGCTGGATCAGAGTGAGTAGCCGCCACTGTGTTTTCCGCCAACAGGTCTCCACTCAGCAGCACTGTCTCGGTGCCTTCATTACCAAAATTGGAAGGTCCAACAAGCTTCTCCAGGTCCCTGTAATTTTTGGGTTCCGCGTTGTGTTTTATTCCTTTTTGTGGGACCAAGGATCTAACTGCGGTTGTTTGCTTCAGGCGCGCGTTGCTCAAGGTATTGGGCACGCAGCTGTTTATCAGAGGCTGCTCCATTGTTTGACTGGGGAGTGTTTGATGTATTAGTCTTTTACACGGTTATGCTCGTCTAGCTGTTCCTGATGTTTAGTCGTGTAAACGTGTAGGTCAAACAAAAGGATTATATAGGTCACGCTGCTGGCTTGTGAGTGAACAATTAGTTGTTTCAAAGTGTGAGTCTAAACAGCAGATTTAAATATCTCATCAGTGTATTTGAAGTACTCACAGTTGGTCTGATGTCGTTGATGGAGTGTGCTCTTATATTTTATTTATTTTTTTCTTCCTTTTTTTTGGTCTCTTCATGTACACGAGAGCCGGAGCGGACTGCAGACTGCAACACTTTTTTGCAGCCTACTTTGCGGCCGCTCCGTGGCAAAAGACTGTTTTTGTAGGTTTTGGGAGGCGGGTCGCACAGCAGCAAGCAAGGAAAGACTGCTCCACCAGCAAACAACTCTTCCACAAGGTAGGCAGACTGCAACACTACTTTGCAGCCTACTTCGCATAGTAGTATCCTTAGATAATAGCTCTAAAGATTGCCTTTCACTCTTGGTCAAATTTTGCATTACTCTAGATGGCCTGGTGTATGCTTTATCCATGAATGTATGACTCGCCATTGTAACAGCTTCGTGAAAGGTCTCTTTTACGCTTTCTGTTGTAGTTTTCAGCGTGAACTTAGATTTGGCTCATTAGTACCTGCTTCTTGTTCCAGAGATTGTAGTAGACAGGTATTCTCTATATCCGCTATTGTGTGGTTACTTAATGGCATTATTTTTACTGTAGGTTCGCAGTTTTTTACGTTGTGTAAGAAAAATGTCTTACGTTGTAACTATCTTGTGAATTGGTCCAGGTCAATCTGACAGTCAATGAAATTGGTCCCGACTGAAGAGAGTCCTTTGTTAAGAACTGACATCTCATTTGCAGTAAGACTTCTGTTAGAAAGGTTAATCACAAGATTCGTCCCTGTCCCTTTACCTGCGGTTTCCTGGAGCCTGATCTCGTTAATCTCCTTGTTAGATGCTGCTCTACTTCTGACCCTTCACCTTCCTCCTCTCTTGCCTCTGTAGAAACTCTTCATGTTAAGATACCTTGTTCTAAGGGTTCTTGAACCTGACATGTTTGACAATTGATCTCTGATTCCCTGTCCTGTATTTTTTTATTTCCTCTAAAAAAAACGTTTCTCAGACTGGTGGCTCCCTGGATAGAAATATCATTTTATATTTCATATTTAATACGTGAGTTCTTTCATATAGCACCTAATGCAACCGAGTAACGGTCACGGCATGTAGTGCACTAGCAAGAGGTTTTGGCATCAAGGAGCACCACAATACTGAATTGTGCCTATATTAACCTCTATTAAGTACATTTTAACCATATCATTGGTACTTATTAACATTGGCGTGCCGGTGCTTTGCTACTTACAGGACTTATTGGAGGGTCTTTTTCGGAGTATAGCACATAACTACAAGAGGTGATCTTTGTGACATTGTATGATGAATATTTGAAGCTGTATTAACTTGACTTATTATTTCTCTTTGCAATTCTTTTTCTTCCCCACTCTGTATCTACATGATTACTAATTGACAACTGCTTTCAATGATGAATAGATCATTGAGTTGGTCATGTCATGCCAATAATATCAGCATTGAGAAAGACTGATGGTCGAAACACGTAGTTTGCCAGGCATCACTTTACTGGCAGTGTGTTATCAGAAATGAAATAAGCAGAAACGCCAGTGTGCATTATGTACTCAGAAGCGTTTCAGCCTTCAATGACTGTCACAGATATAAATAACAAGCATTAGCAATGCCAACAGTTTGGGCTTTTATGTAGGCATGGGAAAAGCCCTGGCCGGTAGCAGGTACAAAACGGTGTGAGTACCTGGGCACCTAATAGCAGTGCCTGACCCATGCTTAATACTTAAACACAAGCCAAAACTTTTGCCTTTGCCAGTGCTTTTTTTAAAAAAGAACTTCAGTGAAGCACATGCATAGTGCTTAGAAATCGAGTGTCTGAAGGCCGGCCTGGTTAAACCGCTTTTATTACACAAGTAGCACGTTTACTGCTCCAATTAAGTCATTAACTCTAAGAAGACTGCTTTGAAAAATCACTGGCAGGCACTTGGAATACAAAGTTTGATGGCAAGGCTTGATTAAAGTGAGCTGAAAAGGTTCCCATGGGGAAGTCTTTTGGGCGGGGAGGGGCAGTAATTGGGTGGGAATGGCCATTGGGATTAGCATGGCCATGGGCAGTCAGTGGGTGGGCAAATAACCAAACAACTACTACAAACTGTGTGTCCCTCATACGCCATTTCTCCCTGTCTGTAAACTAATGCAATAGGTTCGGCTTATAGGTGGTGCTAATATGCCACCCAATAGCCCACAATAAAAGTGTGTGTTCATTCTTATGTTCCCAACATTTACATTGGTGTGCTTTCTTCTGCTCCCCTTTCTCCTGTGTGATTTCCGAACGGGCTGAAGATGTAAGGGATAAGTTAACTACTTTAGGTCTGTCTTTGGTCAGTAAAAGCACATTTAAATTGATAGCACCGTTAGTTTGAGAAGACTGGTGCCTCCCACCACAGCACATTTTTTCAGGTCCTCATGATGTCAGTTGCCCCTCCTTCATGCCACACGCAGCACAATTTGGCAATGCATCCTTTCCAGAGACTTTCGATTTCATATGCCACTTAAAGAGCTGCTACGACCTGAAGGCCCACTCCCATCCTTCCTCCCTTTGAACAAACCACCTCTCACTTCAAAGCCCATTCTCACGAACACAGCTCACATCCTTCTTAGTGCTTAAGCCTCTATCCATATACCCCAACCTCTTGCTCAATTCGCCTACCCACTTCACCCAAGCAGCCTTACTCTTCTGCCTCTCTGCCTAACAAAAATCAAATGGACACATGAACGCCCTCCCCACGGATGTGTGAGAACATTATATGTTCTTTCACATCTGAGTGGAAAGGGTTAAAGTGCACCCGTGCTTCTTGTGAAGCAGAGACGTGAGGAAAGCCTTTTCTGAAACTAGCAGTGCATATTAGCTCATTGTGTATGTGTGCAAGGAGTGTGTATGTAATGTATGTGTGAATGAGTGAGTGTGTGTGAATGCGTGTATGATGTGTGTGGGCTGGCTGTGCATGTAAATGAGTGAGTGTATGGCAAATTAGATGTTTAAATGAGCGAGTGAATGTGTAATTGTGTGTGCGCCTATATTTAATGCTGGGCTGCTACCATGTGATACTTGGGCCCCATGCCAGACAACCCTTGGGGTAGAACAGAGGGGGCAGAGCATCAAAGTTTGCCAGGCCCATTTTTTAAAGTAGCCCCATCCCATCACCAGTTAGCGCCCCCCCCCTGAAATGTAGGTTTTGTTGCGCCCAGACCCTAGCCATTTTCTCCCCATCATCTCCCAGCATCGGGGTGGTCAAGCATAGATTGCTATATAAATATATCCTTGCAGCTTGCTCACACTGACTTCCCTCCAAGAGTTTCACGTGTAACATTCCCCTCCGTAACACAAATGCCTAAACCACTTCCCACCAAATACGTTCTTCCTTACCACCACCCAGACAACCCATCTCTTAACCCACAATCCACAATAAAGTCAATGGGCCTCATTAGGAGTTAGGCAGAAAATTGGCAGTAAATCCTCTGATGTGGATTTACCGTTACTGCTTTGCATCATGGTGGATTTTCCGCCAAATTACAACCTGGCGGGCGCACACACACACAGAACAATGGCGGTAACAGTAAATTTGCCTCGCAAAGTTTGCGATGAAAACCCTGTGGTATGACGTAAATCAGTCTATAACCTGCTGAATTACCGTTACCGCCATGACTATAAAAGGAGGTTCCACGGTGGATATTTTGAAAAACACAATCCATCAAATATCTCAAGATAGGAGTGCCATCCAGAGATCCAGCTAAAGCCAAACATGTCCAACAGCAATGGCAAATCCAGCGTGCCCGATATGAGGCAGCGGAATAAAATTCAGCGAGCAGGAGCTCACAGTGTTGGCAGCGCAAGTGGTTGCCAGCTCAGATGAGCTATATGGCCCATCTCACAGGAAGACCAGCCAACAGAGCAAAAACCACATATGGTCCGAAATCCGGGAAAAGGTGGTGGCAGGACACGTCCAACGTGACGTAGAGGACATGAAAAAGAGGTGGAATGACCTGAAGCCCAGGGTCAGGACCCTCATTGCCAATCACCGCCGGGAGACAGCTGGCAGTTGAGGTGATACAGTAGAACCCCTGCTACTGACACTGTGGGAGGAGATGGTCAGTGGGATACTGTACATGGTCGGGATCGAGGGCACAGGCACGAAAGAACTAGGAGCCAGCAGCCAAGCTGAATGTGGTGAGTACCACAGTGACACATGCAACATTGACCGCACACCCCTGCAGGCTGAAAGCAATCACCACCCATGTGAGTCACTAGGTCCCCTTGACAGCAACCAGTTCCCACCAGACACAACCCTTACACGACAGGCATGCACTGCCAACATAGCTACCATGCAACCATGAAATGTGTCCCTGCCCATGGACGCACAACAGTTGATAGATGCATTGCAGCCACATGCACCCCGGCTACCATGGCCCATGTACAGACACATCGAGGAGTACACATCTGACAACATGCCCACATTACCCCCACTCAACCCAATGCACTCCACCCACCTGACTGCACAACCAGATATTTGCCACCAACAGTCCAGATGCACCACTGTACAGAACAGCTCAGGGCCCAAATAATCCCTTTGATGCACCTTCAAATCCAGCAGGCCAACCCACACCTGACCGTCCATATGCAATGTATGCCATGTAGACAGTGGCCGATAGATGTTGCCAGCCCCCCCCCAGGAGGCACAACACACATTGCTGACAATGTATAAGTGACAGTGAATGTTGTTATCCAAAGCACATCTGCAGCAATGTGGTAACACACATGTCAATATGTCCCAACAGGAACCCAAGACACCCAGGAAATGTCCCCGTAGGCTGGACTTTCCAGGACACCAGCAACAAACACTGGCAGCAAGCAGCCAGACAAAGGCAGTTCAGGGGTTGGTAATGTGACACCCAAGAAGTGGCACCAGTCCCCCAGGCCAATGACAGACACTCCTGCCATCCCGACGGACAAGCCCATGGGGCCCACACAGACCCCAGGTGTGCAATCTGTGCCACCAAGAAGAGTCCAGGACAGTGGCACATCAGGCCCGACTGCGGACGCACAGGTGGGTCAGGGTAGGGATGCAAGCCAGGAATCAGAGCAGGCCACAGCAGGCACAGATCTAGATCAGTATGCGGGTGCCTCCCATGCATCCAGCCACCTACATTCCCCCAGCTGCAATTTTTCCCCCCGAGCCCTCACACTGCGCATCCTCTCACCACTGCACACACCACTGTCCAAGCGTGATGTCCGTGTCAGGTTGACACATTCTTACTTACATTGGGTCAGGTGTTACCTTGGGTCAGGTGTTACATTGGGTCAGGTGTTACATTGGGTCAGGTGTTACATACATTGACATATTCTCACATACATTGGGTCAGGTGTGGCACATATGTAGTAAGGAAAGGTTTTGGTGTGTTATGATTGGTTTTATTTGTGATACAGACAATTTAGCCTTAACCTTAATTGCAGCCTTTGGAAAAGACCACAAGCCAAGATGGAAGTGCTCAGCCTAAGTTTTGATTGGCTAGTGATTGTTTATAGGAAGGACAGTGAACATTCTAAACTGCCTTTCATCGTCGAAGCCCAGCTGAGAGGACGTGTGAAAAGCTGCTCCTGCTTAACTTGATCAGGGGTTTCAAGTTTCAAGCGGTCGAGCGGCTTCTTTGAATAATAAACTGGAAAAGAGTTTGGATTTCGTTTTGGACACAGGACAGGAGTGAGAAGATTCCATTTTCAGTGAGAAGAACTTTTCTAAGACTCATTCAAGAGATAAGTGTTTTCTAGTAATTTCTAAGTGGAAGACAACTTAAATACAGAACTATCTTAGTCTTATGTAATTTTGTGAAAAGTTAATTTAATTGAAAAGATTCACGAGCGCGAGCATGTTCATTTTATACACGCAAAACTGTAATGCGCGCGCATGTTTTCATAAGCTACGTGACTCTTCAGAGCTACCGCACGTTTGAGCCGTTAAATAAAGCATCAGCGCGTGTGCAAGTGTTTTCTACGTGAATCAACAGCGCGTGTGCGTGTGTTTGCTACAGGAATTAATCGCGCGTGTGTGAAAATATTGCTATGTAGATCAACAGCGCGAGTATGTGTGTTAGCCAAGGAATTCCACCATGCGAGCACGTGTTTTCTGCTACGTGGAACTATAGCGCGTGTACGCGTTTACTGCTACGTGGAACTAAAGCGCGTGGGCATGTTTTCTGCTACGTGGAACTATAGCACGTGTACTACGTGGAACTAAAGCGCATGTACGTGTTTTCTGCTACGTGGATCTATAGCGCGTGTATGTGTTTTCTGCTACGTGGAACTAAAGCGCGTGTACGTGTTTTCTGCTACATGGAACAATTGCGCGTGTGCGTGTTTTATGCTACGTGGAATTTAAGCGCGCAAGCGTGTATTTTACTACATGAATTCCCTTCGCAAGTTTCAAGCTCATCATCATTAAGAGACTAATCTTAGCATACAAAAACTTTACCAGATTGGATTTCGTTGGAACTTCCCTTACTTCATCTTAAACTTAAAAAGTTTGTAAAGTTAAAAGAAGATTAAGAAGTTACAGGAAAAGACTGCTAAAGCATTCAAGGACCTATCTAAGAAGGCTGAATGATCATTAAGTTTTCCTGGTAACTAGTAAGGAAGTCTTATCTACTAAATCACTTCTCGGGGCATTTTCAGGAGAAGTATCAGGTATGGTCTTTAAAACTATTTAGTAAAGGATATAGTTTATAAGGTCAGTGACCCAATGAGTAATTGTGGTGTTGTATATGCTTATGTCTCAAGTACAGGTGAAGAACCAGCTAGTCAATAGCATCAGCCTGGTGTTTGTTATTTTATCCACTTTTCCCCCTTTCCCCATGAAGTGTGGTAAACTGAGCTGAAGAAAATCTGGAGCTCTGAGTGCTACATTTTAGGTGGATTGTCCGGGGGTTCAGCAGCTTCCGCAGACGCAAGATCAGAATCTCAGCCTGACAGACCGCCGTGCCCTGCACTATGCAGAGGATTCACCAGACAATCAGGGCAGGGACACTCAGCGTCATGACCAGCACGAGGAACATGTGCAAATGCTAACACCACCAGCAGTGCCTGCCCCAATACAGCAGGCCATATGGGACCGTCTGGACTGGATGGAACAGAGGCAGGCAGAAATGCGCAACATAGCTCAGGAACACTTGGGTCATGCCGAGGCCATGCATGACTGCATCCAGGGGGTCCTCAAGGCGGTTGTCACGGTCAATCGACAATCTATGCAAGAGCACAGTCACATGCAATGCAAGCCTGTGTCTCACCAGCCAGAGTGTCAGGGAACTGGCTGAACAAATGTTCTCGTCACATGAGACCATGGCCAGAACCATACATCTGAGCCTAGAACATCTACGGGGGAGCATGCAGTGGAGCTCACAGTCCGACACGACTACTGAGAGGTCAAAGCAGAGCATCCCACCTAGGCACTCACAACGACGTACCGCAAATCCTGACAGGCCAACAGACAAGGGAGATAAGCGCAAGCACTAATGCGAGTGGTAGTTGTAGTTGGGGATGGGGGTAGGTGGTGGTTGTTGGTGAGGGTGGCGGGTGGTGGTTGTTGTTGGGGGTGGGGCGTGGTTGTAGTAGGGCATGTTGTTGAATTATTGCCAGTATTAAACACACTAGAATCTTCTTGATATGATATGATATGATAGGCTATTTATAACGCACTTAATACCCAGAGGTTTCTAAGCACAGACCCGGGGATTGAACCTGTGTTGCTCCGTGTCGTCTTGCTTCCAAGGCGAGCACGTTGCCGCTGAGCTATCCTCATGTTGGTAGTTTCAATTTAATGCAATTTAGACAGATGCATTCATTGCATGCATGGGTGTCATGTCTCTGGTGTAAAAAGTAGTTTTCTATGAGCTCATGGCGGACAATCCGCCCTTCCGTTGCTTCCACACATAGCGCCTGGGGTGCCTGGTCCACTCCTGCAGCTTCTTCCTCATCAGGGGTAGGGGGGTTCATTGTCCTCATGTGTGGGCATTGCCACATTCCTGCGTATGCACATGTTGTGCAGCATGGCGCAGACCACTATTATTTTCCCTACTTTTTTGGCACTGTACATCAGTGCACCACCTGTGTGATGTAGGCACCTGAACCGGAATTTCAGAAGGCCAAATGTCCTCTCAATGCAAGATCGTGTTCTCCTCTGTGCATCATTATAGGTCATCTCCTGTGGTGTGGCAGGGTTTCGCATTGGGGTCATTAGCCATGGTAACTGCGGATATTCAGCGTCACCTGCATTAGTACTCCAGAATACTGTCATTAATACAGTGAATGCACCTTAAGTATTGAGCCAGAGCTAAACCAGTGGAGTTCTCACTTATAAAGGGACAATCGAAAGAGCAGTGCACATGTGCGTTAATTGACATTTGTTTATAATATTAGTTTTATATTGGGGACATCCAGGACTACACACAAGTTCCAAAATGAAAAGTCAAATGTATGGTGTAATGACAGCTTCATCCTGTGGCAGCGGATTCTGAAGACTTATTCAACCTGTAGAGAAAGAGATAAAAGTTGCCATGATAGCCATAATGCCATGTACAAATGGCAACTGGAGCTGCACAAGTAGTGCAAAGATGTACCTTTTCATTCAATGTTACATTTTGACAGGTGGCCCACGCCCATTTCTGGTCTTAGCCCTGCCCCCTTTTCTTAGACCCTCCACTTTGATATACATATATCATATACATTTGATAAGATCCCCAATTCTTTTATATACATTTTCTAGACTTCCAATAATTTTAATGTACGTTTTATATACATTTTATATACATGTTGCATACATTTGATATATATTTTATATATTTTAATACACATTGTATATGATTTTTAATACACATTGTATATGATTTTTATATAATTTTTATATAATGTATTTCAATTTGATATACATTTTATATACATTGCGCAAACTATAAATAGGTCTGGGGTGGTTCTAAGACCATGATGCTATTAGGGCAAGGGCTTATAATGAGGCTAGATAGCTTTTGTGGTAGGCCTGGAAAACGCGTGCGCTCTTCCTGCTTCCCAGGGGCTATCCAGCGTGGTATCCAGGAAACAACAATTATGAACTGCTACATTTACGGCAAGGAGAAAACAACCCCTGGAAGTCCCAGTCATACCAAAGATAGTTATGCATCTGATTGTTTTATGTTATATGATGGGATGGAAGATGCTCAGGATTTGATTGCTGACTGTGGAGCTGGGGAGTTCTGGGATGATAATGACGTGGTTTTGGAGCAGCTGCTGGTCGCAGTGCCTGGGCCACCATCCGTGGCCGGTGTGAGCTCTGAAGATAATGGGACTTTGGCAGTGCTTAACTTGTGCCAGTGTTTGGCGGTGGCCAACATCGTTACAGTTATTTCGGCACCGGCACTCATTCTGCCCAGGGGATGAAGGCAATGCATTCATCAAAGAAAGTTATCACGAAAGGGTTAACTTTCTGTGATCAATGCAATCACTTGTTGAGGCCATGCTCAGGGTGGGATTGGCCCATCGGCCATACCGAGGCCGGGCGAAATCGAACGAGGGGCGAGGTGCCAGTTTAAAGCCCACGCCTGGGGCGGGTTTTTTAGTGCACCATGGTGTCTCGCGCCGACGAAGGGGGGCCTACTCTGATCATGTTTGCTCTGCATGATCACAGTAGGCAGGGCCTGCAGGCATGGAGTCGGCGTGAGACACCATGGCGGCAGTTGAACTTTGCAAGTGAAGTGTTACTTTTTTACAAAACACTGGGAGGGGCAGCCCGCTCCCCGTGTTTTGTAAAAAAGTAACACTTCACTTGCAAAGTTAGGGTTGGGGCCATGGTGCCTCCCTGTTGACTCCGCAGCTGCAGACAGTGCTGCGTCAGCTCGCTGCAGCAGCGCCCCCGGCGTTTCCTGCAACTGCTCTTTGGTGTCCACTGCCCGGTCCATGTCAGAAGACCTGGTGGTGGGTCCGCGCACGTAACTTTAAGGTATGTTGCCATGCGCATTTCGTGCCTTCATATTTTGTATCTGCATGTTGTTTGCGAACGTACGTGTTTCCTGTGTCCCCATGCCTACCCAAAATCCAACTCTGTTGGCTGCCACAATGCTCATTTCTCCTACAGTGAAGGGAAGCGCTGGTGTTGCCCTTCATTACTATTTTAAAAAATGCATCAGGGACCCCTTTTAATTGACTTGTTTCCGCCTCCTGGATGGGCGTAAGAAATAGGCAGTCTTTTCTTGTGGCATTGCACCTCATAGGCTCATACATGGTATTTAATTTCAGTATTTGGAGTCCAACCAGCCATAAACACCCGAGTAATGTGGCAGGCGGTCCTTGTATAGCACCTTAGTTTGTTACCGTAAGTGGCAAGGCTGTACGAGGAGCTATATGTATTACAACATTGTCACACTACATTCAGCCCGGAGGCTTTGGTACTTAACAAATAAAGCCGTATTAAAAAATCATTTTTCTTCACTATAATGTAGACAATTTTCAACTGTATTTAAAACATGGGTCTTGTGAAATTGTAAGCGCTGCTCCTAACTGTAGTTTCTCCAGCATTGGATCTTTCATAGATTCAGATGCTTGAATATTCCCCGTCGTCAGACTGGGAATCCTCGGTGATAAATTAAATAATAATAATAATAATAACATTTTTTTTTTAAACTATATATATATATATATATATATTTATATATATACACTGCCACCTAGCAGTGCATGTACATAGCCCATTATAGCCTATGAGCCACTTCATTGTGTATTCCCTCCACCTCACTTTGGTCCTTTATGGACCCAGCCAATGAGGTGGCAGGGCTTAAGCTCCGCCCCCGGCAGCCATCTTCAGATTTTTCACCGCAGTCTATCAGACACAGGGAATCCTCAAGCTCTCTGAGCTTTCTCAAATTCTTTCTACTTTTGTGTGGAATATATTTGTAAAATATATTCCATCTTGTTCCCCTTCTTAGGGGCTTTCTTTCCAATTAACCTTGGTGGCAAAACTTGTTGTTTTCCTCTCAAAATCGTCGACTGAACTTCTCTTCAGAAATGGAGGCACCTCAGGCTGTCAGGAAGCCTTCCCTGTTCAGGGACTGCACGAGGTGCAAGAAGAAATTGGTTTACTACAAGGACCCTCACGAGCATTGCATTTATTGTCTGTACCCACATGACATTAAAAAATGCGAGATTTGTAAAACCTTTTCCACCAAGACCCTTCATGACAGGCATAGAAGACTCCTTTCATACCTGGAATCCAGGGATCAATCTTCGGACGAAGAGTCTGTCAGAACAGCTCCTGTCCAATCCAGCATTCCATCTGAGAGGCAAACTTCAAAGAGAAGGGCCTCTTCAGTGGAAAGGGGTTCCTCTCCCAAATCCAAAAAGAGGAAGCTGGAATTGATACCCTTTCTGCCTCCAGTTGACCTATCAAGCCAGAAAAAGTCAGCAAAATCTGCCTCCAGAGGTAAGGAGGAGTTTGCAAAGAACGGGGGTAAACCACCCACGAATGAAGGGAAAGGTAAAGGCCCGTCATCGGCCATACCGTCGACGAAACCAGCATCGACGACGACGACGCTTAAGACATCGTCGACAGTTAGATCATCGTCATCGGACATGTCGACTGCGAAGCAATCGTCGACGAGCAAGAAACACCACTCGTCACGAAGCATTCCTCCATGACGCAGTCGTCCACGGAACACACTCCACATTCGTCAACGAAGCCCTCGTCGACGGGAAAAGGTCAGTCGTCGACGACGAATCCCTCGTCGACGGGAAAATCTCAGTCGTCGACGGGAAAAGCTCAGTCGACAGCGAAGCCTCTGTCGACGGGACAATCTCTGTCGTCGACGGGAGCGAAGCCTTCGTCGACGGGACAATCTCAGTCGTCGACGGGAAAATCTCAGTCGGCGGCGAAGCCCTCGTCGACGGGAAAATCTCAGTCGTCGACGAGGATAACATCATCCATAACGCCTTCAGAGGCACCACAAATTTCGGCAGTTACAGAGGAATTACTGCCTCTCACTCTTGAAGCTCCTGTCATTACAAGCAATATCATTGAGAAGAATACTGTAACTGAACCTCCGGTGCAGCAATTTTCACCTTTGGGGCACATGGCAGAACTTCCGGATATAATTCTTCAGGAAGAATTCTCTGATGCGGAAGTGGTGGAAGAGTCCATCGGTCCCTTACCGAAACAATACAGCCCTCCTTGGCACCCGTAATGTTGGCGCTGAAAGCCTTCCTACCGGTTATAGCTGGTCAAGTTCTTACGGTCCAGACAGACAACACGACCTCCATGCACTATACAAAGAAGCAGGGAGGCACGAGGTATCGGATTCTGTCGCAAGAAGCCCAACAGCTATGGGCATGGGCCTTGCGCTACGGGATACAGATCAGGGCAGAGCACCTTCCAGGAGTAGACAATGTCCTAGTGGACAGATTAAGCAGAGAAAACACAGCGTCACACGAGTGGGAGTTGGACGACAGAGAAACCCGACGGATATTTGCCTTATGGGGCCATCCGCAGATCGACCTTTTTGCCACCAGGAACAACAAAAAATGCAAGAGATTTGCGTCAAGATACCCCGAGCACCAATTGCTGGGAGACGCGTTCTCAGTGGATTGGTCGGAGAAGCTCCTCTACACCTTCCCACCCATTCCCCTCATGTCGAGGGTACTTCGCAGGTTGAAAGAACAGGATTGTTCCTTGATTCTTATTGCACCCGATTGGGCACGGCAAGTCTGGTACTCGACGCTGAGACATCTATCCTGCAAAACCCCGATTCGTCTCAAATCGCATCAATATCTACTGACACAACAGAACCACAAGGTCCTCCACCACGACCCGAGGAGCCTGTCCCTCAAAGCATGGTTCCTGAGCAGCGTAGACTGATGCACCTAAAGTTACCATCAGAATGCTGGGATATCATCAGGGCCGCTAGAGCCCCGTCCACTCAGCTCAGCTACACCAGAAAATGGACCAGGTTTTCCAAATGGTGCGAGACCTCTGCGATCGATACCCTCACGGCCTCGGTTGATCAAATTCTGCCTTACTTGTTGCACCTGGCTAAATCAGGGCTCTCACTGTCCTCTATCAAGGTCCATCTGTCAGCCATAGCGGCCTACACAGTAACCGCGGAGACGCAAGCCTTACTCTCCTTACCAGCGATCAAGATCTTCCTGAAAGGACTGATGCGTACTTATCCGCCTACACCTACACCAGTTCCGGACTGGAGCCTCAACACCGTCTTAACAGCCCTCATGCAACCTCCCTTCGAGCCCATACATAGATGCGATATGAAATTCTTGTCCTGGAAGACATCCTTCCTCGTAGCCATCACATCGGCCAGAAGGATCAGTGAGTTGCAAGCTTTGTCTTCGGAACCTCCGTTTACCTTGTTCCAGAAGGACCGCGTCATCTTAAGGCCTCACCCGAAGTTCCTCCCCAAGGTACTTTCGGAGATGTCCTTCACTGAGCGCATTGTTTTACCAACCTTCTTCCAGAATCACGCTTCGGAAGCGGAAAGGACATTACACTCTCTAGACGTTTCTAGGGTGTTGAAGTTTTACTTGCAAAGAACCAAGGAGTTCCGCTCCTCAAACCGGCTATTCATTTCCTTCTCTGGCCGTACCAAGGGCCAACATATATCCAAACAAAGCCTGGCACGCTGGGTATCGTCCTGCATCACCCACTGTCATCAGTTGAAAGGCGACCCTTTAACTAGACCGCCGTCTGCGCACTCCACCAGAGGAAGGGCGGCATCAACAGCATTCCACGCAGGGGTGGCCTTGAAAGACATATGCAGAGCCGCCACGTGGAGCACTCTGCATACTTTCGCGAAACACTACTGCCTGACTGAAGATACCAACAAAGAAACTGCAGTTAGACAGGCAGTGCTCCGCCATCTCTTTGTATAAGGTAGGACCAGCCTCCTTTCCCACCTTTCCCGAAGTATGTAACGGTTGTGTTGCTGCATGGTAAAGGTTTGATCAGAAATATGTTTTTCTGTAATTATGCATATCTGTTTATAATGGTGGCATGTTTTAACTGCTTGGTATTCTATTCAAGCATCTGAATCTATGAAAGATCCAATGCTGGAGAAGTCTTAGTTACTTACCTGTAACTGTATTTCTCCAGCATTGGTATCTTTCATAGATTCACATGCGCCCGCCCGCCTCCCCTGAGAGGCTGCTCCTATGCTCGGCATCCATCATACTGTAATCTCTACGGTTCAAAATCTGAAGATGGCTGCCGGGGGCGGAGCTTAAGCCCTGCCACCTCATTGGCTGGGTCCATAAAGGACCAAAGTGAGGTGGAGGGAATACACAATGAAGTGGCTCATAGGCTATAATGGGCTATGTACATACACTGCTAGGTGGCAGTGTATATATATATATATATATATATATATATATATATATATATATATATTTTTAAAAAAAATTATTATTATTTAATTTATCACCGAGGATTCCCAGTCTGACGGCGGGGAATATTCAAGCATGTGAATCTATGAAAGATACCAATGCTGGAGAAATACAGTTACAGGTAAGTAACTAAGACTTCGCACCATCCCGGTCTGCTCTGTGGCCTTGAATTATTCTGCGGTTTCCTAGGATGTCGGTGTTAAGAGGCACCACCAATAGAATACAGACTCCTCACATCACCCACACACCTTTTGAGCCCACCTACTTACTCACCTCACCTTTCCGCGCCCCAGCTGGATAACACACACACAAACGTTCAGCGACTCAGCCTTTTATCCATTTTCCAGGCAAGGGCGGACTCGTTTGAATTTCCCTAACAGGTCTCTCTAATTTGCCAAAGCTCAGCATATAGATACCACCTTTTTGGTATGGAGCAACACGTTGAAAGTCCCCATACCCCCCTCCTCCCGCGGATGGCACCCATCTATCAGATTTCACAGCTGGGAGATGTTGAAGATTTTAATCAGTTTACCTAACGTTAATATGGATTGCTAAGGTGGCCCTCGCCTCGCCCGGGAGCCCCGGCCTGTAGGAATGCCCATCCGTCTCTGGGCGACAAATGCCCCCTCTCCCCCAATCTGAAGAGTTTGGTGGAGAAGGGGACGGATTAGACTGGGCCTACAATTAACATTGGGCTGAATCGGAGAAGATACGACAATGCTGTGTTCCTATGTATTTTGCTTTTCGCAAGTTGCAGTAATAGCATGTTTTTTTTTCTGCCATTGTCTCTGTTACAATCATCACAGAGATTCCATCTCGGTGTCTTCGGTCACATGACAACATTCTTGTTCCTAAAAACTTGTGTACAGTTGACCATAGCACATCAAGTGGCCATTAACTTCAATGGCCCACATTTAATGCTTTGTTGTAATGTGTCAACCTTTCCCATCTCCTTGGAAGGCTGTTCAGGATGTTTGTTTGCATGTATGAGGTAACGAGTGCTCAGAGTATGGGATGTCCTAGGAGTGCACTGCTTTCCCTATTTTGACAACCTCTAAAGCCTGAAAGTAGTTCCACGCAGGCTTGACATGGGGCCAACTTTGCACCAAACCTGCAGATGAACTTAACTGGTCTGCTGTTAAATCTCAGTTACCAGTTTAATGGTATCCACTACCGAATAATTGTTCATTTTACTAGCTGATATGATATCTGGGTTGAGCGCTCGCTGCTGCAATGTGTGTGTGATCAGTAGGTTGCAGTTTCGAATCCCAGCAAGGCCATCTCAGCCTTTCATCCTTCTGAGGTCGATAAATGAGTACCAACACAGGTTGGGAGATACTGTATGCATATTTGTTCTATAAAAAAGAGCTTAAGTGTAAGTCCTATATAATACCATTATCATTTGGCCTTGGATGTCTGCTTGCATTCACAGTAATTTGACAATATGGATCTATACACTAAGATATTAATGATACATATGGCGATCCATTCTTGTATGAAATGTATATCACATTAGTGAAATCATAACCATATTTTTCGTAGTGTACTTAGTAAGCATTTAGCAGAGCCCCGTTTCCCAACTGCCTGATGAACGGTCTGAAATTGTGTTCCATTTTTAGGTTGGGCTATTAGGTGGTGCACTTATAAGCAAAACCATTGTATTAGAGTACAGATAGGGAGAACTGGCATATGAGGAGGCACACACAGCTTGAAGGTGTTGTTTGGTTATTTGCCCACCCATTAACTGCCCAGTGCCCATATCCATTCTAATCCCTAAAGCCATTCCCACCCTGTTCCTTCCCCTGCTGCCCAAAAACATCACCTCATTGGAACTCTTTGAGCTTGCTTTATGGCAGCCTCACCATCACACTTTGCACTTGAAGCGCCTGCCAGTTCTTCTTAGAGTTAATGACTTAATTGACGCTGTAGGCGTGCTACTGGTGTAATAAAAATGTGTTAACCAGATTTGCCTTCAGCCACTTGATTTATAAGCATTATGCATGTCCTTCACTGAAGTCCTGTTAAAAACAAGTAATGGCAAAGCTAACAGTTTTGGCTTTTCTATAAGTATTAGGCATTTGCCAGACACTACTATTAGATGCCCTGCCCAGGTATTTGCACCATGTTTCACCTGCTACCATCTGTAGCCAGGTCATACCACTACGGCAGTGCCTGGCAAGTGCCTTTCCTATGCCTACAGAAAAGCCCAAACTGTTGGCATTGCCAATGATTTTTACCCATGGGGTGAAGCTGACCTGACTCTCTGTGACAATGCTAACATGTAAATCGATGGGCCCATATGGAAACATAAAAGCAGAAAGAAGATGTTACACAAGCTACTAATCAGCAGGGGGAAACACTGGAACACGTGTGGCAGCTAAAATAATTGTAGGTAATTAGGAGGCATAGATTTTATTGGGTTGCTTATGGAGCTGCCAATCAAATGCCCAGATGCTTTAGTTTCTGGATAACTTCCACCTTTAACTTCTGCGTAACAGTGGGACCTTTATTGTCAGGCAGTGAAGTGTGCATGGTGCCTGTCTTGCTTTTTATGTGCAAGGCGGCACTACGGGTGTTGAGGCAGAAGACAAGAGGGCTATCCTGAACATAACCTCCACTTCAATATGAATAGGAAACCTACATAGAAAAGACATGTAGTGGCTAGTGGCCATATCCTAGGTCATAGCACGGGATGTCAAGGTGGGGAAGGGGTCTGCTCAGGATCACACACCTTGGCTCAAATAGTTGGATTTCAAGGTCTACAGTTATGTCTTGTAGAGTTTTACTTACAAAAAACCCACATTTCTAAATAAAGCCACATGACAGCATGTAATTCCTTATAGCAACATCTTAAGCCAAAAGAATATCGTTGAGGTTTTAATGTTAAACTATAACTCCCAGAATGCAAGTTAATGCCAACCTGAAAAATCTAGTTAATCCCACAGTACTTTCAGTGATTTAAAACGTAATAAAATAAGTTGTTAAATAAACAAAGATAGATTTGTGTGCTCCTTCCGCATCCATCCCACTACTAGCCTGCGCCAGCAGTTGCTGCAGCGCCAAACATGTGACATGGAGCAGCAGCAGCAATGTGATGGGCTGTTGGTGAGCCGATCCAGTGCTAGCACTGAACCGACCCGGGCCGCGCGCCCGCATTGCGGGCGGTGCCTGCTGTTCCCAACCCCGGCATTAGGGGGCCAAGATTTTTTGGGCCCTGGCACTTATTTTTTTTATAAATTAAGCACTGGACTTTGGGAAAAACAGGAGCCCATTTGCGGGAGTGAGGAGAGCCAAGCTGTAACAGAGACTATCAATATTTACCTTGTTTGCTGTTCAAACCAAATTGAAAACCCGGCGATTGCGATAACAGCCTCTGTAAGGAATGTATCTTGCTAATGGAGACAGATAGCGTTAAAGACGATTCGGAGAGAGTCTCTCCCCCGCACTGATATCCTAGCTATCCAGGGTTTTACAGCCATAGTGGCAGGAGCATGTTTAAAAAAAAAAACTTTGACAGATGGTGCTACGTGCATAAAATTGATGATCCCCAACAGGAGGCTCACGAATTTGTGGAAATATCTTACTCGGGTAATTCACTACGTAAAAATGTTATGTGTTGAGCCCTAAACGCCCTGTATAAATAATGCAGTTGATGCAGCTGCTAACACAGCTAGGGGTTGTGTAAGGGACAGAGCAAAGCATGTCTAAAACATTTTGGGCTTTGGAATCAGTGAATTATCCCCTTTTGAAAACTAAGCAGTTTAGACGTATATGTCCGATGTGTGCTAGAAGCAGCGTTGAAAAAGCGGTACACAAGTGGGAGGGGATAAAGTATATCAAAGACAGTATGGTAGAGCAACGTGCATCAGGCCCCATAAACTGACCTACGAAGATTGAGACCGTAGATATTCGACATATATCTACGCTTACTTGTAGGAAATAAAAAATGAAAGCCTAATGGCATGTCGACATGTTTGCTTTTCGACGCGGTGGAAGGAATTGTGTCTATGCAGTAATTGCATGTACTACGGACTCTGCAGCCTGATTGATCTTCATAGAACATTTGACAAATCCAAACTATTCAATGTGAATACAAAATGTGAATAAAAATTGATGTTTTAAATCTTAATAGAAATCTGTTGTTTATAAAACCTAGTGTATGTATACAACGTCATCACTGGCTATATATATATATTAATGATAAAAATAAAACCTAGTTGCGTCTTTATGTTCAGCAGTTATGGGGTCAACATGTCTGGCGTAAAACTGTCCAAAATATATTACAACAAAGTATTACGAAGGGTGTTGGTAGTTATGGAGGAGTTGAAAGCCTGTATCATAAACTTAGAATGGATGGTGATACAGTGTCAAGGAGCGCTGTGAAGATGTGGCTTTCAGAGCAGGAGAACTACACACTGCACAAGCCGGCCCGAGAACATTTTAAACAGCAAATTACCATGGTAGCTGATATCAATCAACAATGGCAGGCAGATATGGATTTGAGCCAGTTCCGCAGAGACAACAATGGTTTCCACTATATTCTAGCCATCATCGACGTCTTATAAAAATACACCTGTGTTGAGGCTTTAAAGAACAAGACGGGTCACAGCATAGCAATGGCTTGTACACACATATTTAATAAAGGCTGAGCTCCCGTTAAACTACAGACGGACGCCGGTAAGGAGTTTTTAAATAAACTGCTACAGAGTCTTCTAAAACAACAAGGGGTGCATCACTACATAATACACAAAGTTACAGCCAAAGTTGTACACGCACCTTTAATAAATTGCTATGTGGTTTCTTTATGGCTAAAAACACCCGTAGATATGTGGAGGTGTTACCAACATGTATAAATGTGTATAACAACACACATCATAGATCAACCCCACTACTGCAAAACCCCAGAATTCCTTGAAGGTCTGGAAAAACTGTACAGTGAAAGACTTTTTAAAAAGGAGACATGAATGCCCCTTAAAAAGGGGTTCATGTGCGGATCTTGAGACACAAGGCTGTCTTTACAAAGGGGTATGAGCGGAACTGCAGCAACACAATATTTATCATAGAGGGAGGCACTCAGCGGGAGGGTCTTTATATATACAGACTAATTGATTATTTGCAGGAGGCTGCTCCAGGTCTTTTTTACACAGAGGAGATCCAGAAAGTCAGTAAAGAGCAACAACAGGTTTATTTAATAGAAAAAGTCATAAAGAGTAAAGGTCGTGGAGCTAGGAAACAATATCTAGTCAAATGGCTACGGTGGCATGACAAATTCAACAGTTGGGTGGACGCCAGAGCTCTAGAGGGCACGGGTGTATAACGGGAGTGGAATGGAGTCTACACCTTTTTACATTATGCTCCCCAGCTTTGCTTCAGCTGAGACATTACCAGGGAGCAAAATGTCCAACTTCACTGTGAAGCTGGCAAAACCCATACATTTTGAGGGACAATAGACTGTGGTGCTCACTGAAGTTCAATATGTCCCCGCTTGGGATACTTTAGGCGAAGGGGAAGCCACATTTATCATAAAACGAACAAACCCTCTGAGGCTCTGGATGGGACAGTTCACCCGGGTGTTACCAAAATATACAGGAACTTGTCAGAGTGTTCAACAAAGCCATATCAATCATACCAGAGTATGGTGATACGACGTTATAGCTAGACCCTCATAAGCAGAACGTTTTTCTGTAGGTTTTTAACAACGTGGAGACTGCGTAACATACTGGGAACCGTGCAACACAATAGTGAAGATGAACCACAGGACAATACCTGCACCGATATAAATGTTTTTTTAATATTTTTTACAGATTCCTGCTTTACAGCAATATCGCGGAATATCTAAGGGTGGGGTATAGCTGCACCTCGCTACTTAGAACCATGGAGAATAAAGGGAACAATAACGATATTGTGAGCTTTCAAGACAACAAACCCGATTACATCCTTGTGTGTAAAAACCATTTTGACACCATCAACATACAGATAAGAAACAACCAAGGTCAGTTTGCATCATTTAAATATGGAAAATCTGGCTCCGGCTGCACCTCACACTACTCCGGCTGAAAGACTAATAAAACAGCATTATCATAGCCATGGTGAAGAAATATGCAGACTCTGCGACTATATGGAATATTACCTGAATGAGGCTGGTTATGGCGATCAGCCATATTTTGGCAGGATCCCCGTAATGTATGGAGCGTGGCTCGACAGTATATTTATAAGTCTCTTCAGAAGTGCAATGCCCTTCTTACATCACAGCTTAGATTAGCTAAACTGCACATGAAAACGGTGGCCACCAATACTGCAAAAGACATCATGGGCAGTGTGACAACAGCAGTTGCTGAGCGTCTCGCCAAACAAAAAAAGGAGGGCCAGGACGGAGCAGAATTCATTATAGACCACTTAGGAGGGTTAAGAGGAAGAATTGAGAGCCCCATCTGCGTGGCCCTCTGAAACCACCAATAAAAGCAGATTGAAGGCCCCACGTGGACAGCCGATGAAGAAGAAGCGAGTTACCTCTAAAAGACAGAAGGGCTGTGATATCTTTTAAAGAACAGTTGCCTTCTTACACAGAGCCTCAGGGGAGTGTGTGAAATCAGAGCTCGATCTCTTCAGTGTACCCCCCACCTGGACCGGCATCGATTAACAGTTTTTTCATGGTGGTTTTGCTGCTGACGGCTCTATCGTCAACTGGCCCCGATACAATTCTTTGTATCAGAGTCACTGGATTAAAGCGCTATATAAACACAATAAATACAAAATAAATACAAACTGACATGTATATGGATTTGAACGACACGCTGCTGCATCTAACCTGTAAAATAACAGAGGCGGACGGGATCAACAATGCGGCTTCCGCACGCATGACCACAATCGCCTATCCCATCACCACCATGTTCAACCAGGTGGACATGATGTTGGGTGATCGAATGATGATGCAGAGTGATCATATGTATGCCTACAGGGCTTGTATAGAGAGCCTATTAAATTATGGCAATGATAACCTGGATAAGCAGCTCTAGGAAGGACTCTTTTACTGCAACAAAGTGTCAAATTCGACTTTCTCAGCTTGTGGGAAACTCACATCCAGAACTCCGTCCTCCTCACCTGAATCTTCGGGCGTAGATTCCAGTTTTCAACCTTTCTTTTTGTGCCCCTTGAGTTTCTTTTTTGAGAAGAGATATGGCCTCCCTCGGGTGGAAGCCACTCTGATACCTTGATGAGAAAGGAGTACAGAGGACCCCCTCCTGAGAGCGCCAGCGAGAGGAAAAAGCCAGAGGCTAAAAAAAACCTCTCACCTGGTTGGTATTGGGAGAATTCTTGTAGTGAAGAGCTCAAAGTTAGGTGCAGTCTCTGAAGACTGGTATGGAGTGGATAGTCAACATTCTTGGTCCAGCGTAGAAGCAGAGAAATGGCAGAGCATCCAGGAAAAAAGAAAGCAGCTCACTACTTCCAAGATGGACAGGTAAGTCTATCCAAGGACCTGGCGGCAGGTAAGGACTCCAATAGACCGTTCTGTCCCAGAGCGGAACCGGAACACAAACAGGAGGAAATGGAAGGGTTACTGAAGCAGGAAAGAGACGAAGAGCCACGAAGAAGAAGAAGATAACCGCGGCAACAGAAAGCCAGAGAAATCAGAGATGTACCAAGTGCTACAGAAAAAGGTAGGAGAGGAAATAAAGAGGTGGAGCAAGAGAATGAGCGCTAGGACAGAGGTAAGGAAGAGCGAAGGAAAGGCTAAGAGGGGCAGAACCAGCCAGAGCCAAGCCGCGAAAAAGCAGAATCAACACAGGCAGAATACTAAGGGAGAAACGGAAAGCGAGAAGGAAACAAGAAGAAGTACCAAGGCTGGGAGAGCGGGACGAAACCCAATAATGCAAGCAGGACTTAGAAGGCAGCAAAGGCAGAAAGGGACAGCTAATCACACGAAGCAGTACTAGCATGTAAACCCAGAGCAAAGTGAAGGGTTGCAACGCGCCGAGTGAAAAAGTCGTCGGGGTTAAATACGGAATAGAAAACAGAAAGACAGAAAAGACTAGCACGGAGAACAGGAAATGCATAGAAGAGGATGGAACAATCAAATGGCGTTGGAGTTGCCAGCGGCCTCATAGACACCAAATGGGCAGGCATGAGTAGCGCATGACAGTATGGCCCTTCCCAAGGGGCACCCCTCCAGGCTTGCCAGGGTGGTTCCAATGAAACTTCTGTACCAGTCGGAGCGCATGTATAGGCGAAACGGGCTCCCAGGAATCTTCATCTGGGGGTATCCTTTCCAGTGTACCAAATACTTGATTCAACCTCTTCTGTATCTTTAATCCCGGATGGTGGACACTTCAAACTCCTCTGCTGTCTGGTCATCCACAATGAGCGCTCTTGGGATAGGACGATGGTAAGGGTCTTCCTGATATCTTTTTAGCAAGGGGGTATGAAATACAGGATGTATGTGTTTCATATGTTTCGGCAATTGTAGGCGGTAAGAGACTGGGTTGATCCTGTCAAGATTGGTCTATGGACCTAGGTACCTTGGAGAAAGTTTGGAGGGGTGTAACCAGCGGGGAAGGTATTTAGTGGATAGCCACACCTTGGTTCCTTTCTTCCACAGAGGAAAAGGAAGACGCTGCGGATTGCTTTGTGACCTGTAACGGAGTTGACAGTCACAGAGGCTTTCAGTGGCGATCTTATGAGCTTCGTAAATGTTAGAGAGGACAGCATCCACTGAAGGCATTGAAGAAGCTGGAGCATTGGAAGACGGTAAGAAACTGGGATGAAACCCATAGGAACAGAAAAAGGGCTAGGTTTGGTAGCGCTTTGACGGGAGTTATTATAGGCGAACTCCGTCGTTGGTAACAGAGCCACCCAATTGTCTTGTTGATGGTTGATATAACATTGCAAGTACTGTTCCAGTGAGGCATTCAACCATTCGGTCTGGCCATTAGTCTGGGGATGATACCCCGAAGACGTTGCCCACTCTATACCTAATCCCTCACAGAGTTCTTTTCAAAAACGAGAAATGTATTGTGAACCTTGGTCAGATATTATCTTTTCCGGCAATCCATGTAGACGGAAGATATCTTTTGTAAAGACAGAGGCCATCTATGCTGCAGTGGGAAGACCAGAAAGAGGAGAGAAGTGAGCCATCTTAGTGAAACTGTCCACAGTGACCATAACACAGGAACAACCATTGGACAGTGGGAAATCCACTATAAAGTCAGTGGTGAGCACACTCCATGGTCTGTTAGGTGGAGGGTCCTGATGTAGGAATCCCACTGGTTTCTGGGGGTTGTACTTGGCCTTACTGCAGACTGGACAGGAAAGTACATAATCAGTCACTTCTTTGGTTAAACAAGGCCACCAAAAGTGTCTCTTGAGTAGATCAGTGGTATTCAATACTCCCCGATGGCCTGCCACAGGGTCGTCATGACACCATTTGAGGGCACACAGTCGGTTCTTGTGATTCGGCAAACATAAACGATGGTTGATGAAGTACAAACCGTCATGTTTAAGGGGTATGTCTTGTGGCTTAATCTTAGGTAAAGTACTGGTGGCCCCGTGGACCTCTTAGAGAAAGGAGGTTACGGAATTAATGATTCTTTGTTGAGGAAGGATCAGATCCGGCTGATGGTCAAGGAGGAGACCAGTAATGGGTATCCTGGAGAGTGCGTCAGCAAGCACGTTCTTGGAACCTGGCAGGTAGGTTAATGTGAAGTCATACTGAGAGAAAATCTGTGCCCACCTAGCCTGGCGTGAGTTGACACACTCCATTTGTTGGATCACTTTAAGATTCTTATGATCTGTCCTGAGTATGAAGGGGTGAGCAGCAGCCTGTAGGAGATGATGCCATTCTTCACAAGCCCCTTTCATGGCGGGCAACTCTTTTTCTATGACTGAGTAGTTTGTCTGGCTGGAGGACAGGGTTTTCGATACATATGCCACTGGATATTCTGTACCATCCTGTTCCTGACGCAAGGCTGCACCTACTGCCACTGCCGAAGCCTCAGCTTCTACAATAAATAGGCGTCCTTGGTCAGGCTGATGTAGCACCGGAGCAGAACAAAATGCCTTCTTCAACAGTTGAAACGCCATGTTGGCCTCCTTAGACCAATGAAATGGAACTGCTGATTTCTTCAATAGACTGGTAATGAGTAGCACCGTCTTGGAGAATCCGGGAATGAATTTACGGTAAAGATTTGCCAGTCCTAAGAATCTCTGTATGTCTTTCACGGAGGCTGGTGTTGGCCACTGTAGAATAGCTTCTACCTTTCTTTTATCCATCTCAATCCCAGCTTCAGACAGGATGAATCCAAGATAGGGTACGGTGGAGACCTGGAAGACACATTTTTTGGGATTAACCAACAGGTGGTTTTCCTTCAGGTGATGGAGTACTTGTTGAAGATGCACCTTATGGAGCTGTTTGGAGGCAGAATACACCAGTATGTCGTCGAGATAGACAATAGTAGATTGGAACAAGAGATCAGAGAAAAGACGGTCCATGAAACTTTGAAAGATGGCCGGTGCATTGACTAGGCCAAATGGCATAGCTTGGTACTCACAATGTCCAAACTGGGTCCTAAATGCGGTTTTCCATTCATCTCCTGAACGGACATGTAGGAAATGGTAAGCCCGTTGTAGGTCTAGTCTGAAAAACACTGTGGCACACTGCACGGCTTCCAATACATCTTTGATGAGGGGCATGGGGTATCTGTCTCGGATTGTTACTTGATTGAGTCCCTGATAATCTATGCAGGGTCTGAGTTCGGACGTACCTTTTTTTGGGACGAGGAATAGCGAAGCCCCGGCCGGGGAGCGTGAAGGCTGGATCAGTCCATTGTGCAAATTGGAATCCAGATACTCCTTGAGCACCTCCTTCTCCTTAAGGGAGAGAGAAAACATCCGACCAAAGGGGATGAGGGCATCGGGAACTAGGTTGATGGCACAATCCTCGGGTCGATGTGGAGGCAACTCCCGGGGGACTTTTTCCTGGAATACCTCACTGTATTCGCAACGTTCAGTAGGTATGGCGTGTACCCCTAGAGTTGATGGTGACTCTGAGGAATCAGTCACTGCCTTAACAGTAGCATAGTGGGCTTCTGGTAAGCATGACTTAAGACAATAGTCGGAGGTGAAAGACAACAGATTCCTTTTCCAATCGATTGTGGGGTTGTGCTTTCTTAACCATGACACTCCAAGAATAACGAAATTAGCTGCCCTTATAGGATCGAAGCATATGGTCTCAGTGTGTTGCAGCACCGTCATGGTTAACACGGAAGTGGTTTGAGTTTTGAGTCCAGAGCTCAGGGGTTTGCCATCAACTCCTTCGACCTTTTGGTCCTCCTTCTTTTCCAGCCTTTCAATGCCTGTCTTATTGGCCCAAACTATGTCCATAAAGCATCATGCGGCTCCACAGTCAATGAGAGCCAGGACATCCATATTTCCTCGCTTAAGGTAGAGTTGTATGGCAACCACCATGACCCGGTTGTCTTCAGAGGCTGTGGTGGAGGTCACGGACATCGAGACATAGGGACTAGGACATCTCCCTCGGACACTTGTCCCTGTTAGTTCTGAGGACAGGTGTTTCCTGGCCGTCCAGGCGGTACTTCAGGGTAGTCCCTCAAGAGATGACGGTCGGAACTGCAATACATGGACAGGTTGTTGTCCTTACGCCTCTTGCATTCTTATGAAGTTAGGGGCCCTCGAGTGGTTCCTATTTGCATTGGTTCTTCTTTAGGTTGACAAGGTGAAGGGAGTGTCGGCAGGGGTGATTCTGGAGAGGAAAACAGGATTCGACCCTTTCTCCGTTCCGTCTATCTTTCTGAGAGACAGAAATCCAACTGCAGAACCGTGGACCAAAGAACGGACAATGTGTTGGGTCTTGGAACCCGAGCCAGTTCGTCCTTCAATTTTTCTCGAAGCCCTCGCTGAAAGATGGTATATTGGACAGTCTCTGGCCATCCGGTCTCTGAGGCGACTCGTTTAAACATTGAGATGTAAGTCGGAACTGCCTTGACGGATCTCCAGTAGTTGTTTGCTAGCGACTTGAACAGATTCTTGCCTTTCAAACACCTCTTTAAATTGTGCAGTGAAGCTGCAATAATCCTGCAATAAGGGACTGGCACTGGTGACCAGTGGAGTAGCCCAGGCTAAGGCATTCCCTGTTAGGTTAGATATCAAGAACCCTATACATGCCTGATGAGAGGTGTATGTTTGGGGTCAGAAAGTGAAATGAATAATTCAAGCATCCATAAATTCCTTGAACTTGTGAGGGGAACCATCATATTTACCGGAAGCTAGCGACATGAGAGGTAGCTCGGTTCATGGTTGGTCTTGGTTGCCTACCATTTGTCTGAGGGTGGCATTCTCTTGTTTGAGGGTTTGAACCTCTTGAGAAAGACATTGCACTGCCGTTAGTAGCTCCTGTACTTGTTCTGCGGTAGCCATGGTAGGTCTGTTCAGGCGTTGCAAACTGTCAAATTCGACCTTCTCGGCTTGTGAGAAACTCACATCCAGAACCCCCTCGTCTCATTGGAATCTTCGGGCGTAGATTCCAGTTTTTGACCTTTCTTTTTCTGCCCCTTGAGTTTCTTTTTTGAGAAGAGATATGGCCTCCCTCGGGTGGCAGCCACTCTGATACCTTGATGAGAAAGGAGTACAGAGGACCCCCTCCTGAGAGCGCCAGCGAGAGGAAAAAGCCAGAGGCTAAAAAAAAAAAAACCTCTCTCCTGGTTGGTATTGGGAGAATACTTGTAGTGCAGTTTCTGAAGTCTGTGAAGTCTGGTATGGAGTGGATAGTCAACGTTCTTGGTCCGGCGTAGAAGCAGAGAGGTGGCAGAGTATCCAGGAAAAAATAAAGCAGCTCACTACTTCCCAAGATGGACAGGTAAGTCTATCCAAGGACCTGGTGGCAGTTAAGGTCTCCAATAGACCGTTCCATCCCAGAGCGGAACCGGAACACAACACAACACTGCTCGTCGAAGCCCAAATTGATGAGCTCAACAGCAAAGGAAACACAGCTATGCTACTCCTCCTTGATCTGTCGGCGGCTTTTGACCTAGTGGACCATGCAATACTCTGCAAACACCTAGCGTCAGCCGCCCACGTCTCAAGTGAAGCTATAGCCTGGATCCAATCCTTTCTTGACAATAGAAGCATGCGAGTGTTCTCCACCCTAGACTCTGCAGACCCTATTCAGACAACATGTGGAGTCCCACAGGGCTCTTGTGTCGCACCAATGATGTACAATATATTTACTAAACCTCTATTCAACAAATTGGACAGACTGGGTGTCACCTACACAAATTATGCAGACGACAACCAGATCCTCATCCCCCTTTTGGGCAATTTCACTACGGATACAGCTTTAGTAAACAAGATCTACACCCTCATTCAGGCATCGATGGCAACCCATTGCCTCTGCCTGAATGACGAAAAAACAGAGATCCTTATTCTAGGCTCGCCCAACAACCTAAAAAACGCGATTCCAACTACAGCACCTTCAATATCGACGGCAATATAATCCCCTTCGCCAAAGAGGTGAAGACCCTTGCTTTCTGTTTGGACTCCACATTGTCCCTAAGAAAACAAGTGAACTCCCTGGCCTCATCCACCGCCTATACTGGAAAACTTATTAAAGCATGCAGACCCTTCCTCTCACCAGCTAGCTGCATTATTCTAGCCAATGCACTTATCCTCTCAAAATTGGATCACTGCAACGCACTTTATGCAGGTGCGAATAAATACATCATCAATAAACTTCAAACCCTGCAAAACAACGCGCTCAGAGCGGCCCTGAACCTTCCAGCCATTGAGCACATTTCGAATGTGCGCAGAAATTACAACTGGCTAAAAATTAGCGATAGGATCACTTTCAAAATCGTCACACTAACATTCAAATGTTTGAACAATGCAGCCCCCCCATACCTTAGGGACAGAATAATAAGAAAAACCGCTGCACGACCAACCAGAATAGCCAACTCCTTCTGCCTCCAAACTTCCAGATTCCTCCGAAAAAAGCAGGAGGCAATAGCTTCCCCGTACAAGCAGCTCAGTACTGGAACGCCCTACCAATCGAACTAAGAAGGGACCAGCCTTACAACAGCTTCAGACACCAGACCCGCACCTGGCTTTGACGCAATGGCCTTTAGAAATCCGTAACCCGTGTATTGTGATCTGATGCCATACTTACCCCTCTTCTCTTACATGTAAAGAATGTACATAATGTATTTACTGTATATAATATATGTTACACCTCTACTGTATATGATATATGTTACTAACAAACAGTAATCTGCAACCTGTAACCAAGCTCTAAGTATTCTTTTTATTGCTTGCGCCCTCTAAATAAAAAAAACAAACAAACAAACAAACAGGAGGAAATGGAAGGGTTACAGAAGCAGGAAAGAGACGAAGAGCCACGAAGAAGAAGATAACCGCGGCAACAGAATGCCAGAGAAATCGGAGACGTACCAAGTGGTACGGGAACAGGTAGGAGAGGAAATAAAGAGGCGCAGCAAGAGAAGGAGCGCTAGGACAGAGGTAAGGAAGAGCAAAACAAAGGCTGAGAGGGGCAGACCCAGCCAGAGCCAAGCCACGAAAAAGCAGAAACAACACAGGCAGAATACTAAGGGAGAAATGGAAAGCGAGAAGGAAACAAGAAGAAATACCAAGGCTGGGAGAGCGGGACGAAACCCGATAATGCGAGCAGGACTTCGAAGGCAGCAAAGGCAGAAAGGGACAGCTAATCACACAAAGCAGTACTAGCGCGTAAACCCAGAGTAATGCAAAGAGTTGCAACGCGCCGAGCCAAAAAGTGGGCAGGGTTAAATACGGAATAGAAAACAGGAAGACAGAAAAGACTAGCACGGAAAACAGGAAATGCATAGAAGAGGATGGAACAATCTAATGGCGTTGGAGTCGCCAGCGGCCCTAAAGACGCCAAATGGACAGGCGTTAGTAGCACATGACACAAAGTGGGGTATTTTGACACCACTGCTCTGGATGGCAAAATCACAGGGTTTGCAAAGAGATCACGTCATGCCAGGACAGTAGACTATTAGATTTACTAGGCTGTCTACACGCTGACCTATTTTTCCAGAATAAACTATTGATCACTGGTGTCAACCTAAAAGTGAAACTAGCCAGAAAACGATTGCTTTTTGCCTCATAAGTGGGGACACTGAACAATACAAGCTAGTCATCATATGAATGAGTTTATTGGTTAAATGTGTGAGCGTCTTTCCGACCATTAGACTAGCGCATGCAGAGGCGTTGCAAATCTCTAACGGTGGAGAGGGTCACCCTTAAAGTCTTCAGCATTCCTACCAGCAGCTGGGGTACCAGTCAAGAAACCTGTTCTTGAGGCAGCTCGCAAGTATAATCATCATGGTGATTGTTCAAACAGTAGTGATAACCTGCACATTAAATCAAAATCCCTTCGACTTCAAACACTGTAACATGAACATGAACTATGCAGCACTGCATAAGGACAGAGACCTGATTGCTGCAAAAGCATATGCGCCTAACTTTGGAGTTACAAACATAATCAGGGAATACATGGGCCTGGTGGCTATCACAGGGAAGGACATGCATGATTACGCTGGTTTAAATCACACGCAATGAGTATACCCTCGGCTATACCCTATTGGCCTTCGATCTGAGACCCGACAACACATCAGCAGTTCTTGAGGAGCGGGAACCTTCGCACGAAGACAACATTTGAAAGAAACCTAACTCCTATGCACTCGCTGCTAGTGTGGAGCATTTTCGATAGCGTTTTCGAGATCAACACACAAACAAACATGCACTTTGATATTTAATGGATACTCTACAGATACAAAGATTTCTGCATGAGCAAAGACACGCTCAGAAAACATTTCATAAGTGTGTATGCCAGCGATACATGCCCCATGCGCATACCAAGGAATTGCCAGGTTAATCTGGTGTTGAACACTGATCTTCAGGCTAGGGGCAGAACAGAATGGATAGCTTTATGGTTGGGGGGACACGCTAATGGTGGTTGACAGCTTGGCACACCTCCCGCAACACCCTATATACTCTGCCGTTTTAATGGATTATGTGAAAAACCTTGCATTCCATTTAGAAAACCCCTGAACGAGGAGCAAGTGCACAACCGAGGCCTGATCACACAATGCCAAATGCATTAGTAGTCATGGACGTCTCCTTTTCTAAGTGAAATCCACCAAATCAAGGTATGTAATATTTTAAAGCTGTGTCAGATTAGGAAAATATGTACACGCATCCCATCAAACTGGCTTCAAGTTGTATAATCATTGGATGCTGTACCATTCATAGATTGTGCTCAAAATGATTTGGGCTAAAAAGCGGCTTTGTAGCACGATTAAATAAGAAATAAAAAAATTGAGTCATGTGGGAAGTTTTTTCTACCTTCAATGCTTTGAAAGGTCAGTTTATTTATGATTTTGTGGTGTCATTATGTGACCTGTGAGGATTCACTGGGGGCTGTGTGTATTATTTGTAATCTTCTGTTGCAAGAGGGCCTGCATGTGTACACTCGCCTCTGTGTTTGTCAATATAACCCTAAAAGGACATAAAAGACGAACAGATGATCATATATAGAATAATTGTTTTGCTGGATAGAGAATTAATTAGAAATGTATGTGGAAGATATTTCTTTCACACTTCCAGACTATGAATAGAATTGTTCTTTTGCATTTCAGAAGGTTGAAGTTCACCTCTCCAATTTGGGACATTCAATGTCACAGAAGAAGGCATGAAATTAGAAATATGCCCATGAAGAATGTTTCACAATATATCAGGAACAGAAATGTGTTGGGCATAGGAACTGCAATCAACTAACAGTTGCAGGGTTCTGATCTTGTGCATCTTGTTCGGCTTTTATACAAACATTTTTTTTAAAGTATTTTTTCTTGAAATATTTGTGGTTTGTGGTGTAGGCGTTCTTTATAATTTTTTCACTTTTCTCACTCGTCGATGGGTAATTTGTGTAATTTTAGGTTCCATTATTTATTCTTTTTTTAATAATAAGTCTTTTTCATGATTTTTGTGCTGATTTTCTTTTGACGTTCATGTAGTAATTGTATGTTCACACATTTTTGTGTTATTATGCATTTCGACATATTTTTTGACAATAATTATTTGTGATTGTGCATTTTGAATAATGTTTATAATATATATTTTTCAGATTTATTGTCTGGAAGTGATTTATTATGTGTGTAGCATAATACCTAACAGGAAACGACTCCCCTTGTTATGCATGTTGTCAATTTGGTCTGTCCTCCCCTGTATTAACCGGGTCCCTCCAATACATTTCTCACCACTTGGAGGACTATTTCTTTTCTAGCCTCTGGAATTTTATAGGGGTTTACATTCACCATTTTGCCAGGGGGAGTGTGAACTAATGATATATGTCCTTGACTCTTCCTGGTTCCTCACTAAAAACGTCTGGAAACTGGTTTAAGAGCTCTTGAATATTATGTTGTAGGTATAGAGGAAGGAAGGTTCTCTGACCTCTTCAGCTAGCAGACTGGCCATTACTATGTAAGAGGACTCCACAGGATCTTCCTTCCACTCTTTTAAGATGTTAATATGGTAGATTTGGGATTTGAATATTCTGTGCAGTTGGGACATTATAATTACATGGGCCGGTTTGTTGTAAGATTTCATATGGACCATGCCATTGTGATAACATTTTATTTTTGGACGTGGGGAGAAGTGCAAAGACTTTCTGTCAAAGATTTTATTGATTTTAAAATTAAAACAACATTACACTTATCTCTCTGCAATACAGGGTAGTGACGTGGGAAGGGGGGTGAGCTAGGAACAGCAGGGGGGGGGGAGGAGCGAGGGAGACTGGAAGGGAGAGGAACATATGCAACATCAACATTTCCAGGTGAGGGTGATGGGATGGGGAGAGAGAAACAATCAAGAAACAAAAAACATTCAGAAACTCAACTTCCGGGACCACGGTCCGACAGACCGTCAACTTGACATCGGATGACCTCTTGGCATAGTCTATTCATGGCAGGTTTGTTACCCCCACTTTCCCGGGGCATCTCTCAGTCTCAGAGGCTGCGGAGCCACCCTTGTCCTTTAGCTAGCCTCTTCCCATCTTCTCCATATTTTGTCCGCTTTTTGCAGGCAGCCCCTCGCTGCGTACACGCTATGTTCCATTACAGCGCATATGTCCACATCTGTGACCCACTGGTCATAGCTTGGCGTATGTTCCGAGCCCCACAGTTGCGCAATGTTCTGCCTGAGAACTGCCATCGCAGTCGACCAGAGCAATTTCTCATAACGGGAAAGGTCACTTTCACTGGAGATCTGCAGGAGAAGGAGTTTTGGGCATCTCTGTATCGTTTTACCCATAATGCTAGACAGTTTATCACAGAAATTCTGCCTGAGCTGCTGTATCTTACTACATTCCCACAGAATATGGAAAAAGTTGCCTTCTTCTCGTTTGCAGCGTAGGAATCGTGCATCCGAGGATTTGCCCCAGCGGAAGAGGGCCACTCTCGGGTAGTAGGTGTGGTGCAGGATCTTCAGTTGAACCAGTCTTAGCCTTGAGGAAATGGTCGTTTCTCGTGGGTACATCAGGGCCTCCACCCAGTCCTCTGGTTGAAGTGGACCCACATCTCGTTCCCACTTTGTCTTCAAACTGGTTAATTCCGGCGTCGCAAAGGATGTTATCACATTGTACATGGTAGAGGTGACCTTCCGGTCGACCGGGTCCAGAACTATGTTTCGCTCTAATGGGGAGCTTTCCGGGATGTCTTGTGTTATGTGTCGATAGGTCGTCCAAGCATGTTTCAGCTGTATGTAGTGGTACCTTTCTGTGGCTGGGAGGGAGAACTTCACCTGCAATGTCTCGAATGGTACCAGGTTGTCCTCGTGAACCACATCTCCTATGTTGGTGATTCCTCGCTGGACCCATTCAGGCCATCTGGGCAATTTTCGTATTTCGGGAAGGTTGCAGTTGTTCCATAGGGGTTGCGCCAGCGTCAATTTCCCGCCCCATCCTAAGTACCGATGTGCTTCCTTCCATATTCTCACTATATGCGTTACCATATCTGTTTTTGGTGTGCGGTTCAGGCTTCCATTCAGGTGCTCTAGAGGCGTGGTTGTGGCATTACAGATGAGACCTTTGTTGTGTGGGAGGCTTCCGTCCCCATGGAGCATATCATTTACTACCGCCGACTGGCTGGCCCAGTAATATGACTGCATCCTGGGCAGTCCAATCCCTCCTTCCCAGATAGACCTTTGGAGCGTGGCAAGAGCAATTCGTGGGTGTCCTCCTCCCCATAGCAATTTCCGAAGGATGCACTCGATTTTGTGGAATTCTCGCTGGTGGATGTATAATGGAACATTTTTCAGGATATATAAGAATTTAGGAAGGGCTATCATTTTGAACAGGGCCGCTCTGTCCATCAGCGTTAGTGGCAAGGAGATCCAATGGCGAGTATCTTCTGCAAATCTTGTTACAAGGGGGGAGAAGTTCAGGGTTGTGTATTCAGTAATATGCTTCGTGATACGTATCCCCAGATACTTGAACTGTTCCCTCTCGATCTGGTAAGGGCAAGCCGCTAGGTTTGCCATCGATGTGTCTCCTAAAGGGAAGAGCATGGATTTGGACCAGTTCACACGTGATCCGCTGAATGCCTCATATTGCTCTAACAGGTGCATGACTCTGGGGCAGGAGTTGCTCGGGTCCTTCAGATATATGAGAGGGTCATCCGCATAGAGGGATATTCTGTCTTCCCAGGTCTCAGACCATCGGAAGCCTTCCCAGGTTGGCGCGTTTCGCAGGAGGATTGCCAGTGGTTCGATAGCGATTGCAAAAATAATGGCCGACAATGGGCAGCCCTGTCTCGTGCCCCTCCCCAGATTGAAGAGGTCCGAACGCCAGCCATTGACTCTGGTCCTGGCCTCCGGGGATTTGTACAACAGGCGCACCCACTTCATGAAGTTCTCACCGAAGCCCATGCGGTGCATTATGGTCCAGATGGCCTCCCATCTCACCGAATCAAAGGCCTTTTCAAAGTCAATTGCTAGTAGGGCTAGTGGGCCCCGTATGCTGTTGGCCCTTTCAAGGGCTGAATATAGCCTGTGGAGGTTCATGCGAGTTGATCTCTGTGGCATGAAGCCGCACTGGTCCGGATGTATCAGGGTGGGAATAACCTGTTGCAGACGGTCCGCAAGTAAATTCGCCAGTATTTTGGTCTTGCTATTGATGAGTGAAATGGGCCTGTATGAACTGCATCTTTCCGGGGGCTTGTCTGGCTTGGGTATCACTATTATTGTTGCTTCTCGCAGATCTGGTGTGAGAATGCCCTTTTCTAGCGCATGTTGATACATTCGGAGTAGTTGGGGGGCCACCACATTGGTTCCCACCTTTCGCCATAGCTCAACCGGGAAGCCGTTAGGTCCTGGTGATTTACCGGTTTGGAGGCCCGACATGGCACTCAGGATCTCATCTTCTGTGATCTCCCTCTCCAGCAGTTGCAGTTGCGTCTCATTTAAGGTGGGGATGTCAATTTGGTCCATGATCGTGACGTCCATCTGTGTCGTGGGTTTTCTGTACAGCTCAGCGTAATATTCTGCAAAGCCTTGGCTTATTTCCTGATTCGTCACCCCTGCGTTCGGCCCTCCTATGTCCAGCCTCCGGACATGACTGCGTCCCTGCTCCTACCTTTCCAGCCAAGCCAGCATCTTGCCAGCCTTGTCACCTGTTTCATAGAGTCTTGCTCACATTGCAGTATGCGCTCCTTTCGCATTGTCCATCGCTATGTTTTGCAGCCTTTTCTGTGCTAGTAGCAACGTCTGGTTCGAGGCCGGTGTGTCCTCAATTATGTGCCTCTCCTCTGCCTGCTTAACCTGTTGTTCGGCTTCAATTGTCTTGCTCCAGTGCTGTCTTTTTTTGCGGTCATCCACAATATTAGTTCACCTCTTAACACTGTCTTTTAGGCCTCCCACAGTGTTCCTGGGTTCATTGCCGTCTGTGTATTGAGCTCAAAATATGTATTGGTGGTCTCCTGTAGCCTGTCTACAAGCTCGGGGTCACCCAGGTAGTAGCTATTCAGGTGCCAGCTCGGCAGCGGAATCCGCCTAGATGTTATGAGTGTCAGTTCTAGCGGGGAGTGGTCAGAGATGCCTCTGGGAAGTATGTTTATTTATTGCACCCTATGTAGATCAGTTGCTGGGGTGAAGAGATAATCTAGCCTGGAGTGCGAGGCATGTGCCCCTGAGTGGAAGGAGTATGCTCTTGTGTCTGGGTGGAGTTCTCTCCACACATCGCATAGGCCTAGTGCGTTGGCAAACGTGGCAAGTCTGGTGGGAACATTGGGGTTTCTATTCCGCAAGTGTGATCTGTCCAGGGTTACATTCATGACTTCATTAAAGTCACCTCCCATTATCATGAGGTTAGAAGTGTTGTTTGCGATTAACGGGGCAATGTCAGTAAGCAGTGCCTCTAGAAGAGTTGGGGGTGCATAGGTGGCTATCAGTGCATGGAGTGATCCCATAGCTTGCCTGTCACATACACGTATCTGCCGCCTGTGTCATGGGTTACCGTAGTAAGGTGGAAGGGGAGGTTTTTGTGTACCAGGATCATGACGCCTCTTGAGCCCATCGTGAAACCTGAGTGGAGTGTCAGCTTGTAGTTTGTACGTCTGAATAGGGTACAGTCTGTGCCCGCAAGATGGGTCTCAGACAGGAACACTATGTCAGCACCCTGCCTGTTGAGAAATTGCCACACCAACCGGCGCTTAACTGCATTGCCCAGACCATTAACGTTCCATGTCATAAGCCTCAGTGTTCTGAGAGCGTCGCTACTACCGCTATGTGATGCCATGGGTGCTTGTGATAGTCACTGCCTGTGTTGCCACTGACGGTGTTATGCGCCAGCTGCGAATATGCCCTTGGGTTAACCCTCTCTTATCTAGCCATATTATCTTGTGCGTTTGACAGGTACCGTCTGTAACTAAACTTAACAAATCCCCAACCCCCCCTCCCTAACTCCTCCCAACTAGAAGCATCGCTCGCCCGAACAAAAAACCCATGGTGTCAACTGGACACCTTAAATGCGTTTAACTTAACTTTAAGTACAGGTGGCCTCCCTCTGCCTGGATCCCCAGGGGGAGAGAGCCCTCCCGTGGGGGTGTGACCAGGGGGGAGCCGTCACGTATAATAAACGTGGAGTTTGTTGCACTATCGGGAGGGGGCTCTCCTTGTGTCGCGGTCTTGGGGCATACCGCGGCCGCAATAAGGTAAGTGTGTGTAGCCTGCTGTTGCAAGTGTGTGTGTAGACAAAATGATTCAGTAGTTCAACCTGGGTGACCCAACGGGACCTCGGGCATCTGGCAGGCATTGAGGCAGTGGTCAGTCCCCCTGACCTTCTGGTGGGTCTTGCGCTGGTGGTCGACGGGCCTCTCGCTGTTGGTCTGGTGGAGGCCTTCTGTTCCTCCCCCTGTTGTCGCGGGGGGTCGACCAGTCTCCGTCTATGCTTTGTTCAGCCCAGCGCCAAGCCTCCTTGGGATCATTGAAGTGGACTGTTGTCCCTTTGTGATAAATTTTGAGTTGCGCAGGGAAGAGCAGGCCATACCTCACTCCCATTGTTTGCAGTTGTTTTTGAGGTGGTCGAAGGAGTGCCTTGCCTTTTGCACTTCCCTGGTGTAGTCGGGAAAAAGGCAATTTTGGAGCCATTGAATGTGATGGCGCCTTTCGCGCGCGCATGTTGCAGTAGGGCATCACGATCCCTGTAGTTTAAGAACTTTGCAATTATCGTGCGTGGAGGTGCGCCGGGCGGACGTCTGCCTGTGGGTACTCTGTGTGCCCTCTCTATGGAAAAGAACTTGGAGAAGGCGTCTGGCTCATATAGGTCAGTCAGCCATTGTTCTAGAAAGAGTTCCATGCTGGGGCCTTCGGCGTTCTCGGGCATGCCGACTATGCGCACATTGTTACGTCTAGATCTGCCCTCTCCATCTTCAATTCTGTCCTCCAGTACCTTCAGTTTGGTTGTGACATTTTGGAGCTGCTGTTGCATGTTATGCATTCTATCCTCTGTGTTGGATATGCCATGTTCAGCTTCCCCGGTGCGTGTCGTTAGTTTTTGGAGATCGTGTCGGAGGAGGGATACATCCATACTTATCCCGTCCATTTTCTGCTCCATTGATATGTGGGAATCGGCTATCGCAGCCATAATGTCCTTCAATGAAATTCCCTGGTCCGTTTCCATCTCGTCTGCGGATTGCGGGTGGAGGTCCAACGCCTGGGGCGGAGGGATGGTGTATTGATCCATCCTGCTTTGTGTGGGGAGTTTCCTTGACTTGTCTTTCCCCATGGTACCAATATCACTAGCTGCGTATGGGCTTGTCTTGCACGCCGTCGTCACCTGGAGCAGAGCTCGGGCGGGGACACTCACCCACACCTCCCAGCCGCACCGGCACTTCTTCCCCGTCGGTGGTGCGCAGGCTTGCCTCACAAGCTGGGCCACACAGGAGGTACGTTCCTCGTTCTCGCGTAGCAGCGCTGTCGGCGGCGGTCCCGGGCGTCCCACGCGAGTGGCTACGCGCCCCACCCTCACATCCGCACGGGTCCGCTGTAGTCCGCCAGTTGGGAGGGACACCGCCGGAGCCCCACTGGGACCACACACTTCCTCCGATGTAGTCTGCGGATCAGTAGCAGGCTGGGTTACGTTGCAGCGCGGCCTCACTGCTTCGCTTCAGGTTGTTCGTCCGTGCGCGCCGGTGGCTATTTTGGAGGCTGGATGTCGTACGCCTCCAAACTTCTCGTGGTCGTTTCTCTTGAAATCGGCTGCGGTTTCCTCTGCTCCACACCTCGTTTGTGCCCAAGGGTGTCCGACACCACACGGAGGTGTTATCAGCTCTTATGTCGTCGAATTCCAGGTGATTTTACCAGGATGTTTGTTGCGGTCGCGGGAGCCGAGGAGACCTACGTCTTTCTCATCCCGCGGCTAGCCACTACTTGGTTACCGTTTTCTGATCGTATAGCCCTTTTTGGTTTTCCTGGGCCTTGGTCAAATGGAATAGATTAAGTCCCAGACAATCTTCATGTGTTTTTTTTATTTCTTTGTGCTGTATGGGACAAAGGTAACACTGCCTTCTCTTCCCCTCCCAGGTCTCTCTGAGCACATTCAATACATCCCTCAGTTCGCATCCATTTAGGAGTTTGAACGATGAGAATCTCACAGATGCTTGGGGGGGTCTTTCTAATGTCAAAGAGAGTCCAGGGTACCATCATATCCCACTAATTTTCAGAGGATGGTTTTAAGAGTCTTATTAAAGCACTTGACAAGTCTGTCCATCTGTGGATGATATACAGACATTCAGAGTATCTTAATCTGAAGGATTTCCTGCACTTCAGCCATATGTTTACTCATGAAATTGGTCCTTTGATCTGTGAGGATTTCTCTGGGGATGCCTACACAGGACAACAAGGGAATGAGGCATTTTAAAATGTGTTATGTCGGGCTACTGCGCATTGGAAAAGCTTCTGGCTAACAGGTTGCATAGTCTATGATGACTTATATGTACTTTTTTCCAAGTCACGATGGTTCTAGTGGTCCTACAATATCTACTTCTATGCAGGAAAAAGGTATATCTATCATGGATAATGGTTGTAGTGAGGTTGGAGGGGGAATATGTTGGGTCATCTTCTGACACAAGGAATCCGTTGATACGAAGTTCTTTATGTCAGTGAAAACCCCTGGCCAGTAGAATCTACTCACAACCTTTGCCTGGGTCTTAGCTGCCCCCACATGTCCCAACGTGAGGAGGGCATAGGCAATTTCCAACACAACCGTACATTGACTTTGTGGGAGTACAATTTGGGATCTTGTGATGCCCTCTTGTGTAGTGTCTCCACTATACAACAACAACCGCTTGTTGAAAAACAAGGGACCATCTTGCTTTCTTTTTTCGTCTTCTGTTACTACTTTGAGGAAGGCTTCAGCTAACATGGGGTTGTTGCGTTGACCAAAGGCTAAATCAGGCTTATTTTAGTTTCTTAAGCCTCTGCCCGTGGTATGGGTATTTCTGCCTCGGGTTTCAGTTCTAGGCATTCTTCGTCGAATCCCTTTTCCCCTCTATCAGTCTGATCTCGGTCAGGGACGTCTAGCAAGTCTAGAAACATTGCTTTTTCTAAGATCCCCTGGGCAATCTTATCTTTGATCTTAATGTGATAAGATTGTTTTCCATTATTATTCTAAAGAAGAATCTTAACATCTTCCCTATAATCTGGGTTCACCACCCCTGCCAGAACACCCAACCAATATTTCCAGGTCAACCCAGGCTTAGATGTTAACCTGGTACCCTGGGAGCTGTTAAAATCAGGACAGTGAGTATTATTTGTCATTCTGGTTCTATAACCAGGTCTTGACTACTGGACAAGTCAAATCCAATGGACTCACAAGTGGCCACTGAGGGTTTGGAGGCCCTGTCGTTAAGCTTGGTGAATTTTAGGTTTCCCTCTCCTGACACTGTATGCAAGGGTGCAGAAGTATGAGTCTGATACAATGGTGGCATGATGATTGGCAAATACTTTTATTGTGGCCTGAAAGTAAAGACAAGGAAAACCTAACTCGCCCTATGTCTAAGAGGGGTTTCCATGCCTCAACTAAAAGTACTACAGAATCTGTCAGAATGTCCAAAGTAAAGAGTCCACTGTCCTGTGTCAAAAACCTATTTCCTTCCCTTACAATAAGAATGAAACTAAATAACTCAGGGGGTTTCACCAGTTCTGTGAGATACCTGCTAGTTCCCAGGGATCTCTCTCTCAGCTGGCCAGGACATGGCCATCACCTTTGGACCTTGATATCCAGACCCTGGGGGTGGACCAGTGTGGAAGTATCACCTGGGTGAGGGGTCTTCGGGGAGTGGGGTTGAGATAGCCGATGGTGAGATGCGGTTTCACCCTTATTTTGTTCATCAAACCTCTCCCATGTTTTAGGATGCTTTCAGATCCCACCCCCCCCCCCTTTTTCTACAAACACCGGGCAGAGGAAGAGGATGACTGAGAATAATACTTACTTGCATACATCGTACTGGTCATGTCCCACTAATTGGGTCAGGCAAAGTCAGGCACTTAATCCTCAATGCATACACCTGATACTAATTAGCTCTTCTCAAACAAATAAAAGGCAGAAACCAAAGACACACTCTGAGCAAGGCGTAACACGAGACCGAGCAGAACTTCCGGGATGAAGGCACACCTACTGGAGCAGAGCAACAGACCAAGGGACAAGAGCATTAGGCTGAAAACTCCAAGGCTTTCCTATTGGATGTTGTTGCCTCCGAAAGGCCGCGAACAACGCGTGGAGAAGGCCAGATCCCATATGTGAAGATTGCATTGTGTTTCATGGATGCAAGCGACCCTCCCGGGTGAACGGCAGAGTTGGGGAGGAGCGGCCAAGCCTTTGGTACTAACCTTGACTCGATAAGTGAAAAAACACCAAACAAGAAAGAAGCGCACAAGCCAGTGAGGTGGCAAGCGATCTGAAAGACCGGTGTGTGTTAAAGTGAATGAAATAGCAACATCACATCACAAGGGAAGGCTGCACGTGTGTGGATGAGACGTGAAGAAAGACAGACCTGTGAATGAACTGTGATGTAAAGAACATCTGGGGTATCATCGATACTTAGTAACTGAGTGGTCTGGTGAAAGAAAGTAACCCACTCGAAAGTCTCTGTGAAAGGTACTTTGTTTAAAGTAAGAACCCCAATAAACAGTAAAAGTAAAAAGAAGATTAATTCCTAGAGAAGGGAATAGCGAAGGTAACACAGTGAACGTCGAGTCGAAGTGGTCTTGCAGTGGTCTGCCAAATAAGCCACACACATTCGAAAGTCTTTGACATTCAAAAGAGTTCCAAGCCCGACAGAGGGAGACCCGAAGTTTGTGTTGAAAGTTATTGTAAATGGCCCGAAAGAAGGGGATCTTTTGGGAACGTTATGGATAAGACATTATCTTGGAAGAAAGACAAGTCTCTAGTGTGGAAGGCCAGACGGGCCTCGATCCACAGCTTTTATAGCTATATTATTGTGTTGAATACCGAGCCAGAGTGTGTCATCCTGCCTACAAGAATCGCCTTATTCCGTGGGGAGGAGAGCTGGTTCAGCCACATTATCATTTGAACACTGATTTTTCCTTTTGTAGACATTTTCCTTTTCACCCGTTTTGTACAAGAGATAGGGCAGGCATTAGGTTTTTTTTAGCATAGGCCATTTTGATTTGACAGACTCCTCTAGGACTGCATTATTTTATTAGTTGATGGTGGAGACTACTCCCATCTTAGTTGTACGGAGGAATAGGAGTTTTTCCAATCCCAACCCTATTTAAATAAAGGTTTTACAAACTGTACCCATTGTGTCAGTCTCTGCTTGTGATACCATGCCTCCACTAAAGTTCCAAATTGAGAATGGGTTCTGAGGGAATGCCACCAGGTTACAGTCTCGTTCTGAAGCAACATAAAGTTCCAGGTTTACCAGGTTTCTTAAAGTACAGTTCACAAGAAATGTCTTGTGTTGGTCATAGTTCTTTTCACTATGGTATTCTTTGATTATAACACTGTTCAGTTTGTGTGACTCCCTCCACTCTGGCCCCAGTTCATGATTTTCGGGGGCTGTCTCCCTCCCCTAAACTTTCACATGTTTTTGGTATCTCAAGTCTCTTTAGGGGGAATGTCACCTTTTTCCTGGCCTTTCTCAGATAACACAGTGATTGATGGGGGGAATGTCTCCCTTCCCTTGGCCTTGCTCAGGCTTCTCTGACAGTTCAATATTGGTGGGGGAATGTCTCCCTTCCCAGCGCCTTTCTTATGTTTCTCAAATAACACAATTTTTATTTATTACATTTATTTAACACTCAAACCCAAGGGTATCACAGCGTTTATACAGGTAGATTGTGGGGTAGGGAAAGGGGAAAGATGGAGCAGAGGGAAGGCAAATTGACGATGTTTGGTAGAGGGTCAATAATGGCATGTAATGGCCAATTAGTCATATTTGTTAAAGAGCCAGGTCTTAAGACTTTTTTTTTAAGTCAAGGTGGTACATTTGTTTCTGATGTTGGGTGGCAGCGTGTTCCAAAGTGATGGGGCAGTGATCAGGAAGCAAGCACCACCTGCTTTTTTGCTGTTGAATCTCGGGGCGGACAGTGAAATGCTGGTGGAGAAGTGCAGCACGCGTGTGTGATGTTTCGGGAAAATGCAACTGGTGAGGTAGAGGGAGGCCTCTTTGTAGATGCATCAATGAGCGAAGATTAGAATTTAAAATTTGATGCAGGCTTGGCTGCACAGATTGCTTTGCTCTGTAGAAGCTGTAATTTGGTAATATTTCTCTCAGATATTCCCATGTATAGGGCGTTGTAATAATCCAATTTACTGAGAATTATGGCACATTGGTATGAGGAAGTTATTAGGGGTGAGGAACTGTCTGCTCAGGGAAATGAGCTTGTTGTGTAAGCCGTGGCAGAGGCAAGGGCATTGACGTTGTTGTTCATCGTGCGCTTGGCGTCGAGGTGCATATTTTGAGACCACGATTGAGATGCTGTCAACTGAGAATGAGGTGTAGGCAGGGTCTAGGCTTTTGAGGTGGGCAGTGTAGGCCACAATGAGTAGTTCAGTTTTTTCATCATTGAGACAAAGGTTGTGAGTGGACATCTAGAATTGAATGACACTGCATACTCTGGTAACAGTGGCTGTGTCTTTGTTATGGTTTCGTGAGAGGGGGATCAGGATTTGGGTGTCGTCTGCAAAGTTGGTGTACCTGAGAGAATCAAGCAAGTCGAAAAGAGGCCTTGGGGGACTCCAATGGGAACATGAATGGGGTCAGCCACGGAGGAACCAATTGAGGCCCTAGAGGTATGTTCGCATAGGAACAACTTCATCCAGTCTGATGCAGCAGTGGAGAAGTGGAGGTTCAAGCTGAGGTGCTTGTAGAGCAGATCGTGGTCCACCATGTCAAAAGCCGCTGAGGTCTAGTAGCAAGAGCAAGGCTAGGTTACCTGTGTCACAGATGGTATTTATCAGATTTTGAGGTCAAGAAGTGCTGCTATGGTGCTATGTTTAGGGCGGAATACTGATTGTCTGGCACCTCAGAGATTGTGGTGATCGACGTGGAATTGTCCTTGCCAGTAAGCCATGCAGTCTAGAATCTTGAGGAGGTAAGGCACTGTGGTTATGGGTCAGTAGTTGGTGGGTAGGGTGGGTCAAGTGATGGTTTCTTGGGTATTGGTGTGACTCAGGCAGCCTGGAGGCTGAGGACTGAACTCGTGGCAAAGGAGGCACTGATGAAATTGTTGATGGTGGGTGTGAGAGTAGTGACACAAAGCTTGATGATTCAGGTGGGCACCTGTCACCCTTGCAGTTTGAAGGTTTACGTGCTAGTATAGTTTTAAGCACTTCCTTTTGGGTTACTTGTGAAAAGGAGAAGAGGGTGGCTAGAGGTTTAGAGGGGTGTCTGTGGGCTTTTTGCAGACAGTGAGTATGGGGATTTTGCTGAGAGTTGGGATTTGTTTTCAGAGAATTTCAGTCTTAAGGAGTCTATTTTGTTAGAGCCACTTGAATGGTGAAGCACCATTCCTTATCTGCACGAGTCACAGGGCTGGTAGGGATTGGGTTTTCCAGCTCTTTGAGGATAGCAAAGAGTTCCTTGGTGTTTGAACTGACATTGGAGATGAGCAAGTTGTAGGAATTATCGTTAGCCGTGATGAGTGAGTGTTTATTTTTGTTTGTGAGGTTGATCAGGTTCTCTCGGTTAGCGATGGGTGGGAAGTTTTTGCCATAGGTGTTCCAGTGCTCTTTTTTTGTATACGAAGGGAGATGAATTCCTCTGTGAACCAGGAATTAGTGGGCTTATGACGTTTCAGGGCTTTTAGCTTTAAGGGTGTATGTTGTTCCATGGTTATCTTGAGGCTCTGTGAGAGGTGATCTGCAAGTAATTGAGGGTCACTGCACATGGGGACTATCGGTGTAAGTAGCGACAGTAGGGTGGGCCTAAGGGTTGTTTTAGTCAGCTTGCAGGTGTTGCACATCAATGTGGGCAGGGTAGGAGGGCTGGGTTTCATGACTGTTTGGCTGAGGAAGTGATCCGACCAGGATACTGGATTGATGGTGGAGATGTCTACTAGAGTATTAGTGGTTAGGATCCGGTCTGATGTGCATCCGTTGTCATGGGTAGGAGCGGCAACATGTTGAGTGAAGTTCATTTCAGCAAGTGATTTGGTTAGGGCCGAGTCTTTTGAGTCTGCTGGGTCATTGAAGCCCAGGTTAACATCACCCAAGATGATAACTTTGATAGTGGGTTTCATGAGGGGGGTAAGGAGCAGCAGTAGATCAAGCTCAGGAGAGAAGAGGGAGTTGGGTTGTTGATATAATAGGAGCAGGTTATAGGTTGTCTTGGGGTTGATTGCAAATTTAGCAAGGAGTATTTCATAACCAGCTTTGGGGGGCGGTTGTCAACCCGTCTGATATTGATGGAGGATTTAATAATGAGAGCAACACCTCTTACCGGTGCATTGGCTCTATCTGTACACAGTATGCTGTAGTTGAGGGGTTTAGCCAGGGATAGAAGGAGGCCGGAAGCATCGTGCATCCAAAATTCTATGGTGGCAAAAATGTCTAAATTCAGGTCAACAATCAAATTGTGGATTGAATTGGCATGTGTGCCAATGTACAGGACATTGAGCAGGGCACACTTGAGGGCTCTGTGCTGGATGATGGCATCTAGGACATGTTCCATAGAAGAACAAGTTACTTACCAACTGACAACGTTCTTTCGATTTGATGTTCCTCCAACGTATTCCACATCTTTGACATTACACGTCAAAGATGTGGAATACGTTGGAGGACACAATCCATTTGAAGCTGGCATTTGGTAGGCCAGTGGGGGGGCGGGGAGTTGTCAGGTGCAGGGAACTGGGATGGGTGAGGATAGCGAGATGTGCATGGGCTTACCCTATATAGGCTGGGTGAGAGCAGAAATCAGGAAATCCTGCGTTTTTGTCCCAGTGCAGACTCTGAATTTGAAGCATCTTGAGGTGCCTGTACAAGGTCAAGAAATGTGGCTTGGCTCAATGTGGGAGAAAATGGTGGAGAACTTATTTCATCGATCAAAGTACATTCAATCATGTCCGTGGTCTGGTTTGCCATGCAAGAGCGCTGCCTGCTTGTGAGGGTGGAGTCAGTGTATAGTTGAGGCAGGAATGAGCTAGGGGTGTGGAGGCAGAGATAAGGGTGGTCAGTTAGGCTGGTATTTTTTGGCACTACGTGGCAGGTGGCATAGGCTGTACGCTGCAGTGCGGCGCAAGGCAGTTCAAAGTCCATAACTGCAGGAACTGTGAGCAAGGATGGTAAATATTTTTTGGGGGATGGTGGAGCGCTGGTGAGGTTGTGTGAGTGTTGCAAATCAGTAGTAGTGATGAGAGCGGGTGTTGGCTGGAAGACATGCCGTGGACAGTGGTTGGTATCGAGTTGGTCTGAGAGAGCAGAATGCGTCTGCAAAGGGATTGGGAGCAGGAGGCGGGGGGTGGGGGGGTCACGCTGGCAGCGAGTGCACAGCAGGGGTATGGGTGCACAGGGATGGAGAGTCAGGGGGATGGGCGGGGTAACGTGTGCACGGATATTAGAAAGTTTGCTAAAACAGGGATCAGAAGAGTTGGGGCTCTTACCTTTGGCGTTGTGGAAATGCCATTGGAGATCCGCCAGAATGGGGTTTGAACAGGGAGCAAGGTACTTAAGTACTGTTCTTGACAGGATCGAGTGAATAAATGCAGCTTGAAGAAAAAGCTGGAATTGGGCCGCGGGCATGCAATGACAGGCCAAGATGGCCTTTGAAGTGGGCTGGCTTTGCCTCACAGCTCAGTGGGTAGCATGCCAATATGGTCATTGGGCATCCAATCAGCAGGCATGTCCGTGGAGGCAGGTTTCTGGGCAATCAGGATGCATAGAGAGGCTGCGTGCTGAGCTGCGCCCGTTTTTTAAATGATTTTTCTGGTTGTGCCCCTCCTGTTGCATCAATGGAGGTGCAGGGGGCACTTACTAGATATCTGGATGGTGCTGCTCTCCTCAGTGCTTGATGGGGGAAGCATCACCTTCTACTGGTCTTTATTAGGCTTTTCAAAAAACACAGTGTCAGATCCAGGGGCAGAAGCACATAAAACAATAAACCCTTTTACAGAATTTCCATTTTGACTTTGGGTTTGGCCTTAACACATGTGCTCAGAGTAGGCAGGTGATCCCTAGCCAAGATGGAGGAAGAGACTCTGCACACTGATTGGCCTCTGAGAGAATAAAGCTTCAGAGACCAATATTCTAAACTGCCTTTCATTAGTTTTAAGTCGGGTGAAAGGTCATGTTTAAGTAAACTCTTAAAAGTAACCTCTTAAAAGTTAGGTGCTTGAACCCTTATTTTGTTCATCAAACCCTAACATCAAGATTTGGTCATTTGAACATTTCAGGGAGAACACAATGAGGGAATCCGGAGTCTAGGAGAGAAGAAAAACTGAGAAGGAGAAACTAGCGGCAGCGACTGAAGCAGCTAAGTTCACACTAACATTCAGCACAACTAACGTGTAGCTTTAATTACTGTAAATAGTGAGCTATTCTATTGTCGTGAATAGGAATATAATTCAAAAGCGTCTAAGAAGTAAAATGTTAAGACTGTATCAAGTATCAACTTTAAGCAGCGCGCGAGTGAGAACGATTCGCCATTTTCAGTGCGGCCTACATCAGTGCGAAGTGAGCACAAGGCATCCATGCTATGAACCAATGTAGCAGTCTGAGCTCTTTGGTAACGTTTTCTCTTGCATTTCATTTTCGAGGCAAGAAAGGTTGGCGGACGGCTTGCGCGCAGACAGCACAGCAGATGGCAGGAGAGCTCTATGTATTTCTAACAGCTGGAGACTTGGAAGCACGGCGTGTGTGGTGACTGGACTGCCGTTTGAAGCGATGGGGCTAAGGGCCCTCTAGAGGCCGTTCTTTAGAACTGTATGTGTGCAGGAATTGTTTTCTTTTTTCGTTGACAAATCTAGTTTTGAAAAAGCGCGGTTTGCGTGGGCACCATTGCGAGATATAGCTTGTTTTAAGAACCAATAAAATAACGTGTCTAGTGGGGGCCAAACATTTCTGAAAACTCAGTACTGAGAGAGAGCAATTGTTGTGTCAATGTTTGAACTGTGAACTAAGTGTTCATCAAAAGACTCACTTCTGAAAGCAGTGTGAAGCCTGGGTACATTTCCTGGAGGAAAAGCTTGCAATAGTTCTTTAAAAGACAACCATCTAAAGTGGAATAAAGTAAGGGAACATTACCTTGCGGAAAAGCAGCAAGCAATAAAGAGAGTTTTCCTAGAAAACTTAGATAAGAGGATATTCAGCCACAAAGTATTTTCTTTCACAAACCCTCTCATGTAAGGGACACATGGTATCACAAGTATAACCTTGACAGAAAAGTTACAATTTGTAAAACCTTTCTTCAATTTTTGGGGTTTGGAAAAACTCCTGCTTTGCCCTATAACTATAATGGGAGTAGTCTCTACCATCAAATGATCAATAAAACAGTCCTAGGTTAGTCCGTTAAATCAAAATGGCCCATACTAACAAAACTAAATGCCTGTCCAATCTCTAATACAAAAAGTGTGTAAAGGGGAATACGTATGCAAAGGAAAATCAGTGTTAGAATATAAAGAATCTATGCAGACAGAATGGCACGCTCTGGCTCAGATTCTCAAAACAAAGGCAGTTCAAAACATGGATCGAAGCCTTCCTGGTCTTCCACGCTAAAGTCTCTAATTCCAGCTTTCACAATTTCTTTCGCAGTTCAACAAAAAGTTCACAGTTCAACAAAATTTATATGTAGTTCTCCCTCCGTCGGCTCAGACCTTGCAATCACAGCACTTACAAAGGGTTCCCTTCCCCACCCTTAATTCACCTTCTTTAGGGGTTCCCTTTGATAACTTATCACACTTCCGGTTTCCCTCAGTCAGGTTCGGACCTTTCCCTGGTATCAAAGACTTTCGAATGTGTGAGGCTTTTACTATAGACCTCCGCAGGACAATTTCAGCTCTCACTTTAGCTCACACTCTTGTGTTATTCGCTCCAGTGTCTCTTGGTCTGGGTAGTTTTAATATCATAAGCAGAAAGTTCAACATTTACCTTTTACTTCCCCTTTTCCCCAGGGTTAATCTTGATTATTACGCACAGCCAACCTGGTTCACTACCCTGCCAGGCACTGTAACTGTGAAGAATGATGATGTTCTTTCTTCGTTTTATGGGTGCGGGTTCAAGACTCACCTTTCTTGCTTGGCTTTCCTTCTTGATAGACTTGGTTCACTTTCCTTCCAAGTACCATTGTGCGGCCTAATGTATGACAAAGTCTCTCCCCCTTGGTTAGGGTCCCAGCCCCTGTATTCTTGGCTATCTCCTCCCCTTTGGGCTTTCCACCACCTTCTCAGGCCGGAGCGCCTTTCCAGCAACATGTGTACCTTTTCTCATGGTCCGCGATTGTACTGGGTCTTCCTCGACACCTGCTACCAGCCGTGGGGCTTCCCTGATTCTCGTGGTCTTCCTTTGGGCTGTGGCCACTCCGCACAGCAAGCATCTTTCAGGCAGCATGGTTCTCCCTTCTTGTGCTGTCCAGATCTAAGGAACGCCTGGAGCTTCTCTCTCCCAGGTTGTCGAGCGGTTCTACCACTTTGGACCGACCCCAAACCTTCCCGTTCCCTTCTCAGGCATCCCGGTCAGCTTTCCCCATTCCTGGGCCGTGCTGGCTCTCGCGGCTCCTCCAGGGAGGATCAGACAACATGTGTAGTCCTTCTTCCCTTTTTATGTATCCAAAGTGTCTGCATTGAATGGAACGCGTACCTTGGTTCTGCACTGCATTCCTCATTCCTCTGCAGATCTTCTTCGCCGCAGTATTTCCATGATTACTCTCTACTTGGTCAGGGAGATTCTTCATCATCTCATTATGTCTCACGGGGATGGGTACCTCTACTCTGCAAAAACATATAGAAGTGTTGGGGAATACAGAGGTGTGTGTAGGGTTGGAAGATGAGCGAGTTAGGGGTGAAGGATGGAGATACTGCGTTCTCCCATTATTGTCATCATTGGTCCTGTAGGGGCTTTCCCTCCCCATGAGATCCTTCTGCTGACTACCACCCTGCAGGGTGACTATCGGGTAGCAGACTCACCTCTCTGGCCTCAAAGGAAGGTGCTATCCCCATGGGTGAGCATGGGTTTATCAAGCTTTGTTTGATAAAGGTTTGAATTTGTCCGTAGTAGATAATTATTGGAACAGGCCAAAATTATTGAATACAAATTACCGACCCCACCAAAAGACCTAAAATACAAACCACCAAAAGTTTGAACCTCTTGTGGTATGTATATTTTGATGGGGTTGGTAAAAAAAAAAGAAAAACAAAGGCTGCGGGGGCTGCGGGGCTGTCCCCCGCAACACCCCACTCACTATACTACATAGTATATAGTATAGTGAGCGGGTTGTTGCGGGGGACAACCCTTCAGCTGACCCGACTTAAAAAAAAAGGCTGCAGGGGACGCTGCGGGGGTGTACCCCTGCAACCCCCGCTCACTATACTGCAGCTGCCCAAAAAAAAAGAAAATACAAAAATAAAGAAATGGACCCTACGGCACTGGTTCCCGATCACGGAAGTGAAAGGGAACAGGTGTCTCAGGGTCCAGCAAGACGCAAGGCAAGGTAAGTAAGGGGGTGGGGGTGGGTGTGTGTTGGGGGTGGGGGTAGGGGTGTAGCGTGTGGGTGAGGGTTTGGATAGGCGTTTGGGCACTTCAGGAATGTTCAGGGGAGAAATGACCGAAGATTATTTTGAAACAAATCATCTTCGGTCATCTCTCCCTCGAACATTCCCGTCACGGGAAAATCACACTGATCCGATATATCTTTCATTGATCACTCATCTCTACAATTAATGATGGACCTAAACACTTGGAGCTGTTATAGTGGCTTCCCCAAAGAAACATTATGCACTAACAACACTAGGAATTTAATCAAATGAAATGCTAAAAATATTCAAACATTAATTCAGTCAGTCAAACAGTCAAACAACTTTATTCGGCCTGAAAGGCCATCAAAGTGCATCCTAAAAAACAGTTCTAATACATGATTGCAAAAAACACAACATAAAGAAAGACAACAGCAGAACCAAGCAGAAAACCGGGCCCGCCTTAAGGGCCCCCAAACAGATCTTATGGCCAATAATCAAGAACCACCATCCCCTTACCTCTGATAACTCCTGTGGCGCCTTGGGCCCAAAGCAGTCAAATTTGCTCCTGATAGGGGACTGAAACCAGAGGGGGTTCAAGCAGGGCACACAAGGGCAGGTATGGGGGGTGCACTGACAGTGATGCCACTTTTCCCAGACCGCCAGTGGCCATTACATTTTTCCAATATGTCCCTTGCCAAGTGGGCATCCCCACAAACCAGTTTGACAATGTCCGTTTGGGCTGAAAGATTGGACAGTCTGGTAGACTCCAACAAGGAGCCCCTGGACACAAACTCACACTCCCCCACAGCCCGCAGCCCATGTAGACATTTGTTCCGCATGGCGTCCCTTGGTTCTCTTGTGCCAGCGGAAGGTTTTGGGACACCATGGAGAAAGACCATGGAACTACTACCACCTTCATATGTGCGTTGCCCCAACCAAGCCCTCCCCTGACCGGGGATTAAAGCACTGACCCTCCTCTTCACTGGGTGCATGTTGCCCTGGGCGCTCCCCACGGTGTTCAGCAAAGCTGGGGGTTTGGCCCCTGGGACTGGGACGATTGTTTCCCTCCATGAGCGTGGCAGTGGGGGCAGACATACCTCTGGTCGATTCCTCAAGGACGGAAGAGTCCAAACCACAGAAGCATCCAGTGACTGACACGGGCTCAGGGGATATATCCCTTTGTCAGAGGCAGGAATTAGGACCCCTTGGCCAGCCCCGGCTGAGTCCTCTCCTTCCCTACCCACACTTTCTTCCCCCCCTGGTCCCCCTCATCTCCTTAATCAACACCAGTAAGAGATTTTTAATCTCAACCATCTCCGATAACAGGAGGTGCCAGGGATAGCTTGACAGGGTTACAGATACTGGGGAAAATCGGGCTGGTAGGCAATGAACTCCTTTTGAGGGAGGTTTAGAAGCCGAAAGAGGGCTGAGACGGAGGAGGGAGCTAACCCCTGGGGGAGCATCGGACAAGGGCTTGGTCCCGTTTCTGGACAAAAGGCTGGACTTCTCTCCCTCACTCATGCCAGCAGGACCGAAGGCCCCAGGATCCACAGACATGGGCACAAGAGAAGGGGCGGAGTGGGCTTCAGCTTCCAGAAGAGTCGGTGGCAACAGTGGGACTGTGTCATTATGGTTTGGGCCAGAAGAAGGATGGAGAGGGGCCAGAACCAGAGAAGGAAACAAAGCTGGGCCAAAGAAGAGGCCAACGGCACATGCCCTCCGGTTAGTTTCAAAACCCTATTGAGATCCTCTCACAGCCATTAGCCAAGGTATCCAAAAGACCGGCTGTAACCACACAGTCAAGACCCCCTCCAGGGGTTAGCAGGTTGAAGGGGGTCCCAAGTTCATCCAGAAAGGGGCTTGCAGATCCGGTTGTGAGGAGAGGAGTTGAAATAAGATCACAAGAGATCCCAGAGGGCTATAGTGAGGGCCCCACCTGCAGACTGGAGGAGCAGGGTGGCTGGAGCGTAGGCTCTCCAGAGAATCCCTCTGTGGCATGAGCAATATTCGAGGACAGTTGGGCAGGTGCTCCATACCCACAGAAACTACCAGGACATGCTCCCTTTCCCTTTCCCTGCGTAGCCCCCAGTACTTTGCTCGACGTACCTCCCCTCAGCCTTCTGCCCAAGATTGACTTCCGGTGCCCCAGTGCGGCCGAGGGCCCCTGTAGACTCGATAGCAGAGTGGATTTGGAGAGGTAGAGGAGGGAAAAAGGGGAGGAGATGTCTCCTCCTTCCGTGGCTCCAATGGCAGCGTCCCGGGAAAGGCCCGCCATGGTACAGCCTAGGTATGGAGTGGCAGAGAGAAGGCTTGGGGCTTGGGGCCTTAAGGATCAGTTCCAAGTAGAAGTAGGAAGAAGGATCTCACCACACAAATGGGACTGACATTAGGCACCTGTGGGAGAGTAGTGGAGTTCTCACCCTCTGCTGAACACTGTAGGCCTTGTTACCCTTCCCACAGTTTTTGCCTCAGTCTCACCTCAGGTATGGGCGGCACACCACCACAGGACCGCAAACACCCCCGCGGGATGCCAACACACCGTGCCCTTGACCCGCAGGCTTCACCCTGGCGGGCCGGCACGGGAGCGAAAGCAGACGAGGGGGTGTGGCCAGGTCCGTAAGCATGGAGGCCCTCCTGGGCCAAATCGAAATGCTGTCGTGAGCAGGACCCAACCCCCGCACCCTTGACCCACAGGCTTCACCCTGGCGGGCTGGCGCGGGAGCGGAAGAAGGCGAGGGGGCGTCACCAAGTCCGTAAGTATGAAGGCCCTCCTGGGCCAAATCGAAATGCTGTCGTGAGCAGGACCCAACACCCCGCGCCCTTGACCCGCCTTAATTCAACATATGAGTACCTTTAGAACCATCTTCTCACTTCATATAATAGCAACAATTTATCTGTGTGAAACATCTCCAATAATATTAACAACTTTATACTTGAGTGCACTATCAAACGTAAATCTTTTACAAATAAAGGCTTCACTATTAAGCGATGGCCCAGCTTAGAAAAACTGAAATGCGAAATCAACTCAGGCAAGCGTCCAGAAATAAGCTGCCTCATAATACAGCAAACTGTAAATTAATAAAACTATTTCAAGAATTGGCTCTCCTTATGCAAAAGGATGCAGAAAGCATGCCAAGTTCCCTTCCCTTAACAATACTCAATGTTTCTGGGGCATCATGAATAAAACAGATCTGCTCCGAGTTGAGTCCCAAGTTAACCCCATTGTGGAATTCACTTGGTGTAAATACTTCGCAGAATATGCCCTGGTACTTCATGTCAGGAAATAGATCAGGTTCAACCTCTAAGCTATGAGAGCTGTACATTATCTGCACAGGACATTGCCTTAATAATCAAAAGTTCAAACTTCTCTAAGTCTCCAAGCCCAGATGGTATCCCTAATGTTACCTTGAAAGGGGCCTCATTGTTAAAGAGCTTGAATCTCATAGTCTTATTTAATTGGTGCAATCCTCTTTGACGGTACACTGCTTCCATCATGGAAACATTTGCATTTGATTATTTTGTTTGAATATAGTGATAGATGCTCTACTGGCAATTATAGACCCATTGTTCGTTTGGACTTGTCCAGTGAAGTATTCTCTGTCCTGACTTTAGATGAATTAAAACAATGGATGTCTGACAGGTTGATGAGGCCCAGTCTGGTTTTAGGAAAAGCCTGGGCACTTCTTTCAATCTCTTTATATTAGCTCTTATACAGAACAAAGTAAATAGGCTGGGATCCCCTTCTAGCATTTATGGCTCTGACCTCAGCATTTGATCATGTAAATAGGGAACACATATGGGGAAAATTGTTGAAATGGCTTTGTCTGCCCCATCTAATTGCTATACTGAGAGACCTTCATACTCACTCAAAGTTGCAAGTGCATCTCAGTTCTGATGGGAGGTTGTCCAGGCCTACTCCTACATATGGAGGTCTGTGACAGGGCTGCGTTTTGGCTCCGACATTGTTTAACATTTACAGCACCGACCTTGTGTCAGTTTTGTCTCCTCCAATGCTTTTCCACCTCGTCTTGCAGGTGTCCATTATCAATATTTAGCCCATGCAGATAAACTAGTTAGCCCTACAGATGAGGGGTGTATCAGCCACTTTTACTCCCTAAAAATTGGCAAAAACTAGCCCACAAAAAATAGGGAATAAAAATACTCCCAACAAAAATATAGGAAAAAGACATGTTGACTCTTGCACCCATGCTTTCTCCCTCACAGCGCCATGAATATGTTTGGACCAGTAGTGCACGTAGTGCCACAGGAAGAAACTACTGTTTTAACTGCCTGATTGGAAGAAGTAAACATGTATCTTTTAATGTGTATAAATAACTAGGTGCAAAGAAATAAATATTACAAAAACATTTCAATTTGTCAGTTCAAACATATTTTTACTGGCTTATAAAATACTGTCATTGGGAATTGGACTTAGATTTGTGCTCCCTAAGAAATCATTAACTCGCAACTTTAAAAACATACTCCCACTTTCAAATCTTATCTAGAGCACTGGAAATAGTGATACAAGAACAAACACCATTAGGTTTACAGCACAGTCTTAAATCTCTGGAAGACTATATATGAAATTGAATCATCTAGATATGAATACTGTACAATCGAAGATTATGATCATGCAAACTCTCAGGGGGCAATACCCCTTTCAGTGGTTCCTTACTGGGGTCTGCATGGGAAAGGTTGACCAATGGAAACACCTGGGTTATACAATTTATGGATCTATAAACTCGAAGGACACCATGGAAAGATCTGTTTATATGCCACTGCATTAATTAGAAAATTCAGAAGATTTTCAATAATTTCCACCATATCTACAAGTGATTCCCAAAATAACACACAGTGCAGAAGTGCACCCTATTCAACTTAAAATGGACTGACTAAAAGTAGAATCTATTTTTGAGAAAAGATTACTGAATGTACCTAATGCTGTGCCTATGGCCTCCCTGAGATATGAACTTTGTCTCATTAACTGGAAGCAATTTTCACTATTAAGGACTATTTTAGATTCTCTGGTTAATTCTTTGTATATGGATTTGCATAACCTCATGCATTGTAAGGTGTTTGCTGTGCTCAATATCTGGATACAAGGATGTATAACCACTTTGGAGTCGTTAAGTCTATCTATATTAAATCTCCATGAGAATCCATCCAGGTTTAAGAGGAAGTTACAGCTTTTGGACTGGACTCAAACCAGGAACACAGCTTGTAAATATACATTCTTTTCTTATATTGTGGCCAACAAAAAAGCACAGAAATTCCTACTAAAATATTTAAGTAAGTTTTCGGAATAAAAAATGATGCAAGCTTTTCTGCACCTTCAAATTAACTATGGAGACAATTAGACTGATACTCTAATTAAAACAACCTACATGATCAACTTCATCCGACTAGATCAAGTTCTTTTAAACAAACCTAATTATTATGGAATTTATTGCTGACTCAGCACCTATTTGACAAGAGTTCTACCTTGTTTTTGTACAACCCAATTTGAGATGGAAGGGTGCCCTCTCCCTAAAACGCCATCACTGGCAGCAGAGTCCCATGCCTACTTCAACTGATCAGCGCAGTGATCTATTTATTCTAGTGCCCTACCTCCACTTCCCTACAGAGATAATTGGTTGCCGGCTGTCAGGAGTCTGGCTGATTGGCCCATGGCAAAAGCTATACCAAAGAGTATGCACTAAAGATTAGGAGAGATGCACAAGGTAATGCTAGCAAATAACATATACAGGGTACATAGCAAGCTGATCTGAGTTGTAACAGGTATGCACAGGACTACAGGGGCAGAAGCTGGTGGTAAGCAAAGAGACAATGAGAAAGCAAAGGCAGCATAGACATAAATAACCAGGTACAGGACAGGATAGAAAAACAAAGTACAAAGCAGAGACTGGAATATGAGAATAGAAAAGGCAAAGTTCTCAGACAGGAGAGGTCGCTGCAATCACAGTGAATACGAGGGGTTCAAGAAACTCAGGGCCCGATTTTTAACTTGGCGCAGTGAACGTGCTAAAGAGCACGATTCACTGCGCCAAATCAGGACGCCCAGCCTCCACCAGTATTCTCAAGTGGGCCTGGGCGTCCTCGCAGTGCACAACAGTGCACCTTCAGGATTGTGCTTGTTTTTGTCATAACGGATACAATCCTGAAATCTCGGCAGCATTTTTGTAAAATAACGATATTCAATAATTTGACAATATAATAATATTCCATACTGCCGATGCCTGCGGGCTGTAGTGCGCTCTACAAATCCAAATAAATAAATACATAAATAAGCAGCTTCAACTTTGAAGAATACAACATTGAAGCTGCTTGCTTTGCTGTATGGGAAAGTGTTCATATGCACTGCAGGTGTATATGAACACATTCATATACACCAAAGCAAGCAGCCTCAATGTTACAATAACGTTGAAGTTGCTTGCTTTGGTGTATATGAAAGTGTTCATATACACCCTGCACTGGCACAGGCTTCTTGTGGCACTCCTCCAGTCTAACGGCCCCAAAATGGTACCATCTGAGTGTGCTATTTTAGCGCACATATTAAACTGGAGGAGTACCACAATAATACCCTTCAAAAAAGCCAGGTTACGAATGTGGTGGTTGCTAGGTTGGTTTCCAACCCATCCGAGCAACCACCACATGTATTCCGAAAGTGGCGCATTCCTTCCGACTTCGGAAGAATGCTCCACCTTCAGAATATGTCTGAAGTACCGAAAAGGTTGTTAACCCTTTTAACAACCTTTTCGGTACTTAACACCAGGATGAAAATCGTGGCCTCAGAGTACTTAAGAACAGGCACTAGAACTACAGACTGAAGACTGGTAATATAGCATGTAAGGAACAAACAGGAAACCTTCAACAGACTAGGATAGCAGAGAAAAAGAGAGACAAGCTAGCCAGAAACAGGACAAGTCTGTGGAGCAGAAATGCTTACAGAAAACAGAGTGCTCAGAAAGCCAGAAAGGCAGAAAAGATATCAGCAAATAACTGAATGTTTTAACAGCAAAGCAGGACATGGTTTCAGAAGTCAAAAGCTGTAAATCAAGGAAAGGTTCAAAAACGGGCAGACTGCAAAAGCAGACTGGAAAGGGAGCTACAAAACAACAGCAAAAAGGATTCAAAAGCCAGATATTCAGTAAAGGTTAAAAAACTGGTCAGAGAAGCACAAACTCCCAGTGGAAGTAGTTGACTGAACAACTGCTTCTGTTCAAAGTGAGCTTATAAAGGCCCTCCCAGCCAACAGCTGGGAGGACCTAACAGGGTGGAGCTGACTACAGTCTCAGGCTGCTGTGCTCATCTATGCCCAGACCCTGCTTCAGTAGTCTGCAGCAGTGGATTGTAATTAAAGTCTCTTTAACTCTCAGCAGCCTAGCCTGCAGTAGCTTGAAACAGGTGAATGCAACCAGGGCCTCTCCAGCTCTTAGTAGCTTGCGGAAAACAAATCTACTTGGTATACCTCCTCCAGCCCTCTGCCTCTTGGACAGCATGCATGTAACAGAATGTATCTGCTGGTTTAACCCAACACCTGGAATGGAACATGAAATTAGATTGGTTTCAAATTGCAGCTGTAAAACAAGTAAATGAATGCAGAGACAGTTTGTAGGTTTTAACTTTGCAATTATGCCATAAACAAAGTCACTAAATGTGCGCACATAGCAGTGCTGGGTGGTCGGCGGGTAGGAGCCTGACACTGGTAGAAGTTGCCCCGAGAGAGTAGATTATGTAGATTTTGCTTCTCTAATATTGAAACATTAGAGCACTTGTTTATTGATTTTACTCTTTTGCAGTTAACTTGTACAAAATATTTCAAACATTTTGTACATAATGAATTATCTCTTCATCAAAATGATTCCTGGTTAAGAGTTTTAAATGGTAATGAAAGAGCTTTAATTGCGGCGATTAATTATGTGCACATTTTGCACGTTGATTTTTAATTGATCAGTATTATGTAATTAAATTTATACTTTTTTCTATTTTGTACAATTTATATAACATTTAACTATTCTGTATTGTTTTATAATTAGTTTTGTATTGCTTTACTTTACTTTATTACATTAATATCATGCACCAAGTAGCCTGGAGGCATACCGGTGCAAGACAAAACAGTATCAGACAGTAGACATATACTCCATGAGTGCCACACACCGGAACAGCAAGCAAACAGAATCAAATGGTAAAAACTAATGACTATCTAAAGAGCAAAGTTTTAAGCTTCTTTCTGAACATTTCGTTGTTTGTGAAAGGTCTATAAAAAACCAAAATACCAACAAAAAGTATAAATAAACTGCTGCTGGACTTACTCCATCTCCTCAGTCCTTCCCCCCTGTACTCTTTGCCCTTTCTATGTCATCACCCAAAATTGCATTCCTGTGTCACAAAAGTCATACCCCAACTTTTCTCCCACAAGATCAGGAGTTTGCAACCTTAGGCTCTGTAGTTGCTTTCGACTATAGCTCAGATTGGGCCTAGATAGCATAGTCAAAAGGCGAGGGATCATGGAGTAAAATGTCAAACATCTTGAGAGACAGAGTTCACAGACTCCTGCACTACAATAACCCAAACCACCTCCATTTCTTATATCTGAGCCTCATATACTAAGCCCCTTTGCACTCAAACCCTCAGTATCTTACCCCCAACCTCTTTCTCACAAACCCAACTTCCTTCAAGTTTATACTTTCAATCATCCCTGCACACATCCTTCCTCCACAAAAAGTCTGTTTTCCGAAGGTGAAATGATATTTAATTACAATTGTTCACCCCATTCTATTATCCCAAATTCACATTATAGTCAAAACAATTCCATTACCCATATTGACTGAATTGAATGACAACCAATCGCCTCTCATCTGTTACTTTCCCTCGTAATCCATCTTTAAACTGCGATGCTCTTTATCCAATTGTGTCTCTTGTGCTATTGCCTGCCGTAACTGCCTGCCCTCTGTCTCGATTATGTTCACCTCTCTCTGAAGTCTTAACTCTCCATCTTGGCTTCCGTTTCCTAGAACCCTCCTACATGACTTACTTCAACACTTACCCATGTCTTTTTATACACAATCTAGCATTATCTTCTTCAATGTAAAGCCCAGAACTTATGCTGACAACCAATGTCTGCCCAGTTATCTGCACACCCGGCAGTCACCACTCACTAATCGCTATTCCCAACCTTCCCTATCCACCTTAGCTGCTAAATCTCTGACCACTTACGTAGAAAACATACCACCTCCTTCTAATCCACAAAGTGATCTCTCTCATTTAAATACACTTGTCATAAATCCTTTAACCACACTCACAGACATGCATGCAACCAAACCTTTGCATTCCGTGACAGTCTCCTAATCCTTCCCCATGAATCCATGGGTCTCATCAGATGTTGGACTGCAGCCCTTAAATCCGGCAATAATGGCATTAGCGCCACCAATACTGCTCTGCTGGATTATGAGTTGGCGTAAATACTGCCGTACACAAAACATACTGGCGCAATTACAGCATGCACTATTATAGCCATCGCCATCACAGCCGGCGCTAATAGCACTGACAAAAACAAAGTGCAATTACAGCGGTATCACAAGTGCATGTACTGCGTTATCAGTACCAGAAACAGGCACTAATACAGCCATGAATTACCTACAGCTGAAGGTCAATGAACACAGGTGGCAAACATTAAGCCACAGGTGCACCAAATGCACACCACAAGGCTACATAAGGAATGTGGCACAGTGCACATCCACACTGAAGCACCCAACAGCAGGCCCGCCAGTGCCACAGTGTGTGCAGGCAAAGGTATGCATGTCACCATTGAACAAGGCTTCATGGACATCACACATACACATTGCATGGGCGGGATGTGCACATTCATGCACACATCGACCAATGGCCAATACAGTGTAAGAGCATACCCATATATGAGACAAGTGACTAATGTCTTTATGGCACCCCATACTCTGGATATCCGCAGCTGGGGTGGCTGATGATCCCTGTGCGTGACCCATGGACACCACATGAGACCACCTACAACCATGCCCACAGCCGGACCTGTGTGTGCGTCGAGCGCACATTTGGACTTCTCAAGGCACGATTCCAGTGCCTAGATCACACTGGCAGGGCCCTTATGTACGCCCCTGACAAAGTTGGCAAAATTGTACTGGTGTGCGCAATGCTACATAACATTTTCCTGAGGAGAAATGTGCCAGTACCGCCCAATACGGACATGCCACACCCAGAGGAAGATGCAGGTGAACAGCATGAGGCAGGAGCCAGAACATCCACTCCCAGGGATGATGTTAGGGAAGAGAGACTGGCCCAGCCGGCAGTAATAGATAATTTCTTCTGCTACAATACGCTGCCCCTGTCCACTTCCAGCACTGTGAATAAACTGCACATGAACACAATCAGGAATGTCCATGCATGAATGATGTTCAACCAACTTTTATCTAACTTTGTACACCAACTATCCCCCCTCCTCCTGCCCACCACTAACATCTCAGCACACGGTCCATCCTCCCCCGCCCACCACCAAAACCCCAGCACACAGTCCACCCGCCCCCCTGCCCTCCATCGAGTCCATGGCATTGTCACTCAGGCCAATAGTTGGCAAGTCCATTACTGTGGCCGTGGCCTCTCCACCTGACTCCCCGTAGCCGATAATCTTGTGCGCAACTGGTGCAGGGACTGGCGCCTAAGAGTGCTCTCCTGGGATTCCACAGTTAGCGTAGTAGACGAAAAGGGATGGAGCCAGCCCCCTGGAGCTGTTCCCGTTGGAACTCGTTGCTCTGACGGATGGCCTCTTCAAGGGCTGAGACACCCTCGTAATTTCCCTCACCCTTTGTCCGTATGCCGTCAGTGTAACCGTACTGGCGGTTGTGACCCTCTGGGTCCTTGCATTGTCATGCGCCATCCTGCGTGTTACCTCCTGGATTGCATCACGAATGGCCTGCAAATGGCTGGAGTGGGTGTGGCTGATGGCCTCCATATCCCTTTGGAGTTGTTCCATGACCCCCAGCCTCTGCATCAGCATAGCCGGTTCGATAGCACAGCGAGTAGAGCGCTCGCTTTGACATCTGTGCAGAGCCTGCTGACGCAGATTTGAATTCAGGCAGGGTCAAACTCAGCCTTTCATCCGTCCGAGGTTGATAAATGAGCACCACACAACACAGGCAATAATAAGCAGCGCTCAGATACATTAGGGTTCGTAGAGCTATATAAATGCGAAATTATTATTATTATTATTATACTGATTGTAGCTGTTTGCGGCATTGGTGAGGGGGTGCGCTGTCAGAGAGGGCTTGTGAGAAGAGCCAAAGGAGTGTGTGTCAGTGTCTGGTTCCTTTGTTGCCAAGCATCAGCATGGTGGTGGGATCGAAGGGGTCTAGCCACACTGTCGACGACGTGGTGTGGACTGCTGGCAGAGACTGCACCCAGGGGTTGCTGGCACTGCTGCATGATCAGAGTCAGGGCTGCTGTCGCTCCATGTCTCCAATGTCACTAGACTTGGTGGCGTGTCCTCTGTGGCGGTGTCCACAGCTGCAGAGGTGTTATCGGTTGGGGTTGGCTCCTGGTGGGCTGGACGGGGAAGTGGGCATGCTCCTGCTGCATGCGGAGTGGCTTGCTGTGACTTACGCCTATGTGTGGCGTGTCTGCCCCTTTGCGGGGTGGTGGTGGTGTCTGTGTGTCAGGACGTCACACTCACAGACGGGCCACCTGCCTCTTCTTCCTCAGACACCACTGGTGTTGCTTGTGTACCTATAGGGGACATAGGTGATAGCGTTAGGTCTCATTCCCCCATGTGTTATGGTATGCAGGGCATTCACTCCATGGTGATGAGTAGGGCACCCAGATATTTGTGCCGATGGACAGTCTTGGTTAGGGGTGTTTGCACGTGGATTCACAATGACCGAGATGGGTGCAGATTTTGGGGGGGTCACATAGGATGCATGCATTAGGCCAGTATGGGGATGGCAAGATGTCTGTGCTGGGGCAGCTGTTGTCGGGCATGCATGCTTCTGATCCTCATGCACCCACGTCACCTCCACGGGTGGCATTTAGATCGGGGGCAAGGTACATGGCACTGGCAGGTCCCTATGGGGCACTGTTGTGCTCACGCCATGGGGGTGTGTTGCTTGGCACTTGGATGGGTCCCTTGGCTTCCCTCCCCCTGATCTGACTCACAGGGGTGGCCTTGGTGCACTGGCACATGGATGCTTCGGTAGGTGGCTGGTGTGGCACCCACTCACTGCGCCATCGCAATGCCCCGGATCATGGGTCTGCCCACTGGGGCATCCCGTGCTAGGTTGTCATTGTTCTATGCACATGTGTTGGGGGATTCACTTGCCTCTGCCTCCTGGCTTACGGGACACGCCCTGCACCGCTGAATCCCTCGTTGGACTCCATGTCAAGCACAGAGTTGCATTTATTCTCCCAGGCGGTTAGTGCAAGTGGCACCACAGTCCCTCCGCAAGTGGCCATGTTCTCCTGTTGGTGCTGGGACAACGATCCCCAGACCGGGACCCACAGGTCATTCCAGCATTTGCAACAGTCTTTGCTGTGGGGGGGATGCTATTCACCGCTGACACCTTCTCATTAATCATGTGCCAGATGGCTGTCCGGCGTTGTGTGGATGTTTTCCGCTGTCTCAACCCATGTAGCTCATCATGGTGTGCTACCACCTCATCAGCAAGCACCACCAGCTACCCCTCACTAAATTTTGGTTTTCTGATCAGATCTTGGGCAGCCAGGTTCCTTGCTCTCTCCTGTGTCATTCTGTGTGTTTTACTGGTCTGGATGGCTATAGGGAACTCTGATATTTAATTGATTGAGATTTTCAAAATGGCAGGCACAGTGCTTCCCCTAAGTGGTTATGCATTTCCCACCAGCACTAATAGTGCCGGGAACGAGCGATAGTGCTATTTGCACCTGAATCTTTGGCGGTAGTCTATGTTTCAGTGCTATTTTCAACGGCCGCAAATAGCGTTGCCACCGGTGACCGATGCGTGTGCTCGCTAGGTTGTGATTCAGTGCTATTTGCGCCATGGGTCACGGCGGTAACGCTATTTTCGCTTAGCCGAAATATCACCCGCTTACCGCCAGACTCCTAATGAGGCCCCATATCATGAACTGGTCCACGCTCCTTCCGCCTACAATAACCTTCCTCCTTATCACAAAACACTGCTCCTTTACCATAACATAATTTCCTTCCCTTACTCAGCTTTCACAGTCTATCATATGTCCTCTGGTTCCTTACCTTGGCACCACCTTTCTCTACCGTAGCCCAGTATCTGTCCTTCCTCACACAACCCTTAGCCTTCTTCCATCTGCCATACCCTTTTGCAAAGCTTATTAGCCTCACTCCATGCCTAAAATCATCAGCAATGGTCCATCAGTGGCCAATCTAATGCCTCTGGGAGACCTCCTCAAAGGAAAAGAATATAAACTGAAAAACATAAGCCCATATAGCATTGCCATTGGCTTTGCAAACTGTAGAACAAACCACATTACACACTGAATGAGAGAATGGTATACATACAAAAGCATTTACATTCTATCAAATAACTAAAACATGATGGAAAGCAGCTTGATCCCCTAAAGTACAGGGACCCAGAAGTCCTAGAATTGGTTTCAGATTCCTTTGAATAACCGTGGGACCTATTTTACGATGAAAAGACTGTGATAATATTTTTCCACAAAGTGAAGCCTGAAAACGAAAATTAAAGCATGAACTGTAGATCATAAACGGTCATTCAGAATGTAAGATAAATGTTCTTGTAAAACGATCTGGCAGAAAACCTGATTAGGCGAGGGTTTCGATTGGAGAAGACAAGGCCATGACCTAATATCTTCGTGATTTACATGTGTATTTTATTGATAAGCACTCATGTTTGTTGCCGGAGAGCTTGTGCAGATCTTATGTATGTCTTGATTGCAATTTTGCCTTAACAAAGATTTTTCAGGTCAGTGACTTGATTCCTTGCCCTAAGTCTTTAAATATCTTACAATTATTTTAAGCTAGATGACTGTCTATTATTAGTTCTAAAGTTCTTTTCAGGAGCTCACTGTTTGTTCATCGATAAAACATAGCGATACAGAGACAGTAAGATTACTGGTGGACAATTTGCCATCATGGCTTGGTCAAGGTACGATTCTTTACGCCTGGTAAAAGTCAGGAGCCTACCAATAATGTAAAGTAAAGCGTGTGACAAAGAATGTTAACAAAGTAAGGTTTCAATGCCACTCTCACCACTGAATTCACCAAGCATGAGGATACTCAATCTGGAGAGCCAAAACATCTCTGAGATTTCTTGGTTCTACTCTGATAGCTACATTGGCAAAGCAATGTTGTCTTTTCTTTTACTCTAGTGAGGTCGCCAAAAATTACAATTAGTCACTTTATTCATAGTCCTATGTAAGAGTCACACTCACTAGCATCCGTCTAGAGTGCCTGAACCAATCGGAATGTAAAATATGGGCTTTTTCTTATGGATGTAAGCCTGTGCACTGCAGGCAAGGCAGCATCTTTTCTAGCACTCTGCTGCCATTTCTAGGGCTCTCCTTTCATCTGTCCGACCAGCATCCCCTTTCCTGCAGCCCCACTTTGCTACACCACTTAGCTTTCACCTTGCTTTTCATCACCTCTCCAACACATAAGTGGAAACGAAGATCTCTTTTTAGCCCCTTTTCCACTTTCCCTGGTGGACATTTTGGATGGTGGTTTATTTTCATTTTCAGAATCAATACTCGCTGGCTCAGGTCTATTAACTCAGGTGGCAGGCCATTGCCACCCACACGACTGGTCAGCGATGCCATTATTTCGTGCAATAACACAGTATAATGTTTTAACATCAATGTGCTACATGGAAGAAGTAACTACTGCTCGCCATTTTTCATGGTCTACCAACTAGAAAGTGGCCCTCATTAAAAATTTGCCGGTATTACCGGTGGGATACCAGCAAACAGGCCTACTGTTACCAGCACCTGATATCTCGGAATTTCCGGGATATTACAGGTGCCGGCAACAGTAGGTAAATCCCCATACCATGGAGTGCAGGTAATACCGGCTGTTTTCTTTTGCTGGTGAGGGCCTGATTTACCTCCAGCTCTTAGCTGGAGGTAAATCGGTCAACCCCACTGGCAAACTTGTAGTTTGGCAATGCAAGCAAAGTGGCGGTAACGGAATTACTACCACTTTTTTCCAACACCGGCAAACTTGTAATGAGTTGACGATAGTAGTGATATTTGCAAATTCATATATCACTGTGGTATAGCGAAAGGGCTGTGTAAGCGTCATGACATCAGACATCATGATGTGCTAGATACGATAAAAGAGGCAGAGACCCACGCAAACGGGTCAGCGCAAGTTACCAGCTCCATCTGTGTGCGTGTCAGTTATTCGGCGCGGCCGGAGTAATCAGGCATCAAACCCACGCCATTTCACACTGACAATGAGGAGTCAGTCTCACGCAGTGCCGCATCGTGGAGAGGTCTGCTCCCCTGGGGAATACAAAATATATCGATGATTACTATGCAAGAGTCTGGGGGAAGTCTGTGGGGTGTGAATTCCCTGACGAGGAGTTTCTAGTCTGGCAATAAATCATACATGGCATCTCGTCCCACAAGCTCAAGTGGGCAGATCAATGTGGAAAAACCCATAGCAAGCATTGGTACGATTGATTCACGAGGAGACACGAGAGGAAAACCCTCTAACATTCCCAGCTGCACTGCAGGAAAGCAGGAATCTTGTAAGTGGTTCAGAGGAGCATGGTACAAGGAAGAACAATGCCCGGCCCTGGGAGCAACATGATGCAAGTTTGGCAAAGTAAACCACTTTGCCTCTGTCTGCCTGAGCTCCAGGTTCTGCAGCGAACTGTACAGATCGAACTCGAAGGAGACCAGAACGACAAGAACAAGCTACCAGAAGAGTGGAAAAGGAAAAACAAGAACGGGTTGGTCATGAGCATAATCAGAGTGAGAGTGACATTGAAGACCATGAGCAGTCTGAGGAAGAGTCATCTCCGAAGCAGCCGACAAAACACGAAAAGAGAAGGAGCAAAAGAGTACACCTAATCTCAGCGATAGAACCAACTAAGAGCAATAGGAGCACAAAACACAAATCCCAGCCAACATGCACCATGCTCATAGACAGTATGGCAACTCGATTGGTAATCAACACCGTAGCTAAGATAATTGTGATGCCTCTGACTACATTTCAGAAGATACCAGCAGGATCACAGCTGCAACACAAAACAGTCTGACTATGCATATGGAAGCAAGAAGTTCCTTCCTGTGAAAGAAAGGGTCCTTCAAAGCCAATGCAACGTACATTGGGGAGACATGCTGCACTGGATTATATGTTGAGGACGGCGGCAGTGAAACACTGCTGAGCTGCAAGATGGCTGAGAGGCTGAAACTCATCCAATTGGTGTTTAGCATCCACACGCCATTGACTGACAAGCTGCTGGAGAACATGTCAAGCTGTTCAGGGGATTCAGCTGCTTGAAGAACAGGACCGTGACACTTCACATAGATCCCATGGTGGACCCGAAGGCAGTATGCCACCAACAATTCTCATTTCATATGAAAGCAGCAGTAGAAGCCGGATTACGAAGATTTGAGGATTTGAACATAATCAAGAAAATGTCCGAGCCCACTCCATGGGTGTCACCGAGGGTCATCATGAAAAGAAAAAAAAACATTGCTGTGTGCATATGCATAGACATGAGGCTTTCCAACCTGGCCTTCTGCCGAGAGCGACACAACACCAACAATAGATCCTTCTCAACACCTAGGCCATCACTTTACTCCTCACAATCACCTGACTCGCTAGACACTACCCACCCCTCTGCTCCCTGCCACCCGGTACAGCTGTACCCCTCCTTTGTGTCCCTCAGTATCCTACCACTGTACATCTGTTCTGTTGTTACCTCTGAAAAGCACTCAGTAATGCACCTGTACTGTTACCTCTGTAACCTGTATACCTCTGTAAAGTGCTCTGTTATGTATCTGTATTGTTGTATACCTCTACAAAGCACTGCGTTGCTTCTCAAAGCTGGGTCCACACTCAATAAATACAATAATAATAATAATAATGATAACAGATGAGCTCAACGTAGATCTGACAGGAGCAACTTTCTTCAGCAAGTTAGATCTCCGGTCAGGCTACCACCAGATCAAGCTGGCCAAAGATTCCCGTTATATCACAACTTTTTCATCTCACCTGGGGATCCAAAGATACTGCTAAATCAACTTTGGCACCTCGTTGGCAGCCAAAGTGTTAGTAAATAGGATCAACAAGTCTCATGGCTGCCGGAAGTATTCCGGTTCCTCCGAACATACTGGTAAACCCTGCACTCGTCGACCTAGGTGAGTCCGGCAGCTCACATATTCGGGGTTCTGATACAGGTGGGGCTCCCAGTACACCCCAAATATGTAACACTAGACAAAGATCACAAGCAAGTAGAGCAATCCAGGTAAACCAGAAATGAGAAGCAGAGCCTGACAAGGAGAGCCCACCGCAGTGACCTTACACCAGGTGACACGGTGCTGGTGAAAAAATAGATCACTGCCAAAGAAGATGGTACTGTAGTATGAATCACAGCCATGGACCATAAGTGAAAACGAACATGGAATTGTGACAGCAAGTCAAGACCATGAAACAGAGACGAGAAATGCATCACGTTTTCAAAAGGTGCCACACACCATGTGGAAAGAAACCCCCATGATGACCCCCCAAGATGACATCTTACATAAACGAACCCCAGGAAGAGAGAACAGACACATGACAGATAGCAGAGGCAGCGCTGCTGACTCGCCTCCCACACGTCTGAATCAAGGAGAAAGAGTCATTCCTGATGAGCCTCGAGACACCCACAGGAAGAGAAAGTTGAGATACTTGCTGAAGGAGTGACTGCAACTGTCGACGAAACTGAGGGGTTTCTTCCTCCATCGCATATGTCAACGAACTGTGAGCTGAGCACTGAGACCGATTCATTATGGTTTCATTTGATCTAAATTGGGGAGGGATGTGGTGTAGGGAAAGGGCCATGTGAGCGTCCTGATGTCAGACGTCATGAAGCGGCAGAGACAACAAAAGAGGCAGGGACCTGAGAGGACAGGTCAGCGCTAGTTTCCAGCTCCATCTCTGTGCGCGTCAGGTCCCGCGCCATATCACAATCACTAATCTATCACTTTAGAACACGGTTTGGGTTTTATTATATCTATATACAATTTTCAAAATGCTTTTCGGGATATTATTTCCTGTCGGAACTGAACGTGGCCACCACAAAAGCTTTAAGTCTTAGTCTGCATGCTCAGAGCATTTTATGCTGTTTCATATTGTAATTTTATGGGAAAGAGCATGCTTCGGAAACACACGTCTTGCGGTTTTCAATGAAATAGTTTAATTTCAAACCATATTAAATGGGTTAGAATTGTTCCACTGATGCCAGAGCCCTGACTCACCACTACTGAGCGGAAAGCTGGATTTGTGACCAAAATAACCACTCAACAGCAGCAGTCGCAAATTGTGGAAAAGTTACAGGCTGGCAGGTGCCCCTAAACCTGTATCATGTACTGCTGAGACCGAATCACGTCCTATTAACATTTCACATCTTGCTAATGTATTTTGACTGCGCCATTCTTCATACTGGGCAATACCGTTTGATTTACTTGAGTTAAATCTCAATACGTTTTGGGAATTTGCTCTGTTTGTCTCGAATATTTCACACTCGGAACTTTAAATAAGCATGCACTGCTCTATAATGTACTCCCATCTACTGGGTCGTTGAGAATTTAGCAAACTCATGCAGATGATGGATACCACATGTATTAGGTATGACCTTGTCACGACTGGGGTGCTAAATTAATACCGCAAATGCCGTATTTCAGAAATAGATCATGCACATTTTTCCAGAAATTCACAAACCGCATCCCTGCATCCATCCCTGTTTGGAGAATGAGTATGTGTAAGATCAGGAGATCACAGGGACCGTCCGTGATTCCCCAAGACCGCACTGCTTCTATGCAATAACGACACGGACTCAGAGCGCCATGGATCACATCTTTATTATTAAGCTCCAAACTGCCTTTTCCTGTTACGCCACTTCCCTGCTGGCTCCCCTACTCCTGCCCCGTGCCCACAGACTACATTTCCCGACACTACACCCCCTCCCAAAATTAAACACTAGCACCGTCCATTACCCCATTTCTTCAATGAGTCTTCGAGGCCGTATTCTGCCCCTTTGCGGTCGTTGATATGTTACTTCTAAATGTCCAGATCTGGTCTCAGGTGCCAGGTTACTTTGCTCAGCCCCATCAGAGCCCTCACCATCACCCTGACAGGATTCATCCAACGAGTAGTTGACTTCTCGTTCACAATGGCTGCTTTTCCCCTGCTGGTCAGTCCCTGACATTCTCTTGACGCTGGTCTCTTTCTGCAGTGATCATGGAGCATTTCTTGTCTGTGATGATCAATGGGTCCTCGTGAAACGCGGCACTGTGTTTTTTGGTTCTGGGCTGCTTCAGCACTGCCACATCCTCAAGCATCGAGGAGCCCTTAGCCCTTCTCCTGGTGTCAGCCTAGCGTGTCATCTTTCCTTGGCAATTCCATCCTTTTTTCCTCATGTCCTCATCTACTGCATATTTTTCAGAATCACACTGGTGTTGTGGTAGTCAGATGCAAATGCTACAGCCAAACATGACCTCAGAAGGGCATTTCCCTGTGAGCTGTGTGGTGTGCTCCTGTAGTCTCGCAGCAGTTGATATAGCACCTGCTCATATGGCTGCCCCGTCAGGTGTGAGATCTGTAGTGCTCTCTCTTCCAGTTGGCCATAAAGCGCTCAATCGTCGTGTTGGCTTGTGGCCGTAGCGGAGTTATCTATCTGTGATTTTTTCCTCTGCAAAGGTTTTAAAATCCTGGCTTGTGAATGGGTGCCCATTGTCCGACTTCACCTGTCTCAGAATACCATACACCGTGAATATCCTGTCCAGTACTGGATTTATGTGGTGAGCTGCTGTGGACGAAACCATCTGTGCTTCCGGAAATCAGGAATACTCATCGATAACCGCTAGCACATTTCTCTCCTCTTCAATAGGACTGAAAAAATCAACAGCCACTTCCTGCCACACCCCTTTTGGAAGCTCAGTCATGTTCAGAGGATTGGGGTGCCCGGTAGGTGTAATGAGGCAACACGTGGGGCACTCCCTTAGCAGCTCCTTCACCATTGAGTCAAGCCGCCGGAACCATACCTTCTGCCTCAACAGCGTTTTGGTCAATACGATTCCCCGGTTTCCTTCATGTGCCAGCGCTATCACATGTATCCTGATGGCTTCGGCAATCTCCCTGACCTTGGATGACGAGATAAAAGTCAGCAGGGTTGTCCTCTTTCTCTGTCCTGTCAAGGATATTGAATGCATAGTCCTGTAGCCGTAGGCCCCACTGAGCAATGCAGGGAGGCATTTTTCCCTGGGGGTTGCCATACAGAAATAGTAGGGCTTGGTGATCAGTTATTATTGTAAACGGCTTTCCGTAGAGAAATAAATAAAAGTGTTTGCAGGCCCAAACGACCGCCATAATTTATTTTTTTCGACCTGTGAATAGGCCTGTTCAGTCTTCGACAGGCTCCTACTGGCATTCAAAATAATATGTCTCTGTTTAGAGTTGTCCGGTACATTTTTAACCAAGATGGCGCCGAGGCCCACAGGGCTTGCATCTACTGTGAGCTCGGTCTCTCTTTCTGCATCAAAGTATGTCATGTTCTTGGCCTGTGCTATCCGGTCACGGATGGATGTGAATGCCTGTTGGCATGCCATGGACCATTGGAAGGGTATATGTTGCTTTGTGAGTGGCCTGAAGGGCTCACTGATGGTGTCATAGCCCTTGATATATCGCATGCAATAGCTCGCCAGTCCCAAGAATGATTGAAGTTCCAAGACATTTGTCGGCGGTAGTGTCTCATTGTTCTGATGAGTGCATACACCGTTTCAGGATCTGGGGTCATCCCTTTTTCTGAGAAAATGTACCTGAAGAAACTGAGGGTTCCCTTTCTGAACTTGCACTTGTCTCGATTTAACATGAGGTTTGCTGCTTCTAGCGCTATGCATACTCTAGAAAGTGTGTTATCGTGTTTTTCCACATCCATGCCGAACACCAGAATGTCATCACTATAGTTGATGCAGTTCGGAATGTGTTTTATTACATTATGTATTTCTGCCTCAAAAAGGCCTGCTGCAGAGGAGACTTCAAAGCTAAGTTGTTTGTATCTATACAGGCCACGATGAGTCACAGATGTAGTGATGTATCGACTCTCTGGGCTTAGGACCAGCTGGTGATAGCCCTGGTTCAGGTCCAGCTTTGAGAATACCTTCGCCCCATTTAGAAGATGTACCATGTCAGTGATGCAAGGGGCCAGATGCTGGTCCCTCTTGATAGCCTGATTCGGTCTCCTCATGTCCACACACAGCCTGATGGCTTCCAAGCTTTTATTGGAATGTGTACAAAAGAGGACAGCCACGACGTGGGGCCCACAGCTGGTCCTCTGATGTCTTGTTCCAGTAACTTGTGGAGTTCCTCCTCTACTTGTCGTTGTATATTGACAGGGATACCTCAGTAGTGCTGTGCCACCGGCTGGAGGTCCTCATCAATGTGGAGCTTGATCTGTCCGTTTTGCAGCTTTCAATGGCCTTGAAGAGAGAAGGGTATAGTTGATTAATCTTGTCTACTGTGTCAATGTATTTGTGGACCATCAGTTTGTAATATACATGAATAAGACCCATGTCCACAGCGGTCTTAAAACTTAGGATGCACCCGCACTCTGATGACATGGCGATCACATGAATCAGAATTGTCTTTTCTTATGTTTTATATCTGCATCTTATCTCAAATTGCCCCATGCACTTCAGCAGATTCTTTGACCCATATGGATAAATGTCCACCCCCGACGGGCGGAGTCTGCGTGCATGAAGTGTGTCTTGTATATGCGCTCACTAATTACATTCATTGTAGTGCTGTGTCTATTAGGAATTCTGTCTGCCACTCATTGAGGTACATGAGCAGTACATGGCTGTGCTCTGTTGCTTGTTTGTTGCCCAAGGCATATAGGCACCCTTTACACCTTTGCTCTCCTTCAGAGGAGCTCAGTTCAGTGTCGGAGGGTGATTGTTCAACCAAATACTGTATGTGCCGTCTTGATCGTCCCTCCGGTCATGATATCTCCTTCGATCTCTCGCTTGTTTGTCCTCTCTCCGATCTTTCACTGGCTTGTCGTCTCCATACTCATGTTCTCGTCGTCCACCTTCTCTATGCCTCCCGTGTACTTGGGCTGCAATTTGTGATGCCTCTGAGGCCGTGGTTGGTACTTTTTCCCTGGGCCTGGTTGTGCTGCCCCCTTCACTGTCTCCTTTTCCTGATCCTCTGGACATCTGGCACACCAATTTGAAATGGTTCTCTCCTCCACACGCTGAGCACCTCTGTCTGATTGCAAGGCATGTGCTGTCACGAGGCAATTCATAACTGCATCTGTAGCAGAATGGCTCTCCTTGAGGTCTTTGTGCCGGCAACAGTTTTTGTATAGTTTCAGAACCTGCGATCCTTTAGGTTAATCAAAGGCCTCCACCTGTGAGTCTATTGCAAGTTTCTGCTCAAGCCAACATTAGTATTTCCTCCAGCATCCTGGATTTCTGCAGTAGCTTCCTCCTGAAATTCTTTGATTTGCATCCCACTATTATCTGAGATCACAAAGCCTCTGTGTTGGAATAGTTATTAAAATTGCAATGTTTCAGTCTGATGCGCAGACGCATGAAAAACGCGTCCATGGTTTCACCATTCTGTTGTTTTGTGGTGTGAAACACATGTCTTTCGTAATCCACATTGGTGTGTGGCATGAAGTAGATAGCCAGAGCAGTCTTTAAACCTTGAATTGTGTCAATAGAGCCAGTTCGCAGTACATCAATGATGTCCCTGGTGGCATGGCAAGCTGCAAGTTTCAATAGGCATTGCTGTCTGGCATCCTCCATGGACACCACGGCACCCACATACATATCAAAGTCTCTAATCATCTGGCCCATATGTTCCTGGTATCAGATACATTGAAAACCCTGGGCAACTGCACTGCCAAGGACTCCTGAACTCTTTGCTGTACCTGCCCTTGTGGTGAGACAGGGACAGTGGCTGGAATGTCCAGATCAGACACGTTAAGCAGGAGCGCTGGCCCTTGTGGGGTGTCCCCGGGTTGAGAAGTGCACGGATGCTGTGATTATGTGCAATTCTTGGCCTGATGGAATCTCATGTGAGGGCACTGTAGCCGGGTCAGCAACAGTGTAGGTTACTGTTATTTAAGATCAAAGGTTTCATGTATCTTGAAGTGTCCACCTCAACTCTTATGAGGCCTGTATGTCATCCTAAAATGGCGGTCGCCTTGCAGGCACAAGCACCGCCTTCCACTAGTGTTTTTGAGATCCACCTTTGTATGTGTCACTCACTGCTACAGCACTGGGTGGCAAATTCCGCCTACGCCGCAGATCGAGGTATAGATGGCTTGCGTACCTGCTCAGTGCAGGCCGCACAGGATCACTGCGACACCCGGGTGTGTATCCAGATAGAGGCCGCTGCTGTCGCGGATCACCCCGGGCTGCTGCCAACTTTGCAGCATAGGTTGTCCTCTTCATGCCAATGTAAGTTGGGAGTTCACAGGGACCGCCTGTGATTCCCCAAGACTGCACTGCATCTATGCAATAATGACGCAGACTCAGAGCGCCATGGATCACCTCTTTATTATTCCAACTCCAGCTCCAAACTGCCTTTCCCTTTACCCGTTACATCACTTCCCCCCCCCTCCCCGCTCCCCAGGTCCCACCTGTGCCTGCAGACTACATTTCCTGACACTACAGTATGTATGTAGGACAGCAGAAGTTCACACTGCTGCTTTCATACATAGGAAAAATACACTAGTGACACTTCTGTGCGTTGTGAGCCTCCATTCTCAGATATGCTCACATTTTCACCACATCTTCTTGGCCTGAACGTGAAAGGAATGCACAAGTGCACCTCTTCACTTATTGAACAGAATGTTTCGTGCAAAGATAAAATTATGGGTGATACCTCGTGGAATTTTGTACCACAGCAGTACTTTGAAAATCCTCAACACGGTACATACCTTAACTACTAATATTATGTACTGGGGAAGTAAAATCAGATAGTATTCTAAAAATCCAGTTTTTACTGTTAATGCCTAGCTCATATGACTCGATAGGTGCACGAGTTAGGGTCTCTAATGGATCCCCAATATATTTCACTGTTGAAGTGACTTTAAGATTCTATTTTAACACAACAAAATCCCAGAAATTCGGCAGGTGTTGGAAGCTGCGCTACATGAACTCTGAGTTTCCCGTTGAGCAGCCATGGCTGTACTGGTGATATCACATATGACAATATTCATGACACCACTTGTGACAACATCAACGACTTGCCTGGAAACTGTAAGAGTAAAACATTCTCATGATATATTTCCAGATACATGACAAACATGGTATGCACGTAATTTATGCTGACATGGATATAATATACCATATCAATATGTTATGCAGACTTAATTAAATGCATAAAGTTTCATGCTTCAGATAATTTACAATTGAATGTATGCTTGGTAAATCACAACTTTAAGCATTAGAGTATATTAACTTCCTTATTAGAACCCATTTGTCCTGAAAACCTGAAACCTAAGCATTACCATTTCACATAGTTGGGGCCTATCTTCTCCCTGGTTGAACTAACACTTTGCTGTGATATCCTTCTTTGGACTTTGGTCATATTTACACTACTCACAAGGTTTAGACTGAGTATGTATGTGAAAGATAACCATTTAAGAACAAATAAATGGAGGGGGCTAGAATATAATTTGATTTTAAGTACTCTTTCTTTACTGCCTTTATGACTCATGTCTGTCAAAATATAATGGTACAAAAGTGACAGTATTTTTAGATGCAAAATTAAGACAAAATGCCCTTGAACCGATACACTCGAATTTCTCAAGCGTAGTAGTGATTTTATTAAAATTTTGCCTCTCCCTCACTTTCAGATGTGAATCACACTACTAGTGGTCACACGGATGATCTCATAGTTGATGTCATATATGATGTCATCACTGGTGTCATCAATGTGTGTGTAGTTCTCAGTGATGTCTTCGATGGTGTTATAAATGTTGTCACAAATGTCACAATTGATGCCATCAGTGATGTCATCTGAGATGTTATAAGTGTGCTCAAGGGCTGTGCATGCAGGAGTGGATGTGGGGTGGCTTCCAACACATGCCACATTTATGGGGTTTTGTTGTATTAAGCCAGACTAACTGTTTTTAACTTAACTTGCAGGGTTTTGTTTTGCTATATCTCCCACCACCTCATTCATAAATTGCACTTCACTAAGTAACTTTGTCTGTTGGCAGAGATTAGGATCATTATGCATTATAACAATCACAATGCATGTTTACTTTCGACATCCTGATGAGAGGGTCCAAACTGCACACCTAGTAGAGTTTGTTAGATTGGTGTCAGTAAAAGGTTATGGTCTTAATTGATTATTGTAGGAATTTAAGATGCAGGGGAGAAAATACAGTCCTGGCACATGGACCGTGGAAGTATGCGACGCAAAAAGAAAAAGTTCCCAAGATGTGGAAAATCCCGTCCCCTGCTCACACTCTCAATGGCTGATATTCAGCCAAACTATTTATGACAAGAGTTCATACATATATAAGGCAATCTTAGTTGGTAAGTACTTATGTAATCATAAGCAAAGCAAGTTTGTTTTTAACAAATCGATTAATAATAGTTAAAAAAAGATTACCAACTCATTCCTTTGTTCTTCACCAATTCTCCTTTAATGGGAAACCCAACGCGTTTCGAGCTGCTATGCTCTTCATCGGGGGTTCAAATATGTGAAGTTTAACTGTAATGTAACAAAAAACTGTTTCAATACAACAATTTCTTACATTATGTGTAAGTTGTATCTCTATACAAACAAAATCGCCAGGCATCTAAAGATTGATAAATCACCTTTTTGGTAAAAGAGTACCAGAATTGTTCCACTCATGTGTGCACCGTGCATGTATGTTCCAAGTTTGCTCACCAATTATGCCAAGAAACTACAACGTAAAAAAGGATTCATCTGAGCTATAACATACCAATAACCCACCATGTTGTGATAATATTGGCCGTGGAGATCTGAATACATTTTCACCTTATCGTACATTGGTATAAAGTAAACTTGGGAGGTGGGCAAATGTAAGTCATGGGCGTTCAATCGCGGTGCAGTCCGACCTGTAATACGATTTGATCCGCCGTCCGTCATTGTGCATGAAATGAAAGTAGACCCACTAGCCGCGTTGCTATGACTGACCGCTGCTATAAACTAGACGGGCGCGTAACGTGATGACATCATCTCCCATGTTGAACCATCATGTCAAAACAAGGTATCTCTGCTAAATGCGGGTACTGTGGGATGATATAAATAGTAATTGAGAAACTCAGCGTATGTCATGTCAAAACAAGGTATCTCTGCGTAATGCGGATGACTGTGGGTGTCACAAGTCTCTCCCCTTCTCACCTGTTTCTCCTTGCTTGCGACTTTCTAGGATGTTTTCTTTCGCACAGTCCGGGATTTGTACAGGCCTGTGTGCAGGTCTTCGGATTCCAGCATGAGGATAGCAGTCCTATGCCAAGTAGCGTTCAGATATCCAGGACCGGGAACCAGGAAGGAAACAATGCCCGAACTCGGTGGCACGGAACTTTGTGACCCGAGCACAGGAAACGATCCAGGAAGAATGCTTGATAGGGTAAGTTCGAGGAAGGGAAATAGAAAAGGAAATTAATTCAAGGAATCAGAAAACAGGACTCGGAAGGAAGCCTTGAGCAAACTCCGGCGACACACATCTCACTACACATAGCGGTAGTGTTGAGACGCGCAGAGCCGCGGGGGCGTGACTGTTTCGTAGGAAGTTGAACGTAGCGCGTAAAGGCTGGCAAGCTGCGTTCCGCACCAAATGGCCATGTTGGAAGGATCACGGAATTCAGTCCTCTATGGGTCAGGGACCACGATGTCCAGAATGGATGCAATCGGCGGTTCATGACAGTATGCCTCTTGTGAAGCCTGGCACCTCCGTGTTTGTCTGGGTGATATCTGAGGTGATATCTTCGTATCAGCCGGGGGGCATTCATGTTTCAGATGGGTTCCCAAGCGCGCTCACTGGGAGGATACCCTTTCCACTCGACCAAATACTGCAGTTGACCATGTCGGTACCTAGAGTCACAAATTCTAGAGACCTCAGATTCGAGTTGGTTGTCGACAATCACTGGGGTAGATCTTGGAGCATTTTGAGAGGGCTGCACATGTGGTTTTAACAGAGAAGTGTGGAAGACTGGATGAATCCTTTTCCATGACTCTGGTAGTTGGAGTCGAAAGGCCACTGGATTAACAATTTCTTTTATGGAAAAAGGTCTGTAATACCTGGGAGCCAATTTATTTGGTCATAGGTGACGAGGAAGGAGTTTTGAGGATAACCAGACCTTATCGCCTATTGAATAGGAAGGACCAGGCCTTCTTTTGGAGTCTGCATATTGTTTAACGTCTCTTCAGGCCTTTTCTAAGTGTTCCTTTGCTTCTTTGTGTACATTGATTAATGTTTCAATGCAGGAATCAACCGCAGAAGCTGGGGTATGATGTGGGAGAACGGATGGTAGGACTGAAGGATAAAATCCTTGGCTGCAGAAGAAAGGACTGGTCTTGATAGCAGAATGATCCGAATTGTTGTATGCGCATTTGGCCACAAGTATCAAGAGTGACCAAATATCCTGGACCTTGGTGGCGAAGCAGCGAAGATACTGTTCAGGGTTTGGTTTACTCGTTCAATAGCTCCATTGGTCTGTGGATGATAGCCCGAAGACAAGGCACGTTGAATTCCCAATATCCGACATAGCTGTTTTCAAACCTGGGATATGTACTGGGGCCCTCTGTCGGAAATGATTTTGGAAGGTAATCCATGAAGCCGGAATATGAGTTCTAGAAAAATCCCAGCGAGTTCAGATGAGGATGGTAGTTTATATAGAGGCGTAAAATGAGCCATATTTGTGAACAAATCAATGGTAACCATTATAGATGTGTAGCCTCTGGAAGAAGGTAATTCTACAATAAAGTCTGTGGCAATGATTTCCCAGGGTCTTGTTGGTAGTGCTGGTTGGGGTAAGAGACCTGCTGGTCTTTTATTGTCATGTTTGTTCTGATTACAGACTGCACACGTCTGGACATGGATCTTGATGTCATCCTTCATCCTTGGCCACCAAAACTGTCTTTGTATAAGATGGAGGGTGTTGGTTATGCCACGGTGTCCTCAATGGAGAGTATCATGGCATAAGCTTGTGATCTTTTGTCTCAACCCAGGAGTGGGAATGACCAGCCGAATATCCTTGAATAGGTATCCGTCTTTTATTTTGAGATTCCACCGATTGTTTCTCTTAATTTCCTTCCAGGGTTCGGAGGACTGAGTTTGGACTCAAATATCCTCCAGGAGAGTAACTGCTTGAGCTATAAATATTATGTTGGGAAACATCTTGGGAAAGGTCCGGTCCTCAAGGGGTTCATAATCGGGATGCCTGTATAAGGCATCGGCTATGATGTTATGTGTTCCAGGAAAATTATGGATTTGAAATTGGTATTGAGCAAAAAAGAAGGCCCAACGAGCTTGGCAACTGTTTCTGCACTCCAGGGATTGTAGGACTTGCAGATTCGATGGTCCGTATGGACTTGTACCGGGTGTTTGGCTCCCAGAAGGAGATGACGCCAATCAGTGAAGGCTTGACGAATGGCTAACAATTCCTTCTCCAGGACGGAATAATGAGTTTCACTGGGAGTCAAGGTGCGGGAGAGATAGGCGATGGGGTGTTCTAACTTGTCGCCAAGTTCCTGTTTCAGGACTGCCCCAATGGCGTAGTTGGAAGCATCAGTCTCAACAAGGAAGGGACGGTCAGTGTCGGGTTGAGCTAGGATGGGAGCTTGTGTGAACTCCGACTTCAACCGTTGAAACGCCGAGTCTTGAGCTGAGGTCCACTGAAAGGGGGTATTTTTCTTTAATAGTGTGACAATGGGATGCACAATCTCAGAGAATACGGGTATACATTTCCTGTAGAAGTTGGCAAGCCCCAGGAAGGATTGAATTTGTTTTACAGTGGTTGGAACAGGCCAAGATAAAATGGAGTCAATCTTGGAAGAATCCATTCCGATCCCCTTTGGGCTAAGAACGAACGAATCCGAGATAGTGAACAGTTGTTGATACATGGAAAAGACATTTCTCAGGTTTGGCCAGGAGCTTATGTTCTCGTAAACGTTGTAAAACTGCCCTTACGTGTTCTTTGTGTTTCCGATGGTCCTTGGAGTAAATCAGCATGTCGTCTAGGTATACAATGACGAAGAGGAACAACATGTCAGAAAAGACCCGATCCATGAAACGTTGGAAAATTGCAGGGGCATTAGCAAATCCAAAGGGCATGACCAAGTATTCAAAATGGCTAAAGGCTGTTTTCCATTCATCACCTTCTTTTATACGAATAAGATGGTAGGCACCCCTGAGATCTAGTTTTGTGAAGATGACTGCACCTCTCACTGCTTCCAGGATGTCGAGATGAGAGGCAATGGGTAACGGTCCTTGAGAGTGCATTGGTTAAGGCCACGGTAATCCAAACATGGCCTAAACTCCTTGGAATCCGTCTTAGGAACGAAGAAGAGGGAAGCTCCCGCTGGGGACTTGGATGGTCGAATAGTTCCATTTTCCAAGTTGGTGTCCAGGTATTCCCGGAGGGCCCTTTTTTCAGATTCGGATAGAATAAACATTCTTCCGAAGGGAATCACTGCTGAAGGCTCAGTGTCAATGGCACAATCCTCAGGTCTGTGGGGTGGTAGAGTTTGAACAATTGCTGTTGAGAATACATCTGAGTAGGCCTGGGTAATTTGGATAACGTTAGAGACCATGACCGGAAATTGCTGGGTTTCTTGGGAGTCTTCGAAGGAACTTGGTAAGGTGGGAGGGGACAAACAATGGGACATACAATGTTCTGAACCAAGAAACAAGGAGCATGCTGCCCAGTTGATGTAGGGGTTGTGCTTCTGTAGCCAGGGCATGCCTAGAACCATAGGATAGTGCGCAGATCTTATGATATAAAATGTAATCCTCTCTTGGTGGTGGTTTATTGAAAGAAGAAACTCTTTGGTTTGAAGGGTTATGGGTCCTGAAGAGAAGGGTCTCCCATCAATGGCTTCAGCGGGTTGCATAGTCTCTCGTGTTTCATGGGTAATATTATGAATAGTGACCCAATCATGATCTATGAATATGCCCATGGCTCCGCAGTCCACTAATGCCAGGATGGGATAGGATTCTTTCTTAGAAGGCGATAGGAATGCCTGTAGAATCACAAGATTGTTTTGTCCAGGAGAGTTCAAGGAAGGAATTGATGAGGAGCAGACACCTTTCTCCAGAAACTGTGCCCCGAACGCCGTGGTGGAGCGATAGGGCACTCTCTCACAAGGTGTTTATCAGAGGCATAGTACATGCACAGCCCAGTACGAATTCAACGCATCCTTTCTTGTGGGATAATGGGTCCACGGAAGGCCCCTAGTTGCATAGGTTCTGGGTCCGAGGTTGGAGATGCAGCGGGCTCTGGTTTGTATGGGTGGTCTGCGGCAGCCTTTTGGGATGTTGACTTAGACTTTCTTTTCTCTGCCTTTCTTTCCTGGATCCGAAAGTCGATTTGTAGGGAGAGGTCCATGAGGGCTTGGAAGGAGCTTGGGCGAGCTACTCTGGCTAACTCGTCCTTTATTTCTTCATTTAGGCCTCTTCGAAAGAGGGTGAAGCTGGCTTCTTGAGACCAATCAGCCTCTTTTACTAGTTGTTTAAAGCAGGTCACATAAGTAAGCATATCCTGGGATCCTTGTTGAAATTCAAGTAGTCTTTCTTGAGCGCTGTAAACAAGCTCTGGGCGATCAAACATGGCTTTTAATGCTTCCATGAACCCACCATAATCATCCAGGAGTGCGTCGCCCGAATTGACTAGGGGGGATGCCAAGGTCAGGGTGTTACCAGTGAGGTGTGAGATCATGAATCTCACCTTTGCTCTTGGGGTGGAAAAGTAGTAGGGCTTGAAGGTAAAATGCCCCAAACATGAATCAAGGAAGGCACAGAGGGCCTTTGAAGAACCATCGTATTTGTCCACTACTCCTCCCAACAAGACACTTTCTTTGGCTGCAGAGTCGCAAGAGAAGACAAGTAAGTGCTTTAAAGCAGCGTTCTCTGCCTTAAGTTTCTGGACTTCAGTGGTTAATTCCTGCATACCTCGCATGAGGTCTTAAACCGCGGCTTCACCTCTGTATTTGTATCGGTTTTAAGGCGTCACAATATGTCACAAGTCTCTCCCCTTCTCACCTGTTTCTCCTTTCTTGCAACTTTCTTGGATGTTTTCTTTCACACGGTCCGGGATTTGTACAGGCCTGTGTGCAGGTCTTTGGATTCCAGCGTGAGGATAGCAGTCCTACGCCAAGTAGCGTTCAGATATCCAGGACCGCGAACCAGGAAGGAAACAATGTCCGAACTCGGTGGCATGGAACGCTGTGACCCGAGCACAGGAGAAGATCCAGGAAGAATGATCAATAGGGTAAGTTCGAGGAAGGGAAATAGAAAAGGAAATTAATTCAAGGAATCGGAAAACAGGACTTGGAAGGAAGCCTCGAGCGAACTCCGGCGACACATGTCTGACTACACAGAGCGGTAGCGTTGAGACGCGCAGAGCCGCGGGGCGTGACTGTTTTGTAGGAAGTTGAACATAGCGCGTAAAGGCTGGCAAGCTGCGTTCCGCACCAAACGGCCATGTTGGAAGGATCACGGAATTCAGTCCTCTATGGGTCAGGGACCACGATGTCCAGAATGGATGCAATCGGCGGTTCATGACAGTGGGAAGATCAAGATAGAAATAAAGAAGTTCAGAATATGTCAATATAACCCCCATATAACGGGTCATACATGTAATGGAAAATGGGGAGGGGCGGGGGGTGTTTTGTTGGGGGTTGAAAGATGGGAGTATACTACAAGGTGTATGGTATCTCTCTCGTTGTGGGCTGTCAAGGTGAAAGCACCATGGAATGTGTCCTGTAGCCATAAGTGGGTAGCTCAAGTAAATGATGTAGCGGATACAAATGATTGTTCAAATTTAAGATGTGATCACCATGCTACTTACTATTGTTCTCATGGTTATCTTCAAAAGTGGGCCCCCTAGGGATAAGCTCGTAAAGGATATCCCTACTGATTGAAATTGACTGATCAAGCTTTAGATGTTACAATTTCATCAGACCCTTTTTATGGACCTATCATACATTAGAGGTCTAATGCGACATGTAGGATCTAACACATACGTTTAGGGTCTAAAACGACATGTTGTAAACAAACCGATTGTGTTTAGTGTCCGAATTACAGTTAATCTCATGGATTGATAGAAGGTCTAATCTGTCACCTCATGGTGTATATTGCACGAGGTATTGATGTTCAGGCCCTTCCCGTATGGTCTTAAGTTCACCCTATTGTGAGAGTCATATGATTTTAAAGGTAAGGACATAAATAGTATTCCTCTTCAATCCCAGGTGACTGATAGAGTCCAAATGATAAATCCAAAAGAGCTCTCTCTGTGTTAGATTCTTTTTGAGATCTCCTCACCTGGGTAACGGGTGGATCACTCTGAGAATCATACATCTCATCTGTGCTACTTGTGTCTGGCTTCTTTCAAATGTCTCTAGACAGGTGATCTGATGTTTTCAATTCTGATCTTGGACTTGTGCTCGGTCCAGTGGTCTTTTGCTCGTATAATGGTCTGTCCTACATATTATATTCCACTGGGACATTTTAGAGCATAGATCACACTTTTTGTATTGCAAGTCGCGAAATGGCATAAAATGATCTTTTTACCCGTGTTGGGGTGAGGAATGTGGTTTCCTTTAATGACGTTGGAGCAATGTTGGCAATTAAGGCATAGCAATGTGCCTAATTTTTGCTTGTGTAGTACCATTTGTGCGGGTTTTGTCACTCGTTCGGCTTTAACAAGTGAATCCCTAAAATTGTTTCCTCTTTTGTAAGCTAGCATAGGTGGTTCTGGGTTAAGGAATGTGCCTAACTTAATAAAGATCCAATTCTTTTTAATGGTTCTCGCCACTTGATGGCTCTGTGCAGAGAATTTTAATGTATGGATCAATCTATTTCTCTCCATTTTGGGTTTAGTTGTCAGGAGTTCTGTTCTACGGTGGCAGTCCACTCGTTTGATGGCATTGTCTAAAATATCAGGTGGGTAACCTCTCGTCATACATTTTTTGGAAATCCGGTCATATTCCTCTTGTAGTGTGTTAGTGTCAGACACTATTCTATTGAGCCTAAGAAATTGACTATATGGGAGACTCTTTTTGAGATGTTTAGGGTGAAAGCTACTGAAGTGTAGAGTGTTGTTCATGTCAGTAGGTTTTCGATAAATGGTGGTACACAATTCTTTGTTTATAAGGGTCACCATGACATCTAAGAAGTGTAAGAAAGTTTCTCCCACCTCTGGTGTGAACCTGATAAGTTCATGGCAATGATTGAAGTATTTAAAGAACTTTTGTAATTCTGTTCTGCTGCCTTTCCAAATGGCAAAGACATCTTCAATATAGCGTTTCCAGAAAAATGACTTGGGAACCCAGGTTTCATTTTTAAAGATGTATGTTGTATCAAAGTAATACATATAGATGTTTGCATATTTTGGGGCTACTTCTGATCCCATTGAGGTTTCTGCAATCTGTAGGAAGTATTTTCCTTCTTATCTGAAAAAGCTATTGTAGAGGATGATATTGATAAATTCGATCGCAAGTACTTTGTTGATGGTCACATTTTCATGGTTTAAAATAAACCATTCTAGGGCTTCTATCCCCTCCCCATGTGGGATCGAGGTATATAAGCTAGTAACATCTAGTGAAATTAAAATAATCTCTGACTCCGACAGATGTAACTCGCCTAAGAGTTGGAAGAAATGAGAGGTGTCCTTCAGATAGGTGGAGGTCACCTGAACCAATGGTTGTAGTGCGTAATCCAGATATATTGCTAGAGGATTAAATACAGTATCCATCCCATCCACTATTGGTCTAAACGGTGGATTAGTGGGGTTCTTGTGGATTTTCGGGAGAGCATAGAAGACAGGGGTTGTGGGATGTTTATTGAGTAGGTATTCTCCTGTGCGGTGTGTTAGCTGCTCAAGTTCCTCTGTCTTTGTGATGGTCTTGGAAATGAGGGTCATAATGGCTACAGTGGGGTCTTGGTCTAGTTCTAGATATGTTTGTGTGTCCTGCAAAAGTTCCAGACAGCTATGGTTATAAAATGTGGATTTCATTATCACTAATGCACCAACTTTATCTCCCGGTTTCATGGTAATAGATAGGTCTTCAGTAAGGTCCGTTAATAGTCGTGTTTGGTATCTGCGTAAATTGTTGCATGTCTGAGGGTTGTATTTAATCCTCCTAAAATAAATCTTTAGTGGTTTTCAGTTTGAACATATTGATAATCGGATTGTTCACTTGTGAGTGAAAGGGGCTTTTGGACTTCATTTCTAGGTACTCGATCATGTCATTTTGTTCTTGTGAGGCAGGTAGAGAATCTAAGAAGACCTTAAGTTCCATCTGTCTCACTAACTTGAAGAGGTTAATCTCCTCTTCAAAGCTAGAGCTGTTCCCTACTGGGCTGTATGACAAGCCTAAATTGAGTGTGTCTAGTTGGGATTTGGTGAGTGTCCTAGAAGAAATGTTGACCACTATGGATTCACCTACTTGTTCTGTCCTCTTTGATTTCTTCTTCCCTCTTCTGGTTCGAAACATGCAACAACAAATATGCTCTTTTGTTATATGTTTCTACAAGATCTGTATATGTGTCTCTTTGGTTTAATATCTGAATTGTGTAATTTTCAAGTCATCCTTGGGAAAAAATGTTGTTTAGCGCTTGATACCGAAACGTTAATGAATATTTCTACCAGGCAGAGCATGGAAGATATGAGGTCAAGTGCCAAACTTGCATAAAGTGTTCAAACTGTGGCTTCTCCATTTAAGACAGTGTGTGATCCAAGACAAAACACTATAAATAAAATATGTATTTCTTATATAGCGTTACACACCCATAGGTCTCAGAGCACTGAAATAACAGAAGGCATTATTATCCCACAGAGGGGTACTCAATTTATCGACCTCGGAAGGATGAAAGGCTGAGTTGACCCTGCCGGGATTCAAACCTGCCACAGCAGGGTGCACACAGATATCGGGGCCAAGCGCTTAGCTCGCTGTGCTATCTGAGCGGCTGTTGGCACTATAATACTATCCTAGTCTGCTTTCCCATGGTCACCTCTCGTACATCCCAACCATGGCTCAGGAAATGCAAAGATACCTCAAGACAGTGGCTAGCCGGGGCCCGCAGCTTGTGACAGGTGGGAGCTTTGTGGATTGGCAAGGATCATTTAAAGAAATGGGGTGTAATAGCTGCGTCCATTGAGTTGGGTGGAGGGTGGGTGGTTGGTTAGAATCAACAGGGTTTATGTACTGGCATAGTGGGTGTGTTGTTGGGTCTTTGGAGAGTGGCTGGATAGGGATTGTATAGGGTGGGTCTGTGTTTAGGAGTTGGGCAGTAGTGGATGGATTCATGGGCTGATTTGAGCACGTGCATTGGCTGTGGCGTTATAGTGAATGAAAATTCACGGAGAGCTCCCTGACTCTGAGATGCTATTCAAGAATAAACTTTGTTTTGAAATGCATGTATGTGTTTATTATCCACAGATGGCCTAGCGTTACCTCAGTTTCACACACATATGTGTTTTCTGATCTTGATCTGCTGCATTAAATTGAGATTTCCTTTGCAATTCATTTCAATGGGTGAATGCTTGGGGTCTCTGCATGCAATTTTTACATGTATTTAAAAAAACAATCTGAAATGAAGGTCTGGTCCTCTAACTGAATACCACTTAACAGCTACAGGGTGATTTTGGAAATTGGTTAGGTCTACAAACCTGGTGGTATGGCAGGGATGAAGTGTGAGCTCTCCAGGGTCCAAAAGCTGTTGGTTCTGAGGGGTTATGTGACTAGGCCCTTGCATTAGATTGAGGCCAATGGTTGGTGGTTACTTGACGACCTTCTTAGTTGATATTCAGTAACACAATAAACATGCATACAGGAAATATGACTCACTGGTTGGGGTAGTGTGCTGGGAGTGGAGGGTTTCAATGTTTGGTCCTTGGCCTGGAGGAGTAGGATAGTGTGATTTTCTGAGTTGGTTGCTGAGCACCCAGGCGGTTTTGGGGGCCAGGATGGCTCTGTTGGCTTGTACGTGGGTTCCTTTGCTGAGTCCATGGACCGCGGGTGAGGTAGTTGGTAATTTTGAAGCAGCAAGTTATCTTTTCTTTGGCTCCTGTGCTTTATTATCTTATCCATGAAGAGAGGGCATGAGGTTTTATTACATGATCCAAAGTGATTTTTATTACATGTGTACAATGTGGCCCCTCATCCAGGGGGGTTGCATGGGCACATGGTCCACTCCCTTGCACTTCCCTTGCCTGGCTGTGTTGAGTGAACTTCTGGCTGTGGTTTCCCACCAAGTCAGTCGCAATTGTGGAAAGGTTGGGAGAGCACCCTGATTTTGGTTGCTTAACTGAGTTCTTCAAGAATCGATTTCAAAGACATTTGTTACTTGCCTTTTTGAATTTGGCAACACTTGTGCTTTGGAGCTTTGGACAATGGCTTTGTGGATATACTATACATTGTTGGTGAAACGCACAAGCCTTGAGGCACTCCACATGTAATTGGGATGGGGTCAGCAGCCGCTGAGGGAGAGAAGACCCCCTGGTCCTGTTGTTCAGAAATTATTGGATCCATGCTATGGCGTCCTGAGAAAAATGGGCTGCTGAGGCAAGGTGTTTACATAATACTTTGTGATCCACCAAATCAAAGGCGGCAGACAGATCTAAGAGTAGTAACATGGCCATTTTCCCCTTGTCTTTGAGTTCATCTATCTGGATCTTTAGATCAATCAACACCGTTTCAGTGCCGTGCTGAGGCCTGAAGCCTGATTTTCGGACACCTAAGAGGTGATTGGTCTCTAGGTATTCCTGTATCTGGAGATAGGCTACTTTGTCTAATATCTTTAATAAGAATGGGACAGTTGTAATCCGCCTATCATTTGTAGGTATGGTAGGGTTCAGAGATTGTTTTTTTTTGGAGAGGTAAGACCCACGACTCCTTTAAATTGCTAGGTACAATGCCAGATGAGAATGATCAATTAAATAATTTGGAGATAAAGGGCCCCAAATCTTTGGCATCTTCTCTAAATATCTTAGCTGTGCCGCTATCTCCCTGGCACCTTGAAGGTTTAAGGGAGGCAATAATGTTTTCTACCTTGCGAATAGAGACTTGGGAACATTTGAAACTTAGAGGCGGTTTAGAAGTACAGGCTGGTGTTCTGGCTTGCGTACCTAAATTCGATAGGGTCGCTCTTTTGTCTGTGATTTTGTTTTGGAGGAGGGCCATTTTATCAGTTAAGGCTTTCCGAATGTTAGTACACCAGAGTTTATCCTACACACAAGTGTCAGTGGGAGGAATGTGGGTTTATAATTCTCTTAAAATAACAAAGAGTTCCTTGGTGCTTGACCTAGCTTTGTTAATCCTATCATTGTAGGTTTCCTGATTGGTATGAATAATTTCTTTTTTGTATTTGGCACAGAGATTCAAGAGGTTAGCTTTATTCTCCTCGGTAGGTAGGTGTCTCCTTAGGACTTCCGCTTTCCTTTTTTCAGTTCTTAAGGCTTTTAATTGAGGAGAAAACCAGGAGTTTAGGTGAGCTCTTGGTTTACTTTTCTGCATTTTAAGCAGGGCAATACTGTCTAAGGCTTTAGAGATGGTAGAGTTGTAGACATCTACTAATGTGTCTGGGTCAGTAGCATCCGACAATGAGTTGCGGGTGGGGATAACTAGTGGTAGGATCTTTTCCACAGTAATATTCCTTTCATTCCTCGTGAGGAGTGGGGGTGCTATTGAGTTAGCTTTAGTGTTGGGGATGTTGGCAGATATGGTAAAGGCAATTAGATTAGAGGTGATCAGACCAGGATTGAGGTGTAATGGAGGTGTTTGAGGGTTCACAGTTGAGATCAGCTACCCAATCTAACGTTCTACCTTTGTCATGGGTAGGCTGGGTCACTCTTTGGGTGAAACCAAGTTCGGTAAGCGCATTGGACATTACTAGTGCTTGTTGGTCCTTAGGATCGTTAAAACCTAAGTTGAAGTCTCCAAACAGTAGTATTTGCAAGGTGACTTGGGTATTATCAGAAAGTATAGTACTGATATCTTCCTCGAATGAGCCAATGGGCCCTGGAGGTCTGTAGATTAAGTGGGCGGTTACGGTTCGGGAGTTATAGATAGGCATTTTAACCATGAGCAGTTCACAAGACTTGACAGTAGGGGAAGGGACTGTTCTCATGCCTAAATTGGATTTAGTAATGAAGGCAATGCCCCCACCACCGGAGTCTGCTCTGCCTCCTTTTGTGATATAGTAGTTGTCAGGTACTGCAAGTAGGATGGCAGGGCCTGCAGCTGCATGTAACCATGACTCAGTTATAACGAGGAAGTCCAGGTTTTCAGCCGTGATCAGGTCCGCTATGTCGGTAGCATGTGCCACCAAAGACCTGCCATTGATTAGAGTGCCCTTAATAGTCAGAGAATTAGAATTGTTCACTGGTTTTCCTCTGACTGCCATTCTTATTGATTGTGGCTCTACTTTTAGATGTGTGATTATTGTCTAGAACTTTTTAGTAGGGGCATTTCTTCTGACGTTCTGGTTATTCCTCGTTGTAGAAGGAATTCCTTTGTTTCGAATGCCGGCGAGTAGGTCATGGGGCTTGTTAGTCTGGAGCCAAGTCTGTTGTTTCTAGTTCTTGTAGAGCAAGGTAAGTTAGCTTTGGAAAAGATTTATTGCTATCCATGTTGGTGGGTGGCAGGTGGTCAAGGTCAATGCCACTAATATATTCTGAGTAGGCGAGATTAGTATTAGTTTGGGGAGAAATTTTGTTGGTTTAATAGATATGGGTTGGCGATCATACTTGAGTGGGGGCAAAACGTTGTCGGTTTGATACATGGTGAGGAAAAGGAGTGGTTAGACATGCCAGGATGATGGTTGGTTACATGTATAGAGACAGTCTGATGGCAGATGGCAAGTATGGCATACAGCACTTTTAGGAGCAGGTAGGTGGAGGCGTGCATAGTACCGGTAGTATGCCCTGAGTGACTGGCTAAGGCACTGAGAATCAGGATAGCTACTTAGATTAGATAGGAGTTAGGGGTACTAATAATCCATAGGCCGAGATGCATCTTAATTTGCTATACATGCAGATAAATTGGATGTGAAAGGGTCTAGCTCAGTTTAGCAGGTCACATTGTATGGGAGCCGTTGGTTAAGAAATGTTAGTTGGCTGCGTTACGTATATCACATTTAGACAATTAGACTGTGGTCTGATTGCTTCAAAGAGTGCTGTAGGCCTCAGTAGTTCAAACCAGAGAGTTTAGGCGGGAGTACCAAGCCGTAGCAGTAAGTGGAAGTAGTAGGGTACAGTGTGGACACATAGAAACATCCAAGGTACTTATAAGTGAAAGTCTAAAAGGACATGAACCGTCAAGCAAATGGTGTGAGAAAGTACATGTACATGGATATCATAAAGGTGGTTGTTACCAGGCGTCCAGTCCTAATAATTAAAGTGGGGGGACTCATCAACAAATGCAATGGTATGTGACATCGCCAGAAATTAACATATCAAGGTGAAATATGCACATTTCATCTAATTGGCTTTGAATAACTTCCCAAATTGCACAGGACGAACGGCATTTGCCTTTCATAAAATCAACCCACACACAAAACCAACAGAGGATATTTTCTTCTAATAGTGTTTTTGAAAACGTTAAATGTTGTGCATGTTTTAAACTCCAAGAACCAATACAAATGTTTTCCCTGGGACTTGTAGTACCGAAATGGGACATTTAGTTTTTAGTTATTTTTCATCAGGTTATATAGTGCAGTGGTGAAGTGTCCGGATACAAACATGATGACTGCAGGTCGATCCCCGAGGTTGGCGTTATTTAATACATTCAAAGAGGACATTCAATGATTCTCATTTTAGCTGGGGGGGGACTGTGTCCCCCCTCTGAAAAAAATGGGTGGACTCCGTCCCCCCGCGTGTACCCTCGACTTGAGCCCTGGTTGTTACAAAATAGCAGGCGCATAAGGCAGTACTAAAGTGGAGCACCTAGTGCAATCCCTGTTACACTAGACACAGAGAGCATATCAGATGGGCACGCTAAGCAAGACAATATATCAGGCAATGCAGATGCAATAATACTACGCACACAGCAGAGTAGGTCCGCTAGGTAATAACAGTGTGCTGCACGTAGTGCCGTATAAAAACAAAGTCGCAGCCTCAAAGGATAGATACGCTGGGGCGCTGTTAGGGATAGTTCGAACAGCTCTGAATACATGGTGTAAGTGGTAACGCAAAGTAGGCACAGTACAGCAGCCGAGTGGATGGATTGAGGTATTAGCATAGACAAGGCTTAATGAGAGTATGGCTGGTGTCAGGAAGGCTAAAGGTAATAGAGAGATTAGGTATGTAGGTCACAGATCGACAAACCTGGCGAAGAGCGGCATACCTCCTTGCAGCTCGGGGTGTACGCAGCAGTAGTCATCCAGAAGAATGCCAGTACGCTTGCTAAGAAATAGCCTGCTAGGCAGGATGCCGGGCCAAATTAGCATGTAGCGGTATGGTGGGACTGGAAAGGGTGTATCGCCATGCGCCCCAAATCAAATAGGGTTCTCTTGGAGCAGGCAGCGTGTCTGGCCTCCAGCGTCTGGTGTCTCCAGACAGGCTCAGGACAGGAGCCTGCAAAGCTGGGCCTTAGGAGGTGGGGTGGCTACTCGTGTGTTAAGGCCTAGTGTGTGGAATACATTTGTACTTCTGTGTGCTGCTTCATTGCTTGTCTGTCTCTGTGTGTTGTTTACTGGGCTTGCACACTGACCCCTGCTCTCCTGAGGTCTGTTTGCTGCTCTGCCTGTGTTGCATTGTTGGAATTTGTCTGGAGAAAATGTCTATGACCTTGTTTACCAGTTGGTTTGTCCTCTCAGTGACCACCAGCAGGGCCAGTTCTGAATATACCTTCTAACACTCTCCTTTTGCTAACTTTAGTAGACCCCTAAACCTTTTGCTGGCATTTTGGATTCTTTGACTGTGATGTAAGTGTTCTCCTGAAGTTTCACTGGTGACGATTGAATTTTGATGTGCTGCCGTATGGCTGTCTGGGCAGGGGCTGTTCCTCGAGCAGGTCCCTGCCTCCCTCGGCCACACACATGTTCACTCATTGCACACAGTGCCACATGCTCGAGCACATAACACAATCATTTGCAGACACCCACACCCATTGCCCTCTTTCACAAACACAAATACACATGTACGAAGACATACCACCACCACCCACACCTTAACCTCTCACACACAACCTGTCTCACCCATTATCCCATGTGCACAAATATTCCTAATTTATTGCACACAAACACACATATCTTGCATATCAAACAGCCACAAACACAAGTACTCTTTTTTAACATTGACACTTACTTGAACTTGCAGGATAATGGTGACATGTGGTGCCCTGAATGCAGAAAGCTCCTCTTCATTCAGTCAAATGCAGTGACGTGCCATGTCCATACCATCAAAGGGGAACCGGAGCCAGCAAAAACTGTGGGCATATCAGCTATTCCGGCTAAGGCAGCTGTCTTCTACCCAGACCAGGTTAACATGATATGGAGGCCATGCGCTTATCACAGACACTTCTGCTTTATACAGTGACACAGCACAAACCAGCACAGCTGTCAGATTCAGCTGTAGCCGGCTGTATATCGGTAATGTCCAATTCCACCTCCCCTTCCTCCTCACCTGTTTCTTCGGGAGAGATTCCGTGTTGAAGGTGTCTTCTGTCGATCCTCTTTTTTTTTGTGAAGAGAAACGGTCTTCCGCGGTGGGAAGCCACCCTGATTCCCTGAAAAACAGGGAAGCTGGGGACCCCCCTGCGCAGAAACCAAACAAAGAGGAAAAAAGGCAAAAGCTTAAAAAAAACCTCTTCTCGCGGTGTGAAGCACTGATGTGTGGTGAGGTAAGATGTTCCAGGACCGCGAGGATCAGAGGCGTGGAATCGGTTGGATCAAGCCTCAGATTGAAAGTCTGAAGAGAGTAGCTGACAAACGGAAACAGAACTGCAGCGAAGAAATCTCCAGTGAACAAGGTAAGTACCAGGAAGATGTCGGTAGCGATCCGAGGAGCGGAAACGCTAACAGCAGCGGCAGAAACTCCAGAGGAATAGGTAAGCACCTGGAGGAAGCCGGTAGCGATCCGAGGAGCGGAGCCGCTACCGGAGAAAAAACAAAAGGGCAAAAAACACAGAGAGGAGAGGGAAAGTATACTAAGAGGGAGAAACAGAGGAGGAGAAAAAGAATAAAGGAAAACAGGCAGAACGAAAGCCGCCTAAAGAGATCACTGAAAGCGGAACTCGGCGAGGAAGCTTAGCTCCAAAAAGCAGAGAGCGAGGAACCAGGAAACAGGAAACTAAGCGGAGCACGGCAACAACGGGTAGTGAAGTTGCAATGCACCGAACCGGAAACAGGGGCGGGACTAAATAGAGGAGGAGACAGGACAAAAGACTAGAGCGATAACCAGGAAGCAAAAGGTAGAATGGAACATTCTAATGGCTGTGCCAGCGCCAGCCCTTCCAAAGCTGCCAATCATGCCTGCGGGTTGGCGGGGGTGTGACAGTATGCCCCCTTTCAAGGGACACCCCACCCGGTTTGCCAGGAAAGGCGCGATGGAATTTTTGCACCAACACAGGGGCATGTGTGTATGAAACCGGCTCCCATGAATCTTCAGAGTGAGGATAACCCCTCCAGTGTACAAGGTATTCTAACCGACCCCTTCTATAACGGGAGTCGCGGATGGACTTCATCTCATACTCCATCGGAGGAATAATATCAGGAGCAGAGGTGCGGGGTAAAGGGTGGTCATCAAAGGGGTCCCCCCTATATTCCTTTAAGAGTGAGGCATGGAACACCGGGTGGAGCCGACGCATAAGGTGAGGCAATTGAAGGCGGAAGGCAACAGGATTAATCTTGTGGGTGATGACAAAAGGACCTAGATAACGAGGGGAGAGCTTAGATGGACGTAACCACCGGGGTAGAAATTTGGTAGCCAATCATACCTTGGTGCCCTTTTGCCAATCAGGGGAAGGAAGGCGTTTGCGATTGCACTGAGTGCGGTAGTGAAGACTACTTGCTTGCAAACCCTCCGTAGCAACTCTGTGAGCCTCAGCTACCGTAGACAAAAGTTGGTCAACAGAAGGAATGTGAGAGGGAGCAGAAAGAGGCAAAGGCATAGAGCTGGGATGGTAGCCATAAGAACAGAAAAAAGGACTGAGTTTGGTGGCACTGTGTGTGGCATTGTTATAGGCGAACTCTGCCGTTGGTATCAGGCTAACCCAGTTGTCTTGCTGAGAATTACTGAAGCATCGGAGGTATTGTTCAAGGGAGGCATTTGTCCTCTCAGTCTGACCATTTGTCTGAGGGTGAAAACCAGACGACATTGCCCTTTCGATACCTAGTTTTTTGCACAGTTCTTTCCAAAAGTGGGAGGAATATTGAGTGCCCCGATCGGAGATGATCTTATCTGGGATTCCATGCATAAAGAAGATGTCTCGTGCAAAGACTGTCGCCATTTCAGCCGCGGTGGGTAGGCCTGCCAACGGTGAGAAATGAGCCATCTTGGTAAAGCAGTCCACTGTCACCATAATGCAAGAGCATCCCTCTGAAGGAGGCAGGTCTACTATGAAGTCGGTTGATATAACACTCCAGGGCCTCTTGGGTATCATCTTGTTGCAAATATCCAATGGATTTTTGGGTGCGGTATTTAGAGCGGCAGCAAACAGGACATGCTTGAACATACTCAGACACCTCCTTAGCCAATCCTGGTCACCAGAACCGACAGCGCACCAAATCCAAGGTGCTCTTAACCCCCCGATGCCCTGTCAAAGGATCGTCGTGACACCATCGAAGAGCAGTGCGCCGTGTCTGGGTGTTTGGTAGGAACAAGCTCTGCTTGTGGAAACGTAACCAATCCTTAATCACCAGGTCTTTGGAATACTTCACGGGTAGTTCTGAAGAGAAAGAAGCACTGTGGACCTCTTCCAGAAAGGACTCAATGGTATAGATAACTCGGATATCGGGAAACATGAGACTGGGGACTTCTAAATGCGTGACACGCGCGTAAGGTCTTCTTGAGAGGGCATCAGCAAGGATGTTCTTAGATCCAGGTAAGTATGTAAGAGTGAAATCATATTGAGCGAAGAAATGTCCCCACCTGGCTTGGCGAGAGTTGATGCATTCCATGTTCTGTATTGCCTTGAGGTTTTTGTGATCTGTTCTTATTTCAAAGGGAAAGAGACTTCCTTGTAAAAGGTGGCGCCATTCTTCACAAGCTGATTTCATAGCCAATAGTTCCTTCTCGATAACTGAATAATGAGTCTGGCAATCTTTTAAGGTTTTGGACAAGTAAGCTATGGGATGCTCAGAGCCCTCATGCTCCTGAAGTAGGACGGCCCCTATGGCAGCCGCGGAGGCATCTGTCTCAACAATAAACCTCGCACCTTGGTCCGGTTGATGGAGGATGGGAGCGGTGCAGAAATCTCTCTTCAAGAGCTGAAAGGCTTGATCGGCCTCTGTGGTCCAGGAAAAAGGAGATGAGGACTTCTTCAACAACCGCATGATGGACAAGACCCTGTTAGAGAAGCCTGCGATGAATTTGCGATAAAAATTAGCAAGCCCCAGAAATCTTTGCACTTCCTTGACTGATCCGGGAGCAGGCCAATGCAGGATGGCCTCAACCTTGGAGGGGTCCATCCTGATACCTTCAGGAGAAAGAATGAATCCAAGGTAAGGTACTTCCGAAACACTGAAGACACACTTATCCGGGTTGGCCTTTAGATGGTTCTTTCGTAGACGATGTAAAACCTGTTGAACATGAGTATCATGGGATTGAGAATCCTTGGAAAAGACCAAGATGTCATCTAGATAAATGATGGTACAATGGAACAACAGATCTGAGAATGTGCGGTCCATAAAGCGTTGAAACACAGAGGGAGCATTCACTAACCCAAACGGCATGACACAATACTCGAAATGCCCAAATGGTGTGCGGAACGCCGTCTTCCACTCATCTCCGGAGTGGATGCGCAGTAGATGGCATGCTCTTCTGAGGTCAATCTTAGAAAATACCTTCGCTCCTTGTACCGCCTCCAAGATGTCTTTGATAAGGGGCATGGGGTAACGATCCCTGATGGTAACCTGGTTAAGTCCCCTGTAGTCTATCCAAGGCCTTAACTCACTTGATCCCTTTTTGGGGACGGAAAACAGGGAGGCACCGGCAGGAGAACGTGAATGGCGGATGAGGCCGTGTTGAAGGTTGGAATCCAGATATTCCTTAAGCACCTCTTTCTCCCGTAAGGATAGGGAGAACATACGTCCAAAGGGAGCTATGGCATTAGGTATTAACTCTATAGCACAGTCCTCTGGCCTATGAGGAGGCAACTCTTGATGTATCTCATCCAAAAACACCTCCTGGTATTGTTCAAACTCCTTGGGTATATTGTTGACCTTCAGAACTTCACTGGTAATGGAAGGCTCAGGCAGAGTATGTACAATCGCCGGTTGGTCGACTGTAGAACAGGATTGTCGACAAAACTCGGAAGAGAATGAAAGCAGGTTTCTTTTCCAATCGATTTGAGGGTTAAGCTTTCTTAGCCAGGACACTCCCAGGATAATGGGGAAGTGAGCTGCCCTGATGAGGTCAAATTGAATATTCTAAGGTATGGTGAAGAATCTTCATGGTGAGGGAAGAAGTAGTGTGAGTAATGAGCCCAGAGCTCAGCGGTTTACCGTCGACTCCTTCCACCTTCTGGTCTTGCACCTTTTCCAATCTGCTGATACCAATCTTGTCAGCCCACACAATGTCCATAAAGCAACCTGCGGCCCCACAATCCAGAAGAGCAAGTGCCTCACAGGTCTGGCGTGGGAGACACAACTGGACTGCTATCACCATGAGATGGTTATCCTCGGTAGCGTTAGCTGGAGAGACAGACAACGAAACGTAGGGACTTGGGTGTCCTCTTCGGTAACTTGTCCCAACTAGTTCCGAGGGGTGGCATTTCCCGACCATCGGGGAGGGACATCAGGACAATCCCTCAAAATGTGTTGCTTCGACCCACAATACATGCATAGATTATTGTCCCTGCGCCGTTGGCGTTCCTCCGGAGAGAGAGGTCCTCTGGTTGTTCCAATTTGCATCGGTTCTTCCTTGCTGTGACAGGTGGGAGCAGAGGTGGACGCACTAGGTTCCAAAGGAGGAGGAAATCCTCGGTTCTTTCGGCGCTCAGAGCGCCTCTCGGAAAGACGAAAGTCCAACTGGAGGACAGTAGACCAGAGGTCGTTCAGTGTAGCGGGCCGTGGCATTCTTGCTAGTTCGTCCTTGAGGTCCTCTCTTAGACCTCGACAGAAAATGGTGAATTGAGCATTTTCCTGCCAGCCTGCATCAGCCGCTACTCTCTTGAAGCGAGAAATATAGGATAGTAAATCAGTGTTTCCTTTACGAATGTCTAATAGTTGTTCACTGGCGACCACCGCAGACTCCTGTCTTTCAAAGGCCGTCTTGAACTGGGCGGTAAATCCGGCATAATCCTGCAGTAATGGGCTAGCACTAGTCACCAGAGGGGCTGCCCATGATAAGGCGTTTCCGGTAAGATTGGAGATCAGGAATCCAATGCGAGCCTGGTCTGTGTCATATGACTGTGGCCTAAACGTAAAGTGTATGACGCATGCTTCCATAAACTCCTTGAATTTATGGGGGGTCCCGTCGTATTTCCCACAGGACAGCGGCATGGGAGGTAATTCGCTGCGAGACTGTTCATAGCGGTCGACTCTTTGTCTAAGGGCTGTGTTCTCAACCTTGACGGCCTGCAATTCTTGAGTCAAGTTGTGAACAGCTGAGAGGAGTTCCTGGACTTGTTCAGGGGTAGCCATGATTGGAATCTTTTGGTGTTGCAATCTGTCAGATTCAGCTGTAGCCGGCTGTATATCGGTAATGTCCAATTCCAACTTCCTCCTCACCTGTTTCTTCGGGCGAGATTCCGTGTTGATGGGGTCTTCTGTCGATCCTCTTCTTTTTCGTGAAGAGAAACGGTCTTCCGCGGTAGGAAGCCACCCTGATTCCCTGAAAAACAGGGAAGCTGGGGACCCCCCTACGCAGAAACCAAACGAAGAGGAAAAAAAGCCAAAGCTTAAAAAAAACCTCTTCTCGCGGTGTGAAGCACTGATGTGTGGTGAGGTAAGATATTCCAGGACCGCGAGGATCCGAGGCGTGGAATTGGTTGGATCAAGCCTCAGATTGAAAGTCTGAAGAGAGTAGCTGACAAACGGAACCAGAACTGCAGCGAGGAAATCTCCAGTGAACAAGGTAAGTACCAGGAAGATGTCGGTAGCAATCCGAGGAGCGGAAACGCTAACAGCAGCGGAAGAAACTCCAGAGGAATAGGTAAGCACCTGGAGGAAGCCGGTAGCGATCCGAGGAGCGGAGCCGCTACCGGAGAAAAAACAAAAGGGCAAAAAACACAGAGAGGTGAGGGAAAGTATACTAAGAGGGAGAAACAGAGGAGGAGAAAAAGAATAAAGGAAAACAGGCGGAACGAAAGCCGCCTAAAGAGATCACTGAAAGTGGAACTCAGCGAGGAAGCTTAGCTCCAAAAAGCAGAGAGCGAGGAACCAGGAAACAGGAAACTAAGCGGAGCACGGCAACAACAGGTAGCAAAGTTGCAACGCACCGAACCGGAAACAGGGGTGGGACTAAATAGAGGAGGAGACAGGACAAAAGACTAGAGCGATAACCAGGAAGCAAAAGGTAGAATGGAACATTCTAATGAGGGTGCCAGCGCCAGCCCTTCCAAAGCCGCCAATCACGCCTGCGGGTCGGCGGGGTGTGACAACAGCTCTATAAATAGACATCTACCTGCCACGTTGCCCTTACTGATTTTTTAATTTGTTTTATTTTTAAAAAAATATATTAATTCATCGTTTCTCTTTTCCAGGTCAGCTGCCTCTACTGGTAAATCAGTCTTGCAAATAACAAATCTGCATCTTTTTACTTCTGAAAGCTTTTGGGTCGAAAGAGTACCCCACTCTAAGCTTAATTTTGCAAAAAATACTGGACAGATTTCCCCCAAACCAAAAAATGGGAACTACTTGCACGCATCCCTTCAGCGGCTCGGTTGTGGGCATGAAAAATAACTCTGTGTTTTTACCCATGAGAAAATCCATAAACACAGTCAAAAACACAGTTTCTAGTGCTTTCAAACTTTTGAACATTTGGATGGATTTGCACCAAACATTCATTTTTCTTTGTTCTTAGACTTACAAACGTATTTTTTTTAAAGTCGGAGGACAGCAAAATTGTTGATTTTTTATGAAGCACCAAACCTGTATGACAATATACATGAAAATGCTTCATACAAGATACTACAGTACTCTGGAATGGAAAACTAAAGTGAAGTAAGCACATTACACATATTAAAAAACAGTCTACTAACACGTTGGTTACATTTTTAGTGGTATACAGTAAATGTTTGAACCTTGATGTGGTTATTCTCACTTTACATTTTTGTTAGATTAAACATAACTCTTGATTACAAAAACTTTTTTAAATCTATAATTTCAATATTTATTGTGGGGAGTGCGGTGTATAGCGTGCGATTGTGTGTCGTATATGTTAATGTAGTATGAGAGTTTGTGTTAGGGTTAGCTCCTGTGCTGGCATGTATGCTGTGCCAGGATTGATGTCATCATTAGAATGTAAGCTGTGAGTGTGAGGTTAGAATGTTCAGAGATGCATTGGTTCTAACCCAGGCAGTTACAAGATGTGAGCCTGGGTGGTGGGAGCCAGTGGGCTCTTGTCCTTTTCCTCTTTATCTCCTAATGACTTGATGACATCTGATCCTTGTAACCTAAGAAGAACCCTAATAAAGTAACCGCTAAGAGTACCTGGCCTGAGTATCTTGAGTGTCCTTTTGAGTGAACCCTATGACCAAGAGCCGGTCATAACAATTGGCGACGAGGATGGGATCCAAGGTATGGTGAAAGAGGACCTTGGAGTGGACATCAAGTGAAGCAAAAGGAGATACAGGTACCTGTGTGATGTCATGTGAGAGAGGAGAAGAGACTCTGCTGCGGGGGGTGCAGGCAAGAGGACAAGTGAATGAAAGGAGAGAGGGAGAGCCCACTGCCCCCCATAGACTGTTTGTACCCACCACCCAGGGCTGTTTGAGCCAGTCTACCAGGGCTGGAAGGGACAGCCTGTCAGAGGAGACCCCTGGGAAGAATGGAGAGTGCCCTGCTGGAGTCCAGGAGTTATTAGAGGCTGCCCAAGAGTCTGGTGAATTGAAAGCACCCAGAGCAGTGTAAGGCAGCCACCCAGGGCTGAATAAGGCAGCTTGTCCCAAGGGTTCGCTGGGACGTGAGTTTCCTTCCAGTGCCAGGCGGGATCAGGAGCGGCTGACAGGAAAGGCCCACAAGGACTTGGGATGAAGGGCCTGCCTGGGACTCAGGAAGAAAGGCCCTGGGAAGAATTGCCAGACAGCCTGTTCCAGTAGTCACCCTGGCACATGAGGGGGCTCAGAGCTAAGCTAAAAAGCCTTCCCAAGAGTGTGTTCGTTCTGCCAGTGGCAGGGGAGGAGTATCTTGCCTGTGCCTTAAGTTTGCTGCACTCTCGAGTGATTATTGTACCATGGTGTTGGTTTCCTGGATCTGGTGTTAAAATGTGTTATAGCACTGCCTTGCTGACTTTAAAGGGTTTTGCTGCTGTGCCTTGCGTCTTGCTGGACAGGCGTGCTGATGTAAATGGAGCATTCTGTGCCAGTTGTGACTGTTGGGGGAGTGGAGCTCAGCCAGGCTCCGGCTCTGCATCATGACTGATGACGTATCCGGGAAACACTGGGAGATGGCGAAGGAGTGGAGTGTTAAGGTTTCAGCGTTCCTTAGGCTTAGCCCTTCAGTGTTCGCTCAGTGGCGCCAAGCGTCATCGGAGGGGAATGTCCGCATTAAAGTAAAGCACCCTGCAGGACGTGCTTAAAGTTATGACGTGTACAGAGGAGTCAAATTCGATACCGAGTGGAACGTGATCTGTTGTCATCGTGCCAAAAATTAGTAAATACAAATAACCATTTCACAAGGCTGATTTCCTCAAGTGTGTGACCTGTGTTCCTGCCTTTTGGAGCATCATTGTGATGGTGTGCATGACAGGTACATTTATCCATGGAGGAGTGGAAGGTCATGACATTTTATTTTATGTGAGGAAAGCACAGCGCTGCAGCTTGTATCATCACCTTCATTGATCATAGGAAACATTTTCGCGCTGTGGATGGAGAAATCAATGCAATGTTTTTGTCTAATGTTTGGGAAAGTGTAATAGCTGCCGAGTTGCGGAAGGAGTAAACTGGGCATGCTGAAGGGATGTCTTGTAGCCGTGTGACGAATGGTGATGGTGATGGAGAAGCCTAACTTTTGTTATTATGTGTTTGCAAATATGTTATTCCCGTGTTCTATATTTGGAACGTTAGAGATTGGGTACTACTCGTAGTGAAGCAGCGTGTGATTGGATGGATGTGTAGTTGTATGCAGCATGTGTCAGCTATGACCATAGTGTGATGCAAGGGTGTGATGGAGTGTTAATGCCTTGATTTAAAAAAAAAACCAGTAGCATAACCTTTTGAAGATTTGCAGGAAGGTTATGTTGCAATGATGCAACAGAGTCTTTAGGAAGGCCACAATAAAATGGTATTACAAGGTTACATTTACAGTGATGTTGTTTGATACATGTTGGATACACGGGATGAATGATGTCGTTTGAGACTGATGGTGTTTTTGAAGAGTATGTGTAATTTGATGATGCACAACATGTTGTCTAACCAATTTCTTTTTCAGGATTTACTGGTGTTTAGTGTTGCTTCTGGCAAAATTGCAACAAGGACTTTTATGAAGTGTAAACTGCAATTTACAAAGTGTTTGATTTATTGTTGACAATGCTTAGAATATTCATTTTGAGGTATTGCAGATGTGATGTGTCATTTGTGCGTGTGTTTACATTATTGTATGGGTTGATAGTTTCAGTGTTGTGGTTGTTGTTTTGAGTTTCAGTGTTTGGTGCATGACCTGTGGTTGGTCAAGGGACCCTGCGGGGTTTGTAAGAGATTTTAGATGTAGTGCATGACCAAGGACTGGTCAAGGAACTCTGAGGAGTTCAGAGGTACCTAGTAGCAGACTAGTATCAGAAGCTTTGTGAAGCTTTCATGTTGTGATAAATTGTGGCTCTGCGGAGTTCACTTGAAGCTTAGTGTAGCTTTTACGTTATTTTGGGTTGTGGTCTTGCGAAGCCCAGAGGCATCTAGCAGGGGACTAGTGCCTGAAGCTGTGTGAAGCTTTCATGTAGTGGTGATTTCTGGCTCTGCAGAGTTCACATGAAGCTTTGAGAAGTTTTTATGTTGTTTTGGGTTGTGGTTCTGCGGAGCCCAGAGGCATCTAGCACAGCACTAGTGCCTGAAGCTATGTGAAGCTTAGATGTTGTTTGTGGTGACCTTATGGAGTAGGTAAGGTTCAGGGATTTCGTTTGAAATTCTTAAGATGCAAGTGATATTGTATCTTGTGTTTTTTCCTTGTGAATTTTTAGGTGGTTTCTGGGATTGCCATTGAATTCTTCTTGCTCAATCTCAGAACCTTGGCAATGTTTCATCTTCGGCTGTGGTCACTATGGGGGTGTTTTGAATTGTTCAGAAGGGCTCAAATGTCAGGCCAACATTTGCAGCTGGGTTTTTTTGTGTTTGTGTTAGTGACAGCTAGTTGCCTTTAATTATGGTGTGATTGGGTGAGTGAGTGATGATCTGGTGTAGCTGTGTTCACTTGAATTTCTGAATGGGTTTAACAGTGGCATGAGTTGTAAGTGTAGTTCCCTATTGACCCGGGTAGATTGTTGGGTTGTTAGTAAGTGTCTCGTGTTGTTACGACAGTACCTGGTCTTTCCGGTTTTGGGAGTTAGTGCTCGGAGGTGGCAGCTCGAGGTTTCTTTGTGGCAGGGAGAAACGGAAGGAGTTTTGTGTTTGATTGGCTTTGGTAGTGTTTGTTGTAGTTGCCAAGGTGGGCGGTTAGTGCTCGAAAGTGGCAGTTCGAGGTTCCCCGTGGCAGGTGGGAACGGAAGGTGAATTGTGTTGTTCTTGATTGGTTAGGAGCTTTAGGTGTGGCGGCTGGGTCTGTCGTAGGATGTTAGTTAAGCCTGTGGGTTCAATTGCTCGGGTAGTAAGCAGAACATAGTTGGAGCGAGGAAGCCATGTTCAGTGTGGTAGTAGGTGTGCCTTTAAGCAACAGGAGGAGATGTTAAGGTTGGTTTCCTGATGATGAGTTTGACATGTGTTTGTCTGTTGAAGGAAAGGAGGTGTTAGGGTTAGCTCCTGTGCTGGCATGTATGCTGTGCCAGGATTGATGTCATCATTAGAATGTAAGCTGTGAGTGTGAGGTTAGAATGTTCAGAGATGTATTGGTTCTAACCCAGGCAGTTACAAGATGTGAGCCTGGGTGGTGGGAGCCAGTGGGCTCTTGTCCTTTTCCTCTTTATCTCCTAATGACTTGATGACATCTGATCCTTGTAACCTAAGAAGAACCCTAATAAAGTAACCGCTAAGAGTACCTGGCCTGAGTATCTTGAGTGTCCTTTTGAGTGAACCCTATGACCAAGAGCCGGTCATATAAATCTATAATTTCAATATTTATTGTGGGGTGTGCGGTGTATAGCGTGCGATTGTGTGTCGTATATGTTAATGTAGTATGAGAGTTTGCCATATGACTGTATTAGCATATGAGCTCATGGCATAAGAGCCACATGCTTTAGATTTACTGCATGCATGAAGTAGTTTTCATATGGATAGTAGCATGCATGTACGAAATATATATTTTCTACATGTACTGATAGATTTTGTATGGCAGGTTGACATTGATTCTCAGCATTTGGCTTAGTGGCATGTGTAGTAAGAACATTTAGAGGAAATGTGTGTGCTGCATGTGCATGTTGCGCAGCATGTGGTATAAGTGTATGTGTCATAGGTGCGTGTGTTGTTTGTTGTAGACTGCTAACATGGGTCGAAGACAGGAGGACCCCTACAGATAGTGCCATTGGAGAATTCCAAACTGTGCTTCAGAAATAATGGTACAAGAAAAATGGGGGAAAATAAGAACTGTGGACGAATCTTCGATGCCACAGGAATGGTACATGGTACTGCAGTGATCATGGATCATTATTGGACATGTGGATCCAAAGCACATATTAGGTTGCCGAAGAATTGGGGAGGTATATGTACATTGGTGAATGTCCATGTTCCAGCGTTGGTGATTCCGAAAGGTGACTTGAATATTGACAGTTTCCCGGAAGCAGATGCTCATATGAAGAAGAAGAGATCTGTGGAACTTATGAGCCGAATGAAGAGAGATAATTACTTCTCTGCCAAATCAGAAGAAGCCTTTCATGCAATCCCATATGAACACAGGCTGTTCAGCTTGCCCCCATCATTGTTCATGACAATCCTGATTCCAAGAGTTCAGATTGGAGCAAATACTAAATGGTTGCAGATAACCAGATGGGAGTTACTGCAGACCATCAATACAACCATAAAGGGATTCAATGCAATCAAACAAGAGTTAAGAGCGATTCGACTAATGACTCTCCAGAACAGATATATACTAGACATGATCACAGCTATGGATGTAGTTGTCTGTGCAAAAATCGGAGGATCATGTTGCACACTTATACCGTCACACAATGACGAAAATGGTACCTTAACAGAAGCCATAGGTTTGCTGACAAAACTACAGAATCAGATGATTGATGAAGTTGGTGAAGTTGATGATGACAGTTGGTTTGGATCACTGTTTTCATGGGTTCCACAATGGATGGCAGATGCATTCAAGTTCCTAGGAGCCTTGTTGGTGATGATATTGCTTGGATTCTGTGTTATCACGATAATAATCTCTCAGTGCCAGAAAACTGCGAAAAAGGCCATAGGGATCAAAATCATGATTGAAGTCGAGTCAGGATGGAAGTCCAAAGACCTGACAGATGAAGAAATAAGAGACTTTGTGAAGGCCAGCATTTATGCACCAGAAGGAACAAAGTTTCAGTATCCGAAGAAACATAGAAAATATGTGGGAAAATTGATCTATTGCAATCCAAGTGGAGAAAGCCAACTAATGACATGGATTAAAGGCGAGCACGTAAGAACAGCAGAATGTTTAAAGGGAGTGATAAAGATATGGACCCCAAATGAACATTTCTGCAGACCTAGATGTGTCTAGACCCAGAGGATGAAAGAAATGTGAATACAAAGAAAGAAGTAAGAGTGGTCAATGAATCGCCCAGAGGGGGAGTGAAGAGGAAGTGCCAGGCATCATCTGCACTCCAGCCACCCCCTTCAAAGTGTCAGGAACTTTCACACCAAAATATCTGACATTTGGAGAACAGATAAACCAGCAGAGAGCCGCAGTTGGGCTCTGCCCAGTGCCTATCGGAGTAACAGCACCTATTGAAGTACCGACATCTAAACAAAACTGGACAGTAAGGTACCCACTGAGAAGACCATATCTACAGACAAGGCAAAAGGACGTTTGTCAGAATGAAATGCCTGAAGAAGCCAAGAGGATGCTAAAAGAAAACGAATGGTAATGTCATGAGAAAATCGGGCTGATACACATATAGAATATATAATGACCTAAGAATACTGACAAAGAGACAAAATACCATGGATAAGTGACATCTTGAGCCCTAAGGTGAAACAGTTGATTTCAAGATGAAGAAATGTATGCTATATGCACGATGAAGCTATTAAGTTAGTTTAAACATGTAAAGATGCAAGAAACCACAAGAAGCAAAGAAATGGTGAAGCTTGCTTATGCGTAGTAGCAAAATAGATTGCGGCAAGTGCCAACAATACATATATTTACCTCAAAAGCACTTCATAGATGAGTTAAAATCCACTACGCACATGAGCAGAATTGAACAGAGGTTACTAAAGGTCTCAAGAGGAGAGTATTGCAGCAAACAAATCAAGAATTAAGACAGAGAGAAACCCAGATGAAGGTAACCATGCCATGAAGCCAAAGTTGTATCAGACTGGAATAGGCCAGTAATGGATACAATGAAGAGAAAAAGAACAGAGTATCCTGCTCAGCAAGGTCGGGATAAGCTACAGATGGTAGAAGACTGGTAGAATGAAATCAAATACACGAAATTGCATGAAGAGGAGGCCGATTTCACGTGTGTCCCAATCACATGTCAAGGCAGGCAGAAAGGGATGAGACTTCCACACCTATGCATGTAGCCTTGCAGTACCCATACTTCCTAATTTTCTCAGACCAAGAAGCAGACTCAAGGCCAAACTACAAAGCAGTAATTGACACACGGCCACTGAGGTGATGGATGATTGTAAAATAATTGGCAGGAAGCTCGGGTGCAGACTTACTCCCTGTACCTGGATAATTATCCTGCATGCTGCTAAGCGCAAGTGGAAAAGTATGAGTGGGATCGATGCCAAACCAATCATAGTGGACCATGTAATCTAGGGTCCTATAGTGAGGAGAGCCAATAGGACGTCGTACTTTTAGTGACGTTTACAGTGGCCAGTTTGAAGGAAGGGCTTAGTTGCCGCAACTGACATTGATTATCCAATCCCCTCTCCCCGTTAAGATATACAGATATAGTACCTATGTTAAAGTTACCTTCCTATAACCAGTCAAGTTGCATGTTAGGTTTTTAAGATTACATGTCAATGATGACGAGTTTTTGGTATAAATGTTGTGTTTTTTCTGAAATTAATTGGAGTTTAAGCGAAAAGGAGGTTCGACCGATTGCTGATGTTCATTGAACTTCCCTTTTTTGTACTTGTCATTAAACTGACTCCCTTTGCCAAACTATTGAGTTGTCATTATTATTTGGTGCAAGAGTACGAATCTGCATCCCCATCTATCTCGAGGGTGCTGCTGCTCATCAAGGGCTGTTTGGAGACCCCCAGTCTTATGGGCCGGCTGGGTTCCATCCAGTTCACATTGTATTCACTAGGGCCACGTCCTTGTCATAGTCCCCAGAAAGGGGTATGAGGATCTGGGTGTCATCTGCATAGTTAGTGTAGGTGACACCCAGATGGTCCAAGTCATCAAACAATGGCTTTGTGAATATATCATACATTGTTGGTGAAACACACGAGCCTTGAGGCACTCCACATGTAATTGGGATGGGGTCAGCAGCCGCTGAGGGAGAGAAGACTCTCATAGTCCTGTTGTTCAGAAATGATTGGATCCATGCTATGGCATCCTGAGAAAAATGGGCTGATGAGGCAAGGGGTTTACTTAATACTTTGTGATCCACCAAATCAAAGGCGGCAGACAGATCTAAGAGTAGTAACAAGGCTGTTTTCCTCTTCTCTTTGAGTTCATCTATCTGGGTCTTTAGATCAATCAACGCCGTTTCAGTGATGTGTTGAGGCCTGAAGCCTGATTGTGGGACACCTAAGAGGTGATTGATCTCTCAGTATTCCTGTATCTGGAGATAGGCTTCTTTGTCTAATATCTTTAATAAGAACGAGACAGTTGCAATCTGCCTATAATCCAGAGATTGGATTTTTAGGAGTGGTAAGACCCAGGACTCCTTTAAATTGCTAGGTACACTGCCAGATGAGAATGATCAATTAATTAATTTGGAGATAAAGGCCGCCAAATCTCTGGCAGTTTGTTTAATTATCTCAGCTGGGCAGCTATCTCCCTGGCACCTGAAGGTTAAGGGAGGCAATAATGTATTATACCTCGCGGATAGAGGCTTGGGAAAATTTAAAACTTTGAGGCGGTTTAGAAGTACAGGCTGTTGTTCTGGCTTGTGTACCTAAATTCGATAGGGTCACTCTTTTGTCTGCGATTTTGTTTTGGAGGAGGGCAATTTTATCAGTTAAGGCATTCTTAAGTTTAGTACACCAGAGTTTATCTTTCACACAAGTGTCAGTGGGAGGAATAGGGGATTATAATTATCTTAAAATGACCTAGGTGCTTGACCTAGCTTTGTTAATCCTATCATTGTAGGTTTCCTGTTTGGTATGAATAAGTTCTTTTTTGTTTGGAAGAGATATTCAAGAGGTTAGTTTTATTCTCCTCGGTAGGTAGTTGTCTCCTTAGGACTTCCGCTTTCCTTTTTTCAGTCTTAAGGCTTTTAATTGAGAGAAAACCAGGAGTTTAGGTGAGCTATGGGTTTACTTTTCCACATTTTAAGACGGGCGATACTGTCTAAGGCTTTAGAGATGGCAGAGTTGTAGACATCTACTAATGTGTCTGGGTCAGTAGTATCCGATAATGAGTTGAGGGTGGGGATTACTAGTGGTAGGATCTTGTCCACAGTAATATTCCTTTTATTCCTCGTGAGGAGTGGGGGTGCTATTGAGTTAGCTTTAGTGGTGGGGATGTTGGCAGATATGGTAAAGGCGATTAGTGAGTGATCAGACCAGGATTGAGGTGTAATGGAAGTGATTGAGGGTTCACAGTGGAGATCCGCTACCCAATATAACGTTCTACCTTTGTCATAACGTTCTACCTTTGTCATGGGAAGGCTGGGTCACTCTTTGGGTGAAACCAAGTTCGGTAAGCGCATTGGACACTACTAGTGCTTGTTGGTCCTTAAGATCGTAAAAACCTAAGTTGAAGTCTCCAAGCAGTAGTATTTACGCGGTGGCTTGGGTATTACCAGAAAGTATAGTACTGATATCGTCCTTGAATGAGCCAATGGGCCCTGAAGGTCTGTCGATTAAGTGGGCGGTTATGATCCAGGAGTTATAGATAGTTTAACCGTGAGTAGTTCACAAGACATGACAGTAGGCGAAGGGACTGTTCTCATGTCTAAGTTGGACTTAGTAATGAAGGCAATGCTCCCACCTCTGGAGTCTGCTCTGTCTCCTCTTATGATATAGTAGTTGTCGGGTATTGCAAGTAGGATGGCAGGGCCTGCAGCTTCATGTAACCATGACTCAGTTATAGCGAGGAAGTCCAGGTTTTCAGTCGCGATCAGGTCCGCTATGTCGGTAGCATGTGCCACCAATGACCTGCCATTGATTAGAGCGCCCTTAATGGTGAGAGAATTAGAATTGCTCAAATGGCACTGGTTTTCCTCTGACTGCCATTCTTATTGATTGTGGCTCTACTTTTAGATGTATGATTATTGTCTAGAACTTTATTTTTAGTAGGCTAATTTCTTCTGACGTCTGGTTATTCCTTGTTGTAGAAGGAATTCCTTTGTCTCAAATGCTGGCGAGTAGGTCATGGGGGCTTGTTAGTCTGGAGCCAAGTCTGTTGTTTCCAGTTCTTGTAGAGCAAGGTAAGTTAGCTTTAGTAAAAGATGTATTGCTATCTACGTTGGTGGGTGGTAGGTGGTCAAGGTCAATGCCACTAATATATTCTGAGTAGGCGAGATTATTATTAGTTTGGGGAGAAATTTAGTTGGTTTAATGGATATGGGTTGGCGATCATACTTGAGTGGGGGCAAAAATGTTGTCGGTTTGATCCATGGTGAGGAAAAGGAGTGGCTAGATATGCCAGGATGCTGTTTGGCTACATGTATAGAGACAGTCTGATGGCAGACGGCAAGTATGGCACATAGCACGTTTAGGAGCAGGTAGGTGGAGGCGTGCATAGTACTGGTAGTATGCCCTGAGTGACTGGCTAAGGCACTGAGAATCAGGATCGCTACTTAGATTAGATAGGAGTTAGTGGTACTAATAATCCGTAGTCTGAGATGCTTCCCAATCTGCCATACATGCAGTTAAATTGGATTTGAAAAGGTCTAGCTCAGTTTAGCAGGTCACATAGTATGGGAGCCGTTGCTTAAGAAATGTTAGTTGGCTGCGTTACGTATATCACATTTAGACAATTAGACTGTGGTCTGATTGCCTCAAAGGGTGTGTAGGCCTCAGTAGTTAAAACCAGAGAGTTTAGGCGAGAGTACCAAGTCGTAGCAGTAGATGGAAGTAGTAGGGTATGGTGTGGACACATAGAAACATCCAACGTACTTATAAGTGAAGGTCTAAAAGGGCATGAACCGTCAAGCAAATGGTGTGAGCAAGTACATGTACATGGATATCATAAAGGTGGTTGTTACATAATAGCAGGCACGTAAGGCAGTACTAAAGTGGAGCACCTAGTGCAATCCCTGTCACGCTAGACACAGAGAGCATAGCAGATGGGCACGCTAAGCAAGGCAATATTTTAGGCAATGCAGATGCAATAATATTACGCACACAGCAGAGTGGGTCCGCTAGGTAATAACAGTGCGCTGCACGTAGTGCCGTATAAAAATTAAGTCACAGCCTCAAAGAGCACGATGCTATGGGTGGCACAACATATTTGCATACAGATAGTTGCTGTACAGTAAGCATGTAAATGCATAAATGCAATGATAATCCCCTTTGGGAGAAGTTCAGTGCGCAGTATTGTTAGCAAAAGCACATCCTACTGTCCTTAAATAACATTCCTAAGACACAGCGAGTAGGTCCAGTACTTCATGCCCGAATCCAATGTATCCATTCCAGTTGAGATACCGTTGGAGGGACGTTGGACACAGTACAGGAGGAACCTACCACGTAGGCTATATACGTTGGGGCGCTGTTAGGGATAGTTCGAACGCCTCGGAATACATGGTGTAAGTGGTAACATAAAGTAGGCACAGTACAGCAGACGAGTGGATAGATTGAGGTATTAGCATATACAAGGCTTAATGAGAGTATGGCTGGTTTCGGGAAGGCTAAAGGTAATAGAGAGATTAGGTATGTAGGTTACAGATCGACAGATCTGGTGAAGAGCGGCATACTTTATTGCAGCTCGGGGTGTACACGGCAATAGTCATCCATAAGAACGTCGGTACGCGTGCTATGAAATAGCTTGCTAGGCAGGATGCCAGGCCAAATTAGCTTGTAGCAGTATGGTGGGACTGGAAAGGGTTTATTGCCAGGCTCCCTAAATCAAATAGGGTGCTCTGGGAGCAGGCAGCATGTCTGGCCTCCAGCGTCCGGTGTCTCTGGATAACCTCAGGACAGGAGCCTTCATAGCTGGGCCTTAGGAGGTGGGCCGGGTATTCGCCTGCCGGCGAATCGGATTGCCGTGAAATGGATGGCTCCAGCCAATGAAGTCGTAGCCTTGCTGAGGCTATCTGGCTGGCTGCAGGGAGGTGGTCGCCTTGAGTTGTACTTGAGTTTTGGTTGCCTGTGTGTTAAGGCCTAGTGTGTGGAATACTTTTGTACTTCTGTGTGCTACTTCACTGCTTGTCTGTCTCTGTGTGTTGTTTACTGGCTTTGCACACTGACCCCTGCTCTCCCGAGGTCTGTTTGCTGCTCTGCCTATGTTGCCTTGTTGGAATTTGTCTGGAGAAAATGTCTATGACCTTGTTTACCAGTTGGTTTGTCCTCTCAGGGACCTCCAGCAGGGCCAGTTCTGAATATACCTTCTAACACTCTCTTTTTGCTAACTTTAGTAGACCCCTTAACCTTTTGCTGGCATTTTGGATTCTTTGACTATGCTGTAAGTGTTCTCCTGAAGTTTCACTGGTGACGACTGAATTTTGATGTGCTGCCGTATGGCTGTCTGTGCAGGGGCTGTTCCTCGAGAAGGTCCCTGCCTCCCTCAGCCATACACATGTTCACTCATTGCACACACTGCCACATGCTTGAGCACATAACACACTCATTTGCAGACACCCACACCCATTACCCTCTTTCACAAACACACATACACATGTACGAAGACATACCACCACTACCCACACCTTAACCTCTCACACACAACCTGTCTCACCCATTCTCCCATGTGCACACGTATTCCTAATTTATTGCACACAAACACACATATCTTGCATATCAAACAGCCACAAACACAAGTACTCTTTTTTAACTTTGGCACTTACTTGAACTTGCAGGATAATGGTCACATGTGGTGCCCTCAATCCAGAAAGCTCCTCTTCATTCAGTCAAATGCAGTGACGTGCCATGACCACGCCATCAAAGGGGAATTGGAGCCAGCAAAAACTGTGGGCATATCAGCTACTCCGGCTACCGAGGTGCCGTAGCAGAAGGCCCAAAGGCAGCTGTCTTCTACCTGGACCAGGTTAACATGAAATGGAGGCCATGCGCTTATCACAGACGCTTCTGCTTTGTACAGTACACAGCACAAACTGGCACAGCTCTATAAATAGGCAGCTACCTGCCACGTTGCCCAGACTGATTTTTTAATTTGTTTTATTTTAAAAAAATATATGAATTCATCGTTTCTCTTTTCCAGGTCAGCTGCCTCTACTGGTAAATCAATCTTGCAAATAACAAATTTGCATCTTTTTACTTCTGAAAGATTGTGGGTCGAAAGAGTACCCCACTCTAAGCTTAATTTTGCAAAAAATACTGGACGGATTTCCCCCAAACCAAAAAATGGGAACTACTTGCACGCATCCCTTCAGCGGCTCGATTGTGGGCATGAAAAATAACTCTGTGTTTTTACCCATGAGAAAATCCATAAACACAGTCAAAAACACAGTTTTTAGTGCTTTCAAACTTTTGAACCTTTGGATGGATTTGCACCAAACATTCATTTTTCTTTGTTCTTAGACTTACAAATGTATTTTTTTTAAAGTCGTAAGACAGCAAAATTGTTGATTTTTTATGAAGCACCAAACCTGTATTACAATATACATGAAAATGCCTCATACAAGATACTACAGTACTCTGGAATGGAAAACTAAAGTGAAGTAAGCACATTACACATATTAAAAAACGGTCTACTAACATGTTGGTTACATTTTTAGTGGTATACAGTAAATGTTTGAACCTTAATGTGGTTATTCTCACTCTACTTTTTTGTTAGATTAAACATAACTCTTGATTACAAAAACTTTTTTAAATCTATAATTTCAATATTTATTGTGGGGAGTGCGGTGTATATCCTGCGATTGTGTGTCGTGTATGTTAATGTAGTATAAGAGTCTGCCATATGACTGTATTAGCATATGAGCTCATGGCATAAGAGCCACATGCTTTAGATTTACTGCATGCATGAAGTAGTTTTCATATGGATAGTAGCGTGCATGTACGAAATGTATATCTTCTACATGTACTGGTAGATTTTGTATGGAAGGTTGACATTGATTCTCAGCATTTGTCTTAGTGGCGTGTGTAGTAAGACCATTTAGAGGAAATGTGTGTGCTGCCTGTGCATGTTGCGCAACATGTGGTATAAGTGTATGTGTCATAGGTGTGTGTTGTTTGTGTGTGTGTGTGTGTGTGTGTGTGTCTGTCATAAGAGCATTTGTGGTACGATTGCGGTTCGTCTGTGGCATAGGAGTGTGTGTTGTAAAAGCAAGTGTTGTAGGAGCATGTGTGGTAGGAGCATGTGTCATAGTGTGTGTCATAGGAGCATATGTCCTAGAAGTGTGCGTAGTATGAGCATGTGCCATTGGAGTATGTGGCATTGGCACTTGTGTCATTGAAGTGTGTATCATATTAGCATTTGTCGTAGCAGCGTGTGTCGTAACAGTATGTGTCATAACAGTGTGTGTCATAGGAGTATTGATGTGACTTATCAGGAGTTTCAATTGCATAATGTATGAACTATGAAACTCATAAACCTCTTTGTACAGTCCCATCAAAGATGTACATTGTGTCACAGCATGGATCATAAGTGTATGTGTCATAAGTGTGTGTTGTGAGTGTGTGTGGTAAGAGCGTGTGGTAAGATTGTACATCATGTGTGACATAGGCTCATGCATCGTAAAAGCATGTGTCGTAGCGTGTGTCCTGGGAGTGTGTGTTGTAGGAGCGTGTTTCATGGGAGCATGTTTCATAGAAGCTTGTGCCTTAGGAGCATGTGTTGTATGAGCATGTGTCATAGGAGTGAGTGTCATAGAAGCACATGTCGTAGAAACACATGTGTCATAGGAGATTGTGTGTCATAGAAGCATGTTTACTACACGTGTTTTAGGAACATCTGATGTATTAGCATGCGTCGTAACAGTGTGTGTCAACATTTCCCTCCATATATCTATTTACCCCTTAACTTCTTGCTTTTGTTTTTTTTTACCTGTCCTGATTTTTTGACTTCCCTGGCCATTTGCTAATTTTCTTATGGGAAAGTGATCGGTCCTTCAGACTATCAGTACTGGGAAACTATGTTTCCCTTTTGTCTTTTTACCTTTTACCTTTTTTTCCAACGTTGCACCCAGCATTTTACAATCCAGTGCACTGAGTATACTAGTATTTTACACTTGGGATTTTTGGTTACTTTTATATGTGCCTAAAGACAAACTTGTGACAGCAATTATATTTTAACATTTTTTTGTGTTATTTCTAGTGTGCACATTCATGTTTACCACAGCTGGCTACTGAACATGGCGAGTACCCTAAAATGGCCATGCCACTAGATTTTTACTTATTTTTGTGTCATTTGGCAATATTGTTGTTTGGCCTTAATCCTGCCTTGCCAGGTCAGGAAATCCCTTCTAAGGTCATACACTTTCGTGGGCCAGTGATGTCTTTGTGTGTGTGGCCCAGGAAGGGGGTGTTACTGTCTGGTCCCACTCCACATCTGTGGTGCCTGAAAATCTGAGTTTGGGACATGAGTGAATCCCACAGTGGTCCTTGATTTGACCACTGCTGCCTGTTTGAATGGTGCAGATATTTAGCATTGGTGGGCTTGAACTCGCTCGCAAGCAGCATCTTTGAAAAGAAGAACATGTCTGCAGCCATTTTTTTAGATCAGCATTGGATCCAAGGATCGTGTGTAGAAGAACAGCCGTCTGAAGATCTGAAAAAGACTCCCGAAGAGGCCAAGCATCCTTTCAAGCGTCTGACTGGTGAAGTCCTGTGGGACTACCTGATCTGAAAAGGCCTTGTGTGGTGCTCCAACCTCTGGACTGGTGGGACCACCAGTCTCGATGTGTTCTCTAGGATCCAGCTGTCCTGAGTGTTTGGAAGTGTCCCTGCACCACTTGGTGGACTGTCCAGCTCTCCAGTGGGCTACCTCGCTAGAGCTGTCACCATTCTGTGTCCACCACCAGAACTTTGATAGTCGCCAGTTTGTGGTGTAAATTGCCTTCCTGCTGAAATTCAGCCTCACAGCTTCAAGGGATCCTGCCCGGGAAGGTCTTCTTCAACCGCAACTGGAAGGACGCCTACCGTCGCCTGTGTACGTTGCCCGTTGCTGGAGCTTGCCTTCCCCATCTGTTGAAGTGTCTTGATGAGGCCTGCATCAGTGCTTTCTGCATTTCTTCATCACCAAGATTGCACTCTGCTCCTGCAGCTGACAGGAAGAACCCTTGCACTCATAGCTCCTGGGCCCCTTTCACTGGAACCAATGGCAGGAAAACCTACCTGCAGCAACTATGAGTCGGCCCATCTAGTCCTCTGGCAATCAGGGGGTAAGTAAATGCAAAACATGTATCCCCCTCTGTTCTCCTTAGAATAAACCTTAGACTAAACAAGTAATCGTCTATTCCACTGCTTTTTGGTCATCACATCTAAAGCAATTTCACCTAAAAGATAGAAACACATTTTCACCCACCAGTAACTTTGTTGCATATCTTCTCTGGAACATTCACCAACACCATAACTACCTACACCAGACACTTTCTGGGGAGAAGCTTTGTGATTTTTGGGCACAAGGCTCCACTATGCACAGGGTGTGTACTTCTGAAGCTAAGGCATCCTTGTTGTGACTTGGTTCCATCTTATTGCATTACTTTCCTTCTTTTGCTGATTACGTTATTGAATGAATTTATAAGAACCTATGGTGCATGCATATATGTTTATAATTGAGTGTTGCGTGATATGATCACCTGCTTGTTTCATGTTCTAGTGTGTGTTTTGGGCCTAAAATAAATATAGTATATTTGTATTTACCTGTCTAAATAGAATAGTTTTGTGCTTCACTGTGCAAACTCATTGTGGACCCCTTGACCCCACTCACACTCTCCTGAGGACAGCCTTGACTGCTCTCTATTGCTAACTTAATTGGGTTTTGGCAAACCTCTGAGTTTCTCTGCTCAGTATAACTGGAGTGGCCTCCTAAAATATGTCCACCAGGCCAGATTCTAGAAATCCATTTTAACAAGTTGTTGCTCAACGGTGATGGTAATGTCTTGGGTACCCCAGTGTTGTTCACTGGTGTAGAATGCACTGCGATTTGAAGTTAGTAGTTGGTATAACAGTTGCCGACTCTTTTTAAATATGGATACATTTACCATGTCTACTCTTTCTGCTCTTTAATTAGAACATTTAAAAAGGTTGTGTGTATATAGAGGAATGAAATCCTCTGGTATCAAAGCTGATTTGATACAGAAATTGCTAGATCACTAGGAGTGCAGGATTTTTCCTTTGCCTCTAAATAGTGAGGCAGTAGATGCTGGGGAGGGTCCCAGCAGAAGCAATGTTAACCCCAGAAGCTGAGGTCTTGTGCGAGATCAAGAGAGAAAAACCTGGGCTCAGGGAGAAGGAGTTGGACTTTAACATGGTTAAGCTGGACTTTGACAGGATTGAGAAACAGGCAGACAGGGACCACCAGTTGGAGTTGGGCAGGTTACAAGGGTCTTAAAGCTCCTCCATAGGTTCTGTGAGCGGTTCTGGATCCTCCTCTCATCCACGATTTCCTAGTGATCTGCTTGGTATGCATGATGAAAACATTGTATAATTGATTAGCTTACAACTTTTGAGTATGCTTGTGAGGTGCAAGAAGTATATGAGCCTGATAAGACTGCTTTGTTGCTGAGCAGACTACCCCATTCTGGCTGCAGTGCCATTAATGATATGTCTATGGCTGGCCGAATAGACTTTGACAATTGAAGCAGGCTTTCCTTTTAAAGTTTGAGAAAACTCCTGCCCAATACTTAAAGAGGTTCAGAGAGTACAAGAAAAAAGATAATAATACTTGGGCATCTTTTGTGACAGATTCCCTGAAGAATTTGAGCAGCTGGGTACAAGACCATAAAGTAACCACTTTTGAAGGCATGATCAACCTAGTCATGCTGGAACATATTTTGACTCTTGTTACCCTGAGTATAAGAAGCATTTGGCAGATTCAAGAAGCTGGTCACTGCTGCTGATCTTTGGGTTTCCCATAGGGTGTCCCACAAACACAAACATGCTTCTGGTAAGCACAAGGCGGGGAAAAAGCAAAAAGAGAAAGAAGGTGGGTCTACTGATAATAACTCGTCTCATAAAGCCCACAAACTTTCATAAGGGGAATAAGATACAGGAGCAGCATGGAAAGGGTAGTGGGGCTTACTACCCCAAGCATGAGAGTGGACAATCTAAGCTTCCCTGCATACACAGATCCAGTGGATCTTGAGTAGCCTGTGGAGCAAGTGACAATGTGAATGAGAACCCCAGATGTAAAGGTAAGACCTTGAGGTTCCACTTTGTGAATGTGGCACTTCCTTATGTAGAGGATGAAATACTAACAGAGGCATATTTCTCCTCAGACTCCTTACCCTGTGGGACAGGATCTGAGGTGGTTTTAGTTTCCCTGGGATCCTGGAATCCTGGGAACCTAGAGCTGCTGAGACTTATCCCTCCATAACTGATAACAATAAGGGGCTCATTGCGAGTTTGCTGGAAAAACGCCTGTAATTCTGGCTTGCCAGTATTACCATTACCGGCAGGATGATTGCCAGAATCACTAGTCTACCACGATTCTCAAGGTACGCTCACATCTCCCCGCTGGTAACAGAATAACCGGTTGGCAATATTACCAGAAACTACAGCAATTTGCTGGTATTACTGGCAGGATGTTCCAGCAACACTCATACCATCACAAAAACTTCCAGAATTGCTAACGCCAGAGTTACTGACAACAGTATTGCCGGCACCGGAAATAGTGTCACTGACGGAACGGGAAGCTTGCTGTCGTACATTTTGAAAGACACAATTCACTCTCAATTTTCCACTTCCTGTTGCCATCCAATATGAGAGGCGGAAAAAACCATTCCGAGGAAAGGAAGGCATGTGCCCCTGATGTTCGTATCAGTAAACCAAAGTTCTCAGAGGCTGACACAGCTGTCCAGTATGATGAGCTTTTTTGGGATGACACCACAAGACAAGCAGAAGAGGAAGACCGCCATATGGCATGAGGTTGCAGGCAGCATGACAGCCATGGAAACTGTCCCTGCACACCCAGGGACTGCCACAAGCACTGGTATGACCTGCGGCTCAGGATGCGCAAGATAATTGCCACCCAGAGGAGGGAATCTTCAGCCACATGAGGAGGGAGTTTGTCAACCCATCACCCTCATGCCCTGGGAGGAACTGTGCCGATTCATACTGCACTTGGAGGGCATCAAGGGTGTTGGGATGGCAGAGGCTGGAGCCGGGACCTAAGATGATGGTGGTAAGTACAAAAAAACATGTAAATGCCATTCCTGCATACAAATACCTGCATCCCCAGGCAGAGAGTCCAACGCATGTCAGATACAGCAAATGGCCTGATCAAACACACATGCAAGGGGAGGCGGGTAGAAGTACTATTGCCAATATGTATAAACCCACACATATGTGCCAGTGGAGGACAGGACACAAATCGTAGGCCCAACGCACACACAACAACAGGCCACCTTGGCAGACGAGCATGCAATGTACACTCCCACCACCCTCACGTAGATGCATACATCAGAGGCAACAGACGAGAGAAGCCACATAACAAGATCAGTACACACACAATGTGGCATGAATGACATGCAATGCCACAGTCGTGACACCCAGAATACTAACAGCATGCTCATCCCTTCCCAACAGGCACACAGTCCTCTGACATTGACAGCCCAAGACCGTTATTAGGCTGAGCAACTGTAGGCAGACCTGCAAAGGCAAGCAGGCCCAGGCAGCAGGGCAGTATATCTGCCATATCGCAGGCACCATCAGTCCTACCACCGGCACCATCAGCCACATCACAGGCACTATCAGCACACCACCGGCACCATTGCACCCTCTGCTGCATGTGACATTGCTGCAACCACCACGACTGTGGTCAGTGGCCCCACTGTCCCTACTGTGCCCTCCACTCCACCACAGGCACAGCAGCCACCAGGCCATCACGGCTGCTCTGCCACAGAGGAGGAGGGATATGATGACGGCATTGATGGAACAACGTACCCCTCTGCCTGTTATAGCCCCTTATCACCCTATAGCCACCCACTACTACCGCTACCCAGCCTCTGTACCATCAATGCATGTCTACATGGAATTGAGGCCTAGAAGGGGGTAGGGTATTGCAGGGTATTTTTGTTGTCTTAGGTCACAATGGAGGGCGTTCCAGAGACGAGCTGTAGTAGAAGGGAATGATTTCCACAGATCACAGGTACGTGAGTAGTTCACTGGACAGATCATGGAGGAGGACTGCAAGGTTCTGGAGTGCTGGTATGAACATATTAGATTTTTAAGATAGGTGGGGCAGGAGCCGTACAGGCAATTATGCATGAGGGTGGCAGTCTTAAACTGTACTCTTGCTTTGACAGGACGCCAATATAGTGATTGATGACATTCTGCTATGTGGTCCCTCCTTGATTACTTTTTAACAATGCGGACGGCATCATTCTGGACCACCTGGTATTTTTTCATGCTCTTTTTAGAGGCTCCACCTAAGAGCGCGTTGCAGTTTGGGAGTATCACTGGGCGTGCAATGGACGCACTATTGGGTTCAGACAAAAACTGACAGATGTTTTTTAGGAGCCGCAGATAATAAGTGCAATTTGCAATGGTCTGGTTGATGTGTATTTCGGTTTTGAGGGATGCATCCAGGTAGAAAGCTAGGATCTTAACTTTTATGGCTACGCTGATGTTACATTCATGAAACTTGAAGGAGTGCTATCTCGGGTCCAGTTTGTCTCGGGAGTGGGAGAAGCCACAAATTATCAGTTCAGTCTTCTTCTTGTTCAGACACATGCCGTTTTGGTTCCTCCAATATTCTATCAAGAGATAGAGATCATTCAGTCTAGCTGAGTCCTGCGCATAGTTCCTGCAAAGCTCCAGGACCAGGTGAGCATCATCAGCATAGTTTGTAAAATAGGCCGCAGAGCTCTGTAGCAGGTCGTGTAAAGGTTTGGGATATAAGTTAAAGAGACGTGGCGACAGGCACGCACCCTGAGGGACCCAGCACACAATGGGTGTAGAGGTGGAAGATGCATCGCCCCAGCAGACAGTAGAAGTATGATTAGACAGACATGAGTGTGCCCAAGTAATAGCATGGGGCTGAGTGAACTGAAGGCCCTAAATGTCTGAATTAGGCGATCATGGTCCAAGAGATCGAAAGCTGCAGATAAATCAAGCATTTTCAGCGGTCCGGTGTTACCATTATCCAGGATACTGAGCAGCTGGGTCTGAAGGTCAATGAGGGCAGTCTCAGTACTAAAGCTAGGCCTAAAACCTGATTGCCTCGGGTGTAAAATGCAGGCCTCCTCGATGAAATTCTGGAGTTGCACAGTGGCGGTCTTGTCCAAGATTTTAAGCAAAAAGTTGCAATTCGTAATGGGACGCAGATTATTTGTGTCATGTGCATCTGACCCTACTTTTTTAATTAGAGGAGAGATGATAGTCTTTTTTGTAGAATATGGTACCTCAAAATGATAAACTGAGGTATATTCAAATCTTGTCAAGAATGGGGTGAAAATCTTTATGTACCAAGCTTATTTTTGGCGGGATGAGGTTTTCAGGGCTGGTCGAAGGACATATAGAGGATACAATTTTGACCATGTCAGACACAGAGATGGGTAAGAAGTTAAACTCAATCGAAATCTCACTCGTCGTTTCCATCTCTATTGTAGGCAAGGGGGTAGGTTTTCCAGATTGCTTTGAATCTTTGCCCTTGCTCTTTTGATTTTATTTTCAAATGCTAGTTGTGCCATAGCATAGTCTTGGTCAGAGTAGATGTTAGGGGACGTTAGAGCAGCTGGTTTTTCCAGCATTTTAAAGACTTCCAAGAGCTTTTTTGTGCTGCTAGCAGCTTTCTCAATTTGGTCATTAAAGGAGGTGCCTTTTGCCTCAAGCATTTTTTCCCTGTCAGTTTTTTCAGACACATTTCAATTGGCTTTATCAGTAGGGGAGGGGTGTTTGAGCCATTTTGCTTCGGCCCTTCTTTTCTCCTTTCTGAGGGAGATTAGTTCTTGAGTGAACCAGGTTCTGTGTAGCACATTACCTCTCACTAGTTTGGGGCGAATGAGTGTCACCCTGTTTAGCATGTCATTCAGCTCGCTGGAAAGTTGATCGACAAGAATGGAAGGGGAGTCGAGGTCTGATGTTATTGACATAACAATGGATAGACAATCCTGCAGATCTTTTCCACTTATTTTTTAAATCACGACTCAAAATACTTTTTGCAGCTTAATGGTTTTATGGGGAGATGATGAAGCACATATTGTGAAGGTGATCGCAAAGTGGTTGGACCACACGCAAGGGGTTGTACTCTGGGTTTCTACTGTAACATTTTTAGAGGCCACCCAATCAAGCATGTGTTGCTTGACCGTAGTGGGTTATGAATTATGTAGTGATTTTTTGGTTGGTATGGGCTGATTAGAGCTCAAAGGCATCTTTATCTAAGATGTTCTTATGCCAACGATTTGGATCGCCGAACAGTAGTGTCGAGCGTTTTGGGCCATTCATGTCATTAGGATATTGATGATGTTGCAGTTAAAGTTCTGCATCACAGATGGAGGGTGGTGGACAAGAAGAAGGTTCGAAGAGGAACAAGCAGAATGGTTCACTTTAAGAGGGAGTATTTCAGAGCCTTCGCATTTGATGCTTTTTCTAAAAAACTTAAGGTATTTTTTACGATAACTGTTACACCTCTGCCCTTGCCTTGAGGGCCGTTTTGACAGAAGATATAATACGTTTGGGGGTGTCTATGGCTATCTGGGGTCCGCTAGCAACGCTAATCCAAGTTTCTGTAAGAAACAAGAGATCCAGATTAAGATTAACAATGTAGTCGTGTATATCTATAGCGTGCTTGTTCAGCAATCTGGTATTAAGCAGGGCACATTTCAATGGATTAGACAAGGATAATGCAACTTGCTTAATGTGGTTGTTATTTATGGGAGGTGGTTCATCGACTACAGTTCAGTGGCTGCTGATGGAACTGGGAGCAACACTATCATTGGAATAAGGTGCAGAAATAATAGGAACAGGAGGTGCAAAATTGTACAAGACCTCTTGTATGTCTGGAATGATAAGGGGAGTAGGAAATAGATCATTTGTGGGAATTTGCAAATCTGTGTGGCTAGCAGGTGGTAAGAATTGAGTATTTTGTGGGAGGGCGGTGTTAGGAATGGCTGCCGCCGTGGTGGGGGAGGTTACAACCCTTCTAATATCTGTAGGAGTGCAGACAGGGGTAAGGGCCATCAGGGTAGGGAGAATGGGATGCAGCCTCATGGAAATCTATAGCCATTCGACTGGCTTTTTGTGCCGCTAGAAGGAGGTGGAGCGTGTCTATATAACCCATGGTTATAGCGGTAGGGTAGCAATATTCGCAATCCAGCAACTGCAAAAGTTATACTTCAGATAGAGAAAGTACCTGGACCAGGGAACCAGCAGCAGGCGAGAATGCGACGCTGAAAAGCCGCTAACCTGCCACAGACCGATACAGACCGGCTAGTTGCGGATGCACCAGCGCTGAAGTCCCGACGCTTCCTTAAGGCGACAGTCGACTTGTTGGGAAATGTAGTTTACAACAGTGTACTCACTCTGTGAGCGAGAGTGCTTTTTCTCTCTTTCTCACATTGTTACAGGCAGAACAAAGGAAAACAACACTTCTCCCCACAAAGTGTTATCACATAAAACTACATGATCAGCCCCAGCACGATAAAAAGAAGGGTAATGAGGCTTTCCTCTACAAGATGAAGTCAGGAGTTGAAACAAGGGCAGACTCAGCCAGAAAGTCCAATAGGTGAGCTTTCAAAGTTCAGTCCGCAAGGCAGGTGGAACAGCTTGTGTCAACACACCACACAATCACACCAGATGGCATTCAAACAGATTCACTAAGTGCAAACATGGTCAAAGAAGAGCAGATAACTACACGCACACAAGAGCGTTACCTCTTCCATCCTTGCCAGGTCAGGAAATCCCATATAAGTTCTTGCACTTTACCAGGAATGCCCCAGCTTTCGCTGACTATTAATGCCTTTCTGGGTGAGTGGCATAGGAAGGAGGGAGTGGGACTGTTTTGTCCCACTCCACATTCGTGGTGCCTGAAAGGCTAAGGGTGGGACATAAGTGACACCCACAGTAGTCCCTGATTGGACCACATCTGGCTGTTTGAATGGTACAGATCCTTAACATTGGTAGGCTTGGACTTGCCTCCAGGCAGAATCTTTGATAAGAAGAGGACTTCTGCAGCCATTTCTTCAGACCAGTGTTGGAGCCAAGGGTCCTGTGTAGAAGAACAGCCGACTGAAGATCAGAAGAAGACTCCTGAAGAGGCCCAGCACCTCTGACTTTGTCTGGCTCAGTGAAGCCTTGTTGACTAGCTTTTCTGTGAAGGGCCTTTGCAATGCTTTGACACCTGGCTGGATGGGACCAACCAGTCTCGACATGTTCTCAAGGATCCATGCATCCTGAGACTTCAGAAGTATTCCTGGGCCACTCGGTGGACTGATCAGCTCCCTAGTGCGCTAGCTCACTAGAACCGTTGCCATTCCATGTTCGCTCCCAGAACTTTGGTAGATGCCACATTGTGGTGTACGTCACCTTCCAGCTGAATTTCAACCTCCCAGGTTCAAGGGATCCTGCACTGGAAGGTCTTCTTCAACCACGACTGGAAGGACGCCTGCCATCGCCTGTGTGTGGTTGCCATCGCTGGAATTTCCCTTCCCTGACTGATAAAGGGTCCTGAGGAGTCTGCGTTGATGCTTTTTTCATTTCTTCATTGCCAAGGGTTGCGCTCTGCTCTCGGAACCACTCACTGGAACCAATTGTGGAAAAAAACTACTTTTAGTGACCCCCTGTCGACCCCTCTAGTCCTCTGGAAAAATTAGAGTCAGGGGGATAAGTAAACACAAGGCATTTGTCATCCACCTTTTCTCCTTACAATAAGCCTTAGAATAAACCTGAGATATTCTTCCACTACACTGCTATTTGATCATCGCATCTAAAGCAATTGTACCTGAAAGAAACACATTTTTACCTTCCAGTAACTTTGTTGTATATCTTCTCTGGAACATTCACCAAAACAATAACTTTACCTTCATCAGCCATTTTCTGGGGAGAAGCATTGTGACTTCTGGGCACAAGGCCCCACTCTTCATAGGACTTCTGAAGTTAGGACATATTTCTTGTGACTTGGTTCCATCTTACTGCATCACTTACTTACCTTCTTTTGTTGATTAAGTTATTGAATGAATTTATAAGAACCTATGTTGACTGTATATATGTTTATAATTGAGTGTTTCACAATACTATCACCTTCTTGTTCCATTTTCTAATGTGTGTTTTGGGCCTAGAATAAATATAGTATTTTTGTATTTACCTGTCTATATTTACTTATTGTGATTCACTGTGTGAACTCATTTTGGACCCCTGACCCAACTAACACTCTCCTGAGAATAGCTTTGATTGCTATCCATTGCTATCATGATTGGGTTTTGGCTAGCCTCTCAGAGTTCTTCTGTTCACTATATTAGGGTGGTCTTCTAAAATCTGCCCACCAACCCAGATTCTAGTAATCCATCTTAATACATGTACAAAATCTACATCTTCTACATGTACCTGTAGATTTTGTATGTAAGGTGAACATTGATTCTCAGCATTTGTCTTAGGTGCATGTGTTGTAAGAGAAAGTGCATGTGCTCTAAGTGCATGTTGCATAACAGAATGTGGTGTAAGTCTATGTGTCATAACTGTGTTGCTTGTATGTGTGTCTGTCGTAAGAGCGTTTGTGGTAAGATTGTGGATCCTCTGTGGCTTAGGCGTGTGCATTTTAAAAACATGTTTTGCAGGAGAAGTTGGGTTAGGAGCATTTGTAGTAGGAGTATGTGTTGTGGGAGCAAGTGTCATAGTCATAGGATCGATCATGTGTTATAGGAGTGTGTGTCGTAGTAGTGCATGTCCTAGGAGTGTACGTAGTAATGGCATGTGTCATTGAAGTGTGTATCATAGAAGTATTTGTCATAACAATGTGCGTCATAGGAGCAGTGATGTGAGTTTTCAGGAGATGTAAATTGCATAATGTATGAACTGTGAAACTCATACATCTCGTTGTCAAGTCCTATGAAAGATGTACATTTTGTAGCAGTGTGGTTTGTGAGTGTATGTGTCTTAAGTGTGTGTGTGTTGTAAGTGTGTGTATTGTAAGTGTGTGTATTGTAAGAGCATGTATGTTAAGACTGCATTATGTATTGCATAGGAGCGTAAATCGTAAAGGCATGTGTCGTAGCAGTGTGGGTTATAGGAGCGTCTATCCATGGAGTGTGTCATAGGAGTATATGAAATTACAGTGCGTGTCACAGGAGTGTATGTTGTAGGAGCGCATATTTTGTGCAGTAAGAGCGTCTGTTAATGGAGCATGTTTCATTAGAGCATGTGTCATAGAAGCATGTGCTGTACGAGCATTTGCCATAACAGGGTGTGTCACAGTAGGGTTGATGTGAGTTTTCAGGCAATGTAACTTGCGCAATGTACGAACTGTAAAACTCATATGCCTCTTCATACAGTCTGTAGGAAGGTATGTACATTCTGTAACAGCATATGGTGTAAGCGTATGTGTCATAAGTGTGTGATGTAAGCATGTGTTGTAAGAGCATCTGTGGTAAGAATGTGTGTCATGTGTGCAGTAGAAGTGTGCATCATAGAAATTTGTCTTGAAGCGCGTGCTGTAGTAGCGTGCATCATGGGAGCCTGTGTCATAGGAACTTGTGCCGTAGGAGCGTGTGTTGTAGGAGCATGTGTCATTGGAGTGAGTGTCGTAGGAGCGCATGTCGTATCAACGCATGTGTCATAGGAGGACTTGTGTCATAGAAGCATGCATACTAAGCGTGTCTGTTTTTGGAGCATGGGTCGTAGTGACATCTGTTGTAGGAGCATGTGTCATAACAGAGTGTGTCGTAAGATTGTGTGCCTTAAGAGCATTGATGTGATTTTGCAGGAGATGGGCATTGCATAATGCAAAATCTGTGAAACCCATATTCCTATTTGTACAGTCTGCATGAAAGATGCAAACTGTACAACCTAGTTCCACCTAGGCTTGTGCCCCTTATGGGTCCAAGCAAATGGCATAGCAAAAAAGTATTTATGGCGTAGGTCTGGTGGGGAGGACATGGAAAATTAGATTTCTGTATGATTGAAATGGTAAACAGTTGCCATGGTTTACAGAAACAATGCAAACCTAGTGCAAACACCTTTTATTCCCTTGGGGCTGCTGTCTTTCCAGACACTCAACATGTGAGCCTTCCAAGTTCTACAGTGGCTCAAAGTAAGAGGATATTCAGCTTGTGTTGCACCTTTGCAATCATATAAATAATTGCATAGTTTGACTCTATTTGACAGTAAACCTTGGCCTTTAACAGAGGAGGGAGTGGTTGGCACAGAAGGCCTATAAAAAACGTCTTACATTTATGAGTTAGATAGATTTTTAACATTATCATTATTTAAAACAATAGGCTAACCTAACATAAACAAGTTTTCTTCTAGGGCTCTTCTCTATCTGGATGCAAATTGACAACAGTCCTGACACAAGTGAGCCCTTCCATCATTAATCTTATAAGAATGTTTTCTTGGGTCATTGGGACATTGTCTTGATTTTGTTTTGAATCAGTAAAAGATGGGTAGAGCACTCTGGTACTATAGAGTGATGGATTTTGCTAGATCTATCAATTGACTTTACACAGTAAAATGCCTCCTAAAATCTTCAAGGGTGCAGAAAGAGGAGACTGACGCAGAGGTGGCAAGGTTGATGGCATAGTCTTTTATTAGTAATTAAAATAATGAGAAAACCTAACTTTCTCTAACTCTAAGTCAAGATGTCCATGTAAATTAATAGTCTGCCGTCCTGTGTCAACAACCTACTTCTTTGCCTCACACTTATAACCAAACTAAAGAGGTAGTGGATCTTCTTGGTCCAGAAGAATGGCTCCAGCGGAACCCAGTTCCAGTTGTTAGGTGGGATCTTTACCTGAAGGAATGACTCCCTTCCCCAAGTCTCAATCCCTTTCCAAGGCACAAAACAAAGTTCCAGGTTGTAATGCCAAAATGTGGTCAATTCAAACTCAAAAGGTAAAGTTCCAGTTCATATATCAACATGCCTTATTGCTCATAGTTGCTTCTTCACGATGGGGTTCGTGGAGAATGCCTCCCGGTCTCCAGGTCCCTTACTCTCAGTGTTTTTCCACACACAAAGCCAGCTCAGTTTCTTGGCTTTTACGTTCACAGTTCACAACACCAGGGGGAATGTCTCCCTGCCCCTGGACTTTCCCGTGCTCTTTATCACAGTGCACAATGCCAGGGGGAAACTTACACAACTGCTACACCTATTCTTACTCCTTATCTATTAACAATCTAGCACAGAGGACATACATTGATGAAAATTAGCAAAACTGCTATTTATCTTAAAAATGCCATCAGCTATGGCCATCCCTCATCCCCAATAGCCACCACCACCACCAACACCACCAGCTGGGGGACCTACACCACAAAAGAAGAACAGTACTTCAAAGGACAACACAGAGGACCTAGATGATGAGGTAGAGGAAGTGCCCACCTCTAGCACCCAGAGAGGATCCTGGGTGTGCCAGTTCTTGCACTGAGTGCAACATTGTACTGAGACGCGGACTACCTGGACAGTACTCCTATGGGACCACCTCCATGCGCCGCCACCCCAAATCCAACCACTGCAATGCTCTCAGAAAGATTGTTCCTTTCTTAGCAAGTACTAGGCTGTGTTCCTCCACTTCATCTTCCCCAACCAATGCTGCAACCACACAGCCTACTTCTGTGGGACACAAAATCCCACCAGCTACCTTGCAAGCGATAAAAGAGGCTGTTGATCCAAATATTTCAAAGACAACAGTTCTCTGTATATACTGCAAAACACCACTCTGCAGGGGGGTTATTTCAAAGTGCTTTTGAAGCTGTAATCAAGGAGCATGAGAAACACTGCCCCCTACCTTAGATGTTACACACGCACAACATCTTCCACTGTCCACCTGCCCCACCATATTACTGCTTGGTGCCTCTTCCCTCATTCTCCTCCCCTTCTTACTTTCTGACCTCTCCTGCAAGCAAAACAAAAATATTGGATTGATAGATTGGAAAATGTTTGGCACTGAAGAGAGCTCTTGGGAATCGGCTGAGGATGTCCATGCCCCACAGTTAGTGACTATGGGCCTCATTACGAGTCTGGCGGTATCCGAGCATGAAAACCCGGAAGGTTACCGCCGGACCCGTATTACCATTCCGCCTCTGTGATTCCCGGAATCACCGGGGCATTACGACCCCGGTGACCAGGGAATTCCGGAGGCGGAATTGTGTAAGTATCCATTCCCATGGAGCCCCATAGGACTCCATGGGGATGGGGACAATGGAAACACCGGTTCCGTCTATGACAGAGCTGTTGCTTCCATGTGCACCTGCAGGCAGGTGGTGTTAAACCCTCCAGGTCAGACCTGGCGGGAGTGACACCTCCCGCCTGCAGGACTCTTAATCAGCCGGTCCGAAATGAACGGTGGCAGCAGTTTTACCACCACCGTTCTTTCCGGACTGGCAGGGTCGTAATGAGGCCCTATGTTTCACCAGCCCCTACACCCCGGGTTGCCAAAGCGCAAAAAAAAAGGTTTTTCCTTGCTATAGCCAGACGTGTGCAGCGTCCCACTGTACGAAGGAAACTCCTTTTCCAAGATGGCCACCATGGAAAGGGAAGGTGGGGATCCGTAGAGAGCTCCTCTTCCCTTTCCATGGCAGCCTGTGAGAGGCAAAGACAAGGAGCAAATGCAGCGGTGGCACCTGCTGCCGCCAAAATAAAGTAAATACGGGCCAAAGCAAAAAAAAATGGGGTGGAGGTTGGGGAGGAAGATGGCGGCAGGGACAGCCGGCCATCAGGTGGCTTGGAACTAAGGCTTGTACCAGCGGTTCAAGCCCACGTTCCTACTGACCTGATTGGCTTGCTCCCCGGTCTAGAGTACAAATGTACAATTGTATATTAGAGAAAAATATAAAACGACAGAAACAATTTTCTATCCCAAATACTTTTCTCTAGCATACAATAAGGACCATAATCGATGGACCTTCATAACTATCCATAGTTTCCACAGTCCCCTTTCCACGCCATGGATCATTAAAAGACATGGATGGCACGTGCACACCAACGCACAGAGAAGCCGTTCTACCCTTTTTAATTTTATATTTGAAACACTTCCCTCAATACCTCCTTTCAAACAGCCATTCATCCATCCACCAATCACTTTCAAAAACTGTACATATAACTCTAGGATCATGTTAAGCATCCACACACCTACTGCCACTTAACAATCTTTTACAAATCTTTTGCATCTATATTTCCCTTACTTGTACAAACAAATTTACACAATACTCTTATAAATGCACATATGCATTGTACAGTGAGAGAAGTGCATAAAAAGAACAAGCAGTACGGATGGGAAAATGCTAATGAGAACCCAGGAGGGAAATGGCAAGGTATGCAAAGGTGGGACGCCACTGGGTAACTACTGGAGCGGATGAGTCCCAAGGGTGGGATGTATCTTAAACATAAAATCCCTTTCACAAAGTTGTTCTGTCAATTTAATAGGTTTTTATAAGTGAAGCATGGTGTTACATCACTATATATAAGTTATTAATAATTCCTCTTTTCATATATATGAAAGAACTGTAAAGATATTTAAGAAACATATTTTTTGCAACACATACTTATGCCTGACATTATCAGCAGCGCATGCTGCGGATGGAAATCATTGTTCAATTGGCTTCAGCATAAGGCTCCACCATGACCCCAGCCGACCCAAACCACCCCTATTATTCACTGCATATACTCTGCATCCTAGCTCAGTGTCCACTATACCCTAATGATGTAACCAAATGCCAGTGCTCATGGCTTGCAACTATGGCCAGTCTTCAAATCCATGGGGCATTGGTTTCGGCCATACCTCATTCCCCAATAAGCAAATCAGAGTACACATTTATGTTTGCTGAAGGCCTGGCCCCCAACCCAGGATATATTTGCAAAACCATGCTTTCCAGTTCTTGCTGACCTTCCTCGTGCATTAGGCCATGACTCTGACAATCTGGTCACTACCCATGTCCTCAGGCTATACCTCAGTCACCAAAGGTATATCACTATTTTTCGTACCTACATTATGACACCTTTCAAAAAATAAAACAAGGACACATTTGCAAAACTATGCTTTCATGTCCTTGCCAATGCTCCTTACCTGAGTTTGCTGCAAATCCACCCATGTTTTATTTTTTCAAAAGTGTCAAAATGTATGTGCATAAAATAGTCATATAACTTAGTACCCACTTGACAAAATTCATTCCGACTTTGCACACACTTTCAAGGTTGGGTCTATAATCTTTCAGAAAACTTTTGTCCACAACCGTAAAATGGCAACAAAGTTATAAGCCAAAATGGTGAGACCCCCTCTCTAATTTTGCCCCCTTGTGAAAAAATCCCACCACACTGTAAAAACATTCATATCTAGATCTAAAATCTTTTGGCAAACCTTTGTGCGATTCGTCAAATGGCACCACATTTATAAGCCTTTACAATATTTTGGGACCACCCCCTCTAATTTTGTTCCGTCTTGGCAAAACAGCAACACACAGAATTATGTCTACAATTAAATTCCAAAATTTCATGCAATTCCATTGAGTGGCGCCAAACTTATAAGCCATCCAAAACTGCTTTTCACCAACCCAGTAATTCAGAAATAAGCATAGATGCACCCGAACATCTCAGATTTTCGCGAACATCACAGGACTGCCCCTGACTGTTTGCAGATAATGGAGAAGAAAAACAGTTTTTTGGCTTTTTATGGCCATATCCCATCCCATCCTCATCACCCCTCACCTCCTCAGAGTTTATTTCATTAGTGTGACAAGTGCAATGTTGTGTTTCTCAATGTTTTTACTGGGATTTTCGCGGACACTGGCCGCTGACCGTGAATCCAACATGGCGGGCGTTTCCGGAAATCTGTCTCACCTCACGCTTTTCACCACCCAATCAGTGGGCGTGTCTGATGTCTGCGGCCATCACGTTGCTCCCTGGACGAATCGGAGGCCCGCCCGAGGACCGAACAGGGAAGTGAGGCCACGGACGGAACCCAGATATCACAATTTTTTTGGGACCTAATTTTTGGTTGATTTAAAAAATAAAAAAAAAAACACTGGGTGGATTTACACCAACTTTACAAAAGCATGCTTTCAGGATCAAGCCACAGCTCCTGCCACAAAGGTGGTGAAGATCCATCCAGCGGTTTGGGTTGTAGGCGTGAGCAACATTTTTTCCCATTGCGTCTATGGAAAAAACCATAAATTTTGGGACCCACCCCCTATAATATAAAGTTTTGTCCAGGGTGGGCAAAGTTATAAGCCACCCAAAAAGTGCTCTTCCTAAGAGTTGAGCAACTTAACCATAACTACAGGGCCGCTGCCGCAGGCCCTGTAATATATACATTACTTACTGCCAGCAGGGATCGCTGTATGCTGGTTGTTTGGTGCTTCTCAGCAGTCTATATTATTAAACACTGTCACTCATGCCTTCAGCGGGTATATTCTGACACAAAGCTGTTCAAACAGTCATGCTCGCCTGCGAAAACTCCTGGTAATATATGTCGGAATCTAAGCACAGAATCACTTGCCACGGAAGCATGATTGTCAAGTGCTGGTACCGCGAGGACTCATCGTGCGGACACACCTTCTGTAACAAAAGTGCCTCCTGCCAGGCTGCCCTTAACGGTGCTGGTGCAGGAGCAGCAGCCCTGTCACGTCCCGGACCTAAGGCAGGGAAGTTCTGCTTAATGTAATAAGCATCTTCTGCGCTTGCACTGAAGTAAACCCCCTCACACGAGCACAGTGCTGTTCAATCAAATATAACACAGTGAAAGATTAATAATAATAAAAGCTGTACTTAACTCGCTGCACGAGCAGCAAAGAAAGAGTATATGGTCAACAAGAATACAGTGTTAATGGGACTAGAAGTTATACGGATTTGTTAAGGAAGTTACGTGTTTTGTGAAGTACCAATAATATATAAATTACCAAAGACTCAAACTTCATTGGCATTTGTAGTTTAATGCTTTGTTGTGTATATATTATTGTTCAGTTATTTGCTGCTTGAGAAGTAAAGTTGAGAGATAAGCATAATCCGAGCCTCCGGTTGTGACATAGAATTCCCTGGCAGACAACACTTCTTGTAAGGAAAGGTACCTCTCCTCTATTATTTCCCATGCTTTCTTATTGTCTCACACGCACACAGAGACACATGTCGCCTGACCACTCTGCCCCCCCCCCCCCGCAAGGAGAGTCCATTAGGAGGGAGTGTTGGCAGGGTGAATGGTGGTAAAGGGGTACCACCAAAAGAAGAGAGAGGGCCCTGGGAGATCCGCACTTCTGGAAAGTATACATACCTCTCCCCTATATATTCCCTCTATCACTCGTCCCCCAAACACACATACACATCGACTAACCACTCTGTCTTTTTCCCCCCAGAAGAGTCAGTTTTGAGGGAGCAGTGGCATTGGTTGGGAGAGGGGTGGTGATGGGGCCCCTCCAAAAGATGACAAGAAGGCTCTGGCTCACCGGCAATTCTGGAAAGGATAGGTACCCCTCTCCTATTTTTTCCCTCTCTCCCTCCTCTTACAGAAACTCACACATACAAACAGAGAACACATATTGACTCAAAATGTTGTCTTATGTTACGTAGGAGTGTCCATTGTGAGGGAACAGTGGCATTGGCATGGCAAGGGGTGGTGATGGGGCTTCTCCTGAAGTTGACGAGAGGGCCCTGCCAGATTGCACTTCTTGAAAGATGAGTACATCTACTATATTATTTTCCCCTCTCGTCTCAGACTCACACACAAACACACACATATATTGACTAACCAATTTGTTTTTTTTTTGCCCCAGGAGATACATTTTGAGGGAGCTTTGGCATTGGCGCTGCAAGGGTGGGTGATGGGTCCCTGTCGGAAGATGAAAAAGCCCTGGTTGAAGACATTTCTTGAAAGGAAAGGTACTTCTCCTCTATTATGATTTCCCATTATTTTTTTTCTCTCTTGTCTCTCTCACACAGACACACACACACACACACACACACAAACACACACACACACACACTGACTAAACACTTTCTTCGTCCAGGAGGGTCCATTGTGAGGGAGCAGTGTTGTTGGTAGTGCAAGGTGTGGTGATGGGGCCAAACTAGAAGATGACAAGAAGTCCCTGGCTGATAGGCTCTTCTGAATAAGAAACACAGACAGGCACTGGAACACACTTATCGCCTAACCACTCTGTATGTTTTCCCCCCAAGGAGAGTCCATTGTGAGGGAGCAGTGGTTTTGGCTGGGTGAGGGGTGGTAAGGGCCCAACCAAAATAAGATAAGCAGGCCCTGTAAGACTGGAAAGTATAGTAACCTCCTCTTGCATATATTTTCCCTCTATCACTCATCACACAAAACTACACAAATACACACACACAAACATTGACTGACCACCTTGTCCCCCCACCCAAGGAGAGTCCATTGTGAGGGAGCGGTGTTGTTGGCGTGGAAGAGATGGTGATGGGGCAATGCCAGAAGATAACGAGAAGGCCCTGGCAGACCGGCTCCTCTGGAAAGGATAGGTACCTCTCCCCTATTTTTTCCCCTCTCTTGTCTCATAGAAACACACACTTACACATAGACACAGCACCACACATATTGACTAACTACTCTGTATTTTTATCTCCAAGGAGAGTCCATTGTGAGGGAGCAGTCATATTGGCTGGGTGAGGGGTGGTGATGGGGCCGCTCCTGAAGTTGACGAGCATGCCCTAGTAGATGACATTTCTTGAAAGTAGAGGTACATCTCCTCTCCTATTTCTTACTCTTTCCATTTATCTCGTCTCACACACACAAAGACACCAAACATACCACTTAACCATTTGGTCTACCCTCAAGGAGAGTCCCTTGTGAAGGAGCCCTGGTGTTGGCAGGGTGAAGGGTGGTGATGGGGACCCACCAAAAGAAAATTAGAATGCCCTAGAAGACTGGCAATTCTGGCATGTGTAGGTAACTATCCACTATATGTTCCCTCTATCATTTGTCAAATACACTCACACACACATACATATCGACTAAACACTTTGGGCCTCATAATATCATCCGCAATCGCCACCGCGGTTGGCGGCTCCTTCCACGTTGGAGACTGAGAACCGGCAGGTAGGGTTTGCAGTCCCTTCTTTGTTTTTGGTATAGGCCCATTGGCCGGCCGCAGGACTGCCGGGAGTTAAATTCGCCTTCCTCCCGGCAATCGCTGCGTTTCAACCTCGCTGGTTCTCGCTCCAGCTCCCCTGGTTCCTTCGCTCTGTTGCTGTGTTGGCTCCTGTCTTATCCGCTGCTCGCTTTTGCTCGACTGCGGATCTTGGTGCCGGCTGGTTTATTCGCTCTCCTAGCGAATCGCTTTACCTACCTGTCTTCTCCCTCTCTGGCTTCCCCCCTGGCAGTGGTTTTTCTCTCTTCCTGTTTTTTCTCCAGCCATCTTCTCAGCTCTCCCGGGGATCTCCTCTCTCCTCTCAGTTGCTGCTTCGGCGGCGGGTCCTGTTTCATCTCTTCGACCGCTACCCACTCTGTTAGCGGTTCTCCAGTTTTCCCTTTCCTCTTCTTCTTTCTCTCTGGGCTGTGTTCTCGGGGCCTGGTGGGTCAGCCGTTCCGTTTCCTCCACGGCTGCTGGTATCCTACCTCGTAGGGTTTTCCTCTATTCGACGGCAGTTAACTTCCCTGCTACCGGAGTGTGTGTTCCCATCATCTTTCCAGCGGAGTTCAGCACTTCTTCAGCCCAGCAAGTTCTGCTTTGGACATTCAACTGCCTACGTTCTCCCGGCTAAAGGGTTTTTTCCCCTGTGGGGGTTTTTCCCTTATTTTCCGGCCTGCTCCCGGAAGAGGAGTCCCGGGACGGCTGTCCAGCCAGCTGTCACTGTGACTTCACTCCGAGACAGGCAAGTGCTACCAAAAAAAGGAAGAGACTACCTAAGTCGGCGGAATCTACTAAATACAGACAACTCAGTAAGTTCAGGTGAGGAGAGTGTGGAGGGACGGGAGGACCAGTTGGTTCAGAGGTCTAAACAGTCACAGATTGAAACGCCTAGAGTTATCAAGATGTCAGCTGAAGAACAAGTCCAGGAGCTATGGAAGGCTTTCCAAGCAATGTCGCTGGAATTACAGGGTGTTAAGACCGAGAACGCCCTCCTTAAACAGATGGTGGCAGCCAGGGAACCCTCACACCCTCCTGAACTACCCCCTATGGCCCTTTCTTCAGGAAAATTTGACGACTCACCTAAAAGAGTGAAGGAATTCCTGGAGGCCTGTACCATCTACTTCACTTTCAGACCTCATACTTTTTCTACGGACCAGGCCAGAGTGGGGTTTCTTATCTCCAATATGACGGGGAACGCCTTGGCCTGGGCCACGCCATTGGTGATAGGTAGCAATGCCATTTTGCAGGACTTCTCTGGGTTTCAGAACTTATTAAAGCAGACCTTTGAAAATCCTGAATTGTCTTTTACCGCAAGTGAAGATTTGCTTGATGTACGGCAAGGTACTCTAGATGTTTTGACTTACATCTCATCTTTCAGGACACTGGCTGCAGGGGCTGGGTGGCCCGAACAGGCACAATATGCTATTTTCAGGAGGGGTCTGAGAGAAGAGATCAAGGATGAGTTAGCCAGATCTCCCCGCTCTCCCACTTTTTCAGATCTACTCGCTGCTGCTCTTCACATCGAGTTTCGTCTCCAAGAGAGAAGAACAGAACGCCGGAAGCAAAGAGGATCGGGAACTCCAGTGGACCCTCCTTCACACTCCTCCTCTGGATGCTTCACTTCGAACCCAGCTGACGAACCAATGCAAATCAGTGCCACAAGAACACCTCTGTCCTCTGCCGAGCGACGACGTAGAAGAGAGAAAGGTCTGTGCGCCTATTGCGGTTCCGACCAACATGTCCTCAAAGACTGCTCCGAATTGCCAGAGAAGAAGGCGGGAAACGATTACCCTTGGCGCCAATAGGGACCGGTGTCCGGGGGAATTCAAATCTTCTTCATCGTCCCTACGTGACTCTTTCTGTGTCGGCCTCAGATTCTCAAGATGACTTATCAGTCCACTTGCTCCTCAAGGGTATACCAGTGGAGACCTTGGCCTTGCTGGATTGCGGAGCAGCAGGCAACTTTGTGGACACTCTGTGGGCAGATAAGATGGGCCTGACACGGATATCCCGGAAGGAAGGTCAGAAGGTGGAAGGAGTCGACGGAACACCTTTATCTTCTGGTCTTATCACTCATACCACAGAGCAGCTTTCTTTAGTCATCAACCAACACACAGAGGTCTTGCAATTCGACATCATTAGGGCTGCTCATTTCACCATTATTTTAGGTATTCCTTGGCTTCGCAGGCACAACCCTCGCATCAATTGAACCGAAAACCAACTGAGCTTTTGTTCCCCTTACTGTACTGCCAATTGTCTTCCGTCAGAAGCCAGAGAAGATCAACAGTCGGTTAGGGTTCTCTCTCAAGATCATGTGGGGATTTACACTCTCCCCAACTTTTGTGCTGAATACTCTGAGGTATTCAAAGAGAACCCTCACGCTCGACTACCTCCACATCGGCCAGAAGACTGCTCGATTGATCTCGAACCTAATGCTCTGGTTCCATTTGGGTGAATGTTTTCACCTACCCAGTCTGAAAAGAAGGTACTAAGGAGCTATTTGGACACAAATTTGGAGAATGGGCTCATCCGCCCTTCCAAATCTCCCGCGGGCGCATCTCTATTTTTCATCAAAAAGAAGGACACCACTGATCTCCGACCCTGTATTGACTACCGGGGTCTGAACAAGGTTACCGTTCGTGATCGGTATCCCATGCCACTCATAACTGACATCATCGAAGCTGTGTAAGGGGCTCGGATTTTTACCAAGTTAGATCTCCGGAATGCATACCATCTGCTCCGCATAGCCGAAGAGGACGAATGGAAGACGGCCTCCCGCACCCCCTGCGGTCTTTATGAGTATAGGGTGATGCCGTTTGGATTGGTGAACTCACCAGCGGCGTTCCAAAGATTCATGGATAGAATGTTCTCGGATTTACTGTCGTTCTCACTCATAATATACCTTGACGATATCCTGGTTTTCTCCCCCAACATGAAGGAGCATGTCAAACATGTCACCCAGGTGTTGTCTCGGCTTCAGGAGAACCAGTTGCTAGTCAAGGCCGAAAAATGCAAATTCGCAGTATCCTCAGTACAGTATCTTGGATTCGTCCTTTCTGAAGAAGGAGTTGCCATGGATCAGACTAAGGTTGAGGCCATTCTCGACTGGCCGGCCCCTACTTCGGTTCGGGAGGTCCAAAGATTCTTGGGGCTAGCAAACTACTACCGACGATTCATTCCGAATTTTTCTGAGGTGGTGTACCCCATTACACGACTGCTCATGAAGGAGGCATTTCCGTATTCATGGTTGGAGGAGGCCGGAAAGAGTTTCTGTTTTCTCAAAGACCCGTTTTTTTCTGCTCCTATTCTCCAGCATCCAGATCAAACTTGACCATTCATACTGGAAACGGATGCTTCGGCGGTCGCGGTAGGAGCGGTTCTTCTCCAGACCATGCAAGGGGTAGAACATCCCGTGGTGTATTTATCAAAAACTCTTTCTTCCAGTCAACTCAACTATTCGGTGCTAGAAAAGGAGCTATTGGCCATGAAACTTGCCTGTGAAGAGTGGTGACATCTGCTATTAGGTTCCAGACATCAATTTCTGATCAGAACCAATCACAAGAATCTCAAGGTTCTACAAGAATTGGAGTGTTCTAAATCCAGGCAGGCTAGGTGGGCACACCTTTTTGCTCAGTTCGATTTCCAAGTCATGTATATCCCTGGATCCCAGAACAGTTTGGCAGATGCCTTGTCCCGCAAGGATTCCACTAAGGAGCACACTCCCCTCAGGAAGGAGTCCATGTTCAACCGCAATCAAATTCTGGCTTTTATTGGTTCATTACTTCAAGAAGTTAAGACTGCCCTTGTTCAAGAAATGCCTCAACGGTCCTTACGCCCTACCTCTCCTTTTCAACTAAAAGGGGGCTGGCTTTTCTACAAAAAAAGATTGTACATTCCGGCGGGTCCTCTACGCTCTAAGATCCTGAAGTGGAGTCATGACTCTCGCTCTGCTGGTCATAGAGGAGCCGATAACACTCTTGAGCTCCTCTCTCGAACTTTTCTTTGGCCTAACGCAAAAAAGGAGACCTATGATTATGTCAAAGCCTGTCCGATTTGTGCCAGAGCCAAGTATCGCCCAGGGAAACCTTTGGGTCTGTTGACTCAGGTCGAACTCCCTGTTCGTCCTTGGGGATTGATCTCCACTGATTTCATTGTTGACCTACCAGTCTCTGAAGCTTGTACATGCATCATGGTTACGGTGGATGCCTTTTCTAAGCTGGCACATTTCTCCCCTCTTCCAGGCCTGCCCACCGCTGCCAAAATGGCAGAGGTTTTTTCTCGGGACATTTTCAAGTTGCATGGTCTTCCCGATAAGATAATTTCCGATCGGGGTAGCTAGTACATCTCAAAATTTTGGACTGCCTCATGTAACCGGTTGGGCATTGAAAGGGCTCTGTCTTCAGGTTTTCACCCAGAATCTAATGGTCAGATGGAACGCCTCAACGCTACTCTGGAGCAATACTTACGATGCTATGTCACCCAACATCAAGACAACTGGGTCTCGTTACTTCCCACTGCTGAATTCTCTTATAACAACACCAGACATTCTGCCACCGGACTCTCTCCTTTCTTCTGTACTTATGGGGTTCACCCCCGTTCGGTGTTTCCAGATGTTCCCGAGTACACCAACTCTCCGGCAGCGGAAGAAGTCATAGAAAACATTAAAGAAGCTCAGTCTTCGGCTATCCGGAGTCTTGAGGCCAGCCGTCAACGGACAAAGTCCTGTGCAGATCGACACCGCAAAGATTGTCCGGCCTGGGAGCCCGGGGATCAAGTTTGGCTATCCACCCGGTTTTTGCCCAGATGGACACAGCCTTCTAAATTATCTCCTCGATTTCTGGGGCCTTTTCCCATTTTCTCTAAGGTGAATCCAGTGGCTTATCGACTCTGGCTTCCGTTCACTCTTCGCCGCATTCACCCTGTTTTTCATTCTTCTCTTCCCAAGCCATACTATCCTGATCTTCATCATAGACCCATTCCTAAATCTGCTCCGACGAGTTCTCCGGAGTCGGATGAGTATGAGGTATCTCGTGTCCGCGATTGGAATTGGTAGGGGACTACTGGCACCGGTCTCCTTACCGGTGCCCGGTATCCCCTACCGCCCACCTGGGAATGACCCCCACAGACACAGACATTTCGACTAACCACTGTTATTTTCTCTCAGGAGAATCCATTGTGAGGGAGCAGTGGCATTGGCATATAAGGGGTGGTGATGGGGTCCTGCCAGAAGATGATGAGAAAGCCATGGCAGATGATACTTCTTGAAATGAAAGGTACCTCTCCTCTATGATTTCCCTTTCTTTTTTCTCTCTTGTCTCTCACACACACACATTCACACATCCCGCCTAACAACTCCCCCCGCCCCTGTCAAGGCGTAGAATAAACAGCCTAGTGGCCCCTCCACATCGTTATGTGGGACAGCTGCCATTGTGGCCAGTTCCCATGGGAAGTGACATTGGGGTTAGCGAGGAGGGTGCGGGGAGAAAGGGTTAGTTCCTGTTGTGCCGTCAATAAAGTAAGATGTGCCTTGCAGCTCCTGGTGTCCCATTGCCTTATTTCATGCCTGCGTAGCTGATACCTGGCTGGTGCATGACAAGCTCCCAGCAGCTGCACTCCTATATCACAATGGCGACGAGTTGAACTACGGACCTGCGCCGATACAGTGGAGGACCGCAGGGTGATATCATGGAGGTAAGGCCTGGAGGATGCCGTCCGGCATTTATGTCATGCATCGGCGCACCTCCAACGCTTATTCCCACCCCCCCACCCAGCAAAGGCTCGAAGTGACCCTGCCCACGGCACAAAGCTCAAGGAACCTGCTCGCACCACTGGGTGCGTCATTGACCGCTGAGGGATCCCGAGGCCTGTGAGGCCTGTCATGATTCCAAGATGTCAGGCTGGAGCCAGGCCACAATCACCTACATGGCCCTCAAGGGCCTCTCCATCCCTCCAAAGACCCACTTGGAGTCAGACTTGGTGCTTGTGGCACCAGACTCACTCACTCCCATAGGATAACATTGGGGATTGGACTTGTAGTGCATTGATGGGGACAATATGGATGCCCCCACATATTTGGGTTCCCAGAACTGCATGTGCAGTCTAGTCTTTTGGGTGTGGTTCAGCCCAGAGACACCTGGGATACCCAGAGACTATTTAAGCCACGCCCAGGCTGAGAAGCATGCTTTGCGTTTTCCGCACCTGCAGCGTGACACTCACCGTGTTGGGATCGGTCTCCAGTAGGTCTGCATCTTTCTTCTGCACTCAGCTCCTGCAAGAACAAGAACACCGTTAGGAACAGCCTTACCTTGCAGCGCTTCTGCCCATCGTTCATCGCTCCTTCTGTTCAGCGGGCATCTTCTGCGGTGTCATTCCAATCCCGGCACACTGCTTCCTAAGGAAAAGGGAAAAGAACAGAAAAAAGGCATTAGTAAGCATTCAGCAAATCTTTGCTTATTTTTATAGACTGTACTATCTTCAAACGTTTACCTGAATCCCAGCTGCTCTGGGGGAACTCTGTCTCCGGAACTTCTCATCCATCTGCAAGAGAGAAAAGACATTGCAGGTTAGTGTGGAAACATCTAGAGGCGCCGCATACTGTGCTTACTCACCGCAATTCTTCTTCATAACCGGCATCCACGCTGAAAACGTCGCGTCACCTAAAAGACACCGAAAAATAACTCAGTTCAATACAAATACGAAAGGGTCGATTTGCTCATCATGCTCTCACTCACCTTCAGCGCTTCTCATCTCAGCAGCACGTCGCCATCCCCAGACGCCGGCCATCATCGAAGGAAGGAAAGGAACAAAGTTAGTGAACTGTTCAAAAGACTCATTATACTTACCTGTCGGACTCTTGCCAGTGAAGTAACTAGGCAGCAACGAGCCTGCATCAATCAACGCGACCCTGCGCTGAAAGCAGGACGGAGAGCACACTTTCCAAGAAAACAAGGTGAGCTGTGGATCAAAGGGAAGGGATGGACCCCGGGGAAGAAGGGGTTCAAGCACACAGAGACAATAGGGGGTTAAACTCTACCAATCCTGTGTTTCAGGCCCAGTCTCCAGTCGAGTAGACTCCAGGGAAGGGTGCGAGGTTGTAAGAGGTCAGAGCAGGCTGAGTGACATCCCCGTGGATACCAGGCGAGCGTTACAGGCCCTGCTGATTCACCGGAGGCCCCAGGCCAAGCCCTGGTGTGTTTTTTTGTTTCAACAAGGCTGACAGAAAGGGCTGGAGCACGCAGAACCCTCTTACAAGAGGGTCCTCAAACAGGAACCCTTGGTACAACACATACCCGTGGCCCAGAGGTCCCACGCCAGAAGGCCTTAGAGGGGCCAGGATTGGAGCGGCACACCACTATAAAAAGGTCCAAGCTAAGGACCAGAAGAAAGTCTACACCACAACTTGAAGGAAACACACCCTGCCCCACGCCTCAAGTCCATACCCCACCTTTGCCATGTCCAGTCCGGTGGGATCCTCTTCAGGGACTGGCGGTGTGCCAGGAGGCCCTGACAACACAGCACAAGCAGTGGGAGGCGCATCTCAAGTTCTCTGCATGCCCCACCCTTTTGACCTATGGGACACCACCAACCTAGGGCCCCGCTGGAGCAAATGGTTAAGCGACTTCAAATTCTATGTGGGTACCATTGGACTCATCGATGACGCCCGACTGAAGAACACGTTGTCCATGGCAGTGGGGCCTGCTGTCAAAGATATTGCGGGGGAGCTACTCGACCTGGATGCAGTCTCATACAGAGATCTCCACGGCAAGCTTTCAGGATAGTTTGCTCCTCACACCAGCATTGATTACGAAAGACATATTTTCCATACCACACAACAAGAAAAGGGTGAGTCCCTAGACAATTTCGTCATGCGTCTCCGCATAAAACTCAAATACTGTGAAAATCGCTGCTACTCCAATGAGGAGGCCATAAGATCCCAAGTGATAGCCGGGTGTGTGTCACAACCTTTCAGAAAACAACTATTACAGAAACAGAGATCGCTGGAGGAGATACTCGCACTAGCCCAGATGGAGGCGGCTGTCGAGTCCCAACTCGACAGTTTGGGCAAAGTCACAATTCAGCAGCCAGCTACAGACCCCAACATCATCCACAAATTATCCACAATGGCTTATCAAGGAGGGAAACTCTTCGGCGCCACATGATTCAGGGGCGGCTGTGAGTACCTGCACACCAGCGAATGCCCTGCAGTCGGGTAGCAGTGCACCGCCTGAGGGGGAATGGACCACTTTTGAGCGGTCTGCAAAAACGCACCTACATCCATGCCTGGCAGACCAAGATTTCAGGAACGTCTGATGAGCTATCGTACAAGCCTGCCAGGAAATAGGTCGGAAGGCAACCCTAAGAATCAAATACGGGAAGACAAGGAATGCAGAAACACATACGCACAAGAGGAGAGACGGCCCTCAGAGGGTTCCAGACGCAGTGGGCGAAGATGGTGCATCCGTTATATCGAAATGAGATCACCCTTGAGTAGCGAATCTCCATCGTAAGGCGAGGATCAACGCACAAAAGGATACGTGTGGGTACTCAAAAATGACACTGCAACCCACCCCATCCCCATTTTCACACTACAAGTCAATGACACGCCACAAGAATTCCTCATCGACACGGGAGCCACTGTCCATATCATCAGCGAGGAGGCATACAATGCACTCACCAAGCCCCCAAAGCTGAGAAAGGCTACAGTAGATATTTACCCATACAGGGCGACCACGCCTTTGCCCTGCAAGGGCACCATCACAGCCTGGTGCATTCACAAGACGCACACAGCAAAAGTCCTGTTGCACGGACTGAAAACTGAAGCCAACTTTGGTTGCATACTAAGCTTTAGGACAGCCGTCGACATGGGCTTAGTCCACATCCTATATCAGCCGATGGCACACAAGTATTTTGCCAGACCGGAAGTGGTAGAAACAGCTTTTCCAAAGTTATTCAAAGGACTTGGTAAACTAAAGCACAGGAAAATCCAACTGCATATCAACCCAGGCATTCACCCAGTTGCGCAACACTATCGGGGTATTCCTGTCAACATACAGAGGCAAGTTGAGGAGGAACTGGACAAATTCATCAGGCTGCAAGTTATCAAACCAGTCACGGGTCCCAGGCCCTGGGTACCACCCATAGTCCCCCTGCCCAAAAAGTCCCCAGATGGATCAATACGCTTGTGCGTTGACATGCGACGAGCAAATGTAGCAATCGAAAGGGAGAGACACCAGGCGCCGAGAATCACAGACATGATTCACCTCCTTCACGGTGCAAAGGTATTTTCCAAGTTTGACCTTACAAAGGGATACCATCAAATCAAAATTGCGCCCGAGTCACGATCTATCACGACGTTCGTGACTCACCTAGGACTTTTTCAGTATAAAAGACTCAGTTTCGGCATCTTGTCTGCAGCAGGAATATTCCAGTAGGAAATACACAAAGTCATACGACACGTGCCAAATTGCCTCAATTATTCTGACGATGTACTAGTCTTCGGTAAGACCAAGGAAGAACATGATGTAGCACTATATCAAGTGTGTGCCACGCTGGAAGCAGCTGGTCTCACTCTCAACAAAGCCAAGTGCGAATTTGGAAAGGGGTCACTAAGATTTTTCGGTCACATCTCCGAAAAAGGGATGAGACCTGACCAGGACAAAGTGGCAGCCCTCAACACTGCACAACCCTCAAAACTATGACGGAGCTGCATTTGTTTCTAGGTTTTGCGATCTACTGCTCCAGATCCCTCAAAGTCTATGCAACCATAAGCAACCCCTTGCGGCTACTCACATGCAAAGACCAGCCGTTCGTGTCGTTGGAGGTGTGCCAAAAGGCATTTGAAGCCATCCACAATGACATTGCAAGAGCAGAGGACATGGCATACTTCAATGCCCAAAGAGACACAGAAGTCATTGTGGATTCCAGCCCTGTGAGTGTAACGCTCACCTGATTCCCACGAAGGCGCAGGTCTGGCCTTGAGTGCTGATGCTTCTTCAATGGTGAAGCGCAGGACTCTGAAGAGGGACAGGAAGGGCCCTCTACTCTGGCTTCTCCGGCTCGCAGGAATATTCCCCTGTGCGTGAAAAAGGAGTATTACCTACTGACTGAGTTATGCTCAAGCCTCCCACTCTCTTCCAACCCTCCACGATACCCTTCCACGATTCCCCGTGAAGTCTCACCTTAGGGTCAGGAAGGAGGAGCTCTCCATCCTGCTTCTGATGCAGGGGCGCGTTGAAACCCAGTTACTTCACTGGATTGAGGATTGATGGGAGTTCTGGTAAGCTTGACTATTCAGGTAAGGCTCTGTAAAAGTTCTGTTGCAAATTCAAAAGTCCAAGCTTAATGATAATGTTCATTGTCTTTTTGCAGCAAGCGCTAATGCTTATGTCTTTTTTCCCCTTAGGGGCCGGGGTTCGGAATGCCGGAGATATGGCGCCGACCCGAAGTGAAACGTGCAGTTCCAGTAAATGGCAGGTTAGTTCTGGATGAGCGCTCGGGAACTGTCTTTGCATATGCTCATTCAATGTCTGTCTTTTTTCCCCATAGGGGCCGGGGTCCGGAAAATGCCTGGAAGCGGCAGGACCCGAAATGAAATGGGAATGACCCAACAGGTAAGTCTTATTCCCTTCCTTCTCTCACCTCTTATTCTTGTCTTTTTCTCTAGGCTCTGGGAAGTGGCTGTGTATCCGGATGATCGCTGCTGAAGATGGAGGAACCCAGGAAAGGTGAGTGAAATGCAGCGCTGCAGGGATCGTAACGAAATGCTTTTAAAAATAATGTCTTCCCTTTCAGGATCGTCGGTGATGTCTCTGTGGTGCAGATTTAGCTGGTAAGGTCTCTTGTCTCCCTTTGCAGGTGACCCAGGATGCTGACAGGCGTGGCTGAAGTCCAGATGCAGGAGCTGACACGGTGAGCGTCCAGCTGCGAGGAGCAGAACAACGCGAAGCGTGAGTTGCTCATCGGTTGTGGTTTAAATAGCTTTGGAAGAAGTTCCAAGTGTGTATCCTTCCTCCGATCAGGTATGTATCCTTCCCCGACCACACCCTGGTGGAAAGTAATCCCACAGGTAAAGTAGTTCCATTCAGGCCTCAAGAGGGCCTGGATGTGGCAGCATGGTCTGCATCAGGTATGTGCACATTAAAACACTTGAACACATGTCTAGCTTTATGAGCCTGGCGCCTAAGGCGCCAGGACAGGGGTCCAACATGAGCCTGGCGCCTAAGGCGCCAGGACTGCATCCAAAGGGCCCCAGCTTGGGCCCGCTGGCACTCCCCTGGGGGAAATGATGCCTGCCTCTGGGGTTGCTGGGTCGGACCTGGCTCCTTGGAGGTAGGCATCATGACAGTGAGGCTGGGGCCATCCTGACTCAAAGAGACCCGGCCGCCCCAGCCAACATATTTATAGTGGCTTATGCCAGCAGGGCCCTCACCGCCACAGAAAGGGCATACTCCCAGGTGGAAATGGAGAGCCTGGCAGTGGTGTGGGCCTGCGAATATTTCCACCTGTTCTTGTATGGCAAGGCATTCACCGTGGTAACGGACCACCAAGCCCTGCTGATGATCTATGGTGACCCAAAGGCCTTGATGCTGCCCAGAATCGCCCGGTGGGGGTTGCGGTTCCAAGACTACAAGTTTGACATCAAACATCGGCCTGGCAGGAGGAGAATCCGGCGGACTACCTCATGGGCCACCCCACGGACCCAGAACAGTCACTACCATCCATAGCTGACACGTACATTAACTATGTCGTCCACCACTTGCAATTGCTCCTGGTGGGGTGGTCGGAACTCATCGTCCAATCAGTGCAGGACCCACCTCCATGCATAGTCAGACATTGCATCCTGTCCGAAAGACGGGCCCATCTGAAGCAACAAGCAAAGCATAAAAGTGAGTCCGTACGAGACGACGTGTGATGGCTAGACCTGGTCAAAGAGGAGCTCTCCATCGTTGACGATCATATCGCAATGAAGGGCTGTAAAGTAGTAATACTCGAGGTGCTGCGAGAAAAGACAGTCAGCGCCTATTAAGACAAAAGGTGTTGTCCTCATATGGAGTCCCGAGAGTCATCAACGCCTTTTACCAGCCACGATTTATAGAACTTCACAAGATATATGGGTTTTCTACATCGGAAAATAACCCCTCGATGGTTACAAGCCAACAGCATTGTCGAGAGGTTTTATGTAGAGTACCAAAAGGACCCTGCAGATAGCCACCATTTTTAACAAGCCTTTCGAGCTGGCACTCTATCAACTGCTGAGGGAATATCGACACACCCCGCATAGCACCACAGGGGTATGCCCAGCGGACCTCATGTTCAGAAGACCTATCAAGATGAGACTTCCAGAAGGCCTGAATCTAATACCTCCAACCTCGCTAGAACAGCAAGCCAGAGACAAGGACCTAGAGGAGAAGAACCAGGAGATCAAGTACTGGTATGTCAGCCGAAAGGCCGGAAGGAAGACCCAACATTTGCGTCAGAGCTGCTGACTGTAACGCATTGGAAAGGCAACATGGTCACGGCTCAAGGGAAGTGACATGTCTCAGTGACACGCAACATGTCACAGTTCAAGAAGATAAGGAGTCCTCCTGGAATGGCCTGGGAATGAAACGATGACAGCCCGGATGAAGATGGCCAGATGAACCATACCTGGGAGATGGAGAGTCGTCGGAAGAAGAAGGAAGCAGGGGACAAGCACTGTCAGCCCCGCTGATGCCTGGAGCCTCCCGGCGGCCACAGAGGTGCCGCATGAAACCCCACAGACTAATTGAGGAGATGGGCTAAGGAACAGTGGGTGACCCATTGCTTTAAAAAGGGGGGAGATGGCAGGGCAGAGACTAAACAGCCTGCCGGCCCCTCCACATCGTTTTTTGGGACGGCTGCCATTGTGGCCAGTTCCCACAGGAAGTGACATTGGGGTTAGGGAGGAGGGCGCAGGGAGAAAGGGTTAGTTCTGTCAATAAAGTAAGACGTGCCTTGCAGCTCCTGGTGTCCCGTTGCCTTATTTCATGCCTGCGTAGCTGATGCCTGGCTGGTGCATGACAAGCTCCCAGCAGCTGCGCTCCTATATCACACACCCCCTCAAGGAGAGTCCATTAGTAGGGACTGGTGGTCTTGGCAGGGTGACGGGTGGTAATGGGGACCTGCCGAAAGAAGATCAGAAGGCCCTGCAAGACCGGAACTTCTGGAAAGTACAGTTACCTCTCCCTTATGTTTTCTCTGTATCACTCGTCACACAAACACATACACACCATTGTGTCTTTTTCCCCCAGCAGAGTCCGTATTGAGGGAGCAGTGGCGTTGGAGCCACTCCAAAAGTTGACGAGAAGGCTCTGGCTCACCAGCACCTCTGGAAAGGTAAGGCACCCCTCTCCTATTGTTGTTGTTGTTGTCTTTTTCTCTCTCTCTCTCTGCAACCGCCACCCCTCACAGAAACTCACATATGCACACAGAGAAACACATATCGACTCAAAATGTTGTCTTTTTTTATAAGTAGGAAAGTCCATTGTGAGGGAACAGTGGCATTGGCATTGCGAGGGATGGTGATAGGGCTTCTCCTGAGGTTGACGAGAAGTCCCTTTCAGATTACACTTCTTGAAAGAAAGGTACATCGCCTATATTATTTTCCTCTCTCTTGTCTCACACTCACACAGATTTCGATTAACCACTTTCCTCCCAGGAGAATCCATTGTGATGGAGCTGTGGCATTGGTGGTGCAAGGGGACACACACACACACACACACTCTCAACAACACCTTTGCACTGTTGCTCGAGGCTATAGCCACCGACAAAGGAACAATGTTTCTGCAACACTTGAACAACTGCTCTTGCTTGCCACGATCACTATCCAATCTCTCCCAGGCTGATTATTGGCAATGTTGTTGCTGACCTTTTTCTCTGTCACACTGATACTGAGATCAACATCCCCAGGTTTGGAATGGGATGAGGAGGACTGATGCTTTATTACAATGTCCTGAGTAAGCACATCAGCTGGAACCAAGCTTATGACGGTGATGCTCTCTCCCATTATTGCTTCGGGTCCCTTGACCAAGAGCCTCGTCAATCTCCCAATCACTGGTTCTTGGCCGTAGCGTACAGGGCTTGGGTTTGGGAAGCATTATTGTTCTCCAGTATAGTACAGGGCCATGCCACACAGTGAATTGGTGACAGGTAGAGAACCTCTTAACTAACGTCTGCAATTGTGTAACTTTCTTTCCCAAAACAGGAACCAGATGTATTATTTATGTCAGATGGCATCAAAAATACACCAACTCTCAAGGAAGTTTCAAGGGTTTTTATTTATTAAATGGGGTTCACCTAGGGCCATCTATCCTTCTCATTTTCCTGTGCGCTTTCTCCACCCTAACTCAGATTACCCTAATCCCCAAAATGGTCACTAGAAATTGTTAACCTCTGGTAAGCTCAACTATCTAAAATCTTCCGAGCTAATGGTTAGGGCTCAAAGGCAACAGCCTTATCTATCTGACTGCCTCTGGGATTGCTGGTGTCCCCCAAGGCCTACAATGGTCTTCAAAACAGGAATTGGCGCCTTCAAATCGTCCAGGTCTCACTTGCTCTTATCTCTCTCACACGCTCATATTTCTCACCCTAATGATCTTTCCTTCCTCTCCCTTCTACTCTCTGCCTTCTCTTCCTCCAACTCTCAATTGATTCTCCTTCTCTCTCTCTCTTGTCTGTCCCTCCAATGTTATTCTATGTCACATCTACTCCTTACTCCTACCCTCCACTCTACTCTCCACTAACCTCCATGCCCACTACTCTCCTCTAATCTCCACTCCCACTACTCTCCACTCCCAATGCTCACCACTACTCTCCACTCCCAATATTCTCCATTCAACACTCCACTCCAGCACACCTTCTCTCACACTGACCCTCCATTCACTCTCTGAGTCACCTTTTCACACATTCCCACCTCCCTACTCTCTTACTCACCTTACTCATCATACACACACACTGACACCCAAGTACCACTTTATCTCGGCAACCAATATTCCACTTTCAAAACTCTCTCTGCTAGTTTTCTTTATGCTCTGCTGTACTGTCCTTGCACTGCTTGGTCTCTTGGTCTACCTGCTCGCTGCTCGACCTCACCTGAAAAACCTACTCTCTCCCATTCTGCCTGTTCTTTTTTTATTCGCCTCCTCCCCATTTCATTGGCTCGCCTGGTTATACAGGACAGTGGGCCTCATTACAACCCTGCCGTTGGACCATGGTGCTGTTAGCACCATGGTCCATGCCGGATTCCGCCATGGTGGATGGCGGATTTACCGCCCCATTCCAAGGTTGGCGGGGCGGTAAATCCCCATTCACCATAGCCCCTTCCCCATTCCCATTTTTGGCCCATAGGGCTCAATGGGAATGGGGAAGGCGCTAATTACGGCACCGTAAATTACGGTGCCGTAATTAGCACCAAGGTCCCTTAGCGGGTTGGACTTTAACGCCTGCAAAAAGCAGGCGTTAAAGTGTGAATCGGGCGTTAAGGGTTTAACGGCGCTGCAGCCTTTTACGGCGCCGTTAACCCCTTAACGCCAGGGTTGTAATGAGGCCCAGTCTCTTCCTGGCTCCCCCCCTCGGGCAGGTTACACAGGTGAGAAGCCATACAGTGACTTTTAAGCTAAGCTCCCTTTTCAAACCCTGGTCTGCCAGTATTTTGAGATGGTGGCTCAGTACAGCAAATGTCAATTTCAGAGTTTGTGGTTCAGTGTAATTGAGCATCCTGCATCTTGATGGCCGGTAGATAGCGGGCAATGTTTTGCTGGTTCTATGTTTGCTGCTGCATCTCTCACCAGTGGGTTCAATGTTCTATCCTACGCCACAAGGATTTCTGGCCTTATTAGTTCCGATATGGAAGAGAGGAAACATTGGCCAGCATGTTGTATGGCAGACATGGGATGATTAAAAGTGGTACATGCAACCAGGAACATGAGAGGGGCACAGAGACTGGGGCCCTCAAATCCCTCACCCCACCTCTAGGGCAGGACTTCCTCTGGCACACAACCTGGTAGGCCTCCTGGCCAGGAAGAGAGGGGTCCTTATCCCCCCTTGACAGGGTCAGCACTTTGGAGGCAGGGAAAACAATCGGGAGAGGGAGAAGTGCAGGCACAGTGCAGGATCACACTGGGGTAGGGACCTATAAAACACTCGGGATCATCACGAGTTGGGCAGTAACCCTTAAATACGGTGGTAACAATATTACCTTTGCATTTAAGGGTCTGCCAAGTCACAGGTTTGGCAGGATTTTCCCCCTGCTCTGAGCTGGCGGTAAATCCGCCACGAATTTGCCGATTTTCTGTGCAATTACTGCACTGTAATACCGCTGATGGTAGTCATGCCGAAAATTCCCCATTGGGCCCAATGGGGAATTCCTGTTGCGCCAAACCTGTGATCAGGCACTTATAGCGTAGGGGGGTTTGGCGGTAACGCTATTAGCCCTGGCGGTATCCCGCAGTAATACCTCCGGCATACCGCCCAACTCATGATGAGGCCCACTGTGTTTGTTGTCATTTGTCACCACAGTATGCACTCATACATAAGTACAGTTTTATTTGAGCAGCTTCCTGCATTGCTCTCTGCCTTGAATACCATAATACATGTCCTTTCCGATGGATGCACATTCTAGAAAGACACTGGCATTGCATTCTAGGGTGGGTTTTTATGATACACACATTTTAAAGTTAACCAGCTTGCTTTGATGATAAACGTTTTTAAAACTCACGAACTGTCAGGATTGTCCCTCAAAGTCTTAGAAAAGTAGAAATTGTTAGAGATCCCACGACAGCAGGGTGAGAGTCAGATGAAATGACTGCTAGCACTCAACATAATTGACGCATGACGTGGTTTTAATCATTCAAAAGATATTAATTGTGTAAATATTGGAAGGCATGAAAACAGTTTTATTTTTGTATCTTTTTTTAAACTTACTGTGTTAACATTTTATCAACAAAACAGAATTTGTTAACCAGACATTTGCGATCCACATTTGACATGCATAATGTGCTAACAAGGCCACCCACAATGCATCCTGTTGCATCTCTCACATCTGAAGATCATGTGTTCAAAGACATGGGAGGGCAATCTAAAGAGGACCACCCTCAGAAATCTATGGCAGGTCTCACACATCTGGTCACGTTCTGTGTGTGAGCATCACCATATAGTTGCTTGAGAGGCTTAAGTCTTGATTGCCAAACTGGAAACACTTTAACCACACTCATTTCCTGTGTCAAAACTACCAAAGTGAACAAATGTACAGAGAGCAAGGCGTATGTTTCACTACATTTTTTTTAGATGTTTAGATGTCTATTTTAGTATTTTATGGAAGCATACACTCATAAACAGTCCTAGTGATGTTTTTGTTGGAATAAGCACTTTAACATTTGAAGAAGAATGAAAGAGGCAGTGTTACCTAATTCCAAATCATGAGCTTTAACTGTGGTCCTCGGCAAATCAATATGCAAAAACAAAAATAATCAGTATTTTGCGTGAAAATAAAAGATGTCTGGGCATCATTACATGGGGAAGTTTTCAAAACATGTAGTCCAATTCCCACTTGGGACAGACCATTTCATTGTTCCTGTTATTTTTGAAAACTAATTGAAGTCAATGCTAACATCTTGATATTCTGTGAAGGTTTAGATGTATGAAATTAAAATGTATTTACTTTGTAAACATAAAAAGCTATCCCAAAAGGTACATCTCACGAGACGCAAAATGTTGATGCAAATAAATACAACTAGCTTTAACATTAGTACAAATAGGAAGTCATTTTGCATGGGGCGTAACGTAAACAAAAGGTGTGAAAAACCTGAGTTAGGCTTTTAAGCATTCCCTTCATGTCAGACCCCATTTTCATTGATTTGTATGGCGAAGAAGAGTGGTTGAAGGTAACTTGTTTCCACTGCTCTTTTCCTCTCCACCATACAAGTACTCCAGCATTTGCTCTGACATGAATTTTCATGTTGGTGCAAATGCTAGGGTTTCCTATATAGTCTGCCTGCTTATTTCTGGCACCAGCAAAAAGCAGTCAGACTCCACAGGAATCTCTTGTAAGCGGTGCCTGCCATGTGCTTTCTCAATTTGCACAGCGGATTGCAAGAGGGTGGCATAAAAGTGTGTAGACTGCCTTTTTGCCCTCCGCTTTTGCACTCCGCCATGCAAATGAAGAAAATTTGGCGGTGGAGACCTGTGTATGTGAAAGTGTGCAGTTAACGGTCCCTGCCGTCAAATTATAGGAGGCTTGTATATGAGCTCCATACAAGTAAAGCCTTATTTTGATGAGGCCTTTCAATGGCCCGGGTGTAGTGAAATGCATGGTGACAAATTCTCAATGTGTGCGCTGGTGTGGTCATTGTCATCCACATCCCCTAGGAGGAGGGTGTCACGGAGCAGGAAACTTCATACATTTCCCCACTTCATGCAGGGAATCTGCCAGTATCACGGCCCATATCGCATTATGATGTGGGTGTAGAGGCACTGATTTCTGTGGATACTATCTGCCTGTTTTCATATGCTAAGAGCAGGTGGACTCCATAGGGAACCCTTGTAATGATGACCATAATGTTTATAAATGACGGCGTCCATTTCTGATCACTATCATGTTCATGGTGATGAATTTAATGCATTTTCTGCCGGGGGCTTTATGCCCTGGGAAATGGGGACCGACCTATTTTTCATGTCATTATCTGCCCGCTGCAGAAAAGTTCAAAAATCCATAAGAACTGACCTGACTGCTTAAGTTGATAGTCTGGGTTCACTCCTCTGTAACCTCCTTCCTCATCAAAATATCGGGAATAGTGTTCTTAGCTTTCCACATTTCCTGTTTCTTTAATTTCTCCACTTGCCCTAAACAGGAAGCCAGAATTTAGGTCTTATTTTCCCCACTCTAATAGCCGAAATACAGCATTGACTTTGTACCTGATTCCGAGTATATTACAGCTTGTTTTTTTCTGAAACCTTTGATCATGGTACATCAATTCAGGCCATTAATAAACCGCATGATCCATTGTTTCGATGGTGTCATGTTGATGTCTACATGATTATGGGGGGGCGTGTCGTGGAAAAGGGAAGTGACGTTTGGTAAAGGGAAATGACGGGTGGTGGGAGGAGGGAATAAGTTAGTTGATGCCTGGAGTTAATAAAGGGAAGACGTGTAGTGAAATCCTCATTGTCTGTCCATCTGTGCAGGTGCGCCACGCGCAGCGACCGAGGCTCACTCACGCCGCGACACTGGCGACGAGGCAGGTTGCCTCCTGCAGGGCACACGTGGACCGGAGTGCGAGGCGAGGGCGTGTGCAAGTTGTTCGCACGGTGAACAAGAGAGACCACCTCAGCAGCATGCGCCGGAGGGCATGTAGAATGTCGGAGGCCCACCTTGGAGAGGCCAACACAAGCCGCAGCTCCGAATTGACCCGAAAGTTCCATTCCCGGGCAGTGGTGGTGAATACTGAGGCAGAAGAGGACTCCCGCAAGCAGGCACATGCCCAGAAGAAGGGAGGAACAGCCTGCTATACGGTAGGCCGAGGCAACAAGCCCACCAGAAGAGGATATCTGAGCAAGGCCCCAGCCCCACGTGGACACTAATACACGAATGGTACTCGTGCCCGGAGAGGCGGCCATCTTAAGGGACTGGGAGAGCAGACACATATCTCTCAGAAAGAGTGACGTGGAGGGCGGGAAGCCTTATTGGGAGTGGTGCTTGTCCCCAAAAGGCAGCCACGTCCCAAAAGGTTAAGGAACAAGATAAAGGAAAGACCAGGAGGTCAGGATGTCCGGTCAGGACAATGATCAAGGGGCACAAGCCCAGGGCCAAGGACAAGGCCCCCAGGTGGCAGACCAAGTCCCGTATAGACTGCCTGATACGCTGGCGGCCCAGATGCCAGAGGCATTTGAAGTGACCGACACCAGCAACATGGGCCCAGATGGAGCAAGTGGATCTGGGATTTTGACCTGTACATGGAAGCCACCGGGCCCATAGAAGATGCTTGCCAAAAATGTCTACTAAAGCCAGCAGTGGGTTCTGCTACCCGAGACATCATCGACGAGATGCCCCCCGATTCCATTGACTCTATTCAAGACCTGAAGGACGCACTAGCAGCGTACTTCTCCCCCAACACTAATGTGGACTATGAAAGACACCTATTCCACAGCACCAAACAACAGAAAGGTGAGACTATGGATGCCTATGTCATGCGGTTGCGCACAAAGATGAAACATTGTGACTTTGCAAATTATTCCTACACCGAAGCACTAAGGTCCCAAATTATCGCAGGGTGTGAATCTCAGACATTTAGGCAGAAATCCCTCCACTCCAGGCAAAAACAACGCACTCTGGAGGAGATACTCACCTTGGCCTGTGCAGAGAGGGCCATAGACTCTCAGGTGGAGAGCTTCAACAATCCTACAACAGGAGAAAGCATTCACAAACTACAACCTGAAAGAAGGTCAGAAGAACTCTTTTGCTATAAGTGCGGATTTGAGTATCCCCATGAAGGAGTTTGCCCTGCCGTCGGTCAACAGTGTGCCACATGTGGCGAAGAAGGCCACTTCAAGTCGGTGTGTAGACTCTTCAGAGACAAAGGAAAGGATCGTGCCAGAGAAACACCACCCAGACATAAGACCAGAACCCAACCCTCAAGGACCATCTCTTCAGGTGAACCCAGACCCTCCAGAGCGAGATTCAGGGGATGATAAACAAAGAAGAGAGAGGAGAGATAGAAGAAGATATGTAATGCGAGCGAGACCGGAGCGACGATCAAGGCACCACGTACGATATCTGGGGGAGCAATCACCATCAGGCTCATATCCCAGCTTCTCGGGAAGTGACCAGAAGAAGAAGGCATATGTCTATGCCATGGGAAATTCCAATGCCACCGCATACAGGCCCACTTTGATCATCAAATTAAAGAAACAACCCACTGAATTCCTGTTTGACACGGGTGCCACAGTGAACGTCATCAGCAAAGCCATCTTCAAGGAACTTCCCACAAGACCCAAATTGAACCCCACCATGGTAGACATATATGGTTATGGTGCCAAAGGCACCCCTCAAGTGCCTAGGACAATTTGAGGGCACATGCCGATACAAGGGTCATGAGAAAAGAATGCCTGTTCATGTCCTGGCTACCGAACCAGATAGTGGATGTGTGTTAAGCTTCAAAGCAGAGGCCGATAAGGGACTTATACACATCCTATACAACACTATGGTCCACAAGTATATCGACCCTGTGGAAATGATCTCCAACCTCTATCCCTGCTTCTTCCGGGGCATCGGAAAACTGAAGAACAGACCCATAAAATTACACATAGACGAGTCCATACGTCCCTTGGCCCAACACTAACGAGGAATCCCGATTAACATCCAGAGAAAAGTGGAGGACGGACTACACATGCTGCTCGAACAAGACATTATCGAGCCGGTCACCGGCCCCACCACGTGGGTATCCCCGATAGTACCAGTTCCAAACAAAGGATCAGAAGCTATCAGACTCTGTGTAGACATGAGGCGCCCGAACCAAGCCATACAGAGGGAGAGACACCTAGCCTTCCGCTAGATATGATTCATCTCCTGAATGGGGCCAAGGTGTTCTCGAAACTTGACTTACAGAAAGGCTATCACCAACTGGTGCTAAGTCCCGAAAGCTGGAACATAACCATGTTTGTTACTCATCTAGATCTTTTCCGTTATAAAAGGCTAAGCTTCGGGGTATCCTCGGTCGCAGAAATCTTTCAGGCAAAGGTACACAATGTAATCAAGCATATACCAAATTGCCTCAATTACAGCGACGACATCCTGGTCTTCGGCACCAACGTCAGCAAACACGATGAGGCCCTAATGAAAGTGTGCAAGGCCCTGGAAGCAGCCAACCGCACCCTTAATCGGGATAAATGCGAATTTCGCAAGAGCACACTAAAATTCTTTGGACATATATTTTCGGAATCAGGCATGTCTCCGGACCCCGACAAAGTGACCGTGCAGAACGGCATGGGGTATTACCCAAATTGTTCAAACACAATTGTTCGAATTACTGAATTGACCGAAAGTCGAGGGTCCGAATTGACCTTTGCACAATTGACCGCACATATATATATATATATATATATATATATATATATATATATTGGTTTGGTAATATATATATATATATATATATATTTATATATAATGGGGGTTGCGGGGGGTTTCCCCCCGCATATATGTAACAATTGACCTTCACAATTCGGTCAATTGTGCAAAGGTCAATTGTAATTCGAGAGAACTGTGGGGTGGGAATGCACAGCTAATGTAAATCTGGATAATTGATGTGGAGTAGAAGCACACCAAAGGTGTTAGTTCACACTATTAAATAAAGAAATAATGTCAATGAATTTTATGGTGAGTCAATTTCTACGTTATAGGAGGAACATCTCAGAACCCACTGAATATGAACGTCAGGTGATTACACTGGAAAATAAATTCACAGCAAGAGGATACGACTCTACATTGATCTCAGATGTATCAGGAAAGGTCCGTGAGATAAACAGGGACTCACTACTAGTACCGAAACCAACATAATCTCGAGAAACACTGGTATATGTTACCACCTACTCGGTCCAGAGCACAAGAATTAAGAAAGCCATCAAAAAAAACTGGCCCATGCTACAATTGGACCCACAATTGCAACATCTTTTCCCTGATCCTCCAACGTTTGCCTATAGAAATAGCAAATCTATACGAAAGACCCTAGTGAAAGCTGAGATCCCAGTTGGGGGTCCGTACACCCAACACAAAGGCACTATTCCATGCCACAATTGTCAACACTGTGGCAACATCATAAAGGGCAATCACATTACACACCCCCATTCTGGCAAACCTTTACAATTAAAACACTCCTGTACCTGTGATGCTCAAAATGTGATATATGCACTGAAATGTCCATGTGGACTCTATTATGTAGGAATGACTACTCGGAAAGCGAAAACAAGATGGACTGAGCATAAGTCTAATATTCGCAACAAGAGTCCCAAATCACCTGTTTCATTGCACTTCACAGAGGCACGCCACACTGTGGCGCAGTTAAAATGTGTTATTTTAGAACAAGTGACATCAGGTACCAGGGGGGGAGATATACAACGGAAATTAGCACAACGTGAAATACTATGGATTGATCTTCTAGACTCACTGCACCCCCGGGGGATGAATGTTGAATTTGATTTAATGTGCTTTGTATAAATTAGCCTGAATTGCCACAATGTCCGCCCAGCTGCAAGGGTAACTGACATATGATTGTTTCATGGACTACAATGCTTTACCCCAAGCTGTAAATAGGGTTGTCCCCACGCCATTGTGACTCTGAGCTCATATTTCCACTTTCTTTATTCCTTATTAGGTTTTCGTTCTCAAATATCTAGTGCCTGTGTCCTTAACATCTAGATTGTGTGACATCACATATTCCCCTCTTTGTCCACTCGATTCGTTACCATGGGCTTGTCGATACATTTACTCTATGACTTTGTCACTTGGTGACTAGTAGATTAGGAATGCACATAGCTATATTGGATTGACTCGCCAGTTCAATACCTCTTTTTAGTACAGAGATACGGCCACCTGAGATACCCCCCCATAGAATTGTCATTTATATTGATGCGAGATGGGGGCACCCCGCGAATCCTTCTGGTTTCGTAGTGGTGCCCCCACTCGCATCCCAGAGTAAGCAATGTCTGTTTGAGTGCTTTCCTCTACATATTTAATATAGAGACCCCGCTACATGGGTTACATTGATTCCAAGGTGCTCTTACCTATTACTCTATGGAGCTCCTCTCTCTGCGATGAGTGGCCCACACCAATATGGCGGATTTCCCGGCCGGCCCAGCGCGCATGCGTGGGGTTACCGGGACAACAACTAATGCCTACCGCAGTGGAGCCGCTGCGCTTACAGCGGTCGGCTCATTCGGCGGTTACCTGCAACCTTGGTAGGTCTTTAGACTCCGTTTGGACGGCGCACCTGCGTCTGCACTTTTTCTGCACCCGCCTTTTTACACTTGGCGTGATGCATTGAACTTCATGTATCTCGTAGCGAGATACCAGGCTTGCGCTCCTATATACATTTAATATCTGTTTCTATCCCCTCGGTGGATAGCTTAGACATAGCTCGTTGAGAAAACTTTGTTATGACCATCTAGATGACTCATGACTGCTTGGTCTGATCTTTACCCTGTTACTATTCCTTATAGGGTGTCCCGGCCGTATTCTGTCACTTCCCGGCCTCCGGCGCATTACAGCTGTTGACTGGGTCTGAATTGGAACTTTATCAGCCTCAGATTGAGGTTAGTACCCATTACCTCTCTACTTATTTCGGTTCAAAATTACATCAGTTAACCTCACTGATTAGCTTAAATGGTAATGTTTACTCTTTTGAATTCCCCGCAGGAAAGGCTTTTAGAACGCATTTAGCAATCACTACCCTACTACATACAGGAACAGTGAAGTCCCCACCCTGAAGATGGATCATTCGATCCGAAACGCGTTGGTTACCTATGTCACCTATTAAAAGGGGCTTCCCTGAATGGAGCTACTTCACAATACAAAACCCCAAGAGTGAACTTATTGCTGTTTGTCAAATTTATATCGCTGGTTTACAATTGGTTAATGAAATGTATACATGTCCCTTTGAACATTTATAGGATGTAAATAATTATGCTAGGCTTTGAGCTACTTGCTTTCTGCTTTTGTTGCATTTATGTACCTTCATGAACCAGGATATACTCTGTTTGTTAATTGGAATAAGAATTCCTGGATGCTTCACCATTGCCAGAATAATTCTTTTGTACATTGTTTATTTGTTTGAAAAAACAGACCTGGAGAGGTCTATTAAAAAGTATTAAAAAGTATTAGTCAGTACCAGATCTGTATAATTGGTTACATAAGTGATCTTACATGCCCGGTTTACCCTTTATTGATGTTATTTATTTTCTATTTTGTAATTTGTTAAAGTCAAGACTCAATTAACACTCTTTCCACATGAGAGTATTAATTGATCAACTAAGAGTTAACATTTAACTCCCGAACGAAGATTCGGTAGGAGTGCATTTGGGCTTACTGCCTAGCAATAGGTAGTTTAGGTTGTTTTCAATTGTAATTCGAACAATTGTAGTTCGAACAATTCCTATACATCCCGGCATGGCACCCCCTGCAAATGTCTCAGAATTTTGCTTATTCCTAGGGCTCACAAGCTACTGCACACAATACATCAAAGACTTTGCGACAGTGAGCGAGCCACTGAGACTGCTAACCATACAAGATGCCACCTTCCAATGGACAGATGAGTGCCAAAAGGCATTCAAAGCCATCAGGGAAAGGGTCGCCAAAGCCGAGAACATGTCCTACTACGACCCGAGTCGTCAGACACAGCTAAAAGTGGATGCCAGCCCGGTCGGGCTAGGGGCCATACTGGCCCAGGTAGACCCAAGGGACATCTCGCAAACGCACATTGTCGCATATGCCAGCCGGAGCCTATCGACCACGGAACATGCCGACTCCCAGGCAGAGAAGGAAGGCCTGGCGTGGTCTGGGCATGTGAACATTTGCATCTTTTCTTATACGGCAAACCATTCAGGGTAGTCACTGACCACCAGGCGCTTCTACTTCTGTATGGGAACCCCAAAGCAAAAATGCCACCTCGGATAGCACACTGGGGGTTGCGATTGCAAGACCATGCCTTTGAAATTGTGCACCGACCAGGAAAAGGTGATAACCCTGTAGACTTCTTATCCAGAAGACCCCGGGAGGGGTGCATACCAGAACCCTCAGTGGCGGACAGGTATCTTAGATACCTGATACATCAATCCACCCCGCTGGGATAGACGTTGGGATGATCACCCTAGAAACAGAAAATGACCCGGCTTGTCAAATCATCTGCGAGGGTCTTCAGTCAGGCATGTGGAGGAGGGCCCGCAAGAAAGGACGAGCAGCTGGAGACCCGATACATGCCGAGGTGGTACAGCTAGTGCAGGTACGGGACGAACTAGCACTCTTGGATGACCATCTCCTGATTAAGGACCGCAAACTAGTAATCCCACTAGCCCTACGAGCCAGGATTATTGAGCTGGCTCATGAGAGTCACAGAGGGATGGTGTCAACAAAACGCATGCTGCGCCAGAAAGTCTGGTTTCCCAACATGGACTCCATGGTAGATGAAACCCTGAAGACATGCCCCACCTGCAGCCTTATCACACCAAACCGGCACCCGGAACCGTTGAGGATGTCCACAAGGGGTATGGGAAGCTGTGGCGGCCGACTTCTTCGGGCCCATCGAGGGTGAAAATATGTACTGGCAGTCATGGACGAGTACTCCTGTTATCTGGAGGCCCAACTCATATCCTCGACAGCTGCCCATCATGTCATACCAGCCCTGGACTGCATCTTCTCTGCATATGGCGTTCCGAGCGTGCTCAAGACTGATAATGGCCCCCCCTTCAATCGGCACCAGTTCACTCAGTTTGCAACTTACCTAGGCTTTCATCACTGCAAGATAACTCCACTGTGGCCTCAAGCTAACGGGATGATAGAGCACTTTATGGCCAACCTAAAGAGAGCTCTCCAGATAGCCAAACTGACAGGGCAGCCATACAAACAAGTGCTGAACCAGTTTATGAGAGACTACCGCAACACGCCTCACTGCACCACTCGGCGAACACCCTCGGAAGTCATGTTCGGGAGAAATGTCCAGGCCCGAATTCCCCAAGCTCTGCCCCAAGAAAAGTACGCTGAATTCAACAGGGAACTAAGGGAGCAAGATGAAGCAGCCAAGGAGCAGATGAAGGACTATGCTGATCGGCCACCCCAGATAGAGGTAGGAGATGTTGTGGCCATACAACAGACACAAACCCACAAGCACACTCCTATCTTTCAAGCAGAACCAATACTGGTTACACAAAGGTTGGGGTCCATGATTACGGTGCAGGGCTCGGGAAGCCCTATCATGAGGAACTCCTCACAATTCAAGAGCATTCCCTCGCTGGGAACGCATTGCCTCAGTGGACGCGTGGTCATCCTCATTGACTATGCCTCAGATGACCCCTATCAAGGGGATCATGGAGACACAGATGACTCGGACTCTGAAGGTTCCCCGGAGCGCGAGACCAGGGGAAGCTCACCCAAACCTCTCTGCTCACGCCCGCAGTGGGCTCGGAACAGGCCGCGCTGCTGGATTGAAGAAATGGGCTAAGGAGCCCACTGCAGACGCTTGCCTGTTGAGAATGTCCTGGTAACTGTTTAAAAAGGGGGCAGATGTCATGTTGATGTCTCCATGGTTATGGGAGGGCAGTTCGTGGAAAAGGGAAGTGACGTTGGGTAAAGGGAAATGACGGGTGGCGGGAGGAGGGACTAAGTTGTTGCCTAGAGTTAATAAAGAGAAGACGTGTATTGAAATCCTCTGTGTCTGTCCATCTGTGCATGTGCGCCACGCTCAGCGACCAAGGCCCGCTCACGCCACGAGAGATGGTAATATTTCCACAGCTACATTTGATCTTCAGTTCATGATAGCCCGTTGTATGCACCAACCACCACCATTTCATGTATCTGACCTAATCTCGACTTGCAACATAGACCCCATAGACTGTGAGATGGGTGAAAACGAAAATATGTCTGGCAACCTGGTGGAGGGATTAATTTAGTTGAAGCATGCAGTGAGCATTTGTATTTTATACTAACCCCATTTCTTATTAATGAAAAACTCAACTGTGCCATCAATTGGTGTCTGTGTAAATTTACTTTTGCAAAAACATCTTCCATAAACCCCACCTTTGCTCCCGCAATCAATTTTTAGTACCAGCCATTGGCTAATTTACGCATGTTAACAAACAACATTTCACTAAAGAGTCTGAAGGGTCTGAAATTCAATTGTTAACCTACTATTAGGAAAGATTTAAATGTATGGGTAATTTTCCCTACAGTTGTGTACCCCTCAACTTTTTGCTTTTGTCTGACCATCCTAGCCTGGCTTTTACCAGTGGAGCACAGCCTTCTGCTGTACTCCGCTGGACTTTTGCTCATCTTGTTAAGGGGAAACTGACATTCCGTTCAGACTGTCAGTATTTGTATTTATTAGTTTTTAAAGCGCTTTAAGTACTGAGAGACTTTGTTTCCCTTAGCTGAGGCCCTACCTCTATGGGACCCACTTCACTGTGCAAACTGACCATAAGCCCTTAAAGTGGCTCATGAACATGAAGGGAGAGAATCCAAAGTTGCTCAGGGGGTCCATAAACCTGCAAGGGTTTGACTTCACCATTGAGGATAGGCCAGGTGTCCAACATACTAATGCTGATGGGCTGTCCAGAATGTTTAACGACTTGAACAAGAAGCTCATCCATGGCTGGATTAGTTCCCCCTGTCCTTGGTCTGGGAGGGGCGAGTGTTAGGAAGGATTGCCATTTATGGCTAATTTTCCCTCCAGTTGGGAACCCCCACCTTTTTGCTTTTGTCTGACCATCTTAGCCTGACTATTGCCACTGGAGCCCAGCCTTCTGCTGCACTGCGCTGGACTTTTGCTCATCTTGTTAAGGGGAAACGACGTACCCTTCAGACTGTCAGTACTGGGAGACTTTGTTTCCCTTAGTCTTTCACTTTGTTGCCATTTCTTGGCAACATTTTATCAGTGCACAATCTACCTTCCAGTACAGTGTGCTGGGGTCTCTTTCATTTTTAAGGCCCTAGACAACCTCAAAGGATTTTTAGTGAATGTACAAGTGTGTCCAGGACAGAGCTGGTGGCAGCAGTTACTTTTAAAGTATTTTTGACTCTTTTCAATGGTTCAAACTGTGTTTACTGCATTTGGCCCCCGACAATGGACAGTTCCTAAAATGCCCATGCCACGAGGTCACTCTAGACCTATTCCAGGTCGATCTTCTGAGTTCACACAAAACTTAGTAAAGGAGTCAATTATCTTGAACAGAAGAAGCAGATCTATGGAATCGCTGGTGACCCGCTGGAAGGTTTGGCACCCTGACCCCGCTGTTGTCCCGTTGGAGACCCTGTTTCTCATCGATCACAGAAGGCCTGCCAGGGCGCTTCGACCCGTTCCAGTAGTGGGACTAACTACTCAGCACCTCCCGTTAACCTGCAAACGAGCCTCTTCGGAAGTTGTCCTGGACCGCTGAGTGAACTGACCAGCTCGTACGGGACCTTTGCCTTGGAACCGCTGCTGTCTCAAGTTTCAGCCTGAGATTTTGGGAACGATAAGCTCTTGGCAGAAGGCCCTCTCCTGCCGAGGTTTATACACCTAGCATTTCTAGGTCTGGAATTAGGAGAGTCTGCCTGAACCGAACCTACGTGGTACCCGTGTCGCCCTGCTGTGGTGACAAGCTTAGTGGGTGCCTTGCTGTTGTGCCCACCTGTGCCCTAAGGTGAGCTGCAGTGGAACTGGCCCGATCCCTTCCCCAGAAGCAGAGAAAACATCACTATCCTGCCATGGACAGAGGTCCCAGAACGCAGCCCCTGAAAACCGGAGAGATGTGCAACTGCTGGACTCGAACCTGCAAGTGAACTGGACTTGACTGGTGAAGTTTGGTCCGAACTGCGTCAAGGGTTGGTGAGTACTTGCAACACTTACTGGTGGCCCTTGGTGCATCCAAAGACTTTTACGCATGATTGTCCCTCAAGTGCCACTCAGCTTTGTTAGGGATAGTCTGAACTACCATCCTATTCCCGATTCATGGAAATAGCGCTGCGTCCTTGTGGAGGCCCTCCTCGGACAGTGTAACTCTATTCTTCATTGCTTTACCCCCCTTCCTGGGATACTACAGCCCCTTGAAGAGGCCCGTTTTTTTACTTAATGCACAATCGAGTGCTGCCGCAATGAATGTACTTTTGAGCACAAAGCTCCACACTTCTTAGGGATTGGACTGCCTATTAGTGAGGGTTGAGACTCTCTAAGAATTGCCTGAAGTAAATTAGCACTGTCTGACCCTCTTCTGTTACAGGTTGTGGATCCTACTTGTTAAATATTCCTTTAGGCCAATAGTTACTGTATATATGTTCCCTAGTATAGTGTTGTGTTAGTATTGTTAATATTGCTATGGTTTCATCTTGTGTTTGAGTTAAAAGTCCTTTAATAAATGTATATGTGTATGACTGAGAGTAATTTGGAGTGTTGTTTACTGTGTGTGCTTATTGTGGGCTTTCGATCACCCTCACCCCTCCTGAGACCTAGTCTAAAGCACCGCCAATGCTACCTTGGTTGGTCTGGTTTGTCCAGAGGTTACCCTGTTCCAAGAAACTAGGCTGGCCCTTTGAACCTCTGCCCACTAGGTCAGTGTTCACAAAAACATCTACTACAAATGTTGCTCTTTCTTCTTTAAGAAAATACAAGTGTGTGTAGGCCCACATCGTTTACCAAATAGCCCCTCATTGCATTCATATTGGTAAGTAAATAACTTTTTTTTATAGGGGGCACCCTCAAACTGGTCCAAATATGTTGATTGTGACTTGACTTAAATTGTCAAGCAATCAATGAAAAGTCGTGTCACTTGTTTCGGGGGTATAACAGTGATTTATTACACACTTAAAGCCAACACGTGTTTTGACCCGACATGTTTTTTTTCAAGCTTGCGGTGAGTTTACATAATGTACAAACGTATTCATAATAGTTTGTGAACATTCGAGCAGTGAAAAACCAAGGTGAATTGTACCGTGTTGTGCAGTGTTGCATTTGGTTGTGTTGTGACAAATTGGTGCACAGATGAGATGTGATAGTGACAAGAAACCGAATGACGTAAGGAATGAGCATATTGCATGAGTGTCTTGGTGATAGTTGTGATTGAACAATAATTTGAACAATGCATTATGAGTACGGTAATATACATTTGAGAGTTTAAGTTACATTGTTGAAAACATGTAAAAGGCTATGTCAGATTGGTATGCAGGTTTATAGTCATTCCATCGACAGCCAAAATCATTTTTTATGATGGGGTCCCCCTCAAACCTCCTTTTTTAACAATAAAAACCATTTTTTATTAAACTAAACCCTTTACAATCTAAAAAAATGCATTAGATGCTTTTTTTAGATGGTTTGGCTGTTGATGCTTTGGTTGTCAATGCAATGACCGTATACCGTATGCAGCACCAAGGAAGAAGAGGAGAAAAGAGCGAGATCGTTTGCATTTGTTGCGGGTTTGGGGACTGGGCCATGTGTGGCCTAGGAAAGAAGTTAGCTGATTAATATGGTTCCATAATATATGTGTTCTATGTGGTAATGTTGTTGTGAGTGTGAGTTCTTGAATAAGGGCTCATGTTGAGCAACTTGTGTGGTAAACCTAAATGTTCTGCAGGTACCATTGTGGTAAAAAAATAGGGTGGAGGAGGTGGTCTCTGATAAGTGTTTCATGGTGTGCTGCCTGTGGGGCGGCTAGGCGGGCCTGGCAAGGTGCCATGGGCAGCAGCTGGGTGCCCAGGTTGAGCACTCAGTGCTTGTGAGTTTAGAGTCCTGCGATTGGCATGGTGAGTGAATGTGTTAGTCTCATTGTGTGGTGCCATGGGTGTGTAGAGTCACGTATGGTTTGTTGAATGGCACTGGGTAAAATGAGGGTCTCTGGTATGGGGAGGAGTATGTTTCTGCCAATACAACACATGCATTGCTTGTGGTGCAAGTAGTGTAAGAAGTAAGGGAGGACACTAATGAGTGTATTGCGTAGCCAGGCACCGCATGCTTGATAGTGGATGAAAAGTGTAGTGAGCACAGGTTACAATCTAGGGGTGTTAGCTGTTGAAAACTGGGCCGCGTGGGCACACCATATTAATCGAACCATATTAATCAGCTAACTTCTTTCCTAGACTACACATGGCCCGGCACCCAAACCCGCAAAAACAAATGCAAACTATCTCCATAGGCATATGTTGTCCACCTGACAGTGGGCAGCCAATCACAATCCTAATTCCTATAGATAATATACTTAGATGTTCCCTTTAAGCCGTAGTATGACGTCATCTTTGACATATTTTATATATAACCTCTGTATTGTGAAAAGATCACTGAGAGAACCCGAGCGTACCTCCGCTGATGTTCGTTGTAAACACCCTGTGTTAGATAATTGTTAATAAAACAGTACTTTGCCAAATCTTCCTGAGTTTGTTTGGTTATTTGGACTCAGAGTTATTCTGTGTGATCCCATCCATTGCATGCACGTTCCAAAAGGGCCCTAGGCTCACCCTACATATACTTATTAAGACTCATCAACGCCTGGAATGCAGGATAAACTTAGTCCATGGTTTTTAGATATGGGAACAGTCCACAATAAAAAAAAGGCCTAAAGTATAGCTTCAAATATTTGTGCTCGTCTACTTGTTTCAGAGCTTTTCAATACGCACACATTTTTTTCGGGCCTACAACGTTTCTTCGCAAACAACCTTTTTCTTGTTTCTTTCTGTGGTTGTCAACAGCACATCTTCTTTACAGCATGCACCTAGTATATCAGTTTGGGGTTGCAGTCAATTTGGGTTGGATAAAATATGATGTTGCCGTCAGTCTACATACGCACAAGGTGTTAATATGTCTGATCTTGGGGGGAAACATTGCAGGTCAAGTAGAGCAACTGGTAAAGACACCAACACAGATTGAATTTCATGAGTGCTACAACACATCCCTAACTTAGCATATTTTAAACAGGAATTCTTTCGATAACCACCTCCATATTGACCAAAGAGTCCCAGACCCAATTAATTGTATAGAAGCTCCATATAGGTGGAACATCTAAGGTGCCACACCTAATTGATTATTATGAAACCAAATTAATGGAAAATCCTCTCCTCCAAACTCTGACCCAAAGTCAACGAACATATAGCTGCTTGGAACTCCCTAAGTGCATGAAGTCGTTTCTTGGTTTCTTACTGCGTTTAGCTGGATATGTAACAGCGCCTTGATGCCCTCGGTTTAGGCGCTTTATAAAAGGGTAAATAAATAAATGGAAAGCATGCCTTTAGTTTGGCAGGAAAGCCATTGTAAATAGATGATATATGGTCCCTACACCTCTCATAAAACCTTTGTGATTAACTGAGATGCAGTACTGGGCCTCTCTGTGTTGGTAATGAACGTAGTAGCCTTTTGACAAACTCTTTACCTATTACATCCAACAAGCAGATTAATTTATGCCCACCTTTGGAAATGCCTTTACTTGATAAACCATCTGTCGTTGGGGCCCTGTTAAGTCCTGATTGATTGATAATAATATCTGTTTTAGGAGAACACATTTTTCATCTTGGAGCAAGATGCGTTGGCATATTTGTTTTTGTTACAAGGCAATTGCCTCAATGTCAAGTAAACGATTTGAAAGGCACACTTGGAATTCCCCATTAATCAGCAAACATATTTAAAATGTCAACCTAAAAACAGGGCCTCTATGGACCCAAGCTAAAGATCAGCTGTGCAAAGAGCAAACAATCACTCACAAGTTAATTTAGTAAAAGGAAGGAACTTTTTTTCTTGTCCATAAACATGAAATTGAGTCCCGTACTCCCTGGTTCTTAAAGAACAAAAGAGAAAGAGCGAGAGAGAGCCCCTTTTAAATGAGGCATGTATATCAATGCGTCCCTTCGTTTGTAAGAATAAGTACACACAATGATTTTCATGTAAATAAAACATTTGCAAAATTGTGGGAGCCCTTCTAGATAATACTGTTCTCAGGGATCATTCTATGACAAGACGGAGGCGAGCATTATGCTTATCTTTCTTTATTGCCACCAATCCAGCATTTCAAACTTCAAACATTTAAACAACATATTTCTCTGGTCGCAAAGACATTTCCAGTTTAAAGGTTTAATATCAGTCTCTAAGGCTCCACACTGCCTAAAACTGCAGATCCCATGAGCCTCTCCTCTCCTGGTTGTCCAGGGCTACTCACTCTCCACCTATCCGGTGCCTGCTTTTATAAGAGTCTCCAGCCGTAAGTCCATTCCTTTTTCTTTTTGCTTTCCCGGCGTCTTCCGGGCACTTCTGTGCTATGCGCGAATCTCATTGTGAGAGAGACGCGTAGCGCGAAGGTCGGCCAGTGTGTAAGTTTTTTTTTTAAAAACAGTGATATCAGATGCAAGCTTGCCTGACGGTGAGCAGATCAAGGATTCAGCTGGAGCTATATAAACAGCTGAATATACCGAACGCACAGCTCGTCTAAACAGCTGCTTATAAGTGTTCTAACACCAGTCAGCAGCAGAATCTACTGCATATTGTAGGCCTGCAGCCACAGAACACAGCTGCTATATTTTGGTGGGCCAGTCAGCTGACACTCAGCTGTTAGCTTTGCTAACCCAAGGGAAAATGGCCCAATATGGGGAGGATCACTCCACCACACCTGAGTACTGTGAGGAAGAATGGGAGTACTGTGAGGAAGAATGGGAGGTGGAGCCTTCCGAGCAGGAAACGGAGCTCTCGCTCAGTTTTAACAAGGTGTTGGGGGATTCGCTGTCTCAAGCTGTCACAGAAGGCGTTCAACCCCTTGCGAGCAGGTTGGACACGCAGGAAGCATGGATGCTAGATAAAGATCGAATATCCTCCAGGAAAAAGAGGGCACGGAGCCTGGGTGAAGGCACGTCGGCAGGACACCCCCAAGGAGGGGATGAAAAGGGGCATACAGCTCGGAAGAGCAGAGACTCTTTGACATCCCCGAGCAAGGAAAGGAAGCTCGACTCTGACCCCCAAGAGACTGACAACCCTGTCACACGTCTAAAGAAGGCCTTCCTGGTGAAAACAGCTGAACCCCAGATCAGACCCACTGCCCCAGGGTTGAATAATTCAGGGGACATTGATGAGGGCTACTTGCCCAATGATGAGGGAGGGGAGGAAGAAGACCTTCCCAGGCACCCAACACCAGACACTCCGACCTTCAATGAAGAAGAAAGTACGAATGATATGTTCGATGCAGATGCCATCCAGCATCCCAAGTTAGCAGAATGGGTACCGTCACCCAGAGTGCCGCTCTACATGGCGCACCACTTGAAGAAGCCCCTGGACAAATAAGTGCGTTCGCGCATGAGAGCGGAATGCCCCAGCCCATAACTACCTGATAAATTGTCTGATACCCCAGATTTGGACCCGAAGATGGTCATCTTTGTGACGAAAGCCTCCAGAGACGTTCGGAAGGGGGTAGACAGGGCATGGAGGGGATGCCAAGACAAAGTTCTCGATTTAGCCGGGCCGTTGGCGAAAATCATGGACCTTGCAGAGATGGCCAAAGATACGGGGACCCCGATAGACCACACTGCCTTGGCCAACTGGGCACAGCGCGCGGTTTGCTTGTTGGGTAATGCCAACTGCGCCCTCTCATTGGAGAGGAGGATAGGTGTTCTCCTGAAAATCGACTCGAAACTGAGCGACTTGGGGGCCTATGAAGCCGGTCAAGGTGCTAAAGGTTTGCTTTTCGGAAAAGCTTTCGCCAAGGAGATGGCACAATTTGTGGGAACCTACTCTGCCCTTGAGAAAGCACAAAGTTCGATACAGAGGATGTGTTTTTTCAGGGACCGGACGCCAGAGGGGTCGGTCGTCTGGTCGCTTTGCTTCGCATCGCAGACCCCAAGGTCATCGTACACAATACTGGGTAGGGAAGCAGCAAGATTCCTTCTTCCCTTCCAGGGCGAGATTCCCGAGAGGTCACAGACAGAGAGGAGCCTACCGGCACCCTGGTGCCTCCAGTGGTGAGTACATCCGACTGTCGAGTAGGGGGCAGAACCCTTCAATTTTTGAGCGCCTGGTGTACCTTATCCAGCGATGCATGGATGTGCCACGCGGTAGAGGGGCTGTGCATAGATTTACTAGGCAACCCTACCCAAGAGCGAGAGCCGCAAGTGATTCACATGCCAACGCTAGAAGCAGCGCTGCTTCAGAGTGAATTAGGGAAGCTACAACAAAAGGACGCGATACAGTGCGAGACACAGTCAGGTCCGGGATTTATTAGCAATATGTTACTGGTACACAGAAAATAGAAGGTCGCTCCCGTCATCAACCTAAAGAGCCTGAACGAATGGCTAAGGTAAAATCACTTCAAGATGAAGGGTATCCATCTCCTCAGAGACCTGCTACGCTCAAGGACGCCTATATGACTATACGGATAGCAGAAGCTCATCGCAGATTCATGCACTTCCGCTGTAATGGAGAAGTGTGGCGCTTCAAGAGCCTACAGTTCGGGCTCGCCTCAGCGCCTTGGGCCTTCACCAAGCTGATGTGACCAGTATCAGCAGCCATAAGAGAGCAGAGAATACGGATCATAATATACCTAGACGACATCCTACTGTTAGGAGCGGACAAGGCCTCCCTGCCAGAGACGTTCGCTGGATTCCCTGTTGTCCTCGGTAGGATTCTTGGTGAACCTAGACAAATCGCAACTGCAACCAATGCAGAGGGTCGAATTCCTAGGGTTCATAATATACACTGTGAAGGCGACTTTGGAGCTCCCGACTCACAAAGTGAGAGCGATCATGAGGGAGCACAGAGCTGTTCTAGCGAAGAAGGTCATCTCTCTTCGGAACCTAGCCAGGATAGTGGGGCTACTAGCAGCATCCATCCAGGCCATATTTCCAGACACGCTCCTGTACAGGGCTCTTCAACGACTAAAAATAAGGCATTTGCAGGGGGAGCTCGGATTCCACCAGTTGATCGAGCTAACAACGAGGTGACGTCGGAACTACTTTGGTGGCTACAACATATGGAGGCCTGGAACGGTCGAGCCCTCTTCGGCAACACTCCGGACTTGATGCGAGCAGGTCAGGCAGGGGAGCCAGGTGTGAACAGACAGAAACAGGTGGCAAATGGTCCGAAGACGAGTTACGTCTGCACATAAACTGTCTCGAGTGGCTGGCAGGGTCCTTTGTAGTAAAGGCCTTCACCAAAGGCTGAGTCAGGTGCGGCGTATTGTTGAAGATGGAAAACATCTCAGCAGTTCGTTATATCCACAAGCTCGGCAGGACCAAATCGAAGATGCTAGCAGAGCTCGCAAAGGACTTCTGGCACTACTGCCTTCAACATCAGATAGCAGTGGCAGTGGAGTATCTTCCTGGAGCACAGAACAACATTGCAGACTGGAACTCACGGTATCTAGCAGATTCCAGCGATTGGAAGCTGCTTCCTCAGGTATTTCACAGGCTTCAGGAAGTGTGGGGACCCCTAGATAAGGATCTTTTTGCATCCAGGCTGAACGCACAGATGCCCAAATATTTCAGCTGGAGGATAGACCCGGGTGCAGCTGGCACAGATGCATTTCACCAGTGTTGGGCAGGAGCGGTGCACTACGCGTTCCCGCCATTCCTCATGATCATGAGAGTTCTAGCGAAGGCCCGCAGGGAGTTGGCGGAGTTAGTGTTAGTGGTCCCACTCTGGAAATCCCAGCCCTGGTTTCCAATAGTGATGGAACTTTCCTCTGATTTTCCGAGAGTAGTCCTGCATCACCCAGACCTCCTCCTCAACCCATCCGGCCAGGTTCACCCCCTAGTGGAAGCAGGCACCCTGTGGCTGCTGACTTGCAGAATTTCAGGAAGAGATGGGAACTGCTGAGAATTTCGCACATCGCTGCAGACTTCATCAGGGATTCCTGGGCGCCTTCCACAATTAGGAGCTATAGTTCAGCATGGGAGTCCTGGACGCCTTGGTGCGCAGAACAGCAGTTGGACCCGTTTTGGCACCTGTAGTGCATATTCTTAACTTCCTAGCGGCTAAGTTCCAAGAGGGATGTGCGTATAGAACTCTAGGAATATATAAATCCACCTTGTCCACATGACAAAGTAGAAGGCCATCCAGTAGGGGAGCACCCAGCAGTTCACAGGTTGCTTAGAGGGATCAAGTTGAGGAGGCCTCCCGAGCCGAAGTACACAAGCTTATGGGACATCCGCGACGTTCTTCAGTTATTTATGAAATGGCCAGAGAACGGGGACTTTTCATGTTCGCAGCTCTCGGGCAAGTTGGCAATGCTGCACTGTTTGACAGCATGCCGAAGGGTTTGAGATGTAAACGCCCTGTAGATAACAGGAAGATATTCGACCCGGGGGGAGTAGCTTTTACCATAGTGCAGAGGACTAAGACCGATTCCAGAGTAATTTCATACCCGTACTTCCCGAACGACAAAAACTATGTGTGGCGCAGTGCATCAAGGATTACGAAGCAGCAACAGCGTTTATTAGGCCGCCAGGCGTTACTCAGTTGCTGATTGCGCGTAGGAAACCCTATCATGCCATAGCTACAGCGGCGATAGCCAGATGGGTGAGAGAAGTGATGAAATGGGCAGGCATAGACTTAACCTTGTTTGGCGCACACTCTGTACGGGGTGCGATGGTTTCTAGAGCTTTCTCGGCTGGAGTGTCCCTGCAAGATATAATGAAAGCAGCCGATTGGTCCTCTGAATTCACATTTAAAACATTTTATTTTAAACCTGTGTCAGACTTGACTAATAGATTGGTGGCGAGCTTTGAAGAAGCATAATGCTCGCCTCCGTCTTGTCATAGAAGGAAGATTGCCCATGCTAACTGCACTGGTCAGTCTTGATTCTATTAAAGACAAGGAGGCGAACATTATATCCCACCCAACTGAATGTGATGGAACTAATAGGCTCAGTATGTGTCTAATATGTATACTTGCCTTGTGACGAGTAGTCGCATTCCCGACCGCTCATGTTATTTTCTCTCTCATAGGAGATGAGCAGAAGCCGGCTTGAGGTCAGCAGAAGCGGCATGCCTGGGCAGAGCAAGTTGTCCCGTTGGACCATAGGACGCTGATGCCGAGAAGGAGCGTTAACTTCCAATGGATGTTAGACACTGGTTCATTAAAGAGTTGACTTTTGGTCGTGTGGCAGTCAAGAAAGAGGAACGGACCTAGGGCTGGAGACTCTTATAGGGGACGCAGGCACCGGATAGGTGGAGAGTGATTAGCCCTGGACTACCAGGAGAGGAGAGGCTCATGGGAACTGCAGTTTTAGGCAGTGTGTAGCCTTAGAGACTGATATTAAACCTTTAAACTGGAAATGCCTTCTTTTTTGCTACCTCAAACAGAGAAATATGTTGTTTAAATGTTTGAAGTTTGAAATGCTGGATTGGTGGCAATAAAGAAAGATAAGTATAATGCTCGCCTCCTTGTCTTTAATAGAATCAAGACTGACCAGTGCAGTTAGCATGGGCAATCTTCATTCATTCCCAGGATATTCTAAAACCACATTATAGCTCGCTAGACATTTCAGAGAGTAGAAATATCGCTCTGCATATCAGTCTGGTTCTGGCCACAAGTACACTGCAGCAGCTAAATGCTGGGGAATTGTCCTTTGAAAACAAGAACCAAAAGCACTCTCCGGCATTTGTATCTGCTGTATTGGACATCATCAGTGAGGTGAAGCTGTGTGTCTCCACAGTACAGCAGGCAAGGGGCCCTCCTCTAGATTACTCTTCTAATTTAGGATGAAACCCCAACCATTCCAAATTTGAAAAATTGTGTGAGCCCCTCTGATGAGAATGAACAGGGCCAAATAGCCTGTTCGCTGGGATAGTTCCTGTTCGGGACGGTCTACGACCATGTTTTAGCTCACTGCTACTTTCACAGAGGAGAATTATCCGTTTTAATATCAGTGTGGCCCCTCCCACATGGATAACCCAGTGCTAAAATGCTAGACAATTTTTCTTTGAAGAATCAAATCACGTTTTAGCTCACTTTTGCAAATAAAGACAACAACTAACAAGGCCTCTGGAGGTCAACAGAAGATGGGCCACAGGAGAAGAGAAAGGGTAAATAGGGAATAACTTGAACGAAAATCCCTTGTACAGACTAGTAAGGTTACTGTTAAAGAGAACCATCATGTCCCATGGAGGACACTAACATCTGGTTAACCAGAAGTAGCGAGATAGCCTACCTTAAACAAGCACTGACAATGCCAATAGTTTTGATGTTTGTAGTTGTTTATTGAATTTTACATTTATAAATGAAAATGACCTATTGTATAATAGGCATGAGCATTGAAGTGGTGCTTCCAAAAAATATCAATGCAGTGGTGAGACACAGCAAGTTAGGGGTGATTTAACCCTTCCACCTTTGACTTCTATATTGGAAGGAAAACACTGCAGAGACCTGGGGACCCGGGCAATCATAGAGGAAACAAACCCAACTGCCGGCAGTCATTTCTTAAATCGAACTCAACTCCTCTCTCTATTTCAGGAAATACCTCAATTCATTCTCATTGGAACTGCTGATATCAAGCGTATTGAACTGCTGAGGTTTGATAATCCCTCCAATTGGGCACTTATAGAATGTTCCTCCGTGTTGGCGATTGCTTTGCTTTGCTCAAGTCACATACAGAGAATCTGACTCCATTTGGTCTCTCCCTTATCCTTCATAGAAAAAGGAGGAAACCAGCCCACTCCGCTTCCCTTTCATTAACTGAAATATATCCATCAGCTGGGATAGTCCACCATACCACAGAGAGAGAGAGAGAGAGAGAGAGAGAGAGAGACACTACGAGCATTTCAAACTGGCAATGATGCAGAAATGGGAAAAAGTTGAGATAAAGAATGCTGGCTTCCCACGAGGATTACAAACACAGCGATCTGAAGCAATGCACAAACGAAACTAGGGCCCTGGATGTCATGGAATACTCAGGGATATAGGTCTTTTCTTTCCCATAGTGAGGGTTTGGCTCTTATTGCTACTACTGAAGTTTTTATGTTACCGGAAACTTGGAGCACTGCCGTGTTTTTTACGGGCGATTACCAGATGGTACATAACCTTGCAACTGCCTCTGTGCGGGGACGCCCCCGAGGCGGATTGGTAATCGGCACAAAATTGTTACGTTCTTTGCAAATCTTTACCAGTGAAGAGCTGTCGCCTTTTGTTCTGTCTGCTGTTTCGCGCACTTTTGGGGATCCTGTTGCACCAATGCTGATAGTGAACGTGTACGACCTTCCTGGAAGGTTCCACACTAAAACTATCATCGCTGCTGTCGAGGATATTAAGCTGAAGTGGGCTAGCCTTACGGGCAGAGGACCAGTGATTATTGCAGGTGACCTTAACACCAAGGACCTACATCTGGCCACTGCTAGCAAGACTAACAGTTCAAACAATTGGAGGACCTTTTTGAGTAGACAGGAGATGTGTATATTGTCATATTCTGAGACTCCGGATAGTGGGAAGACCTATACATGGTTAAATGGTAAAGCTCGGTCCCATATCGACTACGTCATGGTGGACCCAGTGTTTAGAGCTATGTCCAGCGAGGTGGGGATTGTATTTAATGATCTGAACAACCACACTGTCCTCAAATGGAACCTCAGTACTCAATCAACAGCTGCATACAATCACATGGCCATCAATGTGGGTCCTAAAATAAGGGGAAATCATATGAGCTGGACAGCTAACAGGATCATGGTCCTTAAAGAGGCCATTCATCATGATAAGTATTGAATTGAAAGTGATCTCTCTATGCAAATTGGGACTTAAATAATATGGTTCAAGTATATGTGGGAGTAACATCAAAGGCAAAGGTTGGAGGTACAGTAACCAATGATATCGGGGTAAGACCACATACACCTTACGACATCAAAATAGTAGAAACAAGAAAAGCTTATGATAAAGCTAGAGGTATGATTAAAAAAGACACACTGCTAAATAAGGGGGAGAAATAAATCTTGTTACAAAACGTGGCTACTAAAATATCACAGGGTACGAGCTCTTGCAAACTCAATCCCATCTCGGAGAAAGAATGGGCTGAACACATTGCCATACCATACTATGACTCTGCATTAACGCCAAACTTTTAAAAAAAACAGAGGATACCCGACACACTATGATTAACTTTGATATAGATGAAGACCTCTTGGGTATTATTATTAAAAATCTAAACGATTCATGCGTACCTGGACCCGATGGCATCCCTAATAATGTACTCAAGACACATCCCACACTGTGGGCCAAGATATTAGTTTTACTCTTCAAACATACTTAAGAAACTGGAATCATACCATCTAGCTGGCAAAAATCAATTCTTCTGCCAATTTTTAAGAAAGAGGATAGGCTCAACCCACAAAACTATAGACTCCCTGCGATGATGGATACAAGCCCAAAAATATTTGTCACTGTTCTCTTGCGCAAACCTACCAGATGGAGTATCGAAAATGACATATTGAGCCCATTTCAAACTGGATTTAGGAAGAAATGTACCTTAACTAATATCTCTGCATTTCAATACTTAGCTGCTGAAACAAAGAAGGCATTTAGACTGCACCTATATTGTTGCTACATAGACTTTAGCAAGGCCTTTGACCTTGTCCCACAAAAATTATTATGGGACAGACTTAAGGCCTGGGGAATAGATGTTGACTTTTTGTATTATATACAACAACTTTATACCAACAGATCTATAACAGCGCGTTAGAGTTTGGGGGGAACCTGCACCGACTATATGTGAACCAATAACGGCCTGAAGCAAGGCTGTGTCCTGGGACCTATACTGTACAATTTATTCACTGCGGATTTCAGTACAGAATTCTCTACTATAAACAACTTTCCCCCCAGCATAAACGGTATGAGAATACTGTGGCTTTCATATGCAGATGATATCGCAATATTAGACTACACTCCAGTTGATCTTCAGCGTTCAATAAATGCATTAGCTGTATATGCCAAAAAACGCCATGTTGATTAATAAAACCAAGTCTAAAATAATGCGCCTGAGTAAAAATGGTACTGATAAGGGTAATTACATCTGGTATTTATACGACACTCACCTGGATAGGATGATTGATTATTATTATTTGGGTTTCTGGATCAGTGGCAACCTAGTCTTCTCCTATTACCATGAAAAAATTGCAACAAAATTATGGAGAAAGTGGCTTGCTCTCAAACATTTCATCCAAAATTTGGGTGGGTACAATATTGAGGGTCTACTAGAGGTGCATAGTTAGTATAGTACCTACAATATTATATGGAACTGCAGCACTTAACATGAGACAGGTTGCTTGGCTTGACCAGCTGGAAAGAAAAATCCTAAGAACAATTATTAACATTCCCCATTGTGTTTCTGTAGAAGCTTTGCTTTTAGAGTACGGGGTCACTGCCTTAAACACATTGTGGTATGTGCAGAGAACCCTTCTAAATGCAAAGTTTTTGGGAAATAATTTAACCTCAAATTACCTGTACTTACTTGTAGGCAGGGATACAAATCCTGGGACTAAAAACAGCTTAATTGTGGAACTTACAAACCCAGCAATTACTTTCATCTTGGAATTGGGTTTGGCCGAGGATATATTGGCATCTGATCCTAACTATGTGGACAAAATTTAAAGAAAGGTTCGCCATTGGGATATGGCTAGAAATGTGGACAATTTGCACGGTAAATCTAGATACACTGATTTTACAAGATTGGAATTCCATCAAGGTGCACCAGCTCAATACTTGACAAAACTTTGTTCTAGCGGACTCAAATCTTTTATATTGCACTTGCGTTTGAATTTGCTCCCACAATGGATCTCTTGGGAGCTTGGCAAAGTATCCCCACTGAGGAACGCTTGTGTCGATTCTGCCATACGGAAATTGAGACAAGTCATCATATATTGATGAAATGTAGAGTGTTGTGGCCTCTTTATATTCGAGGGTATAGGGGGTTCCAAACAAATGTTGGAGACTGTATCAGCGACCAATTTTGGTCGACCATAATGGGTGCGGCATCCATAGTCATCACGGCAGCGGCCTTCAATATATCGAAGGAAGTTCTGAAGAAACTTGAAAATTGATCTAGATACACGCCAAATTGATTACACTCATTAGTAGTAATACGATTTGCCCTTGTCTGTGGGTGAAGTAAATGTTACATCATTCCGGCGCTGGTCTCTTTGGCAGTACAGACGGTTCTTTGGATCATTACGAACGGGTACGTCCTATATGGGCGCCGATTTCTTGTCCTATACGGGCGGCAGCGGTACACTCACTTCACGTTCACAAGGGACGCTACCAGCGAGTCACGTGATTCCATATATGGATGGAAGAACAGCACTCCGATGCATCGCTACTGTGTTTTTCGGCGCTCCGTAAATTTGTTCCTAGGGTTCAGCTTACGTCCCCTGTTGTGTGCACATTCTAGCTTCTAACCTTTCCCATCTGACTATTTCTATTTCTAGACATTCCCAACGGCGCCTTGTTTCTGTCGTGCTCCCAAAGCGGCTTCCATTCTCTACTTGCATTCTACCAGGCGATTTATAGCCACCCTTCAAACAAATATCGAATAGTAAAGGTCCTGCCTTTCTCATGAAAGTGAGTCTTCCTTTCTGCCAATAGTTCTATATTAGATCCTCATCCTCTATCCTCAGAAGTTAACCCTCTCTCTCTCTCTCCATAGGGTTTCTTTGCGCCCAGAATTTCTGAACATAGGCGCTTTGACTTGCAACAATTTGATTCTGCTTAACCTAACCTATTTAGGGTCTTTAAGTAAGTGTTAGCTTGCCTTTCTTTCCTATTCCTTTTACTTTACCTTCTCCGTGCGGAATACTTACCTGTTCTGTCTCTCATCCGTAGAATACTCACCACAGCCATCCCACCTTCCATAACCCAGAGGACTGCGATCTACCTCAAGACCCATTCCAGAAGTCTTGCTGTCGGCGTCCACACAGGGTTTTTCCCCCCAGAGGGTTTCCTTGGGGGTTGTGCTCTTTCCCTCGCTGGTCATTTCATCCTCGGTGAGGGGGATCAGGATCACCCGGGAGATCTTTATCTTCTGCATTTGCCGTCTCCACTGGATTTGCTGTCCGACCGGTTAGTGTTTTATTTGGGAATCAATAGATATTGATAACAGTCAACCGAAGTTATCTGCTACCGAAGTTAACAATTAACAGTTTAACAGTAAAGGCTATGAGGTGTTTTAGCAAATGTGAAATTTTATGGGGTTTTTTGAAGTGTGGTGAATATTTAATTCAACACGTTTTAATGATATGGTTTTTTCCTTTTGTCTTAAATAATGTGTCTAAAGTTTGTAATAAACTATGTGCACAATAAAAAATGTTTTGGGACATTTAGCATGGAGGGAAGGAATGAGAAATTACAGCACAGGGAGGGAATGAAGGGCAGTGCTGGGGGTGAGTTAAGCACTGTGGGGGGATGTTGGTGTGGATACTAACCGTACTGTTATAAATGTTTAAATGTTGCCTTCTGTTTTGTCAACATATTCTTTGCCAGACTCCAAGTGGACAAGTTATGGTGCCAGTTGCTTAAAGGCTAAGACTTGCTCATTCACACAGGTACATCAGAGTTCATCCATGTCCTCATTACATCTGACGAGCTGCAGCAAATTACATTGCGCTCAGTATAATAATGAATCATAATGATAACCAAGAAATGATTGGCATGACCAGTTTGGCCACATTCAGGTCACTATGGGTGGCAATCAGTTGCAATTTGAGCACAGTTCTTGCCATAGACATGTGCTCACTTTGACAGCACTCGTTGCCAGACCAGATTTACATCCCATTCTTGACAGCATCCACAATGTCAATTGGTGTACATGCAGATGGAGAGTGCCCTAGCTCTCTGACCGCATAATGCATTAATGGAAACATCCCATAAAATACAGAAGAATGTATTTTATTTTATTTTTTAAACGAGGAGGGCACATGGATTTGAAACTGTGTGCATGTGGACAAAAACAGAAAGTGGAGCAGTCCCTTTCTATAAAGATGGCAAAGTGATAATTAGGTAAGTCTTGATGCAGGTGGTGGAGGGTGAAGATAAAAGTTAGAACCTGAAATTGGCACAGCACAGAATGTCAAAATGTGCAGAGTACAGTGTTTACAGAATGCAGATAATAATGTACAGCTCAAATAGTAAGATATCATGAATGTACAACTGGGGATTGGCAGATCAAGGGGTGATGTGATTGGTTAAATCAGAGTCCCCATACAGACAGAAGATAAGTTTGAGGGCAGATCTGAAAGGTGCAGTATGTTTGACATCATTAAGGAGGGTGTTGTAGTGAACAGGAGCAAAGAGAGAAAAAGGGAAAAGCGGAATGCATAACACCGTGCAGGGAACAAAGGTATTGTGTAGGGAACTGGGTCAAACAGTAAGAGAAGAGCAGTGCCTGGTGACAGAGTTAGCTTGAGAGAGGGTGACAGCACATGTACTGATTTAAAAACTAGTATGAGGAATTTGAAGAGGGATTATTCATGGGGAAAGAGTGGTGGTGGATGTACAGCTTTTCAAATGCGAACATTTTGGTGAGGTGGCTAAAGAGTGCGTGTCAGTGCAAAGGTCAATGGAGTTCAGGATCTCTGGTGACGAGGACCTGGAGGTTGTGCACATTGGGAACTATGTGAGAAGGTCAGGGGAAATGATAGAGGTGAGGGAGGAAGGGTTGGAGCATGAGGTGCAGGCAAGCAGACGACCTTGGTGTTGGCGTTATTGAGCATAAGACAAAGTTCCACGGAGTGTCAAATGGGCAAGAGACAGCAATGTAACAGGAGAATTTGAGGGTAAACTGGGAAGGATAAAGATTATCTGAGTGCCAGACTCCCTTGAGTAATACAACAATGCTTGCTGCAGAAACCCTGAGCGGAGGCACAGCTGACACAGCCTCACTCAGGAAAAGTCAAATTCCCAGGCATTCAGTGATCATCTGATAGATTCAGGCACTACATCATTAAAATAGACCCCTTCCATTGATGTCCATGAAACGATGCCCCCTGCTAAAGAAAACAAGTCTTCAATTTCATCATGTACTCTCCCTCTTCCACTTTCCTGCCATCTCCTTGCCTCCCTCCGTCCTGCCACCCTTATTCAATCACAGACTGAGGCCAGAAAGGGGTTGTGAAATAGTCTTTTGAGTGTGTTTTAAAATGATTGCAATTTTACCTGGACAGGACACCTTCTGTTTTTGTCATTTATGGAGTGCTCACTACTAACCTGTGCTTTCAACGTCAAATCTATGGACACTATACTGAAGGTATCAACATTTTGCACGTGCCCTGAACAGGTAATTTTTGCCCATCTATCTGAAATGTAGAATGAATCTGTAAAATGCTATTCCAAATTGAAATTAGCACATGCATTATTAGTTGAACCCTGAGCATCACAAATCGAACTGGCCAACAACAGTCTTCCATTCCGAATGACAAAAGAGTGTAAGTTCACACTAACCATTTTCAAAGCATAAATAGCTAGTGGTCAAAGCATCAAAAAAACATTTGCCTTTTTGTTTAGTACCTCTGACATTTGCCTTATTTGAATATTAACATGACTAATAAATCAACATTGCTGGCAAGCTGAACTTGAACTTCAAGCTGCTATTGCACAGGTTCCCTATGCGTATAGCCCGCAGTGACATATAAAATCCAGGGGCTTGCCCTGTGCCCACAGGACCTCCGTTCCATGGCATATTTAAATATCAGACTTCCCACTCACTCCTCTTAGTGAAATTTCACCTAAGAGCGGGTAAAGTTCTTCACTCTGCGTAGTCTTCTCAGAGCACAGGCCATGAAAAATTCAACAGCAAATTTGTATCTATCCCATCTTCCACAAAGGACGCTATTGTGCTAGTCCCACTTCTGTTATCTTTAAAAGCCATCACAATGTATGTATATTTTAAGCCCGGCTTCACAAAGTACATATATTTCAAGCCTGGCTTCACAATGTACATATATTTCAAGCCCTGTTTCACATTTTGCATCTTTATCACGAGTTTGAACACTCTATTGTGACCAAGAAAAATGACCCTCTAGCTATTCTAATACCATTCTACAAAAATGTTGATATTATTTCTCTACAACTGTTGGTGTAATGGCTGCCGCTTCTCATGAGGACATTTGTGTATCTGATACTGTAATTTTGTACCGCTGCGGGATTGAATTTCAGCAGTTTCACCAACACACTGCTTCTGGGGACTTGTTTTAGTGCTTAGTGTTTGATGACATTTAAAAATAAGAGGTGCAGTACCAATGAAAACATACAGAGTTCCTCCTCAGAAATCAAGGGACGCTGTACATTGTCTTTGGTACTGCACCACTCCAAAAAATTATTGCTTTTGTTTTTGGAGAGGTGCAGTACTGCTGAAAACATTCAGGGGTCCTCATATGCCCTTCTTTTTTGAAGCATAAAACGGCATAAATGGGCTCACTGGGTATGTTGTACAGAGGCTGATCTAACTAGAAAAAGCAGCAGACCAAAGAGCACCACAAATCAGGGTGCTGCCTGCATCCAGACACTGGACCTTGCCCTTGTACTTGGTGTATACGTACTGGATAAACTAAATGAATTGTACAGGGCTCTCTCAAATTCTGTTTCAAAATTGAAGTCTGCTGTTTGACATTAGTTATGCAGTAGCAGACTTGCTTGTTACAAAGCTGCTGATTGGAGCACATCCTGGTAGTGTGAGACAGACACAGTATAAAGAGATGACACAGATTGTGAATTCAACAATAGAATCTTTATTAAGTATCAGGACGGGTGTAATGCAAAACTTGCCCTATAGCTATGGTGGGGATTTCCCTACCTAAAGAAACTAAGGAAGGTCTATGGGCCTCATTACGCGTCCTGTGGTAACCCTGCCAGTGCGACCAGCGGGCTGCCGCCGGACTCGTAACATTTTACCGCCACCTGAATTCCTGGTGCCACCGGTAGACTACAAGTCTGGCAGCCCGGGAAGTCAGGCGCTGGTAGAATGTAAGTCCCCATTCCCATAGAGTCTGATAGGACTCTATGGGAGTGGGTACTCGGAAGCTCCGGCACCATTGTTAACAGTTCCGGCGCTTCTGTGAATGGTCTGCCTACCGTGGCCGCTGCACCCGGCAGGGTCAGACCTTGCGGGCACAGCGATCACAGCAGGCAGACACATAGTTTGTCAGTCTGGAAACAAGGGTGCCGGTGATCTTACTGGCACCCTTGTTTCTGTACCGGCAAACTTGTAATGAGGCCCAATGTCTGTAAGTTCAAACCAAAAGTCTGTCTGTGTTAAAACCTATGTTTGCCCTCACGTCTAATAAGAAAATGTAGTGTAGGGTTATTCTAACTCAATAGTGTTCAACACAAAATCTGGAGCAGCCTCTAGCTCCCTCCCGCAAGTTCAGGATACAGTTACAACAATGATAGGTTTCAAATGTTCTGTTAGGACTTAGGTTTCTCTTCCCAAAGATTCATGGACACTTGATTTCAGTATACAAAGTTCAAAAGGAGCTCCGAGTTCCCTTCCCCAAGCTTAAAGTATTAGTGTTCCAAAGGAGCTCAGGGTTCCCTTCCTCAAGCTCCAAGCACTGGTTCAAAGAACAATGTTCCAAAGGAGCGCATGGTTCTCTTCCCCAAGCTTTAAGCACTGGTTCACAAAACAATCTCACAATGTTCAGCTTAATCTGGTTTCAGGGTTGTGTTCACAACTCTCCTGGATTTGCTGGGCTTCCTGGTCCAGGTGGAGTTGACAGGCCTCACGGCTCACCCATTACAGGTCTTGCCCCAGCGTTCTGCCACCTTGATTTAGATTTGGTTTGGCGGTTCACGAGCAACTCAGAAGCTCACAAGTTCATAGATTAATGATTTCTCTTTCCTGGCACTTCCTAGGCTCTATTTTCAAATTCCACTTCATCAAATTTCATTTGCAGCCTTAATTTCCACTTGTTCAGCTTGCTTTTGCTTGTTTGGATTTTGGCGCACACTTCACTTGTTGCCCTCTGCTGCTCTTTCACAGCTTTCATTCTAATTTTGACAGCATTGACAGATCATATTACTTTCTTAGTATCCTTGATTGATCAGAGACTTTTGGACACATATAATCCCTTCAGATGTGACACTCTGATATAGTGTTTCTACAAAATCTACTTTTAACCTTGCATTCATTTCAGTTAGTTTTTCTGCTTTGATCGGAGGCTTTCGAGAAGGTTCCAAATGGAACATGACCACTCTGATACAATGCAACTCAGCAACTTTGATACGCGTACCAGGTTTCTCGTATTCTGTGAAATGCATTCAGATTCACTGGTTGCGGCACACTTTGCTTTAGCTTCCTCGTTGAGATGATTTTGTGTATTTGAGGTCAGGGTCTCACCGCCTGCCCCTCAGCCACCACTGGACTGGTACTTCCATTCAGGGAAACAAGCACCGTTTGACCACAGCGAAGGGACCAACACTCTCCACGGTTCCCTTCTCTTGCCTTCATAGGCTCCCTGGGGACACAGCTCCCTCACCACGCTTTCCCCTCTGCTTCACCATGCAGTCCTTCAGCGTCTTAGCGTTCTGTTCTCCTTTGGCATCTTGCGGGTTGGGCTCGCCTTCCTGCTGCTCTCTCTGTTTGTTCTCTGATGCTCCACCTTTTATACACCTGAGCCCATCAACGGCTTTCAGGTGTGATTCACTTGCTTGTTTTGCTGGATTCCAATTAGGCCAATTACTGGGAAATGCCTGACCTTCAGCACTGTAGTCATTAGGATCCCTCTTCTTCATCCCAGTGCAGTGCTATAGTGGTGTTTCCTTTAGGTAGTCTCTATAACTCTGTGAGGCATATTCTTCTTCTCAGTACTTTGTGTCATTTCAGGGGGGTAATTTTGATATGGACAGCAATATCCTACAAAGGCTGAGGGAGGGTAGGGTAAATCAATGTCAGAAAAGGGGGGAAACCGTGTCTCGCCCTCTGGCACCCTCTCCCCAATCCCCAAGGTCCCTCCGCTCAGGTGATCCTCCCTTGCTAGTCCACCCCCAGGGTCGGGATCCAAAAGCGATGGCCCTTCCCTGGCCACATGAACAGAAGACCCCTGGGGAGTAGTTGTGAAGGTGCCTTCAGGTTTCTCACAGTAGGGAGTTCCTCATTATGTAGTGCAGCAGAGGATTTCAGAAAAATATATTTTAGTGAGTTGGCCATTTCATTCTGTGTCATTGCTAGTTGCTATGCCAACCAGATATTCTCTGTTCAGAACCCCTTCCCCCTTTCTCTCTCCCTTTTGTAACAATGCTTTTGGCAAATGTGTGGCTTGCGCCACGAACATTTGCCAAAACCACAAAAGCGCTATCATTTAGCTGCTGTGTCTTTGAAGCCGTCTCTGTGTTTCCATTCACAAGATGGAGGATGATTGCAGAAAAGTAAGCAATACAGAGGGAATCACTGGCAGATGAATGAAGGATGCATAGATTTTCAGAAGGGGAGGGTTTCTTACAAAGCCATTTCTGAAGGGTGGCCCAAGTAATCATTTTTGTTCTCACACCATAAGGGAGGATGGATTTTCATCTTTCGATTTTAAATATTTGCCCCACTGAAACCAATCTCTGCACTTCTCCAGTTGACTCTGATGACCAATTGCACCACCATTAATGTAATGCTATGCACAGATGTGTTCAATGAAAACATTAGCTTCCTAGAAGGGATGCCCTAGAAGGATTACAAATGGATCTAAGGCAAGAAAGTCACCTCTAACAGGATGATTCAAACCCAGGACTCCTTTCCAGGAAATCTTAATAACTGGCACGTCCGTAACAGATGAATAAATATTCCCATTTCACAAATATTACTGCTGAAAATTAGAACTCTTCTGAAATAACGAGCACAGACATTTTAGAATGTATGGAAAAGGATTTCTTTGTTCAGTCTGCCTTAGAATAACATGCTTATGAAACCACTATCAAGTACCCCAACGAACCACCTCCTCTATTCTCTAACAACATGACACCCGTAATGGACCGCAGTATCCTTTATGGCATGACCTGTTACAACTATGCGGACGATGCACAAATAATCTACAAACTTGAGAGCAATACTTCAACAAAGCCTCCAGATATTAAAACCTGCCTTGCAAATGTGGAGATATGGATTGCTGTAAACAGTCCTAAACTCAATCCTACCAAAACAGAATTGATGCTCTGCAGCCCAGTTCTGTCTAACACCCCCTCCCCCCTCAATCCCTTAGCCTGATGAGATGGGTCCATTCCCAGTACAGACCTCCACTGTAAGGAATCTCAGAAAAACACAATAGCAAATACTCTCACACTCGAACTGCATGTGAGAACCATTGTCAGAAACTTCTGTTTCCTACTCTTCACTCTGCACCATATCATACCTTACTTCACCCACAGAAGTATGGCTGTGATACCGCTTGTACCATCAAGACTGGTCTATGCACACAGCCTCTATCTCAGACTCCCTCATTATTTCATGAGAAAACTACAAAGAGTCCAACATTTAGTAGCCAGGCTACTCAGAATGGAAATATTCAAACACATCTCCCAAGCACTACCCACACTCCATTGGATAACTGTCAAGAAAAGGCTACATTTCAAATGCCTCTGCATTGCCCATCACTCCTACCATGGAAAGAGCATGTTATCCTGCAGAAGGAAGTTCCAGCACTACATGCCTTCCAGGACACAAAGGTTCTAGTCCATATCTTTAACAGCAAATGACAATCAGTATACCCTACTGGCCAAGAAAGTTTGGAACACCCTACCTCAACATGGAAGAGAACCACTGGACATTCAGGAAACAGCTGAAGACATGGCTCTTCAACTAACCAAACTGGAGAAAGACCAATGACCCAAGAACTAAAGAACAAGTAACTACCCAATTCCCGCACCGCGTTTTATATGCAGACAAGGTAACTAGTCCATCTTGAAAATCTCACCACATTGTCAGACCATCCTACTGTATCTCCCAGATTAGCAATGAACAGTCACGTACATCCCCGACACCGTAAGATGAATAAGTGCTACAGCTGACAAATTAAAATCTCAGTAAAATAGCCTCTTCAATCTTAAATTAAACTCTTACTTGGAATCTGATTCCCACACATCAATCTATGCAAACCTCTGAACACTGATTTTCTGATACTGAACCAGACCTCAATCCCTCTAGTCTCAGGAGGATAGCTCAGTGGCAACATGCTCACCTATGAAGCAGGACGACACGGAGCACCACAGGTTCGATCCATGGGTCCGCGCTTAGAAACCTCGGGTAAATAACCTATCATATCATATCATATCATATCATATCATATCATATCATATCATATCCAAGAAACGTCTCAACAACCAAGACCAACAAAGTGATTCAACCCTAAACCAACCCCTTCCCCTTCCCTCCACCTCTCTCATCCCTCAAATAACCCCTCACTATTATAATCCTGCAAAGTTACACCCAAAGCACGCCACATCACTCTACCCACTAGATCTAGCACACCTAACAGTCTCCCACCCTGTCTATCTTCTATTAACAACCCCATAATTTGCTGCTTGCCAACCAAAGGCTGCTCTTGTGGCTAACATTCCCCAGTGTGCTAACATTCCCCAGTGTATACTCCTCTCCAAAGAACACAGAGTTTCCCTATCAACACACCGCTAACGAGGACTACTGACCTGCACTCATCAATGCCAGAGGTATCCACATCTGCCAGTATTGTGAAAATAGATTTATATATCCTGCACCTAATTAAGGTCAATTTAGAAAGATCGCTCCTGCTATCTAAATCAACCTTAATTATGTGCGTCAGAAAGATAGTTCTGTCCACATGTATGACTGCCCTGTCATGCCCCTCACTGTACACGAGTACGCACTGGGGCTGACAGACGAGGCCGGTGGGCGAAAGAAAGTCATGGATGTAGGTGGTAAGCGTAAATGTGTGTGTCTTTGTGTTCGTCTATCTATGCGTATGTGTGGGGGAATGTTTGTAGTGTGGAAGGGAGGGGCGGGGTAGTGAAGGGGTATTCAACGAGGGCATGGGGAGCAAGTAAGCATCAATTTGTTTGTGTGTGTTTATGTGTAGGTCTCTCTGTGGGAGCCGGGGGGAATGTTTTTGGCAGGTAGCAAAGTAGTGTTTGGGGTGAACCCCCCAATTTCAAGGAAATCCTGACAGTGGGTAGAGGGTGGGGGCAGGCAGGGGATCTGCTGCTAGGGAGGTGAAGCCCAAAATCGTGATATCCCAAAGTTGAAGGCTGCACCAAATCAGACAATAAAACATCTGTTGTTTTTCCATGCAGCCTTCAATATTGTGGATTATTACATAGATCCCAGTTGCCTTCCCTCTATCAGGCTTACATCCCCCAACCTGTTTTTCTTACAGAGCCACGCACAGTGAGGCCAATAATCTTGGCAGCCGGGCACTACATCAGACCACTTCTTTTTACCTTGGCTTATCTTACCTAATATTTGGCCAGACCCAGAAATGTCAACAGTTGTTCTTTGTCTAGAAGTAGTGGCATTCTTTTGATTTTGACAGTGAGATCCTTTCTGACTACTCATGTCTGAAATGACATGTCAGAGGTAGCCAATGTGGTCTCTGTTGAGTTTATACTTTTCTTTGCTCCGTGTCATGCCTGACTTCGAGATAATTTTCAACATCCTCTGCAGCATCTGATCATGTTCATCTGGCTCCTTCTTATACAATAATTTGCCATCCAAAAAACACAAGACACCCTTCTCTGATGGAACAGCTGATACATGATATAGAAGGTGGATGCTGCTAACAAAATACACATGGCATGCAGACATTTTAGAACAGCCCCTCTGGCATGATGAAAGCCAGCCATTGTCTGGATTCTGCTTGAAGGCAAACTAGATGATATGCAGCCATGATATACAGATACCAGACAGACCTGACATCACCATCATTTCTTTGATGTTTGGTATAGGGTTCCGTTCGGGTGCTAAACATCTGTTGAGGGCTATGAGTACAATTCACAGCCACAGTTTACCATTTGGTTTATGAACAACAACGAGGGCCGATACCCATTCTTAAGCTTTGACCTGCTCTGACTTTTGGGAGACTGAAGTTCCATTTTAAATATGCTTTCCTAATTGTATCTGGCACTCTGCACACCTTGTGGCCTATAGGTATAGACCATTGTCATAGCACAATGCAATTTGCAAACCCTTTGCGGCACCAAACCCTTTCTCTAACGACATTGTGGTCCTTGTATTTTTGCCTTTGAAATTCATGACAAATTCTTTGCCTTATGCTCTAATTTAATTTTGAGACGTTTATGGTGAGCCTGACTCAACAACGGCGTGGACCCTTTTAGGGACACATAGACCTTCCCTTGGCTAGCCTGTCTTTGACAGCCATTTCAGAATGGAGCCCAAATTAACGTTCAATTCCTTTAACACCATAGGCTAGAAGATTGACATCCACATCAGCAAGATTGAGATGCACCATCCACAAGACTCTTTTTCTCATAAACCTCTTCCCAGATCCCTTTCATGTGGAGAGTACACTCTGGAGTCTAGCAACATTTCATTAGGCCTCACATCCACCAGAATGGTGGATTTCTACCTCCTTCATAGTCATTCACAGTAAAGACTGTGATTTCTAAGTCTTCACAAAGTTCTTCGTTGTGGTTGGTACAGTTACCAATTCTGCAGCACTTGGTGGTATGAAAGATTTCGCTTTTGGGAACTTATCCTTCATATTCTATAGTCCCTCAAACCTTTTGCTTTTGTTTTTGAACCTGCCCTGACTTTTCACAGGAAAGTGAAGCTTTCTGCTTCACTTACATGGCGTTTTTGCTAATTTTGTTATGGGGAAACTGGTCAGTCATTTAGACTATCATTACTGTGATACAATGTTTCCCTTTTGTCTTTTTACCTTTTTACCTTTTTTTGTAGCAGTGCACACATCATCTTACAATGCAGTGCAGTGGGGATACTTTTGTATCACACTAGTCTTTTACACTTGGGATTTTTGGTAACTTTTATGTGTGCCAAAAGACAAGCTGGTGGCAGCAGATACCTTTTTTCAATTTTTGCATTATTTTTTGTGTGCGCATTCATGTTTATCGCATATGGTTACAAAATGTGGCTAGTGCCCTAAAATGGCTATCCCATGAGAATTTTGCTTGTTCTTTGACCATATTGTTGTTTGGCCTTCTTCCTGCCTTCTGATGTGAGGAAATCCCTTACATGGTCATGCATTCGCCTGTGAAAGCTGCTGTGTTTGCAGGCTATCTCTGGCCTGGTGTGTGTGGACCCAGGATGCGGGAAGGACTGTCTGGTCCCACTCCACATCTGGGGCACCAGAGAGTCTAAATGTGGGACATGAGTGAAACCCGCAGTGGTGCCTGATTGGACCATTGCTGGCTGTTTGAATTGTGCAGATTCTTACCATTGGTGGGCTTGGACTTGCTTCTAGCCAGAATTAAGGATAAGAAGAGTACTCCTGCAACCATTTCAACAGATCAGCATTGGATCCACATATCATGTGTAGAAGAGCAGCTGCCTAAAGGTCTGTGGATGACTGCCAAAGAGGCCCGGCATCGCCTTCCTGCATTTGGTCCAGTGAAGACCTGCTGGACTACCTGATTTCGCACTGGTGGGACTAACCAATCTTGATGCATTCCCGAGGATCCAGTTGTCCTGAGCCTTCAGAAGTGTCCCTGGACCACCTGGTGGACTGACCAGCTCTCCAGTGGGCTACCTTGGTAGAATCGGCATAGTTCTGCATTGATGCCGGAACTTCTGTAGTCACCAGCTCGTGACACAAGTTGTTTTCCTGCTGAGTTTCAGCTTCCCAGCTACAAGGGGTCCTGCTCTGGAAGGTCTTCTTTGGCTGGGAATGGAGAGATACCTGCCATAGTCGCTGTTCGGTAACCATCAGTGTAAGTCACTTCCCTGTGTCCTCCGAGGTGTCCAAAAGAGTCCTGAAGTGGTGAATTCTGCGTGCCTTCTTCGCCAGGGGATGCATTCTTCACCAACAGCTGACCAGAGAAAGCCTCAGACTCGCAACCCGTAGACATCCTGTACTGGAACAAACAGCAGGAAAACCTCCCTCCAGAGACCCCCCTGTCGACCCACCTAGTCACCTGGGAAAATCGGAGGCAGCGGGGTAAGTAATTGCAACACATTCACCTCCCCTTGTTCTCCTTAGAATAAACCTTAGTATACACTTTGGTTATTCCATTTCAGCGTTTTTCGATCATTGGATATAAAAGCTTGTATCTGCAATATAGGAATATCATTTTATCTACCTGTAATATTGTTGAATGTCTTCTGGAACATTTCACCACCAGAAGAACTCTTCTTACACCAGCCCTTTCCCCTAAGAAGAAGCTTTGTGAGTTTTGGGCACAAGGCCCCCTACATCATAGGGATTGGATTTATACATCTTGTGCTTTGGTTTCATTCTGCTGCATCACCACTTACCTTCATTTTGTTGTCTAAGTTATTGATTGCATTTCTAAGAGCCCAAAGGAGACTGTACATATGTCTTATAACTGAGTGCTGTGTGATATTACTACATGCTTATTTCATTTCCTAATGTGTGTTTTTGGGCCTGTAATAAATATAGTGTTTTTGTACTACTTGTCTAAATTGAATTATTGTGTGCTTCACTGTGTGGACTTATGGTGAATGCCTGACCCCACTCACACACTCCTGACAACAGGCTTGACCAATCTCCACGCTTACCTTGACTGCATTTGGCTAACCCCTGTTCACTATAATTATGGGGTCTCCTAAAATCCATGCACCAGGCCAAATTCTAGAAACCCATTTTAACACTTGGCTATGTGGCCTGAGTGTCCACATTTTCTGCATTTGTGCATGGAGGTTTCTGCTACTTCCGAAGAAACTAAGAAACCAGTGCTGTTGCTTCTGAAGCATTACTTCCTCGAGAGCAGAGTTCTTCAAACTGTGGGGCACGAAAGCCCAGCATGAAATGTAAAAAGTAAAAATAAAATAAAAAATATTTTTCTTTTAGATTGGAGGAAATGGGCAGGAGCAGCTCACATGGTCAGACTGGACAATAAAACTGTCTCAGGGACCAATGAAAAAGTGGCCAGCAGCTGCAAATGGATGTTCATGCCTTTAGTCACAGGCTGTTTGATAGTACCCAAGAATGAGTTTTTTGTTAAAATGTAAGCAAATTGTGATATGTAAAGAATATTTATTCAGCAACAATGGTCAAAACTACTAGCTGCATAGTGAAGTAACTTATCAAACTGGCCCACATTGGCCAAAAAGGTGGGCCATTTTGACTGGCCTACAGTAGCATTTTGAATTTTTGGTATGGGCATCACCCTATTGCCCTATAAGCCAGTCAGAGCCTGGCGTCTCATCCACAATGGGTGAGGGGGTGTCCGCACAGTGGCCCCCTCACCCACTATGGAGGAGCCGAGGAGCCAGCCTAGTGAAACATTGAGCACTTCCTCAGCTGCTTTTTCCCGCTGAGGGAGTGCTCCTGGTTTGGCTGAACTGTCAACGGGAAACAGTGTTTCCCTTTGACAGTTCAGTTCCCCAGCTGCACATGCTCACTGAGACATGCAACGCTGGGGGCGTTTTGCTTTGCCAACCTTGCATAGCTCGTTGGAAATGCTGGCTGGGGCATTGCATGTCTGTATGTGCGAAGGGAAGCTCCTGTGCCTCCTCGCACATACGGACAGAGCAACCTGGAGCTAGGCATTTCAGCACCCACGCGCAGGCCCCTGCAGAAGGTATGTTTATTTTAATTTATTTGTTATTTAAATATGTGTATGGATGGATGTATGCTTGTGTTATGAGTGAGTGTATGGTGATGGGTGCTCGTATGAATGATAGAGTGATTGCGGTGTGAATGTGTGTGTGTGTGTGTGTTTGTTTTGGTCCGTTGAGCTGATTTTGGCGAGTGGGGGGTATAGTGGGGGAAGGAGTATTGTACAACAAAGGCATTTTAAAAATGCCTTTGTTGCACAATTCCCGTACACACTTGCCAAAATCAGTTCTCCTTCTGAGGCGCTGTAGAGCCCAGGAGACAGGGATGGCATTTTGTTTACTGGATATCTATCATAGATGTCAAGTCAAAAATACCATGCTTTCCCCCTTGGCCCCCCAGCACCAATTGCAAACTGTTTGGCTTTTTACCCATTTTATTTTGAAAGTATGCTCTAAAATGGAACATTTTAACCGATTATTTAAAGAAAATCACTGGTGGAAAACCCCCCATGGGTCCCCATTGGTTGGTTCGGGCTCCCTCGGTGCGCTTCGTCGCTATGCATTTTTTGCGAAATATTTATGCTCCTCCACTTTCAAAAATTCACCAACTCCGACTGGTCTTCGGACTGTGTTGGGAATGGGGTGGGGGAGACCAGCAACTGTGGTGGGAGCAGGATGGGTAGGAGCACTGGGATAGTGGTGGGAGCAGGATGGGGAGAGCCCAGGGTCTGTGATGGGGGCGGGGGGGAGAGCCCAGGGACTGGGTAGGAGTGGGATGAAGGAGCCCAGTGACTGTGATGGGGCAGGTGGGGGAGCCCAGGAACTATACTGGGAGTAGGGAGCTGTGATGGCGTGCAATAGTTCATAGCCATTTGTACATACAGTCCATTTGATATTTTTAAAAGTGGCCCGGCCCGCCCAAATTTTGCTCAGTGGGGGCCCAGGCCAAATAAGTTTGAAGACCACTGCTCTAGAGCCATTAACTGCGTCATTCAGTCCTATCTCACTTGAATCCTGCGCAATCCTGTCTACCGGTATGGGTTTTTTTTTTGTGCATCTCATTTTATTTATTTGCGGTCTTTTCCAATACTCTCATGCATTTTGAGTCATGCGCTATTTCCTTAACTATGCATAGGATTTCGTCCAGAGTCAGGACAACCTTCGACCAAGGTTTGTCTCTAACTTTGCAGTCTCTGCATTCTAACATAAACTGCTCGTTAGTTTGGTTACCAAAGTTGCATGTAGCCTTTTCCCAAAATGGCATAATTCCAGGATGGTGCTCAACTTCGTCTCATAAGGTCTATCCAACGTTTGTATTCACTGTTTGCACACATTGAGACCCTGTGCCTCAATAGCAGTAAGCTCAGGCAGGTTTTCAACTTTCATCTGGCCGCCTTGCTCAAGCAATACACACAAAATGATTTTGTATTTTTAGCACCAGAGCAGGGCAAACATATAGCGCCAGAATAACGTTCAATGCATTTGTGCCACCCCTTCTATGACCTGACTGTACCCCTGGGTTTACCAGGAGCACAATGGGTGGCAATGGTGGCCTTATGCAGAGCCGATCAGTGTGGTGTTGCATAGCAAAGACAGGCCTGCCACCTTACAATATTATGTGCCCGAGATGTGCTTTACTGGTGCCCGATTGCCAGAAATCTCTGCTCTGTCTGTTTTAGCAGGACCGGGTATCTCGTTGCTCATCCTTGCCATAAAATAGTGTGGGGTGGTTTTTTATGGCTATATTCTTGATGCTTGCGGTACAATCGCAGTGCTTCACAATGTTGTTTGCTTGCATGGAGTATGCAACATTGGCATTTGTTAATCCCCCTATGATTAGTATGCAAAGGGCCCCTTGCACAGGTTATTGTCCTCTCAATATGTCTCATATAAGATGTTTTATTGTCTATCAAGGGCTTCACCAACCCTATTCTCCAGGATGCCCTTCTACCGAGGGCTGCACCGACCCTATTCTCCATCACTAATTTGTCTCTCCTCCTTTACACTCTTCCCTCTGTTACAGTGTCATTGTCCCTAGAAGTCCATCCCGCTACAAAAAAAACAAACATACTGGATTCGCCAATACATGTTTTATGCACCACAATCACAAGGAAATCGCACGCCTGCATGTAGGGTTCCGTGATGTAAGGGGAGAGCACGACAAAACACAAATCCTAGAATGTGTTGACTTTGCAAAGCGACTCACGTTTAAGTTTACATTTAGTTTGGCTAAAAACACAGTCAAACTGCCATAAAAATAAACAGTAATACCATTACAAAAAAAACAATGAGTATAATTACGATCATTTTTTTTTATTTTTTATCCTAGATAAAAGTGGCCTGTTGAGGTGATATCAACAGAATAATCTGTTACTACTAGTTTTTCATATTCCAGTGAAGTGTGAAAGAGCTAATTTTTAATCCACTCCAGAACACTAACTAGCCAAGTTTGCTTTTTGAGACATGCTACCACTTCTGTCAACCGAGGCTTGCATGACATTTGAGAGAGGCTGTTGAGTCGACGGTGCCTTTTTTGGTAAGTGTGATCCCAGGACAAGTGAAATAAAAAATACGTAACTTTTTTGGCGTCTCCTTCGCATCATTACCCTGGCGAGTGCAGTGGGAGGTGAACCCAACCCACAGGCGACCGATGTTGATCCACGCAACACTGATGTACTTGTACTGAGCGCACATGAAGGTCTGGATTAACCGCGAAATTCGGGCTCCGATCATGATGCGCCATACAAGTAAAGACACAAAAACTCAGGAAAGGAGCTGTGGTGAAACACGCCCTTTGCGTGAATGGACCTCTGGGTCCTCCATTCACTGTTCTATAATGTAGGCCCATTAGGCCAGAATCTAGGAGAAAGGAACAGGGTGACTATACGTTCACTGTACACTATACATACGCATCACAACCTACACTGGGGTAAAGACAAGAAAAGAGGGAAGCCTTGTAATATCGAGACCACTATCTCCTTTTCACTGCAGATCAAGACCAATCTGATGATGTACAATAATTCATGGTGGAAGAAGCATATGGATTGAATGAGTATGAAACATGTCTAAAGAAATTAGACAAATACTAGGTAATGAAAGTGAGCACCATTCTGGAGAGATACCACTTTGGAAAGAGATCTCAGGAGGGGGGTAAATCAATTGAACAATTCATCATCACACCCAGAGAACTTGCTAGAACATGCATTTGAATTTCAAATGGATGTGAGATTAAAAAATCAGTTCATGTTGGAATTAGGGACATTAAAGTTAGGGAGCAATTGTGGTTGGAAAACGAACCCTCTCTGGATGAAGTCCTGAGAATCGTAAAAAGGAAACAGGATACACTACACATGAGAAACTAATCAAAGGGGAGACAAACCCCTTAGACACTCATGTTTGTTTGTTTGTTTGTTTATTTTATTTATATAGCACCCCTGACCCAGAGGTATCTGGGCGCTTGGGTGACGATAATGGTTACAGGAAGCATTATATATATATATATATATATATATATTTCAGATAATAGATACAAGCGATATACAGTTTATACATACATATTGCAGATGATATGTGGGATGTATTGACCCACTTTGCTTTACTATGTGGCATCACTCTGCTATCTATGGTGCAAGAAACAGCAAAAATGGCAGCTAAACCTTTGTGCGCGCCAAAACCTCCAAATCCGTGTTTTTTAACACACCAAAAGATGTCTGCACTACCTGCCACCCATGGTGCGTGTCTGGTGGAACAGAGCACACATTGCAGAAAAAGTGCCAGTGGGCTCCATGACAAGAAACAGAGTGCAGAGGGAGAAGCAGCGCTTTGCAAGTCAAACTCCAAAATGTGCCTGTAAATGACATTTACTTTGCTGCTGAAACTTCAAAATGTCTGTACACAACACTTCCCAACAGTCAAAATCTTGCTTGGTGCCAAAATTCATTTAACCTAAGGAAGCACTGTGAATGTACAACGTCCTGAAAGGTTAAGAGCAAAAAAAAATTCAGCAAAACTGGATTGCCTGTGAATGACAGTTCCTGTCAAAAATCTGGGTGCAGCACACTGGGCTCTCCTGATGAAACTTTAAAGTTATCTAAACTAAAAGTCTGCCGGATTAGCAAAGATAAAAGGATTGTTGCTGAAAGAAACACAGATTTCAGTTGTTTTTAATCCCACAGGTTTAAATCTAAGAATGTAATTTACCTATGTCATCTGATCCAACAGGTTTGTTTTCTGCTGGATTTTAAGTCACAAAATTAATAATAAATTAGCCTGGCAGGGGCTGCAAGAAGTGGAAAAACAGATTTCCCCCAAGGGGAGAGCATCCCTCTCAGCAGATACTCACTGACATATGATAATCGTGGGTTAGGACAGACTTTTGTCTGCAGCCAAGGAATGAACAAAGGCAGATTCTCCAGGCCAGGGAACGGATGTGTGAAAAGGTCGTAAACTGCTCCTTGAAGGAATTCCCCAAAGGTGGGGACTGCTCCTTGACTCCAGTGACAGACAAAAGGCGGACCATTTGCTGCTAAGAATATTTGATGAACATTTTGTTAGAGACTTATAACTCGCTATCTGAAGTGGTGAAAAATATAAAAAGGATAGATTTGTTAGTCTAATTTTTGGCTTTACATTTCAAGATGTATTGGAACTGTGTAACATATTCGTAACAGGAATGGCAATATATGTGATTTTAGGTGAACTGTATTTATGCTAGGATTGTTAAACTTTGCACACACATTCCTATGGTAAACATGCATATTTGTGGAAATTTAGGGAAAGCTTAGAAAAAATGTTCATGGCGAAATGGACAAAATGCTGCAGAAAGGTGAAACAAGGTCTCACAGCTGTGGGATTTCAATGAACATATACTCCAGAAAATATGTAATCCTTGTATGTGATTTTCATAGAGGTTATCAATGTATAAATATGTATTTAGGACAAAATTTGATTGTTATGCTAGTGGCTAGGGGAGGTTTCGAAGGATTGTAAAAACCAAACCATAAATTTGACATCATCTGTGTTTGAGGCAATCACCCGGATGCAAGGCGGAGATGAGGCTCTGATCCAATCCCAGTCCACAGCGGCGAGTTTAGTTAAGCCGGCCCATACACCCATTATTATGATGTCATTTGAAAGGATAAATAGAGACAGCTGACAACACATAGGACTCTCTCTTCTGATTCCAGCGAAGCACTTTGTTCCAGCATTCAACATCCAGCTTTAACATCCTTCCAGATCCAGATGCCAAGGACCAGGCCAAGCAATAGCTGAACCTATTTCAGCAAGGCCTCAATCCTGAAACTTATCAGCACAACCCAGTGTAGTGCTGTGGTGTGGGAAAGCATCCTGAAACTAGCATCCTGAACTATCTGGTGTCAAAACCAGACAGTCCTTATCACAACCCTCTCTCTGCCTGAAACCAATTTGCAGCCAGACTTTCCTCACAAGAGCACAGTCTGTAGGAGGATGAGAAAAGCACCTAAAAGACTAGGGGCTTGAGTGAAAAGGCAGGGAGCAGCAGCAACAGAGCTAGAGGAAACAACAATAACAGCTGCTTTAATGCTTTGTTCAAATATACCAACCGTGTCAGACACCACCCCCTGTTTCCCACTCTTTCCTGCTCTGTGAAGAACAAGACCCGTAACCTACTTGGCCACAATGGAGGGAACAGAATGAAGAACCAAAGAATGAAGTTCCAAGAAAAGTCTAGTAATCCCAGTGAAACAGTTTGTGTTGTACTGCAGAGTGTCCTGGTATTAGTGAAATGAGTGACCGACAAAGAAATCAGGAGAGCGTCCACAGTAGTCACTCTGGTATCCAAGGTAGCCAATCCTTGTGATTCAGCAAAGCGTCCCAAGATGCTGGTAAGTGAGTCCGTGTATGAAGGTGTAGAAGAAGGGACAAAATAAACAGAAGAGTAGGAGAAAAGAGAGGAAACTTGAAGGGGAGGAAAATGCAGGTAAGTAACGGGTCCAAACAGGAATGGGAGGTACTGGGCCAGGTGTCGGAAGTGATATGCTGGATTGCAGAGTTCCGGGAATGCGACGTAACAAAACGGTAGGCAGGCAGAATCCAGGTAACGTGATCTGCGTCGGGGATAACCAGTATCAATCCGAAGGAGCCAAAAAACCGAAATCAGGCACTGTTCCAAAAGGTAATTCCGAAGTAACAGGCCAAGGAGTCAAAAACAGGATTCAAAATACAACAAGAGTACAGAAAAACTGATGCTACAGAACTGGCAGTTAACCTGTTCCGTGCGCGCAGCAAGAATAAATACTATTCGCATACAGACGCGAACAACGGTCCGTGCATATCACGTGACCATAGCGTCGGACTCAAGCATTAGCGCGGAATGCTGGATGCTGTAGTCCGCACAGAAATGCCACGTTTTCGGAGTTACGCTAGATGCCAAGGAATCCTCCAAGTACTTGGAGGAGCAATCACAAGTCTTCGTAACTTTAAATAAGGCCGAGTCACGACATCTGGCTTGGTGCCTTTCAATGGTTACCTGATGAACTCGCCATCCCGCTGATTTGAAATACCCAGAAACAAGAAGGGCAGATCCTGTGCAGTTCCGGTGACCGGACTGGCTGATCCAGTCCTGCACCTGATGTGCTGTCTTTCCTTGATAGACCCAATCCATTGACCAAAACTGTGACTATCCAAAAATCTTAAATCCCAGTGGATTGTGAATATTAACAGGACGCTAGAAAACTATTGTATACCTTGCATTATCTTGTTCCATTATGATCTCTGAACTATCCCTACTTTCACAACCAGTAACAGTGTCAAAATCTTTAGTGGTATCTTATTCTGTCAAGTTGTTAAAGTGCTATTTTCATAGTCCTTTTTATTTGTCTAATTCTGATCCATATTCCCACTTTGAGTGTTTGGACGGGTGCCGCCGGGGAAGGTGATGGGGCTTACTTTGTCCCGACTTGGTTGCCTAACCTGAACGCTCTAGCCTTGAGTAAAAGCATTATCCATATTTTCTGATTTTAACCTGAAGTCTTTGTCCAAATTCGTGTATTTATTTTCGAAAAACACCCCTCACTAAAGCCTCTATAACTCCCTCTGTTTTTAAGATAGAAACGAAATTTCAACTCCCACTTGTACCTAACAGTGCAGTTGACCCGTTATATCGAAGATTGCATAAGGAAAAGTTTGCCACGAATTTACATTTGGAAAAGTTTTACACGTGTCATTTACCTTTCAGTTATTCAGTTATTCCCCACTTTGCCTTTGAGATTCCAATTGTTTTCTTTAGGTTAAATCATTGATCTTGCTTGCTTACATCTGTTCAAATCAGCTCCCTGTAGACATTTATAATAATGTAAGCATTTTTTAACATATTTAGTGTTTTTGCTCAGCCGATTTCAAAGCCATTCTGACAGTTGAAAAGTCAAATCCGTTTTTCTCTTGTGTTTAAGGGTGGAAGGTGGGAGTGATATTCTGTTTGATCTGTATTATTCCTGAATACCTGCTCTCTCCTCACATCTATTTAAATTGCCTATTGGTGGGTTGAGGGGTGTCGCAGGGGGAACCTCTAACCATAGTGCTATCTGTTCCAAACCAACCCAAAAGTATTCTTTCATGTGCTGCATTCTTTTTGTGTTCATTACTTGATTCCTAGTGCATTAAATATATTATTTATTGTTCCTGTCACCCCATTGGTGATTGTTGCTACCTATTAAAAATATATTGTGATTTTAAATTCTAAATAATTAAATAAATATTTACCTTTGCAAACTAGCCTGATTCCTGGTTCAGTGTGACCGGGGGGGGGGGGGTGGTCTCAGGAGTGGTATATCATTCAGAATATTGAACTTATAGATACAAATAAATAAGGGTTTCATTTGCGCACTACATGCTGGGCGAGACTTGGGTGTGTGCCTGAATGAAATCACTTACAGCTTGGGGGCTCGTCTGGGATCCTGAATTTCGACCTACCACTTGTGACAGACTAACACAGCATACTAGCCGGCAGGGTACATACACCTTCTTATGTTGGCATACTGTGCTACACTGTACAAGCACCCCTCAAAAGAAATACTCAAAAGAATTGGGCCTGTTTGCAAAGGTAAATTAACACTGAGATAAGTCAGAAGTAAATTAATATTTCTGGAATGGCAACCCCAGTGGAAATTAATATTGCTAGGGAAACCCCTGCACAAATTGTTTGTCAGGGGTGAGTGGCCAGAACAGGATGAACAGGCATGGCTGCAGGAAATAAAACAACAGGTCACTGCAATCAACCTTGATTTCTGGCAGGACAAGGGTCCATTACATAAATGCTTAGCGAGCTGTACATGACCCCAAAAATAAAAGAGAAGCAGTGTAACATTGCCAAAATAGCAGCCTACCTGTACCTCCACATAGGAATTAAACAGGAAAAGCATGCAGACAATATAGATTTGACAAAGAAGCAAGGGGAAGCGCTGCACAAAATCCAGACCAATCTGGACTCTGCAGAGCAAAGGCTCCAGGAAAGCAAAGAATCAGAAACAGAGGCTAGGCAGTATATCACCAAACTCCAAGAAGATCTGGCTCTCTTACTGCAAAAGAATGCAGAGCAAGATACCCAGGTACAGACACTGCAAAAAGAGTGTCAGGAAAGGTTGCACTCTCTACAACAGAGTCAACAGAAACTGGCGCAGCAATTAACTTTTAACAGAGCATGCACAGAACAGATAGTCACTTTAGAGAACCACTTGGAATCCTTGAAAGAGGTAAATAATAAATTAATTATTAAAGACATCCACTCTCAAGAGGAATTTGATGAGGAGCACCAGAAATCATAAAAATGCAAAATATTCAGTTTGGGAGCACCTCGAGTTGTATGTCCAAATGATGGATAGTTTCCACCTGAAGGATAGCCAAAGTTGCATTCAATATGTCAAGTGGACATTTTCCCCTGAATACTCCAGCTTCTTTGCGGGGCCGGAGGATCAGAACCACTCAAGATGGTCCACCTATAGGGCGGCCATCTTAAAGCATTTCTCAATACATAGAAACCCTCAAGAGGCCCGTAAGGCGGCCTACAATCTGCAACGTGGGGAAGACCAGGCCCCACACGAATTTGTACAAGAGTTGAAACGTGCCTTTGCACAGACCACCAGGAGGGTGCGCACAGACAGTAGGGAGTTCATCAATACCTTCTTTCATGCACTCCCTAAATACATAATGAGCCAGCTGGTGAGGGACTTTCATGAGAAGAGATCACTAGACTGGGTCCTTGAACGGGCAACTTGCATTTATGAAGTACAGAAACCGGTAGAAAATAAAAGTACCAATACAAACCCCAAACCAACAGACACCCCTGCTGCTGCTAAGGTGTTGGAGGTGAAGGTTGCCCCCATTTTAGATCTGGAGATGGGGGGGCCTAAAAATATTCCTGTGCAAAACCCTCCTAACCAAAGACCCAGAAGGCCCTCGGGGCAATCCCAAACAGGTAGTCAGCGAGATAACCCCACAAATGGGACCCCTAACTTCCCTGACTACATCAGTCCCGTTACCAGGGCAGCAGACCCATCCTGGGCTATGCGTGGACTCCCTCAGCCCAAGGGGGGGGATCCAACCAGGCAGCTGCCAACCCAGCAAACTTCCCTCCTAACTTTCTCCAGGAGGGCAGTAATCCCCAAATGCCGGGTTGAGTTTCTTTCCCCGGTACCCGCCAAACATCAACCCCCAAAACAACCCTTCTTTCTTTCCCCACTTTCCTGAGCCCAGACAGCCCAATCCGGAAGAAGGGAAGGCCAAGGGTGGAGGGGTACCAGAACTATCCCAACCAAGGGTATTATGGGAGAAGGGACAGTTATCCTTCCCATGATCAACCTAGGATAGACCAGAGAACCCTGTACCCAGCCAGAGCGGTGTCCCAACTGGAGCGCCAGGTCCAGAACATGGCACAGGATCTGGGTCACATGTTGAGGGCTCAGCAGAACCCTCACATGAACATGGTGGCCCAGAACCCCTCAAATCAAGGGTCTGGTACTCCAGAGCAATGATGAGGAGAGAACCCCAACAACCCACCGGTTCCCAGGGAGAAGGCACAGGGGGAGGGGGGTTGTAAAGCCTTAGAGGAAGCTTCCTTCCCCACTTGTGAAAAGCCCCTAGAAACCCAGGAGCTGGAACCAAAATCTCTTGCCCCCGAAAGTCTGCAACCTAAGGAACAGAGGGCGGGTAGGAGAAATAAAGGGCCTAAAAAGACCCATTTTGTAGAGGTTAGAATCTTCCAATTTGAAGGAGAGGGGTCCTCAGAGGATTCTGGGAAAATGATCTTCTCCTTCAGGGATGGGGGATCTCCTCCCAAAGAAAAATGGGTCCCGAGAGATCCTGATCAAGACTGGGTAAATGTGGGGACTGATTTGAAACCTCCTATCATTGAGCCCCAGAATGACAAACCAGAAAATCACCTTGCCCAAACCAATTCTGGTGACTGCCTCAAAAAAGCGGGGGGGGTGGGCAGCACAGAATCAGAACCAGTGGAGTCCAAAACTTCCCCAATATCCAACTGTCACCTTTTTCTTACAGGTTCCCAAGATCCCAAACGAAATCCTGCCCAAATTACCCCTCTGTCAGAATCAAAAGCAAAGAAATTAACCCACCAATTGGCCCAAAATGCGCATTATCTTTGCCCCCTTGAGGAAAAGGAGGGAAGATGTTATGCCCCGGTCCAAATACAGAGGCAATATACATTTTTGGCACTGGTGGACACTGGATCCCAAGCCACCCTTCTGTCAAAAGGGCCTTTGATCAGCTGAATTCAGGGAGGGGGGAGAAATACCAGATCCCCCTCACCCCTCTTCCTGGACAACTTCAGAACTTTGATGGGAAAGAAATTCCTGTCAAGGGGAATGTGGATTTAGGGCCTCATTACACGGTATGCGGTAAAAACCGGCAATTACCGGCATGGCGTAAATAGCGTGTCCGCCCTCGCAAGAGGCCGCAAATTGCATGCCATTACGAGATCGCGGGCACGAGCCTACCGCCATGCCGGTAATGAGCCTACCGCCATGCCGAAAAAGTCCCCAAAAAGTCCCTTAACGGCATCCTCGAAAGCGCTGTTAGCACTTCCGCCCTGCCGCCACATGCAAATAGCGGTTTCCGCAAATAGCGGTGACCGCCATTAGCGGTCACCGCTAATAGCGGTCACCGCTATATTGCGGAAACGGAAATAGCGTCATCGCACCGGAACGGGAAAGAGCACGGCGGCCATCTTTAAAAACACAATCCATTGCCATCCCCCTTATCCAGGACACCTTACCAGGAACCACGTTGGGAAATACACCAAGGACACCGTGAAGATGCCCAAGGCCATTAAAAAATCGTCCGAGCGGCAACGCAAGGAGAAGTTTTGCAAGGAGGAGCTCCTGATGCTAACACAGACACTAGCAGACAATGCTCATGTCGTCTTCAACAACGACATGCGTCGGGAGACCATTGTGAAGAAGAAGGCCATCTGGGAAGAGGTAGCCCACAAGGTCAGCGCGGTAGGCACCACAACCCGCACAGTCAAAGACTGCCGAAAGAGGTGGGATGACCTCCGGCTCCGTGTGCGGAACATTCTATCCGTGAACCGCAACCTGGCTACGGGCACAGGAGGAGGCAGTGAATCGCCAATCAAGCTCACCGAGTGGGAGGAGATATGCGCATCAACCATCGGGGTGGAATGCATTGAGGGAGTTGGACAAATGGAGCATGGCGTGGCCGTTTCGTCCGATGGAGGTGAGTGTATGCATCAAACAATGCACAGTGAAGTGTGATGTTCCCCCCAATCATGTGTCCATATCAATGCCGTGGCTCCAGCCACAAACAGACATGCATGCATCACCACATGCCCAAACAACACAGACCCATTCATGCATGACCCACCCAACATCCCCATTACCTGCATCCACACTGAAGAGCCCGGAATGCATAGAACGGCATGACGTATTCATTTTGCTCAAGGCAGGTCGACCCATTACTGATGGTTGTCAACATTTCTCACCCTTGCAGGATCACACACTGACACTGAGGAGGCACGCACTTCCACACCTGCTCCCACATCCAGCAAAAAAGCAAGGAGGGATGCCACAGGGGACACCGCCACATCCACAAGGGCAGCCAGGACGAGTGTCCATGACCACAGGGACAGAAGCAGCCGGAACACCAGTTGCACGCATCCACAGGCCATGGCTGCTCCCGTCGTGGCACCCACGGAAGTGTGTCTCCCAGCAGGTGAGGGCAGCATCGAGGGAATGCACTCTGCTGCCACCAGCTCAACGGGTGAAGCAGCAGCCACGGCCCCACCTTCAGATGAGGAGGACACACCTGCCATTGATGCCGATAGCCAGAGCCCCAGACCAACAAGCCCCTTAGTGGCAAGCCCAAGGTACTCCTCAGGTCCGGGTAGTCATGGAGATTCACCCACCCCTGAAGGGATATGGAGCCCCTAGATATCCTCTCCTGATGCAAGTGCAATGGGACCAGGTGCATCAGCCATCCCACCAGCACCCACCATGCGACATGACCTCTCGAGCATCTACCAGAGGCAGAAGGAGATGAGTGGCCTAGTAGGTCAACATGTGGCAGAGACAGTCCGCCTGAGGGAGGACATTGCTACATTGGCACAGCAGACAAGGGAGGGCATGGAGGCATGCACCAGCCGAATCTGCAGTGAAATGGCCCAACTGCGGCAGGCCATGAAACGCATAGCAGACGCTATTGAGCGTCGGTGCCCACTCACGGCCCAGGAAGAACCAGGCCCCTCCTCGTCTGGGAGTTCACGCCAGACTAGTCCCCTGCGCCAGTCTATGCGGAACCTGCGGCGCACGGCTTCACAACCACCAGATGACGATGCAGGCACTGGCAAATAGGGCCACCAGGATTCGTGTGCCACATGTGGCGATGGACACAATCACGTCATGAGACTCACATGGGAGTGTTGAGGGGGGGGGTAAGGGTCTGTTTGGGTGTGTTGAGGGGGGAGGGGGGTAAGGGTCTGTTTGGGTGTGTTGAGGGGGGAGTGGGGTAAGGGTCTGTTTGGGTGTGTTGAGGGGGGAGGGGGGTAAGGGTGTATTTTGGGAGTTTGGGTAATGCACTTTCGTACCACAATATGTTCAATATACACTGTTCAGAGTTTGAAACCCAAGCGTGGTCTCCATTATTGTGTATGTGTCTTTCATTGTGGACAGGGTCCTTTGTGGGCCTCGAAACATGCACCAGGGCAACAATTCCCATCTACGTCCATGCTATTTCACCTTGGTGCATGATGAGATTACAGAATCAGATGCTGATGTACATCGTGTGCCTCCTTGGCACTGCCTCTTTCATGTCCTGCCGGGGCATTCCACCCGCACTCATCCTCAGCCACATCATACTCTTCTGGTGGTTGCATGTCAATTTCAGGTGGCATAGGCACGTTCCATCATATGCACATTTTGTGATGCTCTACACATGCCATGGTTGTCTTTGCCACTTTGACACGGCCGTACAGGAGTGCCACACCCAGGCCGCTTAGGCAGCGGAGCACTGTCATTGGAGGGATGTACTATATTGTTGTCCTCTTCCTGCTGGTTCTGTGGGTTCCGTACAGGTGTTGGGAGCCACCTCCTCAGTGGATCGCTGGCATTGCCTGTATGGTGTGAGGAATGGGTACCTGTTAGGGGTCACCTCTGGTGTGGGCTGTTGTTGGTGCTGCACTGCTATCATGTAGTCAAGGCTGTCATGTCATGCTGCTGCTATTGGCACCATCTTGGTGTGGGAAGGGGTGTGGTGTGCTCTTTTGTGCTGCCTGTCTCCATTGCATGCACCTGTGCTGATTGTGTCCACCTGTAGTTGATGGGTACACTGCTCAGGTCTCTTAACGGGTGCTTTTCGATGCCGTTATTAGCGCCATGCCGTTAAGGGGTTTTTGGGTGTTTTACATGCCGCTAATACCATGTCCGCATGGCTTGTGATGGCCTGGTATTAGCGCCATGACGCTAATTCCGGCCTGGGGGTCGCGCGCCCGCGGCCTTGTCGCTATTAGTGGCACCGTAATTAACGGGTGCGCAGATAGCGGTGGGTTCGGGTCGTGATTGGCTTAGGGAATTAACGGTACCGGTAAATCTTTACCGGTACCGGTATTCCATTACCGCACAACGTGTAATGAGGCCCTTAGACATTAAAATTGGGCGACACAAGGTGAAACACCCGGTCATAGTTGTGACTCCAGAGGGCACACCATGTTTACTAGGGAATGACATACTGCAGAGATTGTCTTCCCTCATAGATTGTGTAAACAAGGTCCTCTGGACCCAGACTAACCGACCAATAAAATTAAAACATAGTGTCAAACATGTTAGTTTAAATGGCACATCCCACATGGTTGAACAAAAACTTGACCAAATTGAATTCCATTTTCAAAACAACCAAATCCCTGACGTGACAGTAACTGCAGCAGGACAACAAACTGGTGATGGGAAGTCCTCTCTATTTATGAAAATCAACCTTCCTTCCAGTCTCAAGTGGCATTCCACACTGGAAGGGAATACTCTGAAATTCTATACAAATTCACAATCAGAAAATCCCACTGCTATAGTTCAAAATGATGAGAAACCAGCTCAAAGCTTGGCTGACCTCCAGAAAATTGGAGAACAGATGTTCATCCTTATTCAGTTAAATGAGGGAAGGACTCTGTTCTTGCCCGAGTGTGCGTGAACAACGGTAAGAGCTTCATCAGCGAGGCCATGTTCCGAAAACTCCCAAAAGATCCAGCCATTCCCACCTTTAAATTGATAGACAAATGGGAAATTGACCTGGAAACTCCCAATTCCAAACATCTCCTGCCTGGCAGGTGTATGCTCAAAATGTCCATAGGCAACAAGAGCATAGTCCATATTGTTGGGTCGTGCGAGATGTCCCTGCTGCATTTTATTTAGTCAGTGACATTCTCAATCGCTTTGCCATTAGTTTGGACCTAATAAACTTCAAAGCCTGGTCCCGATTAGCGGGTAATCCCATTGACTTTGATGATCCAGAGAAAGCATTTCGGTCAGCTCAACTGCTGCCATATGCAGTTGAAATTCAGATGGGAGAGGAGGTCACCATCCCAGAACCGACCCGACAATTCTCACTCAAAGTAAAAATTAAAAGAGAACAGAAACTGAAAAATATGTTCACCTCAATGCCCATTTCCAACAGCAAGGGTTGGGGTTAAACCCAACAACACTAGTCAATACAGAACACAACACCATTCCAATAGAGGTAGATAACAGCAACCTTAGGAGTATCACTCTGGGTGCAGGCACCATTATTGGAATGGCGGTGGATGACCAACATTTTTCCATAGATTTAGGTAATGAACTGATAGGACCAATCCCAAATGACTATTTTGACAGTGATAGCCACAATGACACAACACCAGTCAGGATCTTCACCCGGCATGGGGGGAATTTCCTGGTGTACTCTTACTGCCCTTATGGTAAGCAAGAGGTGACCTGTGACTTCAGGAGGGATGAGGTGATCTTTCAAGTCCACCAGGACTGCCTTCCCCATCTAAAGCCATCAGTCCAAGTCAATACTTTAACCAGGGACTTCTCCACCCAGCTGGAGGAGGCCGCTGAGATAGCCAAGTCTTTCCGGGCTTCATGCAGATGGTTGAAGAGAGAGTCAACCTAGCTGATGCCTGTGACACTCTAGAGCAGAAGCAACAATTTAAACAAGTTTTCTTAGATTTTCAAGATCTCTTTGCGGTGGACTCATATGACTGGTCGCACCGACATCCACACAACAAAAATTCCCACGGACCTTGGAATGACTCCAGTGTTTGTGAAGCAATATTGCTTGCCCCTCGCATCAATGGAGTCCCTTACAGAAATAATTAAGAACCTTGAGTCCCGTGGGATAATTCGTCCAGTCCACAGCACCTTCAATAATCCGGTGCTGGGGATTTTGAAACCAAACAGCCAGTGGTGACTCTGTGCTGACCTAAGGGAGCTCAATAAACGGGTCCACACTTCCCGATGGCCTCTTTGCTACATTGACCAAGGGCTGGCCCAGATCCAGGGGTCAAAGGTATACACTGCCATTGACCTGACCAGTGGGTAATGGTCTGTACCTGTCAGTAGGGAGGACCAATACAAGCTGGCCTTTACCTTTGAGGGGCAGCAGTACACTTGGACCCAGACTCCTTTTGGATATATCAACTCCGGCAATGAATTTAATATCTTCTGCATAAGGCCATGCCCGACTTGAATAAAAGGGGCAACCTGGCCTATGTAGATGATGTTCTAATCAAAAGCTCAACTGTGGAGGAACACATAGCGGAGAACCGTTATGTTCTGACACAGTTGGCTGCCATAACAAAACTCTCTTTCCAAATGGCACAGTGGTGCAGAACCCGTGTCAACTTCTTGGGGCATGAGATAACTCCTGAGGGCCTCTGTCCCCAGGAAAAGAAAGTAGAAGCACTCCAGAAATTAAAAGACCCCACAACTCTGCGGGAGCTAAGGAGCCTCCTTGGACTAACTAATTACAGCAGAAGGTTCATTGAGGATTACACAGAGATCACAAGACACCTGATCCATCTGTTGAAGGCGGGGGTCAAGTGGGAGTGGGGTCCAGAACAAGCCGAGGCAGTAAGACAACTCAAAAGAAGCCTCTCACAAGCGCCTTTCCTAGCATACTCTGTCAGAAACAAGGAGTTCTTCTTGGAGACAGGGTTCTCAAATACATGCTTGACTGCAGTATTATGCCAGAAGCATGACAAGGTCAATAAAGTAATCTCCCATGCGAGTAAGACTTTATCCTATGTGGAGGAAAAATTCAACGACTGTGAGAAGGCACTCTTGTCAACGGTGTGGGCATTGAAGAATTACCGCCCGTTTATCCAGGGGGGAACACATCATAGTGTAGACTCCACACCAGCCTCTGCAATATCTTCAAAGTGACAGAATCCGGGCCGGAAATGTGAGTAATTCCCGAATTACTTCCTGGATTCTGTCAATGCAAGGCCTTTCTGTGGAGATCAGATGTGGCCAAACCAAGAAGAGTCCCCTTGCGCAAGGTCTGGCTGACTTGCATGATTGTGCCAGAGAAAACTGTCTTGAGGACGAAAGTATTAAAATCAAGGACCACATGGAGGCATACCTTAATTCCCCACACAAAGTCTATGAAGAAGACCAGTGTGAGGGAATGCCCACTCTCTATGTGGATGGGTGCTCCTACCATTTTGACAACAACGGGGAAAAGGAACTTGTGGCTGATGTGGGGAATGAATGGGTGAATGATGCCCCAGAGCCCTCGCTGGGTACAAAATCGGTCCCCGTAGTAGTCAAGTGGCAGAGTTGATGGCTGTGCATCAAGCCATCCTCACTGCTGTCCAACACCAACTCCACAAACTAGTCATAATCACTGATTCAGATTATGTACGGGACGGGTTCGTGGAGCACCTGGTTAACTGGAAAACCGGATGCATGCTATGTGCTAATAATAAACCATTAAAACATTGAAAATCAATACAAAATATTGATGATCTGGTCACCTCGAATGGGATGACCATCTACTGGAAAATGATTAAGGGTCACTCTAAAGTAGAGGGACCAGACAAAACTGGAAATAACCGAGCTGATCAGCTGGACAAAACCAGAGCCATTCAAGGTGATCTACTTGAGATCGTGTCCCTGTTGCGGGGAAATCCAGGTCACTGCTATCACTAGGTCTCACACAAATGCTCACAATGAACTCTCAACTGCCCAATGGAATAAGGAGACTCCAGATGATTTGATTACGGCTCAAAAAGGGGATGCAATAATTGGTAAATGTTATCAACACATTGAGGACCCTGAGAACTTTCCCCTGATGGATACCGAATACATTGGGAAAGAGGACCTCAGAGTGTTGATGAAATGTAGAAAAATGTTCCAAATCCAAGACGGTTTGTTGGTGAGGAAATCCATATCTGGCCATGATCAGTGGGTGGACCCTACCTCATTCCGGACCCTGTCACGCCCATGATGCAGCCACAGCTGGTCATCGGGGGTTTCATACGACATTAGAAATCTTACAAGAGGTTGCATACCGGCCACACATGGGGCAGAACTTCGACCAATACTTGAAGGCGTGTCTTGTGTGTGCACAATTTCAGCCAACATCACTCACACACCATGCTCCCCTCCAAAAGAGGGGGATGGCACTGCCTTGGTCAGATTTGCAAGTCGATTATATCGGGCCCGTGATTCGCTCCTCTAGGGTGAACAAGTACATGTTGACCGTAACATGCTTGTTTACTAAATGGATGGAATGTCTCCTGGCCCCAAATTGCAAGGCAGAAACAGCAGCTGCCCTGATGATCAATCCCATCTTCTTGCGTTTTGGACTACCCCAAAGGATTGAGTCAGACCGAGGTGGTCACTTCACTAGTGAAGTGATGACAAACAAGTGGGAGATACTTGGGGTAAAAAGGAAACTACACATTGCCTACCTACGGTCACCTAGTAGTGAAGTTGAGAGGGACAGTCAAACTCTACCAATGTACAAAGTGGGCTATGCGCAGGAACCTTGTGGGACACTGCAGGTGATGGGGATCGGATCGATTGCATCTGTGGGTAAGAAAACACGCATGGTTCTATTTGCGAGGAATGATTGAATCCACGTGACAGCAGAGTTGGAAAAGTGTGCTGCTGATGATAAGGGGTTGCATAAGATTTTATGGTCAACCAGATCAAAGGCTGCCGATAAGTCAAGAAGAAGTAGGATGGAAACTTTGCCTTTGTCTTTTAATTTGTCGATCTAGCTTTTAAGATCAACAATGGCAGTTTCCGTTCCATGTTGAGGCCTAAAGCCAGATTGACAAATTCCTAGTAGTTGGTTAGTCTCCAGATAGTCTTGAATTCGCAAGTATGTAACTCTGTCTTAGATTTTCATTAAGAAAGGGACTGTGGGGATCAGTCTATAATTAGTGGGAATAGACAGGTTTAGTGCTTGTTTCTTGAGTAATGGGAGAACCCAGGATTGTTTCAGGTTACTTGGGACTGAGTTATTGGCGAATGAGGAGTTTATTAGTTTGGTAATAAAAGGAGATCAATCTCTAGCTGCATCTTTTATGATCTGAGCTGGGCAGCTGTCACCTTTACAGTTAGAAGGTTTCAGTGATGCTATCATTTTTTGTACCTCAGGAACGGTTACATTGTTGAATTTGAACCGTGAGTTATGGTGCGCGATCGAAGGCAGGATAGGGATGGAGGGATTGCCATAGGTGAGTTGGAGCCATTTATCAGCTATTTTAGTCTGGAGCCCAGTGATTTTGTTGGAGAGAGCAATTTGAATGCTAGTACACCAAGGTTTATCCTTGGTGCAGGTATCTGGAGTTGGATTAGGGTTTTCTAACTCCTTTAAAATCAATGTGAAATAATTCTTTGGTGCTGGAACCAGCCTGATTTATTCTGAGGTTGAATATTTCTTTTTTGGTACAGATTATCTTGGTTTTTATATGTGGCTGTGATGTTGGTTAGGTTAACTTTATTTTCTGTGGAGGGGGTGAATTTCCATAGTGTCTCAAGTTTTCTTTTTTCTGAGCGTAATAGTTTAAGTTCAGGAGTGAACCATGAGTTCAGATGTGCTGTAGGTTTACCTTTGCACAGTTTTAATGGTATCTATGGCTTTGGTCATGGAGTCGTTGTAGATGTCAACCAATAGATTCAGGTCATTTGTAGCAGGTAGTGCATTGAGTATTGGGACTACCAGGGGTATTATAGCCTCAGCTGTGATGTTGCGTTTGTTCCTAGTGGGACAAGGTGGCGCAATGGTGGGCTTTTTAGGCGCTGGGTTGTTGACATTGATTTCTAGGGACAGGAGATGGTGATCAGTCCCACGAGTGGTGAGGAGTCCTTTAGGGTAATATTGCAGTTGAGGTCCGCTACCCAATTAAGTATCCTACCTTTCTCGTGAGTGGGTAGGGTACTGATTTGTATGAAACCTTGTTCTGCTAGTGCATCAGCTAAGGATGTGGCTGGAAGTTCATTGGGGTCATTATAGCCAAGGTTGAAATCACCTAGGATAATGTTTTGTGCCATGGGTTTGGTATTCTTAACTACTAATGATGTAATGTCTTCTTCAAAGGATGCAGGAGGATCTGGAGGCCTATATATGAGGTGAATAGTGATAGTGTTTTTGGGGGACGTTTGGAACTTGACTGAGAGGAGTTCACACGATGTCAGAGTAGAGGATGTGGCTAATCTCATGTCAAGGGTAGATTTGAAGATAATAGCTTTTCCTCCCCCTCGAGCGTTGCATGTGTCAGCTCTGAGGATAGAGTAGTTGTCAGGGACAGCTAAAGTTAGAGATGGGCCAGCTGCGTTATGTAGCCATGTTTCTGTCACGGCAAGAAAGTCAAGGATGTTAGTCACAATGATATCAGCGATTTCAGTTGCATGGGCAACATGGTACCTAGCATTAAGTAGTGCTCCTTGTATGGGGTGTTTTTGAGTAGCCTTCTTGATGTGGCTGGAGCTGTCATCGAAAGGTTTCTTTGTCTTACTGGTGTGGGAGTTTTTACGTATGTGTTTAGGTTTGTTGGCGACTGTGTGCAATTTGCTAGCGGTCTTGGTGTTGAATTTGGCAAGTAGGTTGTTATTCCTGGGAAGTCTACTCCCTATTCTGTTATTCCGCTCTGTTATGTCGGGGTTGGTGGGAGGTATACCTACTTGCAGCTTAGTTGTATTGGGTGCGAGTATAGGTGTGTCATGTTTAGGATTAGGTGTAATTTCATTATCATGTCATATTGTGCGAGATCTTAGGCGGTAACACCTAGTCTTGCCCCGGATGGGATAAGAGAGGTAGTTTCCAAGTTTAGAATGGAGCCGGACATGCTCAGTAATGTGTGGCTTTGTGCATGTTTTATTATCATGAGTGCAGTCAGTAGGACTGGTGATGTGACGGTGGTAGGTGTCTAGTGGAAATGGTGGCAAGGAAGGTAGAAAAGGTGTAGGGCAGGTGATAGGGTGATGAAAGGGTAGAGGAGCAGGTGGACACCTTCTCCCTGGTCTCCTCCCCCTTAGCACCGTCCCATTGGAATGACAGCCAAACAGCCACAATTGGGAAACGATGCATGAATCCTTGCAATATTCCTGTGCCACGTCGAGTATATGAGAGACGATATGCACTCAGGCAACCATTTAGAGTGTACTCACAAGCTGACATAGTGGAGGAAAGCTACCAAGAAGGATGCCCTTGGCAGAGCTTTCGAAAATGCAGCCATGAACAGAATGCATGTATGTTAAAACAAAGCCTGACGACAGCAAAAGAATGTCATAAAGAAGATGTAAGAACCTATGCTGAAATGATATGAAAATACTTAAGGATGACAATGTAACTGAAGTATTAAGAGAAACATGTACCCAATAATACAGTAATCATGACAACAAAGAAGAATGAAGTGGCTCGATGGTCAATAATTGTAAATACGGCAAAACGCAAGTTAGAAGTAACATATAGAAGATTGCTTATGAGAAGTATATATTCAATGTTTAGGACGACCATTAGAAGAAGATGGATGACGGCTTATGTCAATCAACCCAGCTACCTCAAAATACGAGCCCAGGATCCCAAAGTGAAAAGATAATGAGGAAGTTGTTTTTCCCTTGCAAAAATAGAGGAGTACATTGGCCTGTGACAAGGATGCTATTTCGAGAGATAAAGGCAAGGTACAAAGGGAATCCACCAAGCAGACCATGTACGAAGGACATCTTTCACAAGATTAGGAGGAACAATAACATTTACAGTTGCCAAATGTTGGACAATTAAAAGTGCATAAAGTTTATATGGGATAGAGTGAGCAAGTCTCTAAAAGCCAAGAGGAGCCACTGCATCCAGTATAAATGAATCAAACAGTGCTAAATACACTGTTGGAATGGACATATTTGTGAGAAGTGAAAGAAATGCAAATTTGTGGAAAGGCCCGAGCCTGACTGAGGGAAACCTATACCTGTTTGTAAAAGGAACTTCAACTTCCAGAGAGAGTAATTAAAGCTTGGGGAAGGGAACCTCTATAAATGATGAACCAATAGGTTTTATCCCGGCAGGGGGAAACCTGAATGAAAAGGTTGTCTTTGAACTTTTCCTGTGTTGGAAACTACGTGACCCAAGGCTTGAGCCCGACTGAGGGAAGCCTAACAGGAAATTGTAAAGTAAACTTTAAAAGACAAGACAGGTTCGAGTCCGAGTTAGGGAAACCGGAGAGGATTATAAAGTGGCAAAGTGAACTGTGCATTTGTGGCAACAGGCTTGAGTCCGACTGAGGAAAGCCTGCATTGAATTGTGTTATAAGTCAAGATTTGAACTATGCAGTTGTGAGGCTGAGAAGGCCCAAAGAACTTGTTGAACTATAATGAGCCAGATGACCAGACATGAACATTTTGAATCGTACCAAATGTTTTTGAAGTGCGTGAATCCTGTGAACTGTGAGAGTCAGCGATCTGGCAAAAACCCCTTTAAAAACCCCTGTGATTTGAACGCGGGCAAGGGAGTCACACTTTATCCATACTGCTATCCTGACTTTATTTTTGATTCACATTATTTTTGTTTCCATTACATTTCTTCATCCCAGTTGTCGTATAAGCGTGATGGCAAGTATAGGTTTATTAGATATTTATTTTATTTTGATTAGGGCAAATTTTATTTTCTTTAGTGGTCGAAAACACTCCCATTTTCGTTATAGGGTAAGATAGGATTTTTCCAACCCCATTCAAGTTACAATAAAGGTGTTGAAAACTTGTATCCCTGTGTTGTGGTCTAACTCATGCTACCATGTCTTTCTCACAGTTGCCAACCAATCAGAAAAGCCTGCCATGCACTTTTACATAAATATTGCAAGTATTTTTCCGCTGCCATATTCTTTGCTGTAATCAGTGTGCTATGTTTCGGGAGGTTAGCTCAGCTGCAACATGCTCGCTTTGGAAGCAAGATGACACGAAGCAACACAGGTTCGATCCCCGGGTCCGTGCTTAGAAACCCCTGGGTATTAAGCATGTTATAAATAACCTATCATATCATGTGTGTGTAGAAGTAGCTCAGGGCATGTCCTACAAACAAGGGACCACCAATGGGAGATTATTATTCATGTATTATATATGTAGACATGTTCCCCTAATCCAATCCCACACTTTGATAGGTTTTTGTAATATGACATCATAGATGACACATCTAGCATTTTATAAACCAAGCATAACCAAGAAGAAATTGTGAACCTGCATGAATAAATGTGATGAATGATGATTTACCCTGCTTTCCTTCACTGAGATAAAAGCAGTATGGTACCATTTTCTTTGAGTCTGTCCAGTTATTTGGTCTGAGAAATTTTATTGGTAATTCCATCTAGCACAAAGACGCTTCAAGGTGCTAGAGCACATGATACAAAGCAAACAGTGGGCTAACAACACTAACACGAGAAACAGACCGGTTGCGTCCTTAAGGCCATCATAATATACAACAATCAGCATGAGTCTCAATTAATTCACAAAGGAGCCTACATTTTAGTGCCAGTCTTATAGGTGAGATGGTTTAGGACATCTATCAAACAGCCCATCCTGTCCCAACATACACCTGTACTGCATGATATGCAAACATAGAAGCCATTTGACAAAATTCTGCAAATTCCCCACTGATGCGAATCTGGCCGATGACAAATGGGATGACTTTGAAGAAGCCATATTCAACATTGATGATGGAGAGGAAGATATTGATGGCCCTACAGATATGATATGAATAGACAATTCACCTGTGATTGACTAAGGTGCTAAGTATATGCTGTCATAAAAGGGAATCTTTGACACCACATTTGGCCAATGACCAGACATCTGAGGTTTTCATGCTGTACCTGTTCATCTGGAACCTACTCCGCGGTCCTGCGTCCTCGCTCCGAAGGCTGCCTCCTGTCTATCCGCTTCTCGTGAGGTGACATCTGGTGCCACACCTACTGTGACCTGTCAGCTCCGGCCTCGGCGCTCCTCCTCTACTACACGCCATCACTGGTGATACGGGCCCACTGAATGTAAAAGGATTTAATGTGAAAGGTCTCTTTTCTTTTTCTCTGCTCAACGCTTCCCTGGTTATAAGAAACTGGTACCATTAATTAAACTAAACTACGGCAAATGCGCCATCCCTCCTCACCATGCTTTACTACAGAGAAGTGGCACCTCTCATTGTTTTCTTCCCACTCCACTATAGATATTTGAAGTTAAATTTCGTACCTTGTGACCATTGAACAAGGTTTTGTTTTCAAGACAAGTCACTGAATGCACGTATTGCAGAAGGATAAAACAGGTAATCCTATGGATGGTGAAATTCACAATTCAAAAGTTGCCCCCTTCTTCAACTACTACTAAACATAATTTTGGTGATCTTTTGCTAAATATTATAGACATATCATATTTCTTCCTGTCATGCATTCGATGGTGCTTTGTGCTTTGCTACAACGCTTTAATTGATGGTGAGATACTATTAATTCCTATCTATAGTTTGCTCCCTATTATTACTTGTCTACTCCTTTTGATCTACATTAGTGGATGATGGGCAGTCATATAATATGGATATAATAATTGCAAACTATATGTTATAACACCACAACAGCTGACCTCCAAGTGACTTTCCATAATTGAATGCATCATGACATGCTACCCTAAAGGTGATCTTATACGCATTGAGTAGCCTTTAGGCTCCAATATCTTGATACTAAAAGTCTCCACGTTATATACTATCCAGCCAACTTCTGCTGCCAGAATGGCCACTAACAAAAATACTCAAAAAAGTGCATCTACTGCAAAAGAATCCAATACCACATCAACAAACCTTAAAAGACCTAAAAGTGGCTCACCACCTCCATTAAGTATCTCTGACCCTGCTATCAAGGTCATCTTATCAGAAATCAGAGCACTAAAACCTTTCATGGAGGCCACGAACCTTAAACTACAACAATTAGAAGACAGATGGATTGGCTTCAACAACAGAATGGAGGAGGTGGAGAGAAGAGTCGGTCTAGTGGAAGATGTATCCCACAGAGTCGCGCAACTTGAGAAGTCTATTTAAGATCTTCAGAAGCACAACAAGGACTTAGAAAATCGCAGCAGACGTAACAATCTTCGAATTTTTGGTCTGCCCCAGGGCTCAGAGGGAGCTAACACCATTGCTTTTCTGCAAACATTTCTACCAGCTTTCCTTAATCTATCTCCAGATATTGCTCTCAATATATAGCGAGCTCATCAAATCGGTCAACCATCAAACTCCACTTCCTCTCAGCCTTCCCTAGAACACTTATATTTTATCTTCTTGAGTATTCACAGATTTAGCTCATTCTATCTACTGTCAAGGAACGCAAATCCCTTACATGGCATGGTAATAAACTATTTATATCACAAGATGTCGCCAGAAGTACGGCCCAATGTAGAAAGGTATTCCTATCTTTTCACCCAGTCCTGAAGCAGCTCAATATTCGCTGTGGGCTGTACCACCCATGCTCTTTCAGAATACCTCACGAGGGTTGCTCTGCCATATTCGATGATCCTGCTGACTTAAGGGCCTTTATACATTCCATCAAAGCTGAAGGCATGGACACTTCCTCACCGGACATTGCCTCTACCTCTTCCATAACATGAATGTTTGACTGTTGCACTTGTTTGCTTTCACCCACTTAATGCATCTTTATTTATCTATCATAACATAGTGGGATGGGTGCTGTCACTACGTCCTTCTTCCACTGTTGGTCGTTCTTTTCCCTCTTAGTATGACTCAACAGGCGTTACCTATCCCTTACGTATTTTTTTCATTTTTCATCCCTTTATCCTAGCCAGATTTTTCAGTTATCTTTGATGTTTTGTCCCCATATATACTGTCCATGATCAGTCTCCCTAGTCCCTTCTCCCTCTCCCGATGTGTCTGCCCCAAGTGTCCTCTTTGCAAAATCAGAGTTTATAAACTTATCCATATTACAATGTATTTTGGAATTTACTATGGTTTTATATTACACCTCTATAATTATTTAAATGTTTTAGATGATTTTTAAATGTGTTTAGTGGAACATCAAAGGCAGTAATAACCCTATTAAAAGATGTAAGATTATTTCTCACCTTAATAAATTCAACCCTTCCGTAGCCTGTATACAAGAAACACATCTATCAAGCAAGGAAACAATGAAACTTAGATCCCTTTGGGTTAAAGAAATTGTAGCCAGTCCTGCTGTTGCCAAGAAAAACGGTGTCGCCATTTTGATTAGCAAGAAATTACCTTACAAGATTCTAGATCAGCGGGCCGCCATTAATGGTAGATGGGTATGGGTTAAACTCTTGATCAAATCCACACATGTTTCCATTCTTAGCGTCAGATGCGAGTTGCCCCCGTAGTGTAGCCGAGGATTTCTTCTAATCAATATATCTAAATGGTTGAAAGTATGAACAACCAGAATGGTCGATTGACCAAAAGATAGGATGCCAAACGAAGACCAATGATGGCAATAGTAGGCTGGGATGGTGGCACCGGCACAGGACCACTGGTAGACAGGTGGAGCAACTGTTAGGAATGCGAGGATTATTACAAGCAATCCATAACAGGGAAATGATATAAGCAATGATATTACTGCCACTTACCTGAAAATAATAACCAGGAAGCCTCCCACCGAAGTTTAGAAGGAAAGGCAGTCTACTGGTCTTTTCTTCTGTAGCAAAGAATACAAGAAAACTGTTAACAACTAACACGAACAGACCTTCTAAAACAAGGGTTGTACAGCCATGATACCTTACCGTGTGAATATACTATCTGGGTCATAGAATGGAGTATTGAGTCCATGGATCCTTCATGGGGGAAGCAGATAGTCCAAAACCTACCCCGACGGCACGACAATGCCTAAAAAGTACACACAGGCTGTCTCTAGTCTGTGTACTTTAGTTGAAAAGCACAAAAGTTCAAAGCAATCCCAAAAGCATTCCGAGGTCAAATCCAGGAGTAAGAGTCCAAATGTTGAAAAGACAGGTCCGGGAACGTTCCGAGTCGAGAAGAGCCAAAAGTCAATGCGGGCAAAATGAAGACATAGCAGTTCCAGGGACAATCCGAGTTGAGGAGAGCCAAGAGTCAATGTGGGCAAAATGAAGACAGAGCAGTTCCAGGGACAATCCGAAGGCAATCCGGGTCAAAATGCACAGTAGGACAATATTGAAGGGGAGGCAGAAAAGGGAAAATGATTTGAGGGCAACACGGGGACAAAGGGTCAAGAAACAAAAATATAAGGGTTACCAAACGCCACTGGAGGAAATATCCATTCAGAAGCACTGGAGCATAGAACAACGGGTGCTTTTGAAGTCCGATCACATGACCGTGGGAAGCGTAGTGTAGTGCCGGAGGTGGGACAACGAAGAGAAGGCAGGACGCCAATGTTGCCATGCCAACTTCCAGGCACCTGGTAGTCCATGCATTAAAGGGCCAGTAACGACATGACCGTAGTGAGCCTTATAGAGGGGAAATGGACCTCCGGTCTGTCTGCTAACTGCAGCAGTATTCTTGACACTTAACGTATATGGTCCTACTATAGCTGATCCCAATTTTTGGATCTTTATCAAACAACTGATACTCAAAAATAACTTTACCAATCTAATTATGTGCGGTGATGTCAATCAGGTCTTTGACCCATTCCTTGATCGTAAATCTAGCGTGGTCTTCAAAACTACCAAATCTCACAAATCCTTTTTAGGGTGTCTTGCTGAAACTGGCCTTATTGACACTTGGAGACTCTCCCATCCAACTCAACTCGATTATACTTTTCACTCACCCCCACAAAACACACTCACACGTCTCAATTATATTTTCGCGTCCAAACCATTACCGGCTCAATTGTTGATTCCAAGATAGCCAACATAATAATCTCTGATCAGGCACCTGTATGTCCCTCATTTAGTCTTTCAGATATTAACAAACCCTCATCTCGCTGGAAACTTAATAATTACCTATTGCAAGATCCATAGTTTATTCTATCTGTTCAATCTTTCGCTCAACAATTCTACATCGACAATAAAGATTGTGACACCTTGGTTGTGAATAATTGGGATGCATTTAAAGCTGCACTAAGAGGTCATATCATGGCTTTTTCCAGTAAAAAGAAAGCATTATGCAAAAAACATCTGGATGATCTTCACTCCTTACTTGCCGTAGCTGAACAACATTATTACCACAACTCTAACCCAGCCAATCGCCCTCATGTCATGGCCTTACGCTTCCAAATTAATAACGAAGTTACAGATCTAGCTGCAGGGACTATTCTCAAATATAAGACAAAAATGTATCAAACTTCCAATAAAGCCAGCAAAACACTAGCCTCCTATTTGAAAACAAAAAAAGAAAAATTCTATACATCCCAAATTAAGGACACAAATGGTAAGACACTTAATCACCCAGATGATATGTTAAACTGCTTTAAAAAAATGTATGCAAATCTGTATACTCCAGATTACCCTATTCCTCATGACAACATTGTTTCATTTCTCAACAAAATTAACAGATCTTCTTATCCTCAAACTGATCTCTCCAACTTGGATAATGATATATCTGTAACAGAGATCAGCTGAGCTATTAAAGGTTTGGGCAGAGGAAAAGCCCCCGGTCCAGACAGCCTGTCCACTGAATTTTTTGAAAGACTATCTCAGTCCCTTATTCCCAAACTTAAAAATCAATTTTCCTATTTTACATCTCAAAAAACTTCATCTGGTTCATTCTCTGAAGGCCTACTTATACTCTTCCCTAAGCCCGACAAGGACCAAGGACCCTATACTGCCCTGCAATTATCAGCCCATATCCCTTATTAATGTAGAAAGCAAAATATTTGCAAATGTTTTAGCCAATAGAATTGAATCCTCTCTCCCAGCACTAATTAAATCAGATCAAGTTGGTTATGTGAAAGGACGCAACATCTCCTCCAATGCATGGCTACTTTTGAACACTATCCATTTAGTGACTGAAGATAAAAAGGATAAACAAAGTTACGCGGCCATTGCATTAGATGCAGAAAAAAGCTTTCAACCGTGTTAATTGGGACCTCATGTTTTAATCATTATAATGGCATGGGTGTGGAGATAATTTTATTTCCCTGGTTAAATTACTTTAGTCATCCCCTAAATCTTCAATCTGCAACAACAGTTTATCCTCCTCCTTCTTCCCACTACTCAGGGGTACTCGACAGGGTTGCCCTCTCTCTCCAAGCCTGTACATTCTCCCTTTAGAACCCCTATAAGAATTTATTGGATCGAATAAAAATATCCCTGTAATTTCCGATGGAGCTTCTCATATTAAAATTGCAGCATATGTCGATGACATCCTAATCCTCATTAAAAATCCTAAACTTCACCTCCCAGGTTTACTTAACACTCTCTTTCAAATCAGTCAAGTATATGGATATAAATTAAATAAAGATAAGTCTGAAATTATGCCCCTAAATCCTTATTGTCTCAAACATGACATTGATACTTTTGGTTTTAAATGGAGCAATGTTTCTATCAAGTATCTAGGCATTTGCTTCGCTCCCACTATTCATGACACTATCAAACTCAATACCCAGATCTTATTGGACAAACTCAAAGACCTGACTTCTAGATGGTCCCCCCTCTATCTCTCCTGGTGGGGACAATGAGATACGATCAAAATTATGCTTTCCCCAATTGTTTTACACTATTTGCAACTTCTTTCTATCCCTCTTCCTCTTTCCTTTTTTAAATCTATCTATTCCATTCTACTTAACTTCCTCTGGGGTGTTGGTAAAAGCAAGAGGATCGCTTTAGTCAAGTTGAAAGCGCCTTATGATAAGGGTGCGGTCAGGTTTCCAGATTTTAAACTATATCACTCTGCTTTTCTCCTCAAACAATCTCGATGTTGGTTCGCCTGTCCGGAAATATCTGACATTGGTCCTTCCCTTTGAAGTTACTGACCTCATCTACATATTTATTCATTCATATAAAACCATTTCAGACTCCATTAAAGCCTCCATTTCTGCCCTAAAAATTTTTCTCTTCCCCCAGACCAAAATCCCAAACAAGTGCCTCGCCCCCTAGGTATGGCACAACAAGAATATTGTGATCAATAATCGGGCCTTATATCGGAGATCATGGATAAAAAAGGAATCCGATGTATTGAACAAATTGTTCATGGCCCCTCTATACTCTCTTTTCAACAATTAAAACATCAATATCCCATTTCTAATACAGACCTTAATTTTTCCAATAATTTAGTTAATTCTTGCCTTGATGCCCTCTTTCACTTTTCAAATACCATCCTCTCACCGGACGCCTTTAGATTATTGCTGTTTACCATGACTTCCGATTCTGTGCATCTAAAATGGGAGAATGACTTTGGTTGCACTTTTAACGACCACACATGGTCACTTATCTTTTCCAAAATTAAATATATTTCTGTATCAGCTAACATCACACAAAACCTTTTCTGCTTTATTCACAGAGCGTTTATTACTCCTGTAAAATTAGCTAAATCTAAGATTGATTGTAATGATAAATGTTGGTCGTGTGGCTTTGCTCCTGCCTCCTATGAACATATGTTTTTCAATTGCCCTTTTACTCCTAGGTTTTGGAAAGATATTTGGAACTACCTTCAACTCATTTTTGATGTAAATATCCCACTATCTTTTTTAAATGTTCTTTTAGGTAGCCTTGCTATTACGAGTAACTTTCCACCCAATTCTGCCAAACTTTATGATCTATTTATCATCATTGCGTTGAAAAGTATTACTGCCAATTGGAAAGACTTCCGCTCCCTATCTGTCAGAGGATGGTGGAACAACATCTGCCACACACAAACCATGGAATTATGCATGGCAAACAATCTCAATTCTATTCCTAAGTGTAACGCCAAATGGCTTTTTTCATTCGCTATCTGGACTGTTTTAATGTTATCATGCATGGTACTTGAACTTTTACATGAATATTTACTTCTATGCTGGTTTTGCTGTGAGACCTATCTATAGATTATGTCTGATATCACAACCAATGTGTTCATAAAACTCTGATTGGTTTATCCCCTTCATAAATCTTCCCCTCCCCTCCCACATCCCCCTCTGTTCTTGTTTGTATTTTGTTTGTCTCTTGTCTGTCCTCCCCTCACTATCTACCACCCATGCAGAATTCTTTGTTGCAATTGTATCTACGATATTCAGTACCATATCCTTAACATTTTTCGAAATTGCTTATTTAACATATATTGCATATTCTGTTTTGCTTCCAGCAGCATCGTGATGCTTCATATTTCGTGTTTTCAGTCTTCTTGGACATCTGCATTTGGTTGAAACTAATATCATTGTTACTGTTTAAAAAATAATAAAAATCTATTAAAATAAAAACATAAATAGGATGCCTTAACAGCTTTGTCCATCAAATAAGACTTAGGTATGATTTCACTCCAATGGTTCATAAACTGTGAAACATTCTACTTATCCTTAAGTGTAGTAAAGGAATGAACTTGGAAAATTGCAGGCTCAAGGCATCATCGAAAGAGTTGAAGCCTCATACTGGTTTCTCTCTTCTCTTGGTTGTGGTGATGAAACTCTTGGGGAAACTGCACTTCTGTATTGACTTAAGAACTCTAAATCACTGTATTATTCCAGATGGACACCCACTAACCATCATTTCAGAACTCTTATCAATGAAAGCAGATGCATAAATATTCTCCACGCTTGATCTAAGTTTGGCCAACCATCAAATGCGACTTCACCCAACCTCCCACCACTAGACAGGCTTCATTACACCAGAATGACTATGGCAATTCTTTAGGATGCCATTTGGGTTAGTGTCTGCCACCTCCGGGTTTCAATAAATAATCTACTACAATTTCCAGACCAGGGCAGGTGTTATTTGCTTTCAAGATGAAATTGGATGATATCAGATGTACGGCGAAACGACTAAACATGTTTACAGGCTGTCACGAGATCTACAGAAATTGAGAGACTCTGGTATTACCTTGATTAAAGAGAAATGAAAGCTCAATAGGACAGCATCAAGCATGTTGGTCGTGTGATCTCCATGAGAGGTACAGAACCATGCAAAGACCCAACTAACGTGATTAAAAGTTTCCCAAACTCATAAACAAGGAAGAACATTTCTTCTATTTAGGTATGGTAGAATTCTGCTCATGCTTTGTTGTGAAGGGGGATGACCAATTTGAAAGCACTGACTTATGTAACTTAGAATTTAATGTAATAAAACAGGCACTGGATTAAGCACCTTCTCTTGAGACATTCAAGATTGGAAGAAGAACAATTTGTTTGGAAGACAACAGCATTGTAGGCCTATCAGTAGTCGTATCACACCTGGAAAGGAGGGAATATCTGAGTATTGCCTTTATTTCTCATCTGCTTAATGGACCAGAATCAGTGTACTTTACCCTTATAAAGAAACATTTGGTTGTTGTGTGCCATCAAGAAATTCAGGTAATTAATTTTGTTCTATTGTTAAAAGAGTGGACCTAGCTTCAGAGCAGTAGGTGGTGTGAGTAGCCAGTGTTTTGTTTGGCATCTAATAACAGTAATGCAGTACTGTGAGCTGCGGTTTGTACATTCTTGGTGTGGTGTTGGTGAAAAAGCCACATTTTGAGACACTTGTGAAATTTGTGAATTTTGGATTCATTCAGAGCCGATACCGGGATCGAGGTCCAGATGGTGGGTGGCATCACAAGAAAAGGGTTGTTTGCTGGTCCTCCCTTTGCAGATGGGTAGTGATTCTAAGCTGGTTGATTTGCTGCGCGTGGGGCATATGCCACCATGTGGAGTTAAGCTGCCAGTTATGCTGTTATGCCAAAAGTAGATGATACTAACAGTTCTGAACAGTATCCTGGCCGGAGAGGAAGCCAATGTAGTTTGCGTAGGATGGCAGTGATTCAGTCACATTTCCACGCACCTGTAATCAGACGTGCTACGGCTTGGTTGACTGCTTTTAGGGGTGACAAGTGAGAGGCTTGGGGCTCCGTCAAGATGCCATTTTCCCCATTGACGCACAAGTCGACAACATACCAGCTGACTTCCTGTCACTTCTCTCTTCAAACAATGATGCTTCTAATACAATTCACAATGATCAAGCCATTGCCGTTGAGCAACATGCAGTGCCATTGGTTGCTTAGAGCACAGTGTGAGAAACCTGAGGGTGTTCTCACTAGTACAGCCCGGCGATCCTTTGTTCAGGTGGCCAGGGGAGGGCCATCGTGCTTGGATCCCGACCCTTTGGGCAGACAAGCGAGGGAGGATCACATAGGCAAGGGGCCCTTGGGGATCACAGAAGATACGGCATCAGGCGTGATGCGGTATCCCCTTTTCTGCACTTGACCCCTACCCGACAGCCCCTCAGTCTTTACAGGATATTACCACCACAGTCCCATCTTACCCCAGTGCTTTCCTTTACAAAAAGTTAGGCGAAACCCATTAATTCACAACAATACATCTGTTCCCCTCTTGCTGACAATAACCTGCCCTCCTCATCAGTTGAACACTACAGACCCCGCAATCCCTGTTCATTTGTTAACAAACCTTTTTTTAAGTATTCAGCCGATTTTCTCCCAAAATCAGCAACTCACTACATTTCCCAGAATCCCCTTCATTCACTCTGTCCTTCAAATACTGCAAAGAAGAGGAATCAACAATGAGAAATAAGGATTATCCATACGACTTCCTGGGCCATTAACTCCTACGGACAACCGCCATGTTGGTCCACTAACGAGGACAGGCAGGGTCAGGCATTCCTTTCCAATCACTCACACCTGGATCCAATCACTATTCCCAGGAAGTATAAAAGGCGGTGCAGGAGAGCACACTTTGAGCGAGTTGGGAATGCTGAATGAATAATAATGAATAATTTAGCATTTTATATAGTGCTACAAACCCTCAGGCATCTGAGCGCTGCTTATTATGACCCACAGGGTGTGGCATTTATCCACCTCGGAAGGATGAAAGGCTGAGTTTGGCCCTGCGGGGATTCGAACCTGCGTCAGCAGGCTCTGCACGGATGTTAAAGAGAGCGCACCGATGTGAAAGGTGCACAAAGCCAGAGGAAGACCAGAAGAGCTGTAGAGACCCTTGGAGACCTGGAGGAGGAGAAAAGCGCCCTTACACTGGCCCTGTGAGTCCAGGAGATACTGTATGGTGGAGAAGGAACTGTTCCTCCAGAAGACAAGACCAGGGCAGCTGGGGTTGCCTGGTGGTACCCACAGTAAGAGCCCTCCCCTTGGCCAGTCAGGTGAACCCAGGTCTCTGAGAGGCAGCAGACGAGACCCTGACCTCAAACATTATCCCTTTTTAGCTCCTGCAGCTCCCAATGTCCGAAAATGCCGTTTTGGGGAGCTGAGAAGCGGGAGCAAAATCCTGACAGTGAATTCTGGGACTAGAAGCCCCAAACCCCTTTTTTGTGGATTGTGAACTTTGAAAGGAGGCTCAAGCCCGGCTGAAGGAAGCCTTCTTGATGAGAAGATTGTGAGCTTTGTAAGAGGGTCTGAGCCCAGTAGAGGGAGGCTCTTTGTGAAGCTTGGAAGATCGGTCCGAGCCTGGCAGAGAGAGACCCCTTGTGGACTTTTGGAGAGAACATTTGGGAGCAGGGTCCAAACCTAGAAGAGGGAGGCCCTTTGTGAGCCGTAAGGGGAGTCCAAGCTTGACAGAGGGAGACCCTTGAGAACATTGTGAGTAAAACAGGTACCAGAGCTAGAGTGGTCCGGCACCACGTGGGTGCTCATTCGAAGGTCTCTGGCTGGTACCCTCTCCTGAACAAAGAGAGTGTATTGAACTAAGATTGTAGAAACTACAAGTACCCAGAGGCCGGTGGAAGGTGTCAAAGTGGTCATACGAGGGTCGAGCCAAACCCCTTGTAAAGTCGAAAGTCTTTGACATGTTGTTGAAGCAAAGTGAACTGCTATTTTGGCAAATGTGAACCTGGCTGAGGGATGCCTTTGAATTAGGGCGAGCAGTAATAGACCCGTGAACAATGTGACGATAAGCGTGAACCCGACTGAGGGATGTCTACAGTGAGTGATTGGTCTGAACCCGACTGAGGGAGGATAACATTGAGAGAAGGATCGGAGCCCAGCTGAAGAGTAATCGCCCGACGTGAAGATAAATAGAAGGTACTTTTGTTTTGTTGTTTATGACATATCAGGCCCTCTAAAGCAAGAGACTTTGCATGAATGAGACTAGGGCACAGAAGGCCCTGGTATTGAGAAAAGGAACTGTAGCCCTGTGCCAGAGAAGCCCAGGAGTGTGCTCTGATCAAGAGTCCCGCCTTGTTCTGTGGTAAAACATGGGGAAGGGAGACCCCGGCCATAACATACTGATTTATCATTTTGTGAACACTTATTTCTTTTCTTGTGAACATTATCCCACACTATTTTGTAGCATAGCGGGCAGGATTGGCAATCGATTTTTTCAGTATAGGCCCTTTTCATTTGACTAGACTCCATTAGGACTGTATTATTATTATTTGATGGTCGTAGCTTGCTCCCATCTTAGATTTAGGTTTAGATTAGGCATTTATCTGACCCATTTTACAGTTTAATAAACACCCTGGAAATGTGATCACTTTGTCTGTCTTACTTTGATACCATGCCGTCCTTACAACAGGCACTCCAAAGAAGAATCCCTTAGAAAAGTCAGACGAGTGTTAGTAGAGAAAGGGCAACTGAAAAAAACTGAGGGAGCTCATTGTGAAGATGATACATGAGGGAAACCAAGGCCTAACAAAGACCAAACAACATGTCTGTGCATAGGTTTGTTGGCCTTGGTGTGATATTCTAGTTGAGAGAGCGGTCAGGGGTCTTACACTGTGCAAAAACAGTGAAAGGGGCCTTCAATCACGTTGCCCCCCACCCCATGACCAACATCTCTGTTTCCAAATTACTGTGGGAGAGGGTAGGGGTAGCTTTGGTGTGTCCCAAATACCCATATTCGTTCATCAAATGGATCAATGCACAACATGCTCTTTTGACATTTTCCCATATGTTGAGTGCCCAGAGTGCCAATTAGCTAGACATACCAATTAACCATGAAAATGGTAGTGTGCAGGTTAAACCTTTTCACAAACAGACCAATAGGAACACTGTGCTACAATATGACAGTCATCACCGAACTGAATTGATCTTTTGGCCAATTTCTGAGGCATAAAAGAAATAGCAGTAGAAAGGAAGCTTATGGGAATGAGGCCCTGACTTTAACTACCGAACTTCACAATAGAGGGCATCCATCTTTGACAGTGAGACGAGCTAAAAAACAAGCTGGGAACCACAACCGTGAAGCTTTGTTGGAACATACCAGGGATAAGTGCCCATCTAATAAACTGTTTTTTGTGAATACTTTTAATAACTTATCATATAAAATCAAAACCAGGGTGACTGAACATTAGAAACAGTGTTTTATTTGCATTCAAAATTGGAAAAAAGTGAGAACTATGCTGATCCATAATGATCTCAAAAAAGCCCACTTTTGAGAGCCACTACTTTACCATCTATATGGGGGCTTACACCTGTGATAGGTTATTTCCAATGTGGCAGCTGTACTATGTGTAACCAGACTTAAAATATGAAAACTATTGATTTTGACCTAATAAAACCAATTGCAGGACCTAACTAATTGTAATACTAGAAATATAATATAAATCCTGGAGTGTCCATGTGGCTTAAGATATATTGGCAAAACCAAGCTCAAATATAAAACGTGCATGATTTAACATCACAGCTCTCTTAAAAATTCAGTGGAAAATACTCCATTGGTACACAATTTCTTAGAAAGTAAGCATTGTTTTGATGAATTCCAATGGGTGATACTAATGAAGGTCAGAGGTCCAAACCAGGAACAGGTGAATCACAAATTATTGGCTATGGAACAACGCTTGATTTTTTAAAGTACAATGCCATTTAACAGGCCTAAATGAATGCATTGAATGCATTCAAGTAGCCGTTCCTTGAGGGCCTGTTGCCGCGCATAATATGGGTAGAACAGGCTGGCGTGAGGGGCTGCGGATGAAAGAAGGATGAGGATAAAAACTGACTATGTCATTATGTTGAGTTGTTACGAGGAGACATGTCTGGCCTGAAGCTGTCAAAAATACATTATGATGAAGATGGTGTTGGCAGTTATGGCGGGGTTGACACCCTGTATCATAAAATGCCAGCCTATGGTGAGAAGGTGTCACAGGGGCTGTTAAGACGTGGCTTTCAGGGGAGGAGGCTTACGCATTGCATAAGCGGCCCAGAAACATTTTAAATGGCGAATGGCCATGGTATGTGACGTCAATCAACAATGGGAGGCAAATATTATGAATTTGAGCCAGCTACGTGAAGACAACAATGGTTTCCGCTATATTCTAGCCATCATCGATGTTCTATCAAAATACGCTTATGTTGAGGCTTTGAAGAACAAGACGGCGCTCAGCGTAGCGGCGGCCTTAAAGCACATATTTAACAATGGAAAAGTCCCAGCTAAACTACAGACAGATGCCGGTAAAGAGGTTTTAAATAAACCGCTGCAAAACATTTTGAAGCAGCACAGTGTACACCACTTTGTAACACACGCTGAAGTTAAAGCCTCTATTGTAGAATGTTGTATATACACCTTTAAAGCACAACTCAGCCACTTTTTTTACAACTAAAAACACCTGAAAATATGTGGAGGTGCTACCCGCATTCATAAATGTGTATAACACGCATAATAGATCTATTAAAACCATACTGGCGGGTGTAACACTGCAGAATTCCCTGGCTGTCTGGAAATAACTTTACAGTGAATGACTTTTCAAAAAGACAAAAGATATATCCCTTAGAAAGGGGTATCATGTGCGAATCTCAAAACACAAGGACGTCTTAACAAAAGGGTACAAGCAGAACTACAGCGACAAGGTCTTTATTATAGATGGCGTGGTTCAAAGAGAGGGTGTTTCTATATATATAGATTCAATGATTATTCAAGGGAGGCTGTTCAAGGTGTTTTTTATAAGGATGAGATCCAGAAAGTCAGTAAAAACCAGCAGTGCATTTATAGAATCGAAAAGACCATAAAAAGTAAAGTTTGTTAAATTGGCTGGATGGCCTGACAAATTCAACAGTTGGGTACCCGCCGGATCCATAGAGACCACAGGCGTGTAGCTGGAGTCTGCATTTTTTTATATCATGCTTTCCCAGCAACACTTATCCAAGACATTTCCATTGAACAAAATATCCAACTTTACCATGAAGCTGGTCAAACCCCTAAATCTGGATGGTCAATGGACGGTTGCTCTCACTGAGGTTCAGTAGGTCTGATCACGGGACATGTTAGGCTCGAGGCAAGCTATGTTTATCATAAAACGAACAAACCCTCTGAGTCCTCAACAAGGCCGTAGCATGCATACCCTAGTTTGAGGACACATCGCTACATCTAGGACCACACCAGCATAAAACATTTTTTCTACTGGGCCCAGACCAGTCTCTGGGCGCAGCATATTGGGAACTGTGCCAGTAAAGCACCGTGGGACAAAACCTGCACCGATAGTAACGTTTTTTTCATAGCTTATTGCGACATTGTGGAGTATCAAAGTGCGGGGGACAGCTACGCTGTGCTGCTTAGAACCATGGAGATTAAAGAAACCAACAACAGTATTGTGTGCAAAAACCACTTTGACACAATCAACAAACAGGTAGGAGACGATCAGGGGCAGTTTGTATCATTGAAATATGGAAAAGTCTGGCTGCGGTAGCACTTCAGACGGCTCCAGCTAAAAGACAAATTAAAAACAGTGCTATAATGGCGGTGATGAAGAACAACAGAGACTCAAGGGCTTGCATGGAATATTACATTGACGAAGCTGGTTACGGCGATGAACTGTATTTTAGCAGAGCCCCTGTCATGGGGCGGGGCTCAGTGGTATCTTTAAATGTGTTTCTATGGCGCAGCTTTGAATTAGTTAAACCGCACGTGAAAACGGCGGCAGGCAATATTGCAAAAGACGTTGTGGGAAGCGTGACAACGCCGGGTGCTGAGCAGCTAGCCAGACACGAAAAGGGAGGGTCAGGACGGGTTGGGCTCATTTATAAATCACAGAGAAGCGTTAAAAGGAAAAGGTCGGCAACCATGTTGCGCGGTCCACCAAGACCCAACAGGGAAAACAGATCAAAGCCCTGCTGCGCACCAAAGCATGGGACTAAGAAACGTGTTATTCCTAAAAGACACAAGGGCGGTGATATTTTCTAAAGAACAATGGCCTTTCTACACAGAGCATCTGGGGAGTGTTTAAAATCAGAGCTGGATCTCTTTACTATGCCCCTACCCAAACCAGCATTGACAACTGTTTCTTTATTGAGGTCTCGCTGCTGGAGGCTCTATCACTGCTATCCCCCACAGAGTTTATTGTGTCGGGTTCGACCGATATGTATCTGGATTTGAACGATACGCTGCTACATCTAACCTGTAAAATAACGAAGGCTGATGGAACCAACACTGCTGCTACAGCGCGAGTGGGCACGATCGCTTACCCGATAGCCAGCATGTTCAATCAGGTGGACGTGATTCTTAGCGACTGACTGATAACGCACAGATATAACATGTACGCCTACCAGGCCTACATACAGAACATGTTAAATTATAGCAGTGATGTCATGGACAAACAGCTTTCGGCTGGCCTCTTTTACCGCAATGACGCAGGGCATTTTGACAGCACAGCTCTGGATGGTAATTTCAAGGGATTTGTGAAAGGAGCGTATCATGCCAGGACCAACAAAGTATTTGAATGACTAGGCTGCCTACATGCGGACCTATTCTTTCAAGATAAACTAATGATGAACAGCGTTGATATTAAAGTGAAACTATCCAGAAACACAGATGTTTTCTGCCTCATGAGCAGGGACGCCGAGCAATACAAACTAGTCATTGTATCGGCCAATTTACTCGTTAAGCATGTAAGCGTCTCACCGTCTGTTAGACTGGCGCATACAGAGGTGCTCCAGGTATCTAACATGAAATACCCTGTGGAGAGAGTCGCTATAAAAGTCTTCAGCATTCCTACCGGTTGCTGCGGTACCAGCCAAGACAACCAGTTTCTAGGGCAGCTCCCTAAAATAATCATCATGGGATTGTTGAAACAATGACCCTCAATGGGGAATAGGATAAGATCCCCTTCGAGTTCAAACAATGTAACATGAACTATGCGGCGCTGCACAAGGACAATGTTTTGATCCCCGCCAAAGCGTATACTCCCAACTTTGGACTTCTCAGCATAATCAGAGAATACATGGGGGTGGTGGATGTCACGGTGAAACACAAGTGTGATGTGCCGGTTTCATTTACACGCAACGAATATGCTCTCGGCTATACCCTACTGGCCTTTGCTCTAAGACCCAATAACATGTCAACTGGGAATTTCAACCTCGTGAGGACCGGAAACCTACATGCTGAGATAAAGTATGAAAGAAACCTAACTGCCACACATTCGCTGCTAGTGTGGAGCATTTTTGATTGCGTTGTTGAGATAAACGCACAGAAAAACATACTTATTGATATTTAATGGACACTCTACAGATAAGAGGATTTCTGTGCAAGCATAGACCCACACGAAAAACATTTCATGGTGTGTATGCTAGCGATACATGTCCCAGCCATCTACCCAGAAATTGCCTTTTTAAGCCTAGTGGTGAACACCGACCCTCAGGACCGGGGTGGAACACACTGGATAACTCTGTGGCTGGAGGCGGATGTGCTAACAGTGTTTGACAGTTTTGGTATGCTTCTCACACCACCCCATATATGCCAGAGTTTTAACACACTATGTACGAAGCATCGCAAAGTATTTACGCTATATTACTGTACCGGTTCAAGACTATAAAGCCATGACCTGCGTTCAACACTGTATATTCTTCATCACTCAAATGTCAGAATGGTGAGCGCTGTCAGCTGTTTTGAAAATGTATTCGAGCAACCCCATGCAAAATGATCAAATGGTGACCAGATTTGTTAAGAAGACACTAGACAACGTGCCTAGATCTCGCAAAATGTTTAATGTATCAAAAATGTAAATGTGTATCGTCTATACACTGATACAGGCGTCAAAAAATAGCTTTTTTTTAAACCATGCAGCGCATGTTATTATACATACTAGATAATATAACATAATAAACAACCAGTCATGTTTATGAATTGAAAGCATTTATTAATAAAAAGACTGAAGGAAAAATATGATAGCAGGATATAGTTGCAAAGAATCATACTTATTCAAATTGGCACCCTGCATTACTCTGATAAGCATATATGCCTGTCACGGCCTTGTCGCAGTCTAGACGTTGCAGAGTCATGCATGCTGGAGGTGGCTGAAGAATCCATAATCCAACTGGTATTCCACGCCCTTGCATTGCTGGGTGAGTGGGGCTGCTGATGGGTGTACTTAACGGGCTATGTTGTTGGCAAGGAGTTGCAGGAGCCCTGGATTTTAACCGCTCCAGAAGGCGGTATTGGCCGACATTACCCACAACCAAAGTCGGTATATTTAAATTAGCCACCACCTGCATAAACTCGTTCCAAATGATGGGGGCATTTATTGGAGAAGTAGGGTGTCGGTTTGTAAAACTTTGCACTAGATCGTGCAAATTAGAACCCCTTAAAACCCAGCCTTTATAAACAAACTCTCCCCTATCAGTCCACGTGGCCACATCCTTTGCAAGTTTCATCTTGTGTAGCAATAGTTCTGCGTTAGGTTTAGAACATTGGATAAGCATTTTTAACACATAAGCCACAACCGGATCGGTCCCCGACGGTTCTCTTGCACTGCTAGATTCTTCGGCCTCATGTATAAAGTTAGTTTGTTTTTCTCTGCATCGCTGTGTCAGGCATGGTTTAAGTATTTGTCCAGACTATTCAAATACACCGCCGCTTTATCATGCAACGATAAATAAGATCTGTTCAAAGCATCCTTCATTTCCAAGTCAAGATGCATGCTAGCAACTTTTCATATCTCCCAATCCAGCAGAGCTTTGGCAGTCGTCAGGTTTTCTAACTGATGCTTATCCACGGGATACATTTTATGAGTGTGTTCAATTATTGGTCCCAAGCAAGCTGGTGATTAATGATAGGGCTATGCCTATGAGCGATCCTATGAACCCACCATACTGCGAGACTACTTTTCTTTTAGCCCTTAGCAATATTTGCTTATTGCACAGTTTCTTGATGACCTTATTCTTTTTCAACACACATTAATTTGACGGTGTGTTAGGGGGGCTTGTACCTTTAAAGTGTTCTGAGCAATTTCTACAATAGCGGCCACCAGATCGTCGGAGGCAGTGGCTAGAATGGCCTTCAACAGCGCAATGTTTCTTCGGATGTGTGTCGACGTGGTGAAAGCGCGACATGGTACTGACGCTATATTGCACTTAATGTTGTTTTTTAGATGTCTTTCTTAGGATATAAACAGCGGGTAATCCCAGCGGAAATAGATTGGTGCGCAATCCTCTAGTGTGTTTGTTTTTAAACAAACCAGGAGATATCCGTAGGGCTTACTGGTCGTGTCTTCAAAAGCTTCGAGGCAAAAAGTATGTTTTGGTCGGATACATCTGTCGGGCTATCATGGCTAGTTGCTGTTTATCCCAGGGATTTTTAAATAACACTATATTGCTTGTGTTTGGTGTTATCGATCTGTTACTCTTCCCCTTGCATGATATAACCTATGCTCAGATTGCAGTGATGGGAATATTGAGTAAATGCTTTTTCTAGTTTGCCATTCTGACCCCCTCAGTCATCAAATCGTCCACAATAATCATATTCACCACGCTTGGCGGTAATAAACGATTGCCGTTGACACTTGGGCATCCTTTCTGCAAACCGAAGGTGTTTAAACAGCTGTTGCAGAGTGTTGTAAAGAGTTTGCCAGCAGCTTTAAGGCTAAATCATATTTTAAGGGGGAATGTGACATCACGGTGTGGGTGTTTTCTAAACGTTTTTTGACAAAATAACTTTTGCCACAGCTAGAAGGGCATGCCAGCACACACGCAAAGGGGTGTTGTAGCCTGGTCTCCATAATGACAAATACTTGCGCATTAGTGAAGCATGCGCAGATATCCAAGTATGAGCCTCTCGGTAAGTTAAAATCACATTGAATGGCACACCTTTCAAGCTTCTAAAAGTTGATAAAACCAACATTACTACAGCTGCAAGCTTCTACCCAGCGTTTAAGCACTATGTCGAGACTTACACCGAATTGAAAATAAAAAAGGTGTAAATAAAAAACATGATGCGTTATACATCTTGAAAACTGTATAAAACACATACAATATATATTACACACAACATAGCTTTAGGAGTTATAATGAATCATTCAGCATATAGCGCCCAAGCTCCCCGCACCTCTAAAAACACTGTGTTAGCATTTGCCATGCATTTGTCATGATGCCTACCCCCGGGGAACCAGACCAGGTCCAGCAACCCCGGAAGCAGGTATCAAGTTGTTTTGAGCAAGCCCAAAAGCCCTTGTTAGGGGCTGTTTGGGTGCGGTCCTGGCGCCTATGGCGCCAGGCTCATATGGAGAGTCAGTCCTGGCGCCTATGGCGCCAGGTTCATAGAGTAAACTTACCTGATGCAGACCATGCTGCAAGCTTACCTGGTGCAGACCATGCTGAGAGCTCCAAGCCAAATGAGGCTTGGAAGGGACTATTTTACCTAGGGACTATTATTTTACTCGGGTGGGGCTGGGGAAGAATACTCACCTGGGACTACTTTGGAAGCTATTTAAACCACGCCCGAAAAGCAGCACACGCTTCACGTTATTCTGCATCCAGCAGCATAACGCTCATCGTGTCTGCAAGCCTGCATCCAGTCTTCTGCCACGCCCGCCTCGAGTCTGCAGCTCCTAGAAAAAGGAGGAACAGAAGGAGAAAGGTTAGAATAAGAGCAAACCTTCGATCCTTACCTGGATTCTGGATCCACCGCACCCTCGAACTGGAAGAAAGAAGCATTTACGCGCGCCGCCTCGCCTGCTGCAGCGCTGCGCTGAACTCACCAGCCCTCGCAGCACCCTCACTATCCACCGCATCCTTCTGCACATTCCGCCGCATTCTGGCACCTAAGGGGAACACAAGAACAGCAAAGGTGAGCCAAGGAAATAAACAGAGGCAATAGTAACTACCCCCATAGACTTACCTTATTACCGCCGGGGGTACTATTCCTCTTCACGGGTCGGCGCAGTCTCCATTGCATCCTCGCTGCACCACGGCCCCCAAGGGGAACAACGGGACAAATAAGGGGAACTCTTCTCACCGCAATAGACTTACCTAATTTTACCGCCGGAGGCATAATTCCTCGAACTTCATATTTTCTCGCAACACCTGAATAAGGGAACAGGCAGCTTACATTCTGGCCTTATTTTATTGAACTGTGTAGGATAAGCCAAATCCTTACCTGAACTTCGTCAGCTACCACGAGGAACTCTTCGCTGGGGTTAAGCTGCAAACTGCAAGGAATTGGACAAGAGTGCAAGTCAGACAAGTGAACTCTTACGAACTACATATTTTTCGGAGTCATTATTGTTCTGGAACTCACTGATTCCTTCGAGCCAGTGAAGCAACTGGTTATCAACGCGCCCCTGCGCTCAATGCAGGATGGAGAGCTCAACTTTCAAACCATCAGGTGAGACTATAGGAGGGGGACATCAAAGGTGATCTGTGGGGAGAACAGCGGGGGTGGGGGAATTTACACTCGACTCCACGCGTGGTTAATTCCCTTTCTCCATTTGCTGAAGGATATTCCTACGGGCCAAGCAAACAAAGCTAGGTGGGTCAGTCCAGTCCGTCATCTCGGCCCTACGCGTCACATTGGTGGAGACCGCAGCTGTCCAGTTCAGATCGTTGCCTCTGTGGGAGCCAGGTGAGCGTAACAGCATTCCACGGCACCGGTTTTCAGAAATAAGGGAAGAATTTGTGGTGTTGGAGCCACAGGCCCCTTTGTATGAAACAAAGAACACTCCTTGGGCCCTGATGGGCGAACCAGAAACAACTTGGATCCTAGGGGCCCCCAGACAACCCTCTGGCCCTGATGGGTGAACCAAAAAGAACTTTGATCCTAGGTGCCCCCAGACACTCCTCGGGCCCCAATGGGCAAACCAGAAACAACTTTGATCTTAGGGGCCCCCAGACACTCCTTGGACCACGATGGGTGAACCAGAAACAACTTTGATCCAAGGGGCATCCTCCTTGGGGTACCGATGGGCCAACCAGAAACAACATTGATCCAAGGGGCCCCCCAGACATTCCTTGAGGCCCTGATGGGTGAACTAGAAACATCTTTGATCCTAGGGGTCCCCCAGACATTCCTTGCCACCCACTCGGGATGAATCAAAAACAGTGCTTTGCCCTCTCTGGCGTTGGTTGTCAAACCTCTGTGATCAATGTCTTGGTAGCAGCAGCTCTGCCAGTGTACAACCCTTGGTGATGATGAAGCAATGGGAGCCATGCAGATCCAAGTGGACCTGGTGCTGAATTTACAAAAGAACTTTGCGGTGCCTGTCCCACAGAGACTCCACCGGGCATTGCAAACACACCAGACCCAAGCAGGCCTGGTGTTGAATTTATAAAAGAACTCTGTGGCTTTGGGATCCCCAAATCCCACGACCCTTGCTGATGCTGTAACAAAAGAGGGAACTTGATTCCGGTGTTGTTGAAACATTCCAAATTTGTTGCTCTGTGCAGAAGAGCCCCTGTCCCAGCGCCCTCAAAAGCCCCAGTTGAAACAGGTTGCACCATTCCATTCACCTCGGGACATCCAAGATTTGTTTTCCCCTCTCCATCCTGCCATCTATAATTTGCTGAATCAGTCACTCTACAATTCACATCCAGAGATTGCCACGCCTGTGCCATCCGGGTGTTGAAGACCATTTCTATAAAAACAGAGAAATATAGAATCAGCGGCTGATAATGTTAATATTTATACCCCGAGTCAGAAAATAAGATCCTGAATCTCAGCAGCTTAAAAGATGTCAACCGCTTGTGTAATCTGTGACACATTTACAAAATTTACAGTGCGGCCATTTGGACTGGTAGGGACAGTCGCGGGATCACAGCTACAATAGCGCAGATGTTCCTAATGGTCCAAACAGCCACCCTGGCCCTAACGGTTCAAATGGCCGCACTGTCCATAATGATCCAATTGGTTGCACTCTCTCTGATGGTCAACTGTGCTCTCCAGCAAATTTGAAAGAGCCCCCATGTTTAAAATAAATATTTAACACACAAAATGATGTATCTAACACACATTTGTGTCTTAAAAACTGACACACACACACTCAAGCATGCACACACACTTTGCTGGAATTTGTGATTGTAATAATACATATAAACACAACTTCCAGCAGTATGTGCTTAAAACGCTGAGCTATCCTCTGAACCATCACTGCGCCTAAGTTTATCAAAATGCATTTCTCCTTTGACTATTGTAAATGTTCAAGGCAGCATGTGCTTAACACACAGAGCTATCTTCTGAACTATCACTTCTCCTAAGTTTATCAAAATGTATTTCAACTTTGGCTACTGTAAATACTCAATACAGCCACGCAGAAATGTGAGACGGGATTTCTTGATCAGCACTTAACTGACAACAATAGCTGTGTGATGGGGTTAGAGTTGCAACGGCTAGCCGTGTGCTACTTAAGTTTGGTGAAAAATGCAAACCAACTTCTTTAGGACAGACAGATCTGTAGTATATGCACCCCATACCAGAAATTGCTAAAGCTCTCAAAAGCCAAGCTTTCAAATATTGCATCGCTTAACTGAATTAGAGCGCTGTGAACTTCCTTGAGGATATTTAAAAAACATTCTCACAACCGTTGCAAGGTATTTGGTTAGTGGTTGGTAATTAACTCTGTCCACGCACAAAGCCCTCTAAGATCCTAGAACATTGCAAGGCCTGCAGCGAAACACATCTTTACTTTAAAAATGTCACGCTCGTTGTCTGTGGCTATCTTTCATACAGTGGGGAGCTGTCAATACCTCCTAACATAGATTGTCTGGGCCTAACACTGCCGTTTCACATTTTAAAAACACAATAACATGCTGTCAGAAACATATTTTGAAAAATATATGCAAATTCCCCCTGTGGGCCTCATTACACGGATGGCGGTAAGGGTTTACCGGTACCGGTAAGGGTACCAGTGCCTGTAAGGGTACCAGTGCCGGTAAACCCTTACCTCCTTACTACAAGGTCCCTTTGTGGGACCCTACCTTAACGGCTGGTCTTACCAGCCATTAAGGACGGGACCCGCAAAGGGACCTTGGAGGTAATTGCGGTACCACAATTTGCGGTACCGTATTTACCGCCTTCCCCATCCCCATTGAGCCCTATGGGGAAGAAATGGGAATGGGGAAGTGCCATGGTGAATGGGGAATTACCGCTCCCACACACCTTGGAATAGGGCTGTAATTCCGCCATTCACCATGGCAGACTCTGTAAAATACCAGCGGCAACCATGGCGCTTACCGGCGTCCATGTAATGAGGCCCTATGTTGTTCAACGCCTCAAAGGCACGATAAGAAAAGCAGGGCCTAGGGTGGTGTCTTCCTGCTCCAGCCGAGATATCTGCCTTCAGAATAGGTTTACAAAGGTCTCCAGCGCCAACCCTCTCCTATTCACTGTCAGCCCGGTAATCCATCTCCGCTGAGATTTGCACCTTGAGGGGCCTGTCTGTGTTAGCTATTCACCTTTGCAGGGGAAGCTGCATCTCACACACCCAGTTGTGCAAGCCCGGCGCTGTACCAATGGTTCAGGGGACCCCTCTTTTATATAACAAGTTAAACATATTTGTAGAAGGGGTTTTGTAGTTCTTTTCCCCCTTGTGACACTCAACTGACACCATTAGCGCAACATCATTTTAATGTCCCACATTGTCTCCTTAGATTGTGTGAGCACGCAATACTCAGCCCTGGATCTCTTGATATTGCAAATTCATCAAGCCTAGTCTAATAGCTTTTTAATGTTCTGTGTATATTAGGAAATGTGCACGTGCAAACGCCTTGGGCATTAGCATGAATGCCCGCCATTTTAAATGTTTGATATTGTCTCTTTAGATTGTGTGAGCCTGCAATACTCAACCCTGAGTCTCCTGACAATGTCATTTCATCACACCTAATTAGAATACTTGGTTAAACCCGCCCTCCCACGAGCATAACAAGAGCCCAGAATCACAGGCTGTCATCTCAGCCGTGGATCTCTTGACATTGCCAATTTGTCCCACCTATCCTAATAGCCATTTAAAGTTCTGGGTTTATCAGGAGATGTGCATGTACGGGGGCCTGGAGCATTATCAAGAATGCCCCGTCATTTTAAATGTTTTATATTATCTCTTTAAATTGTGTGAACCCACGCTACTCAGCTCTGTGTCTGCTGACAGTGTAATTTCGTCAAACCTAATTAAAATACTTGGTCAAACCCCCGGGCATAATAAGAGCCCCCATCCACAAGCGGTACCATGTCTTCTAAGCTCAAACTCTGCAGGGGAGTGCGCTGTCTTTCAGCTCAGCACAGATGCATTTAATTTTACAAAACACTTGGAGCTTTTTTTTTTTAAATGAGCGAAAGGCCGCGCACAGGCCTTTGATTTCGGCTTGTTCAAGAAATGGGGAAATGTTATATATTTGTATTTTGTTAACAGTTTTAAATTTCCTAATTGGTGTGTGTGTCTGTGTACCTCCTGTCAGCTACACGAATGTAGTGCTTGCTAATAGCAGAAATATATTCTGAACAAATGCATAATTCAGGATCCAGCTTCAAATTTGCAAAAATACCTATTTTTTATCACATGTATGGTTCCATCATTGCAGAGACTTGAACATGTGTTACCATGCCTGTGGGGACTTTTTTCATTACTCTTATTTGGAGCTGAATGCATTGATATGCAAATGGCTAAATAGTTTTCAGATTACTTTTCATAAATTATAACATTCTACTTCTGTACATCAGTACCTGCCTGCATCACAGGGATGCACAAGAGATGGACAGTGATGGTATTGTGTTCCCCATAAGATATTCACTTAAAGGCTCTTCATTCTGTTATTGCACCCAATAGGGCGTAATGACAGAATGAAGAGCCTTTAAGTAAACACTCCAAAATGTGTCTGCAAAGAGAACTGGGGAACAGAATGATGATGCACACGACCCAGGTTCCCAGAACGTGGTCTAGGGAGGAGCATGGATTTATATTCAGGTTTTTTTGTTTAACAGTCACCATCTTGCCCACTGAAACACATCTCCTCTCAAGGATTGTTTTTTACAAAGATGTTATGGTCCTCTTTGGGACTGTTTGTGATAATATTGAAGTTAATTTGCCTACGGGGAGGGTGCATGATTATTGTAAATGAAAAGTCCCCATAAAGACTTTGTGTTAATACTTTTTTTGAAGTACCCATAGGGTTGATGTGTGTTCATAAAGATGATAAGTCCTCATGGGGATGGTGTGAGATAATGGTGATGTACATTTTCCTCACAGGGATAGTCGGTGATAATAATGATGGAGATGGTATGTGATGATGATGTTAAACAGACACGTTGTATTGTAATACATAGATGGCTTGTGATTATCAGGATATTAAAGTCCCCATAAAGATGGTGTATTGTGCTGTAGTCCCAATTGAAATTTTGTGTCATGATACAGATGTTCAGGCCCTCACAGAGGTGTCTGTAATAATTAAGGTAATGCCCCCACAGAGATGGTGTGTGATAAGAATGAAGTCCTCACAGAGGTGGTCTGTGAGTATAATGATCTCTCGAGGATTGGCTTTATATAGATTGTATGGTACATTTTGGAATTGTGTGTGATATTAGTGAAGATAATTACCCTATGGGGTAGGGGTATGATTGCTCTAAATGGAAAGTCCCCAGAAAGATTATGTGTTAATAATATTATTTAAGTACTCATAGGGACAGTGTGCATTCATAAAGATAAGTCCTCATAGAGATGGTGTGTGAAAATAATGATGCTAAATCCCTGATGGAGATGGTGTGTGATTATGAGGATATTTAAGTACCCATACAGATGATGTATTGTGTTGAAGTCCCAATAGAGACTGTGTGACATGATACAGATGTTCAGGTCCTCACAGAGATGATGTGTGATAAAAATGAAGTCCTCACAGAGGAGGTGTGCGATTACAATGATTTGAAACACATCTTGATGATCGGCTTTATAAAGATGCTACAGTCCACTTTGGGACTGTGCATGAGAATAGTGAAGTTCATTTCCTTATGGGGAGGGTGTATGATTATTGCACATGGAAAGTCCCCACAAAGATGATGTGTTAATACTATTTTTAAGGACCCATAGAGTTGGTGTGTGCTCATAAAGATTCCAAGTCCTCATGGAGATGATGTGTGATAATGACAAAGTTACTCACCGTAGTACTACTTTACTCCAAGTCCTTAGTCCCCTTTCCTCCATACTTTTGGGACATTCTCTCCTTCGGGACGGGACCAGAGCACTTTTATTAGCATCAAAAAATGTACTTTTTGTCTTTGTTTTATTTTTACGTGCGGCCACCGCACGTGACCATAGCCCCGCCTTCCTGCGCTCCACTCCCAGCATCACCCTTCAGTCCTTTTCTATCGCCAGGTCTAGGACCATTTATTAACAATAGAGGATAGGCATTAGAGGGAACGGCTGGCGGGCGTATGGAGGAAAGGGGACTATGGACTAGGAGTAAGGTAGTCACTACAGTGAGTAACTTTGTTATACTCCTGCGTCCCGTCCCCTTTCCTCCAAACTTGTGGTAGATTAACAAGCACTGACCACAGGTATTATGGGTGGATGGAAATGTCCCTTATTGGAACACATTCTTAAGAACTGCCTGTGACCCTGAAACTAACCTGTTACCTATCATGCAGGATGTACACGACTTCTCATGCTAATCTGGGTATAAAATTAACAACACCAAATCTTAATTGTTTCCACTTACTCCAAGCACCAAATGCCCCTATGATAGTAGTGGCTTTAAATGGTCTCCAATACAAATCCATTAACTAGGCATACTAGTGTCCAGAGAGAAACACACGCTATACACAGGCAATCATGAAGAATTTCTACAGGTGCTAACAGTCAAAATTACAGTTGTGGACCAAACTCCCTCTCTCCCTATATGTCCAGGTATCGCTCGTTAAAATGGTAATCCTTCCCAAGCTACTGTACTATTTTGGAAACATCCCTCTTTGGCCAGGGAGAGTTTTTTAAATGAAATTACGTTTCCTAGCCACATTGTTCGTACTTGGGAGGGGACGGCAAGAATTAAATGGGACCATATTCGTGCAGCGGCATCGCCACGCCGGACTTCGAGCTTTACTACCTGGCGGATCAGGCCCAATTTGCCAGGCACTGGTATAACCCAAATGATACTGTCACTCATATCCCTGTGGAGAGAGATGCAGCGGCTCCAACTGACCTGAGATCGGTTATTTTTATTCCCTGCCACAAAGATGCCTGCACATTCGTCCCCGTTAGCACCACAGTCCATGCATGGTCCAAAATATATGAAAGAATGGGGATAGACTCCCTATGACCTTGACGACCCACTATGGCATTTCCCTGGTATCACCCACACATACGACAGGACACTGCAGAGGACATGGGGCCCAGACAAGCAACTAAAGATGAAAGATATGTTTCCGGAGGGTACATATGTGAGCTTTGTAGATTTTGTAAATACTGTTGGAGATGGTCAGCTTAAACTCTTCCAATATCATAGTATGAGGGCCACGGCCACGTTCGCAGCAAGGGGGCCGTTGTTTCCTGCAGAACCCCCTACGCATGAATTTATATGTGCAATAACTGCGCAACCGGGAGTAAGGAAAGGGGTCTCCCATCTGTATACTTTGGTACAAGCACATTCTAAGTCCCTGAATACTGTAAAATTGAAATGGGGGGGCAGATTTGGGTGTAACACTGGGATAGGAATAATGGCTCAAATACTGCTGATTGACAAAATCTGTGCCTTTAAATGCCGGACTGCGCCTGAAGTGTGGTGAACCTAATGCAAACGCCTTCCATATGTACTGGGCATGCCCTCTAATCTCTTTGGGGTCAGGTTACAGAGATCCTCCAGAAAATAACATCAATCCCGGCAGCGTTGTCCCCCTTGAAATATTTGTTCAGTGACATTGGCAAGGTGGCCGAAACCACCAGACGTTTGTTCAATGCGGCTTGTGTTGTTGCAAAACGTTGCATATTGAAATGTTGCAAAGCCACACATGCACCCCAAACTGTTGATTTTCTCAGCGAACTTACATTTGTTAACGAATGCGAAGAACAATACGTTTTGACTGTACCAGTGACAAACCGCCCTAAGGACATTTGGGCATCTTTTAAGGGCTATCTGTGTGACATGCTATCTGACAGTGACTCATCACCGAACTCTACCCTATAATCCATTTGCTGTTACTTCGTGTATAATGTTGCCTTTGTACTACATTGAAGTTGATTTAACTGTACTGCTTGCTACCGATATGACTCTCAATGAAATACAGTTAAAAAAAAAAAGTTTAACTTATCGGTGTAAATGAACCCTAACGTTTATTTTAGTTTTAATCAAACAATGACCAGTTGCATTCCTACTCCAAAGCAGGAATCCGGCCTCACGGGTTCGGAAGGAAAGGGGAACTTGGATCTGCATTTCAATAACTGAGGGCTCACGTTAGACCCTTGATAAGATGAGTGCTACTGAGCCATCCTCACAAGAACCGCTTCCTGCACAACAGACAGTCCGAAGCAAGAAATGAGTAAGGTTAAACCATGAGTAAAAGCAGAGAAAATATATGCATTACTGAATTTTTAAGGTATACATTATTTTCGCCATTAGCTTTTCTCACAGAGGGGCCAGTTGGTCAGCCAGCTAGTATGGGTAATCCACCCGTTACAAACATTCCTTAAAATCTGTAAAAAAACACTGTCCAAATCTCAAGGCATTAACTCTCAAGTACTAAAACATTAGTACAAGTAAGGTGAGTGATAGGAAGACCTGTTGCAGTACCACTGCACTTTGTGAAGAAGCATAAGTGTGACCACACTATATTAAATTATTATTATAATTGTTAAAGTTAATGTAAAAGTGTATTTATACTGCGCACTATCACCACCGGAGAGGTCCCCTGGCGCTCTAAAGGCAAGGTGGTAGAGTACGTTTGAAGGACATAGCGCGAGAAAGAGCAAGAGAGCTGTGATGTGCTGTTGGCAGCTTCAGTTTGGTTTTCACCGTTCGCTGAGTTTATGTGTATTGTCTTGGTTGGTAGCCTTCCTGTGCTGTTGTGTAAGGCTATGTGTGGTTTGTTTCATTGATTGTGCTGTAGTGAAGTGTGTGCAGTTTGAAGATATGGTTGTAGTTAGTTTAGAGTTTGAGAGGTGTATGCAGAGTGATGAGTTTTTTTATTAGTGGGGTTGGTTGTAGACATTACTATCTAGGTCTGCTGCAAGTTAGATGTTCACATTTCTATCTAGATGTGATGCAAGCTAACATTCATACTCCTGTCCCGATGTGATACAGGGCAATAGTCGCAATTCCGTCCAGATTTGACACAGGCCAGTAACCACAATTCTGTCTAGATGTGATGCAGGCTAATACTTACAATTCTGTCTAGATGTGACGCAGGCTAAATACAATTCTGTCTAGATGTGACGCAGGCTAATAATTACAATTCTGTCTAGATGTGACGCAGGCTAAATACAATTCTGTCTAGATGTGACGCAGGCTAATAATTACAATTCGGTCTAGATGTGATGTAGGCTAATAATTACAATTCTGGCTAAATGTGACAGAAGCTAATAATTATAATTCTATGTAGATGTTACAGGAGCTAATAATTACAATTCTGTCTGGATGTGACGCAGGCTAATAATTACAATTCTGTCTAGATTTGACAGAAACTAATAATTACAAATCTGTCTAGATGTGACACAAGCCAACAATCACAAATTTGACCGGAGTGGCTAGTGCAGTTAGAGTGCCATCCACATAGATATGCAGTGTTGCCAATCAAAATTTCTTGTAGATGCATGGCATGCAAAACAGTACACAACTCGGTGGGTGTATTTGGTGGGGAGAGTTGTCAAATGGAAATGGGAACATGGATGCCATAAGCTAGTGGTTGGTGGATTAGATAGGATATGGGAGAGGTGGGCCAGTTTAGAGGGGCGCAGTGATTGCTGTGCCCCCTGTCCACACCCCACTTACTATGTCTGTCGCTGCCGGTTGACGGCTGCCTGCTTCCTGCTTCGCCGGCTGATACTGGCAGACAACATCTAGAGCTGCTTCTTTTGACAAATACAGGGCAGTTTAATTTCCTTGGTATAACTTTGCCACAAAGATAGTATTTAGCATTGGCCACTCATGGGCATTGTTACCTGTTTGGTTCTGCAGTAGATGTAAGCGGTAATTCATTTACTGTAACTTTTATTAAGCAGCAACAGAATTGCTGTGAATTTTACCACAGAGCCGAACTCTGAGATTGGAAGTAAAGGGGAGGATTTACATCTAGCATGTAGCCGATGCTAAATCCTTCACATTACCTCCAAAATCATCAGATTTTCGACAATGGATTTTCTGCTTTAAGTATCCAACAAAATCCCCACTTAAAAAAACAGGGATTAACACTGCTTTATCACCACATATAATCATGCTGCTAATCCACTCAACTGAGTGGCAATAACAGTAAATTACTTAGGCAGTAATTCCCAAAATGGGCCTCATTTTGAGTTTGTCAGTAAGTGAAAAAAAACTGTCAGTAAGAGAATTACCACAGTTGTTGTCACTCTGCCAAATTCATGGTCACTGAAATGGGCGCTAATTTCTCTAGCGGAATTAGCCCTTAGGGAATTAGCACTGGTGGAATTATTACTGAAAACTGGCAGTAATTCCTGCAGCGCTTATTTCTCCAGAGCTATTATCACCAGAAACAAAAATGGTAATCCCACTGATTTACAAGGCAAAATAAAGCCAAAAGATCACCACAGTGGGTGTTAATTCCACCACCTGAAAAGTGCCTTTCCCTAAAAGGTGGGAAATCCCAAGTAGCACAATCCTTTTATGTGTCAAATGTATCCAACATATTTGTGAGATACTCAATATGCTTACAGATTCTATAAAGTGCTAACCATGCAAATAGTCTTTTGGTACCAAGGTGTCTGTTATAGGCATCTCCTAGTTCTCTACACAGAGTTAGCACATGCCTGTTTGTTTCAATCATCCCATCGATCTTACATATTCTGCAGGTGAGTTTCTCCTTAGTTAGACCCCTGCTAGGGTCATGCACGGCAAGTGTGGGAAGTGGTCCTAATCTTAATAAACAGCACAAATCTTATTAGGAGATGGTCAGAGCATATTACCAGATATCTCTGCACCCGATACCTCACACGTGACATTCCTGCAAACTCGGTGTACGATTTTAATGTTGCTAAATGATCGTAATTTTGACACCAGCCGTGCGCTCTCACTTTGTTGGTGAAGCTTTGTTTAAGGCTATGTGCATCCATTGTCCAATCAGGCTCACAGCCAACTTCTTCAGACAGCTTTCCAATATAATCTAGGTATGTGCCAAACAAGTATTGCTTAGCATCAAGCCCAGCAATTTTAACAACAGGCATAAGGGATCATTCATGATTTTTAAGTACAATTAAGCCTTGCCTTTTTTCGGACTCTACCAACCAGGGACAGTATACCTAGTTCCAGCCTTACGGCGGCCATAGGTATACAGCTTGGCATCCCAAGTATTCTTTTCCATTACTTCCCCTCTAAAACATCAGCCACTGGAAGGGATTCTCATGAAAGGGAAGTGCCTCCAAGTGTACAATAAGGCAGCACAATAGCACTGCTTGTATACCATCATGAGTCCCTTTATACTATACCCAGCAGTACTCTGAGCAATTTTCTGTGCCATGTTTACAATTACCATTGCCTTGAGCTTTTTCAAAGCTCTCAGGTTTTCATGCGTTTTCTTGGTGCCGATAGGTACCCCCAAGTAACAGTAATTGTCAACCTGATTAATAATACCCATAGTACAATGTACAGGTCTAGGTCAGGTTTTCCTCCAGCTGGTTCTGGTCTTATTAAAATTCCCTTGTAGGTGGTTTTCGCTAGCATAACAACCCATTTGATTCAATGAGTGCTGTAGGCCGATGAACGTGTGGTTCAGTATGACAATGTCATCACACCACGTGTTCCATGCCAATTCTAGGAGAGACAATTCTCTGTCTCCGCCTCTGGGGTCTTGTTAGATGACTTCCAAGCCCATGAATTGTATGTCCTCTTTATTGTCCATTTGTTGTTTCTGCTGCCAGCGGAGTGCCACACGATATCCATCCTCCTGTGAATTTATTAGGCTCAGGTGTTCTGTGATCCTTGTTCGCAGTTCTCTAATTGTGCTGCCAATTTATTTGAGATTGCAAGTGCAAATGATAACGTAGATGACAAATTTCGATTTGCAGTTAATGATTTTGTGATTGTGTGTGCCAAAGAAATGTATTGCTTTGGCATTTCTAGCATGTGGGCACATGGAGCAAGATCCACATTTGTGGAAACTGGCTGCTTGTGTCAAAGGTAGCCAGTTTAGTCTACTTTTCTCAACTGGTGCCATGTAGGAAGGCCTTAACATGGTGCGTAGGGTTGGTGCTTTGGTGTATGCTAGGCTGGGTTTAATTTAATAGGTATCCATTGTTGTATTTCTGTCACTGGTTGGTGACTCTGGGGACTCTGGAGGACATGGAAGCTCTCCATTAATGGGCCAGCATGTTTGCTTTGTTCACTTCTCGGAGCGGTCTAGTCTTTCCTGGCCCCTCCCCTCCCTTCCATATCATTCCATTCCATCTTCACCGCTGCGTGCTGCAGCCACATGCTCTTCACGCTTTGGTGTAAGGAGCTAAATTTCCTCCCTGCTCTCTTCCCTGGTTTCATATCCTCTGCTGTCTTTTGCCTTCTTTTCTCCACTCCTCTCCTTTTCAGTCCAGTTCTCCCGTTCGCTGACTCCCGCAGACTCGCTTGCTGGCTCCCGCACACTCCACATCCTCCTCTCCGCGCTCTCCCACTCTGAGCTTTCCTTCTCCCTCTTTCTCCGTGCCAGACCTATTACCTCCTGGTGATTCTCTCGCCTTGCGGGATTTCGCCTGTTGCTCTCTTGATTGTCCTTGCTGCATTTCCGCTCCATTTTCCTTTTTCACATTTGAACGTACTATTCTTGAGCTACACACAGCCTGTTAATCGCCAGCTTTGCACATTTGTAGCCTTCTCTTTCTTTCATGGAGGTTACTTCTTACCTTGCATACGGCTACCCCGAAACACCCGAGAAGCCTACACAGAGTCTCTCCACTTCTGCTTCAGTACATACGGATAGCCATCTTGACTGGACCAAAGGATTTCCCTAATAACAAATCAGTATCTGAAGTATCTAAAGACATACTTGGGATTCCCGGGGTGGGAGCCCCTTGCACTTGCTGTACCATCGGCAGGCGTTGTGGCTAGCTCCCGGGGAAGACCTTATCTCTTCAAGAAGCACAAGTCCTCCAAGAAGAAGACAACACCAGAAGATTTGGATGAAGAGGAATTCCCCTCTACAGAAAATTCAGGTGAAGAATCTCCTGCAGTTGTTGACAATATCTGTGTCAATACTGAGAAGGTGGCAATGTTTGCTTAGAACTTTCTGCACCTGATGACTGTCTCGGTGAAATCTTGATGCGTATCGGATTGTATCTTCCTCTGGTGCTGCTCAGGTTTTGGGGGTCAGTAGTGTCATGCTGGCTCTGTTCCAATGCGAGATTGATAGCTGCTGTTATACCTTCAGTGTAGCCCCTTTGGGAGAATCTGTTAGATAAGAGGTTGCATTCTCCTTCAAAAGCCTTCTTTGTGCTGCAATTCATTTTTGCTCTGATAAATTCAGCTTTCGGGATGTTGTCAATTACATTTCTGCAGTGGCAAATAGTACTGAATTCACCTCTGTGGGTTTCCTGTAAGTAGTTGTTATTAGACTCTTGTTTTCAACTATGATATTTATGTCCAGAAAGTGGATAGTGGATCCACTGTGGGTCCCTGTGATTCGATACCAAACTGATTAGTAGTCAGGTAATCTTTGTACACGTTTAGTTAGTCTGTTGTTCCTGACCATATCATTAGCACATCGTCGATATAACAATACTGTTTGTAAATCAAAGGCTTAAAATCTTGGTTTGAAAAGGCATGTTCCTGTTCGTATTGGTGCATGAATAGGTTTGCCATGGCAGGTGCATAGGTTGCTCCCATGACAATACCCTTAGTTTGCTTGTAATCGGCCTCATTGAAGATAAACACTGTGCTTGTAAGAGAGAACTCCACGAAATCCTTGGTAAGTTCCAGATGAGAATAAAATAAGAGGCTTGTGCAAATGCAAAGCCGATGGACTTGAGCTCCGGAGTGTGGTGTGGTCTACTGCTGCCTATAGTGCCTTGACATCTAAGGTCACGAGGAGGAAGTGGGGATCACAAATTACCTCCTTGAGGATGAGTAGGGTGTGCATAGTGTCTCTCAAATAGGTTTGTGTTTTGTGGACCTCTGGGGCTGCGTTAATGTACTTAGCTATTGGCTCGGTGACCACCCTATTGTGCTCAGGATAGGTCTTCCGTCAGGCATTTTATCAAATGATTTGTGTACTTTTGGGATAAAGTAGATGGTAGGCATTTTGCGATGTTTCAGCTTGAGGTAATTCAGTTTCCCATCCCTAGTAGCCCTCGATAGTGCCATTTCATGATGAGGATCTTTGCTTGTTTGATAATGGATTTGCTGGGGTTTTTTGTCAATTGCTCGTAGCAGCCTGGGGTTGATAAGTGCATGGTAGCTATCTGGATATAGTCAGTTCTGTCTAGTATCACAATGTTTCCACCCTTGTCTGCTTCCTTGATTATGATGGAGTTGTTTTGTCTAGTATTTTTAGGGCATGGTTTTCTTCTGGGGTTAGATTTCCGGGTCTTGTTTCTTTTTTGTGTCTCATTTTATCCTCTAGCCTGTGTAGATCACATGTGACTGCTTGCTGAAATATGTCAATCGCGTTTTCTCCTTGTGTGTTCCCTTTTCTCCATGTTTGTTCGGCGTGAATTTCGACCGGTATGATTTCAGGTATATTGAGGTTTAGTTCTTCTATGTCTAGGTCTTTAAGTATGTCTCCTTTTGAGTGAATCTTTTCAATTTCATGATTCTCCTCTAAATTAACAAGAAGATGCGTCAGTTCCCTTTTTTCCGTATTGATTTAACTGAATGTTGGTTTGGTTATTCGAGGGGGATGGCGAGACACCTGCTTGGCAAAGGATGTATTTCATTTTAATTTTCTGGCATATTTGAATAGGTCTATGTGTGCTTCAATGAGATCCACTTTGGCCGTTGGAGCAAAAGATAATACATTTTCTGGTTTCCTTTTAAATCAATACAATACTGAAGAATCGGACCTCTGAAGAGCTCACTTTGGTAATCATTATTTACATTACGAGAGCTCACTGCTGCCGTGTATGGCACAGCACGCAGCAAAGAGAATTAGGAAATTCAGTGCAGGTGAAAACCTGCAGATTTAAAAGAAGGCATGAAATATTTATTTCACCCTGCCAAACATTTCTAAAAGCCTTTGCCTAGCATAAGACGTATTCCTTGATAATTTTTTTTGCTGCAGCCTCAAAAGACAGCAATCCTAAATTGCGTTGTGGAATGACATGCACAGTTACAAACGTTTGGGAAATCTGACAGAGATGACCTGCAACAGAAACTTGGCATTTACAGGTCTCCCTCAATTTCGATACAGGGTCTCAAACCTCTGATATTTTGAGTATTAACATAGATTGGGATGGTCCTGCATTTATCTTCCACTCGAGCTGAAATTCAAAATGCCTTTGCTAGTTTGTCACATAGCTGTTAACCTTACAAATAATTCATTTTGAGTTCTTAAAAGGGAATTCCTTGTGCCAGGGCCGCCCCTGCAAGTTTAATAAGGCTGCAAAAGTATTTTCGGGTGTGCAGCAAGAATTCAAAAAGTTCACATGGTTCAGATATTTATCAGACACTACATGTGTTTTTCTGTAATGTATGGATGGATACGTGTTATGTTTTGTAAAATAATGCAATAAGCCACTTTGGGGGCATTTTGTAGGAATGCATACTTGTTCATATGCTGGCAGTTCTTTATTTGGCATGGCTTTAATATTGGACATTTTAGGAGTGGGATGAGGCAAGGAGGAATGCTGATATAATCCTGCACAATATCCTCACCCATCATCCAGCCAGTGTTTGAATTTTTATATTATTATTACATTTGCTGAAGAACTTGAACTGGATGAACCCCAGCCGGCCCATGTGACTTTGAGTCTCCAAACAGCCCTTTAAGATGAGTAGCTGCACCCTCGAGATAGATGGGGATACAGATTCATACTCTTGCACCAAATAATTATGACAACTCAATAGTTTGGCAAAGGGAGTCTGTTTAATGACAAGTACAAAAAAAGGGAATTCAATGAACATCAGTAACCGCTCAATTTTCCTTCTTGCTTAAAACTCCACTTAATTTCAGAAAAATCACATTATTTATATCAAAAACTTGTCATCACTGACGCGTAATCTTAAAAAACCTAACATGCAACGTGATTGGTTATAGTACGGTAACTGTAACATAGGTACTATAATTGTATGTGGTAACGGGGAGAGGGGATTGGATAATCAATGTCAGGTGGGGCAACTACGCCCTTCCTTCAAAATGGCCACTGTTAACGTCACTAAATGTATGACATCTCATTGGTTCTACTCATTATAGGACCCTAGATTACACGCTCCACTATGATTGGTTTGGCATCAACCCCACTCATATTTTTCCACTCACGTCCAGCAGCATGCAAAACAACCAGCCAGGTGTGGGGAGTCTGTCTGCACCCCAGCTTCCCTCCAATAATGTTACAATCAATCATTACCTCAGTGGTCATGTGTCAATTAATTTGGCCTCGAGTCTGCTTCTTGGTCTGAGAAAGTTAAGGAGTATGGGAATGGCAGGGATCCATGCCTAGCTGTGAAAGTCTCATCTCTTCCTGCCTGCCTTGTCACGTGACTAGGACACCGTGAAATCAACCTCTTCTTCATGTATTTTCATGTATTTGATTTAATTCTGTCAGTCTTCTGCCATCTGTGGCTTATCTTGACCTTTCAGAACAGGATACTCTGTTTTTTTCTCTTTAATTGTATCCACTGTTGGCCTTTTCCAGCCCGATACGACCTTGGCTTCTTCGCATGTTTACCTTCAGCTGGGTTTCTCTCCGTCTTAATTCTCAATTTGTTCGCTGCAACACTCTCCTCTTGAAACCTTTAGTAACCTCTGTTCAATTCTTCTCTTGTGCGTAGTGGATTTTCACTCATCTATAAAGTGCTTTTTTGAGGTAATTATATGTATAGTTGGTGCTTGCTGCAACCTATTTTATTACTAAGCATAATCAAGCTTCACGATTTCTTTGCTTCTTGTGGTTTCTTGCATCTGTACATGTTTAAACTAACTGAATATCTTCATTGTGCATATGGCATAAGTTTCTTCATCTTGACATCAACTGTTTCACCTTAGGCTCAAGATGTCTCTTATCCATGGTATTTTATCTTTGTCAGCATTCTTAGGTCATTATATCTTTTATATGTGTGTCAGTCCGATTTCTTATGACGTTACCATTCCTCTTACTTTAGTATCTTCTTGGCTTCTTCGGGTATTCAATTCTGACAAACATCATTTTGTCTTGCCTGTAGATATGGTTTTATCAGTGGGTACCTCACTGTCCAGGTTTTCTTAGGTGTCTGTACTTCAATAGGTGCTGTTACTCTGATAGGTACTGGGCAGAGCCCAACTGCGGCTCTCTGCTGGTTTATCTGTTCTCCATACGTCACATATTTTGGTGTGAACGTATCTGGTACTTTGAAGGGGGCTCCTGGAGTGTGGCTGGTGCTTGGCACTTCCTCTTCACCCCCCCTCTTGGCGATTCATCGACCACTCTCTCTTCTATCCTCTGAATTTAGACTTCTAGGTCTGAAGAAATGTTCCTTTGGGGTCCATATCTTTATGACTCCCTTCAAACATCCTGCTGTTTTGACGTGCTCATCTTTGTTCCATGTCATTGGTTCACATTCTCCACTTGGATTGCAATAGATCAATTTTCCCACATATTTTCTATGTTTTCTCGGATACTGGAACTTCGTTCCTTCTGGTGCACAAATGCTGGCCTTCGCGAAGTCTCTTATTTCTTCATCAGTCAGGTCCTTAATCTTCCATCCTGACACAACATCAATCATGATTTTCATCCCTATGGCCTTTTTTGCAGTTTTCTGGCACTGAGAGATTATTAGCTTGATAACACAGAATCCAAGCAATATCATCTCCGACAGGGCTCCTAGGAACTTGAATGCATCTGCCATTCATTGTGGAACCCATGAAAACAGTGATCCAAACCAACTGTCATCGTCGACTTCGTCAACTTCATTATCACCTGATTCTGTAGTTTTGACAGCATACCTATGGCTTCTGTTAAGGTTCCATTTTCGTCATCGTGAGATGGTATAAATGTGCAACATGATTCTCCGATTTTTGCACAAACACCTCCATCCATAGCTGTGATCATGTCAAGGACATATCATTTCTGGAGTGTCATTAGTCTGATTGCTCTTAACTCTTCTTCAATTGCATTAAATCCTTTTATGGTCGTGTTGATGATCTGCAGTAACTCCCATCTGGTTATCTGCAACCCTTTAACATTTGCTCCAACCTGAACTCTTGGCTTCAAGATCAAGGTGAATACTGAAGAAGTCTGACTGAACAGTCTATGTTCATATGGGATATGTCAGATCTTGTTCCTTCCTGCACAAAGGCAGCACAAACGCCTCCTTCCCCGTTAGGTCTTAGCACCTGGGAGGGTTCAACTACAGGCCACCGTGACCCTTTGGGGAAAGAGGGTTAGGGTCCATTGAGTGGATAGGCAGGGGTGATTAGGAACACCGGAAAGAGGGTTAGGGAGGTGTTGTGGATAGGTAGGGGAAGATTAGGGACACATGCTCCTCAGCTCCTGCTCCTGGATGTGGTGAAATCCGCCCTTACACTCCTGCATTCATCACATTCACACAGCATGCCCAAAGGTGAAACGGGGACTTTTGTGCTGGAGTCCCTTAACCAGGACACTGCACCCTGGGTATTGCACAATATGTGTGCTTCTCTGCACACACTACTTTCTTGGTGCCCCTTAACACTTGCCTCACATTAAGTCATGTAAGGATTAGACATGTACCCCACATTACATCATGCAAGGCTTAGACTCTGCATTAACTCATGCAGTTAAATCAGATCATCGCATTACCCCATGCAAATTAACAAGAGAAAACCATTAAAACACTTAGCTATATTTCTGCTTGACTTCTATGTCTTTTCTGCCCTTTTCGTGTTGGCTGGCCACTGCGCCGTCTCCCAGCTTCTTTTGCCACTGAAAGGAGCAAGGGAAATGTCAGAATCGGCACGCATTCAAGAGCGTGTACTTTTAGGGTTAATTTCCTAGTGTTTGGTTACACTGTGCAACGCAATCATTGCACTGGATTGCATGCAACAAAATGCCCCCAGTAACACATGCGGAGAGTATTAGGCCTGTTCTCATGCAGGGTTAATGAGAGAGCACCATGTGTTCCCTTCTGTCTTGTTCGCAGCTCAGTTAGTAGTCATGTTTTCCCAAGGGCATGGATCCCTTCCAAACCATCTGCACACCTAGAATTAGAAGTGTACTTATCTGAACATGTACGTGGGCCTAGAGTGTTTCGTGCCCCGCGTAGGCTTGCCAACTGGAGCTCTGCAAGAACACGTCTTTCCTCTGTGCCTGTTAGGATTGCGAGCAGCGCTCCTTGGGCATGGCTCGCGCATGTCCGTTTCTGCGGGAGCGGTCGGGGGCTTGGTAGTCTTCACTCCAGCAGGCTCGTGTTGCACACGGCCTGCTGGGAAATGTAGTTTCCACTCTGGTCTCCATCCTTGGACCACGGTCCTGCAAAAGGGATGGAGCGTACGCCTGGAATATCTAGTAGGATGCCTCAAAGCCTCCCTCCCTCCACCTATACCACCTACAGAGGCAACTACCACCCCCATTGCCCCTACACTTGCCCTAGTCCTGACAGATAGCATCAAAATCTTCTACAGATTTTTCAGAGAAATAATTTTCCCTCTTCGTCCTCCTCATAAGCTCCATAGATCTCTTCTTTCTTAAGTGAGCATCTGCTTTCGGGAAACTGTCAATATTCAGATCACTTTTTGGAATCACCAAAGCTGGAACATGCACATTCACCAATGTAAACATACCTCCCCAATTCTTCAGCAATATCATGTATGGTTTGGATCCACATGCCCAATAAAGATCCATGATCACTGCAGTACCATGTAGCATTCCTGGAGCGTCAAAGACTCGCCCACAGTTCTCATTTTCTCCCATTTTTCTTGTACCATTGTTCCTGAAGCACAGTTTGGAATTCTCCAATGGCACTATCTGTAGGGGTCCTCCTCTATCTTCGACCCATGTTAGCAGTCTTGCAAGTCTCGGCCATAATGGTTTGCATATCATCTGTGCATTTTCAATTCTTTATGGTATCCAATGATCATCCATGCTCTGCAAATCAGTACTCCTTTCTCCCATCCTTCTGGTGAAAGCACTGTTCCCCAGATTTGCATTTGACCTCTTTTCTTCTATCTGCAAGCTTCTTTTGTAGATTTCCCTTTGACGTTCAGCCTCTTGTTTGTTTCTCTTCTTATCTCTGCTCCTTTATCTCCCGGCTGATCCTACCTAATCACAATGTTCTTTGTTTTGGCATTATTTCTCATATTTATGTCTTGGACATAATCATCTTCATCTGGGTCAGTTGCTTTAGTTGGCCATTTGAGAGAAGCATCACTTCCCATTAACTGATCTCTGGTCTTGCACATTGCTATATGTTACAGACAGTGTGCTGTCTGCACATCTATTTCAACAGCTACAAATATTTTTGACTTCCTCATGGTGTTAGGTAGAGTGCACAAACAAAGCATTCTTCCTCTGAAGTTCGTCTTCCAACTTCCTTCATATATAGGTACCAAATGTTGTTTCCCAAGTGTGCTGTGCTGTCCAGGTAATCGTTCAATTCGTTATTGTCTTCTTGTGTGCTTCTTTTAATTATTAAAGTCTTTCTGTGGTTTGCTAAAACCACATCTTTGAACACATCTGTATAGCTTCTTCTTGCTGGAGGATTCTCAGGCATCTCCATCAATGATCTGGGCGTGTCCACATGCATTATTCTTGTAGGATAAGGTCTGGTAAGTCTTTCCTTGTCCTCCTTCTCTTTTTGGCTCTGGTTATGAACGTCCATATTGATTCTGCCATTATCTCTGCATGTGATTGTATTGTAGGACTTAAGCTTAACCCTTTCATAACTGGATCACTGGATCGCTCGTCGGGGCTGTCTCTGTTCGTTCATTCTCTAGAGTATTTTGCCTCTTCAACAGTTCCTTTTCCATGTGTCTTATAACACGCTTTGGTAAAAAGCTTCTTGTTGAGCTCTGTCCAAACTCTCCCCATTTTCTGGAATGTGATTCTGCAGTCATTGACACTAGAGGAGGTGTGTATGTACTCATTATTTGTGTATGTGTATCTTTCATCAACCCTTTCTCAGGTTTACTTAGCCGACCCCGTCTCCGGCATTTTAATTCATTTGTTACCACAAGTGTCGCTTGTGTGTCATTGTTTATCACATCCATCTAAAGTTCAGTCACTATCATTCTTTCTAGGAACCTGAACGCTTTGTGCACCAATGAAAAATGCAGTTCTAATTGTCAATGACAGTAATGTGATAATGAATACTATGCATGTGTAAATGATACATTTGTAGTTTAATTTACAGCATTTGTTCCTGGGCCAATATGAATGTCTCTCCTCATGAGGGAGGACACTGTTGCTGCTCTGGTTTCCCATCTAGATCATCTAAAGAAGCAAAACAAATTCTTTAATACATGCTAAGCATTGCCACTTTATCTGGATTCTGCTGCTTCTGTTTGCAGGTCACGAGTGCTGAACTGATTATCCTCGTTGTCCGATTAATAGATTGTCTCTTGTCTCTGGAAACAGTTCTTTTTCTGTTAACGAAAGTTCCAAATGAGGCAGTAAGTTCAGTAAGTTTTATTTTGCCTGTTCCATATAAACCACATCCCAATCTATGCCTCTAGTCTGTTTCACTCCAGACGACATGTTGGTTTCTTGTCAGCATAAACAAAAGTGAAGTCCTTGGCAACACCTTCACGATCTGTCCCTGGAAGGAAAGTTTACACTATTCTTCCGTGATTCTGATGCTGACTAGAAAGTTCGACCTGCATCATGATTCTATGCAGGAGCATGCTCAGATGGGTAGTGTTCGCTGGGTCTCTGATGAAAGTGAGGATGTCGACATTGGCATGTCTCCCCACAAGTTCTAGAAAATCTTCAATTAAGCAACATAATACATTAGTGGCTAGCCTGCTATTCTCTTGTGACAGCATGCTAGCCACTAATGTATTGTCCTCGCTGTACCCCGGAAGTAAAAGACACTGCTCTGCAATCACTGTGAGCAGCCTCTTTATTATCTTTTCATTTTCAGGATCTTGAAGAAACTCCGTTATGCTTGTGATTCTTCCCACTAATGACGAGTATGACCTCAATAATAATTCAAAAGAGATCAGAATGTCTTTGGTGAGGTCACTATTGCATGACACCATAAGTAAGTCCAAATAGGGATTCTGTGTCGAAAGAGTCAGGATACAGTATTTACCTTCCAATTTATGTATCCTCGATCAAAATTTGGCATATCTTTTCTAATCAAGGCTTCAGTGTGCCTCAGTCCAAAGTTCAAAGTCAACAAGCTATTTTGTGGCTTATATGTGCAATTATTCTCCTTCACCCTGCAACTAGGATGCACAGAGTGTCTGTGTTTTTATGTCCTTCTTCCCTTATTTTGCTCAAAGGGAGTGTCCAGAATTAAGCCACAACTTTGCACAAAAGTTCTTTGTCTTTTACTTGACTGGTCATGAGTCCTTCTTCCTCGTCATGGACCTCGTCTGCACGTGCTGTGGTTCTTCCCCGTTGTCTGTAGTCTCTTCGCGGTGGGGTGCAGGCAGAGGGAGTTCTCCGATGTATGGCTTGATGTCGCCCAAGAAGATCCAAGCTCTTCTTCCCTATAACTTGACTGGTGAGGGTGTGACGTCCTCCCTTCTAAAGGGGCCGTTGTACCTAGACTCGTCCCACTTTTTCCTTGTGTGATTTCTCACAAGGACCGTGTCCGTAGGGAATATTGGAGGAACATGTAGTTCTGGAACTTTGTCTGTTGCAGCATCTCCTTCTGTGTTCTGTACTGCCTTACACTCTTCTTGTTGTCGCTGCATGTGTCCTGAAATTACAGTAAGACAAGATGGCATGCAATGCAAGTAGTTTTGCATTTCCAATCCTAACACTTCTCCTGTTAGCAGAGCATCACCTCTAGCTCTATTTCGAGGTGGTAATGGCGTTTGAATCCTTCTGCCCGTCATGATTTCGTGCAGCGTGAGATGGTGGTCAGAACCAGGCTGGTTTCTGAGTGCATAAAGTGCCAGTGGAAGACAGTGCAGACATCCCTTCTTCAGAGTAATCTTCAACTTGGCTATTCTTTCCTTTAACAAGCCATTGAGCTTCTCGCATATTCCATTCCCTTGAGGATGATACGCCAAAGAAAACTTGTGCTTTATACCAAGCAACAAGCTAATCTGTTCAAATACTGCATTAACAAAATGAGGACCAGTGTCTGATCTCATTACTTCACACACTCCCCATCTGGGAAACACAACCCTCACCAGGAATTTGGCCCCACAGGTAGAGTCTGGGTGTGTACATGGACCGGCTTATATCCATCTAGAGAATGGACACACCCCAACCATTAGATACCTGTACCCGATACATACTTGAATCATATTGACATAATCGATATGCAAGTGCTGAAAAGGCCCATTAGGCCTGGGGATAACTCCTCTAATCACACATAGTTTATGCCCAGCCGTGAACTGCTGACAGATTATACAGTTTAATATAAAAAATGCAACATGCTCTGCCAAGTTCGGTATGAATCAGTCTTTGCAAGTGTCGCTGCTAGATTCTACTTTGTCATGTGCGCTGGATAGTGTAACTGCTCCAGTGCTATTTTCAGTAGGGCTATAGGCATCACCGGTTTACCAGTGCTGTCTTGTCACCACAAGCTCTTGGAGGGGTTTAAAGAACACCATCATCACTTCTATAGGTTCTTCTCTTCCTGTAGTGCTTCTCCTTGGAGCTCCAGTAACTGAGTTTTTGCCATATTGCTATAGCCTACTGGCTTACTTCATGCAACAATCATTCACATCAATTTTTTTCACACTCAGGATTATTTTGTCTTTGGTTGCCACACGCTTGGCTTCAGTGTCTACTGCTTGATTTCCTTGTGAGATCAAATCTGTCCCTTTTGTGTGGGCGGCGCATTACACGACTGCTAGGCCCACTGGTAGTTGTAGTACATTAATGAGTCTGTCCAAAAAGGCTGTATTCTTCATACTTCGCGCAATCATCTATTGGCTCTCCTTCAGTGATGGCTCTGCTATAAACCTAGCTGGGTTCACTATTTTGCATCAAACTATTTTCATAGTTGGATTTGATATGACCACTTCATAGGCAGAAGCTCTCTTAGATGTCAGTGTGCCTTTTGGTTTCTCTAAAATGGCAAATAATGCATACTCGACGAATAACATCATTGGGCATCCCATCACAATGGTTGTAGCCTTCTCTATGGCGAACGCTGCAGCAGCCAAACTTTGTTCACACAGGAAGTTACCCCTCATCACTGGGTCTAAATTCCCACTGTAGTATGCAAGGGGCTTGTACTCCAATGTGGTTTGCTGTGTGAGTACTGCTGCCATAACTCTGCCATTCGTGTGTGAAAACAAGTAGAATTCCTCTGCATAATTGACAATTCCTAAAACTGGTGCTGTGCAAATGGCCTCTTTTAGTTCAACAAACCCTTCTTCCATGGTCTCGGTCCACACCATTTTGTCTTTCGTTGCCTGTGCTTTCTTTAAGGCTTGTAACAAAGGCATGGTATAAGAACTGTAGTCAAAGACCCATGCCCTGACATAATTACACAATCCTAGAAAACTTTGCATTTGTTTTATCGTGTGTGGCTTGGCTGTTTTTCAAATGGCTTCAACTCTTTCAGGGGTAACCCTTTTCCCTTCATGTGAGATCAGCTGGCCTAAGTACAGCACTTCTTGTTAACAATACTGTAACTTCTCTTTGTCAACTTCATATCCTTTCTCAGCTAGTGTAGTTAATGGGTAAATAGAATCGTGTCTGCACTTGTAATCTGTTGTGCTGCAAATTAGAATGCCATCCACGTATTGCAAGACAACACTCTCTAATGCAATATTGCTTAAGTCCATCTGCAGGACCCTGTTGAAAATCGAAGGAGACTCACAATACCCTTGAGGCAGCCTTGTGCTTTTCAGACGAACTTGTCTGAACGTAAACAATGCCAAATCTTGTGAATCTTTCTGCAATGGGATTGAGAAAAATGCATTTTTCAAGTCAATCACTGTGAAATACCTTGCTTCAATGGGTATATTACATAGGATAGTGGATGATTTCGGGACTAGAGGGAACTCCCCCTTGACTATCTGGTTTATCGGGCGAAGATCTTGCACTAGCCTCCAAGATCCCCCCTTCCCTTTTTACACGGGGTAAATCGACGTATTGCATGATGACTCTGACATCACTAAGATGCCCTGCTCCATCATGGCAGAAATTGTCTTTAAAATCCCTTCATCTGCTTCCCTAGACATGGGATACTGTCATGCATTTGGTAAAATTTCTCCTGGTTTCAATGTAATCTTCCCTTCTCCGACTCCTTTCAGTAAGCCTACATCATAAGGGCCTGTAGTCCATACTGAGACAGGCACCTTTGCCATGTCGTCTTCAAAATATTCAGGATGTTCTTGTGCAAGCAGCATTCTCTGAGGCACCTCTCTTTTGATCATTTTCACCCAATAAATGAGATTCACTTCAACTGTCATCTCATCTTCACCTATTTGCTCTTCAAATAGATGGTCATCAGTGACGTCAGTCTATCTGTAACCTTCCCCAATCGGGATTGCTGCGCACCATTGTCTGCCTTCATCATCACAAACATCAAGCAAAGCCATCTCTCCTCGCATTATGGCTGCTTGTATTGTTAAGGGAAACACTTGTCCCTTTCCCTGGTTCCATTAGTTAATATCCCGGCAAAGATATAGCGATACAAAAATATCGCTATATTTTTGCGGCGATATTGAGCAATGGACTCTGTGGGGACACTCCCGCAACCCCTGCATTATTTTTAAATATGCGGGAGACACCCCCGCAACCCTCGCTCTTACAAATTATCCCCCCCAAAAATATCGCCTATGGTGAGACAGATGACCATATGTATGGCGATATTTATGGTGGGGATAATATGTAGGGATACACTTTTCCTCATACATAGGTATTCTTGGTCGGAACAAAAACCAATCTGGGGTTCTCATTGTTTCGTCTGCAAGGCCTGGTAGCCATGCCATTAATATACGCACTCCATATGCAAATATTTCTGGTTCCAATGTAATAGCTCTCATAGCCATTTGTCCTGCCTATGCTCTTATCATTTTGCACATGTACAAATAATTCATTCCTGGAGTTGAACATAGTATGCCCTTCTCCGTGAATGAGATTGTCATGTTTAACTTTGTCATTAGGTCTCGTCCCAATATATTCACTGGTGTCTGCCTTGAATATAGCAGTGGCACTTTCATGTCACATTCTTCTATAGAAACTGGAAGTTCTTTTGTAAAAGGAACACGACTTGTTGCTCCTGTAAAGCCTTGAGTATGTATGGCATCGCCGGACAAAGAAAGTTTGCCTTCACGTATACACAAGCGTGTCGCACCCGTGTCAACTAAAACGGAATATTCTTAATCCCCTATACAGACATCTACCCTTGGTTCCTCGTGAGGTTTCGGTGTCACAGATAGGATAGAACACTTCAGGTCTCCCAGTGAGCTGTCCTAGTCCATATATAATCTTATCCCACTCTGAGTGAATGGATTAGCTCCATGACCAGTAGCATCTCTTATTCCAGAATTCAGTGCCTGTCCTGTACCTGTTGTTTGTGACACTTGCATTGGGCACTGTTGAGACTGCCCCTGTGAAAAATGTGTCACATTCCGCTCTGGTTGCAAGCTTTGCTGTACTCTTGGCGCTTGCTGCTGCACTGTGTGATTCTGCGCGACTCCATTTCCACCCTGCTGCAAGAACGCAGGTGAATTCACCATCCCTCCTCTTGTGAATTGGTCATTTTGCACCATTCCTTGACTTCTGCATGTGTGTGCTAGATGCCCTGTTATCCCACACGTCCAACATATTGACGGTGGTCTGATTAATTGCCCATTTTGCATATCCTGGTTTCCGCCTTGTATGTTTTGAAACCCTCTTTGATTACTTTGAAAACCTCCCTGATTACTCTGTCATCCTCTTCCTCGAAAGCCTCTTCCTCTTGGGTAAAACATGTCATTGCTTGGATCAAACTGTCTTTGGCTATTGGCCTGCTGCATGTTTGATCCATCTGTATTAGTTATCATTGCCCCTTCAATGGCATACTTCGATAATCTTTTCTGCACTAATTTAGCCTCCTCACCTTTTCGTGCAGCATCCTTTTTACGATTCTTCCCTTGCAGCAATCTGCAATAGTGTGCGATGATCAGCTGTATTTCAGACTCAATCCCAACCAATTTATTGAGCTGCTTCTGTACCTGTTCTGGCAGCCCTTGGCATAATAGATGGTAAAACACGGGTGTAGATTACCCCCAAAATTCACGAGTTTCCAGCACCCAGGCGTCTTGGAAATTCTGAATGTAAAGCAAAGGATTGTCTGACTCCAGCTTGCGTGTCATAATAGCTCCCATATCAGAAGTGTCTGGCTATAGCACTCGAAGCTCTTTCCATCCCGCAGTTCTGCAATTGTTAAATGGCGCTCCGTCATGCGCAGTATTAACTGTAGTCACTCCAGGGTAACCTACTTGTGTCCACACATCATCAGCTCTATCACCAAGTATGGCGATTAACTCATGTATCCAGTTTCCAGCTCCCGATGTCAACATTGGGAGCTTATTTTTCAGGTTTTCTCTATCCATGTGTGGCCAAGGTATATATTGTGACTTCGTTCCTCCTTTTTCTAGTAAGGGGAACAGTGCCACATGGCACTCCTTTTCCTCTCTCATCATTTTTCAGTCTACCACAGGGGTAATATTCCCGCATCGCTGTCTACCTGGCAATGTCTGTAATCTGCTCACATAGGATGGTGGAGACACCCCCCTCTGACCGTATGATGTTCCTTCATGCTGATCTGATTGTATGGCTAACTCTGATACCTTAGGTGCAGACCCACTAGAATATGACCATCTTTTTCCCTTTCCCCTAGAGAAGCGTCTTTTGCGTCTTCTCTCGTCTTCTCTTTCTTCACATTCTTCTCTTTCTGTGTCCGATATTGTCTGTACCCAACTCGTGCAACTTCTCTCATCCTCCTCTCATCCTCCTCATTTCTATTTAGAGTCAGCCCATTTAAGGACAGCTCTCTATTTCTGCTACTTCGGGAGGTGTCCTCAGTATCGTACAACTGAGTGCTCTCAAGACTCTCATCGTCTCCTTCCCTTTGGGGTACCTTTTCTAGCCCCATTTCATCGTATATTTTATCGATCGTCTCTCCGATGCTTCTGGTGTCAAAGGCGTCTTCTATATTTGCTCTAGACATGCCTGGCACTGAATCATAGTCACGTGACTAGGACACCGTGAAATCAGCCTCTTCATGTATTTTCGTGTATTTGATTTAATTCTGCCAGTCTTCTACCATCTGTGGCTTATCTTGACCTTTCTGAACAGGATACACCAGCACCATTGCTAACTGCTGGTAGGGGCCTGAACTTCTGGCAGGTCAGGCCTGCCAGGAGTTCCGAGCCCCTACTAGCAAACTCTTAGTTTGGCAGTCCTGAAACGGTGCCGGTACATTGCTACCGGCACCCTTATTTCCGGACCGTCAAACTTATAATGAGGCCCATTGTCATGTTACGTTTCATCATCAAGTCACGTCCTAGTATGTTAACTGATGTCTGCCAAGAATATAATAAGGGCATATACACGTCATGTTCTTTTCTCTTTAATTGTATCCACTGTTGGCCTTTTCCAGCCCGATACGACCTTGGCTTCTTGGCATGGTTACCTTCAGCTAGGTTTCGCTCCGTCTTAATTCTCGATTTGTTTGCTGCAACACTCTCCTCTTGAGACCTTTAGTAACCTCTGTTCAATTCTGGATTTTCACTCATCTATAAAGTGTTTTTTTTAGGTATATATATGTATAGTTGGTGCTTGCCGCAATCCATTGTACTACTAAGCATAAGCAAGCTTCACGATTTCTTTGCATCTTGCATCTGTACACGTTTAAACTAACTGAATGTCTTCATCGTGCATATGGCATAGGTTTCTTCATCTTAACATCAACTGTTTCACCTTAGGCTCAAGATGTCACTTGTCACTTATCCATGGTATTTCGTCTCTTTGTCAGCATTCTCAGGTCTTTATATCTTTTATATGTGCATCAGTCCAATTTCTTATGACGTTACCATTCGTCTTCCTTCAGTATCTTCTTGGCTTCTTTTGGTATTCCATCTGACAAACATCATTTCGTCTTGCCTGTAGATATGGTTTTCTCAATGGGTACCTCACTGTCTAGGTTTTCTTAGGTGTCGGTACTTCATAGGTGCTGTTACTCTGATAGGCACTGGGCAGAGCCCAACTGCAGCTCTCTGCTGGTTTATTTGTTCTCCATACGTCACATATTTTGGTGTGAACGTACCTGGTACTTTGAAGGGGGCGGCTGGAGTGTGGATGGTGCTTGGCACTTCCTCTTCAAACTGTAAGCAAATTTGGGCAGATTATCAACTTGCACCACTTGACAAATCTCAGAGTTTTTGATTTTCAAATGTAGGCAGGTCTGGATGTCCCTGGAGCCTCTTGTCAAAGTTGTCACCTATAAATACTACTTTCTAGCGCTCTGCATTTCCCAAAGAACATTCAAATCTTGAGTGCGACCCAGTTCATTTGCACTTTTTGGCACAAGAGCTACCTATTGGATGAACCACCGCACAACAAGGATGTGCAGAACCCAACTTCGGAAAGCCCGGAGAATATGGTTCCTTTCTATACACATCTGCAATCCGAAAGCTGCCACCCACTCATGTGGAACACGCAACACCCTCCTCCACCCACCAGACCTGCCTAGTCTCCAGGTTTAGCTCGGAGACTCTGGGTTTTTATGCTCTTCTCCAGGTCTCCAGGTTTTCTGCGGCAGGCCCAGAGTTGCTGCAGCACCACCTATGCCTCCATCCAATTGACTACAAAAGGCACAGTAATGGCGCAAATATCAGGTCTAGCGACAGGTCTAGCGACAGGCCGAACTGAGTAAGTTGCAGCTGTGGGACGTGTCACAGCGACTAACTAATCTATTCTTGGAGGCAGCTTCTGGCCTGTCTTTCCCCACCGCACCGCCAGCCCTGGCTGCCCTCAGGCTATAGCTGAGTCTCCCAAGCTGAGATCCATTCATCAACATCCGTCCGCAGTGCAATCCAGGCCAATGCAGCTGATCTGACTGTTGTCGGATTCATGCTGTGTGTGTGGGCCTGTGAAAGAAGGTTGTCTGTCTCTGGTCTCGAGATGACTCGTACATGCATAATCAGTCAGTGTCATACTGTTAAGTAATGAAATCTGTTATGCAGCTCTGGGCTGCTTAGAGCAGAACTGTTTCCAAGGATATTCCAGGTGATGGTTTGATTGCACTAACGTTCTTGTCAGTGCTTCAGCCTCTGATCTGGGGATATGAGCTTTAGCACACAACAAGATAGGCTTCTTTATAATGCAAGCCAACATAATGAGGGTCATCCTGGCTTAGTCATGAGGATGCTTCCAGTTAATTTAAAGCCAATGGCCTCTATGTTCAGATGATGAAAGTGACTCTCCTCTTAGTGTTTCTTTCTTAAACTCTTACTTTATGGCCTGGTGTCAATATTATTTAGGCTCTAGCTCTACTCAATGCGGATACTGTGTACTTAGCTAAGCATGCCACTCCCTGCTGATTCACTAAATTATTGAACACTACTTAGGAGAAGCCACACAAAATACTGAATATGTTGTACTCTATTTATTAATTTATTATTTGTAAAGGGCTGAAACAAATGGCCTGGAGGCATAAGAGTGCCAACAGGACAAACATGACGAAGAACAGCAAAGGTACCAAACAGATTGGTAGCATATCAGGAAAGGGGCAGCATGAGGAGTCAAGACAAGAGCAGAGCCTTTAAGCCATGTTTAAAGCAGCCAAGAGAGACACATGCCCTAAATTTGGGGGGGTTGAGGGGGTTGGGCATTCCAGCATTTGGGAGTGATATACTGAAATGCTCCCTGATTGACCATGGTCAGTTTAGCTCTGGGACGAACAGAAGTTGGGTGTTGTTAGATCGCAATACTCTGCGAGCCAGAAGCTAGGACAGCCTGTTTGACAGATAAATTGGGCTAAGGCTCTTCAAGCTTTTGTGTGTTAAGGAGAGCAGATGAAAGGTGATCCTGGCGTCAACTGGAAGCCAATGAAGCGCTCTCCTAGTTCAGAGATGTGAGCTATTTTACCTAGACCTTCTACTGCCCCAAGAGCGCTGTTTTGAAGAGTCTGAGGTTTGGTGGGTGCCCCTTTCCCGGTGCCCTTCAACACACTGGCACAGTGATCTATTTCTGAGTCAGAAATGGCTCTAGCAATAGTCATGCTGTTGTCATGGGTCATCAAAGGTCTAAGTTTTGTCAACAACTTAATATAATAAGACGAGGAAGAGGCAAGACTGTTACAATGCACATTCATATTAAGTTCTTGAATCAAAGACAACTCCCAGTGTCCTTACTCTGGGAAGCGTAGTAATAGAGCAGCCAACTGTGTGGAATTCCCAGTATTTGGGGTGTAACCTCTTGAGCCGGGCTGCAGTACCTGTTCTCATCAACTCCATCTGGAGTCATTAAGAGCAAGACCATTGTCCATCATCCATGATTGAATCATGTTCAATGGAGGTCAATGCTGAAGCTCTCGAGGTGAACAGTGAATGGATCTAAATCCTATTTTCCAGTAGTTCAACAGTGGGTTTAGTGCTGCTAAAAACAATCTTTAACAAGCACACCTATCAGGTGGCTTGTGATGCTTCAGTGCCCAAGAAATGAAAGTGTGCTGAAGGTAAGGTACAATGCTGGCACCCACCTGTGGAGGTAGCACTCATCAGCTCCATCAATCAGGCGTCCAGAACCAGATATTCTCCTGTGAGTGGCTCCAGCACACAAGCACATCAAAGCTCCTCCAGCAACAATGCTTACCAATGCAGCTGCAATATTGCTCAAGGCAATTCATCATTCAGACAGCAGTCTCCCTTGCATGGGAGGGGGAACTGGCCTGGGATAGTCTAATCTAGTGACCCAGATATCAGGCTTATCATACACTGATGAAACTGTAGTCTGTCAATGTGTATCTATTATTTTGCAGAGGAGGCAACTATGAATATAGGTAGAAAGCATTCTAGAATATTGGGGTCAGATGCTGCTTATTTAAGAACGTACCCTCAGATATCCTTGAACACCGTTTTGTAATACCAGCAAACAAACTCCAATGTTGATACCTTATTATCAACCTTCAACCAAACCATGAAGGAATTGGTAGACGTAAGACTATGTGAACACAAGAAAAATGCTGTTAAAAACACACAAACCCAAGGACCTCCTCACCTTAATGGCGTGATGTAGTACATGCTGGGCACGCATCACTGAAGCTAAAACTCTTTGTTCGCCATGGCTATCACGGAAGCTGCTAACAGGAATAAAGCCCTCTTTGTGCCAGTCAAACACTATTCCAAGACATTGACTTACACAGTAATTGTAGTTTCCACAGAAACATGTAACACAATTAACACATTTTCCATCACCAACATATATAAAAACAGGCAACATATCACTCTCGATCGGCCCTCATGCAACACAACCCCAGACATCCTTCACAAACCTTACTCAAAAGGACTTCCTCGTACGAGGACCATCCTTACCACTGCCATCATGAACTAGTTTTCAAAATCCACCCTTACCCCAGACTCTAAAAAGTCAATGCCTCACTCGATCTGGCCAATTTCCTGAGCACCTTAAAAATATGGGTAATGTGCCCAATCCTCAGAAACCCCACTCTAGTCTCAGATGACTTTGCTAAATACAGACCAATCAATATCCTTTGGGTCATTGGTAAAATCATAGGGAAGGCAGTTGCCAATCAACTCTATAATTGGATTAACCAATATGACCGGATACATGACTACATATGTGGATGTAGACCTAGTTGGAGCATGGATACTGCAACATCCAGGTCATACATGATGCTCTTCAAATCATAAATAAATATGACTCCTGCCTCTTGCTTTTCCTTAACCTCTCTGCCACGTTGAACATGGTTGACCATTGCAAACATACAAGCCTACTCTTAAATAGAATGTGGTTCATAAGGACAGTCCTCAACTGGGTTGTCTCCTATCTCTTGGAGAGATAAATAGCAGTTCAGATGTGCAACTTCAGTTCCCACCGTTATCCAGTCCCCTGAGGAGTACTACAGTGATCAGTACTTTTCCCTGTGATCTTCAGCTTCTGTATGAAACACTGTGATTGTTCTCAAGAGATGCCATGCCACAGAATTGCCTCAACACTATCCAAGTGTGAATAACAAGCACCTACCTGAAACTCAGCCCCAGCAAAACTGAATTGTTACTATCCATCTAAATAGGAGGTCATCCCAGGGTGGACAAATGAAATGCACCTTGATTTATTCGCACCTCAGTTGGCCCCATGTCCAAAATCACTTTGGTTCATTGACTGCAAACTCCTTCTAGAAACATATCAACTGAAAAGTCCTAAACTGTGTGATATCAACAAGCACATTTCCAGAAGATACTTCCTTTCCCCTGAGGATTTCAGAATTGCAGTCAAGACCATAGTTACCTCATGTCTCTGTGACAAAATTCCATCTGGTGAGGGATAGTCTGAGCCGGTTTGATTTTTATTACATACAATGATGCAGGTAATTCTCTTTCTGAAAGGCAGGTCTGCTAATCTAACCAACTGCTCTATTCTAAAATTCTAAAGCAAACATGTGCATTTGCTATAATAATCTCCTGACACCCTCATGACCAGCTTCAGGTTCAAATGTCACAAGCACATTTCTGGCAGCTGTTGGAACACAAAGTGGCAGCAGGCAGAGGTGGCTGTTTAACTGTCTGCTCCTTTGATACAAATTATAATAATTTTGTAACATACGCAGCCTGATGGCACATTAAACTGTACATTTAATCTGTGCCTAGTTGTGTCATGGAACTGCTTCGATCACACATTTATACAGCCATAGCAATTTGATATCATACTAGTGTCAGTTCTTTGAGCAGGGCACAACTATGACTGAGCAATGTGTGTTAGCTGTCTGGCCTGACTGTCTCCACAGCTGTACCTTTTGACCATATTACTGAAAGGGTAACACCTTCCTTCAAGGTACATAAACACTTGTGGTAGTAGGTGCTTCAAAGCCAGCACTGACATAACAAAGCCACACTAACAAGGTTTTGACCACTGGCGTCCCATTGAAGTCAAGAGACATAGAAAGGGGTCTGTCAAACACCACAGTGTGCGCCGCCGCACGTGGAGGTTGCAATGGCACCTAGCAGATCGAGCATAGCATAGGAGACTACTTTTCCCGGTTTCCCGAGCACCCACAAATGCATCAGCTGATGAGTTACATTGTGTCGGCCTCGGAAGGTTGAGAATGTGATCAGAATGCAGGGATTTTGACCCTGGCTACTTCTCTGTGCCCTTCAACTGTGCTAACAAGTATTGAGTAGCTGGTGAACCGTTCTCTTTGGTTTTTGGATTGTCTTTTGGATTGCTCAGACACCTGTTCTCTGCTTTCACGACTAGTTTGGATCAAAGGACTTGGGTATAAGTGAATGAACTCGGATTTATGTAAAACAGATTGAACTTTGGAACACACTCTTCTGGATTTGGTGCCTTGGTTTGTTTTTTCTTATGGAACGGTCTGTGGGTTCTTCTATATCTTGGAAATGCCTTCTTGGTGATTGTTTCTTGCCCCCTTCTTTTTTTCCCCTTGTGTAGTGCATCCTCGTGCCATCTGGGACTAGGTCTCTGCCTTTTTTTCCTTTTCTTGTTTTCTTCCCTCCCAACATCCTCGGTCAATGATCAAACTGTTATTTTACTGGCCAGACCTGCTCCTCACCTACTCCAGGTATTTGATAAGGGGAATGGGGAATTAGAGTAATAAGGGGACTGCTAGTTCATGCTTTATTATTCACAGTATATTTTGTTTCCTTTACAGCTTGGAGAGAGCCGGTTGGTGCACCTCCTCAACTTCCTTTTGCTCAATCGCTCGGTTAGTGGAGTTAGTGGCATTTCTCCCTGGCTAATAGATTGAGAAGTTGGCCAATGACTTAAACTGGGAGCTTTGCGCCTAACAGATTAAGGAGCGTTTTCCACATGAACTGATAATGGAGGCCATACCCTCGCTCAGATGGGATATGCCCTGATAGGGGAAATGATGAAGGTATCGAAAACCGTTTCAAGGCCCAAGCCTGAGACCTGGAACTCCTTGATTTGACAAAGGACAACACCAGTGTCCTAGATTATACAATATGTTTCAATCAGCTGGCTGCAGAGACAGCTTAGCTAGAACAGAAAAAGGCTGCCATCTTTTATAGGGGTATCAAAGATGGAAATAAGGACCTGTTATCAGTGGTACTGCCCATCCCTACTTCCTATCCTGGCTTGGTAGATGTGGTCCCCCAACTTGAGAGCAGTCATATTGAGAGGAAGGGGGAAGTACAATCATCCCTTCTGTTTGACCAGTTGCGGGAGTCCAAACCCTATTGAACCACCCCCTGAGCCCATGGAAATAGGTGGAATTAGTGGCTTGTTAACCGCAACTGAGAAAGAGAGAAGGTGCGCAACCAGCACCTGTTTGTATTGCCGGAAAACTGGACATTTCATTAAAGAATGTCCACAGCGACCCAAAAGACCCAATGGTTTTTCAGAAAGCTCATTCATAAACCGGGTGCCTGGATGAGCCTAACTCTTGTTCACCCTCATCGTGCTAGAAACCTCACGTCCTATGTTTTGGTTCTTTTCTCATTTTCTTCACTCCCAAAATAGTTTGCAATCAGTCAGACATTTCTTCTACTAGCCTGGACCTACTCCTCACCTATTCCAGGTATTTGATAAGGGTACTGGGGAATTAGGGATAATAAGGGGACTGCTATTTCATGCTTTATGATTCACCATATATTTTGTTTCCTTTACAGCTTGGAGAGAGCCTGGCAGCCCACAACCTTAACTTTCTTTTCCCCTATCTGTCTGTTAGTGGAGTTAGTTGCATTTCTCCCTGGCTGATAGATTGGGAAGAAGGCCAATCAGTTCATCTGGGACCTTTGTGCTTAACAGGGGCAGAGTTGGAGTAGCCAGAAGATATAGGGGGGCAGAGAAATGGGTTTGACCGTCTTGGTTTCTGTTAGGGCTCCCTACAACTTCCTGTCCCCTTATTTCTTGTTAGACAAGGCATTCTGGCTGCGATGTCAGAAGGCAATGGACACTTGTTACAACAGCCTTTATTGGGTCCCTTACAGCAAGCTTGCTTTGAACCAATCCCTTGTTATCTTTCCATTTAAAGGAAAAGGGCACCCCTCCTTCTTTGCTTCATCTTTGGACTCTAAAGACAATAAGAAGGATTCAGTGAACATATGTTGGGAGTACAGTCTACTGCAAAGTCATCTGCCAAAGAAGTACATTTAGAAGGCATCCAAGGCAGAGGCAAGCTCTGACCCCTAAACATCCATGAACGAGTGAGGGTTAACTACTGTGGACCAAGACCTCTCTGCTGCCTGCACGGGAACCAGTGCCCTGTTCACTGGAGATGGAGGACCCAGTGTAGGTGGCAGCCCAATTACTGCAGTGATAGCGCAGAACTTAAGGACTCCCCATGGCCTGGAGAACCTGTATTGGGCCTCCCGTCAACCCAGAAATCCAGTAGCAACTTGAAACCCTGTTTCATTGCCATAAGACATCTTCAGGTGGATCGTCTATACTCGAGGCACTTTGCGCCTCCACAGGATCCACAGTGCTGCTTTGGGAATTCTATGCAACTTCCAATCACTTGCAGCACTTTGAGCCATCCTGATGCCAGCTCGACCCATTGAAGCAGACCAACTCATCTGGACCCAATCGCAGGCTCAACATCATGAGAGCAAGTGACTCAAGTGCCGACTTGATTGCTGGAAGCCATCAACTCGCTTATTTCGAATGTCCACTCAACACATCATAGTCAACATCTTGCTGCCGACTCAATCACCACCTCCAAATTGTTGCAAGCCATTGTCTCGACTGCCTCGAACGCCAACGCCAACAGGAGCCTGCACCTTTGAGCCCATTCAATACCAACTGGTAATTGGGCTCCATTGACTCAAACATCTCCACATCGGCTAGATTGCACCGAAAGAGTCTAGAAAATGTAAAGGTACTGTGAAGAGACCCTGTCTCCATGTACAACCTTTTGAGATGATAGTGACTTTTAAGCCCCTTTCTCTACCATTTTCTACATGATCATACCCTTGAAAGTTGGCCTTTTTAGAAACAGTAAAGCATCTCCACCGTAAAACACAGACCTACTTAGCATTATATAGTGGTGCACAATGTGTAAGCGGGCTGCCAATTCTAAGTGAGCTGCCTTCATATGCTATGATGCTTCAAGCAATATTCAAAGACTGGCCAAACATTAGTAGGTGATGTCCTTCTTGGAGTGCTGGACAATTTCATAAAGGTATAGTCAATGTGACAGTATTATCAGAATGGTTTTTCTGTCTAATGGTTGTCAGAATGGACTTTATTTCTTAAAAAGTCTTTCATTGGGAAATTCACTCCATCTACCCTCACGGGTGCCTGGTCTCCCTTCTCAAATGTCTTTCTGGACCTTTTGATACATTCTCTACATTTTAAAATGTAGTGTCCGGGATCTCTTTATCCTCACAATGTCTCTTGGCTATCTCAGTACCTTTACTACATTTGCCAGATTGCACAATCAGAGCTCCCAATATCACAATGGGCCGTACTACAAGCTTGGCTGCTAAAACTCAATTACTTTTTCTGTTGCTTGTAATGTTACTTAATAAGTCCAATTACAAGCGGTAGAACAGTGGTATTAGCCCTCATATTTGGAGTCCATAGGACTCCAGGGGGATTTTTGAGGAATTAACCTGGATGCAGGGCTGTCACAGGGTTTGGTGAGGCCTGGGGCATAACATATGGTAGGCCCCCTTGCTGATAGGATACACAAAGAATCTTGTTTTCAGTTTCTGTGTGGAAGGAATAGATATGTCGATGATGCACCCTGGATGCAGCTAGGGCAACTGGGCTTAGATCAGATCTTGCTGTTGATCCATTGTCCTTACCATGAAAAAGATTTGAAGGATACATCTGGAGAATGAACACATTGGATATCTCACAAAGTTCATGTCAATGTCCTCCCAACATGTGTCATCTTCCCCTATTATCTAGGGTCATGAACCATGAGCCTATGTTGTAAACTCTAGTGAGATGAAATATTCCCTCACAATACCCCCCACCAGAAGCCTTCCTTATTTAAAGTGGGTTTTGACTTCCTATACTAAGCTATTTTTGCAGGGGAGTATTATTTGTGTATATTGGCCAAACACAATGGATGTATCAGACCCAAAGCTTCTTAGAATGAACTTGATTGTTTTATGTTTCTGGCATCTATTGTTTTGTGTAAATATAATCCATGTTTTGATGTAACAGTAGCCTAGTTATTCCTATATTCAGATAGAAGAGTTTGTATTATATCACATTTGTATGAACATCGATTCAGGTTTCACCTCTGGCTTCATGTTCTAAGCACTGTAAAATAGGTGCCAACACTATTAGTACATTGACACCTTCGCTCCAGCCTTGGCCGATTCCACATCCAAGCCCATGTCTCTGTGGCCTCTAACAACATGGCAGAACTCTTTAAAATCTGTAAGGAGCTGGCCAATCCTTTTGCAGTCTCCGCCTCTCCTGTCCACCCCCCCAGGCCCTCTGTATGGCCCTGGCTTCTCACTTCACTACTAAAACTCAGGACATCCTGTCCTTGCTCTTCCCTTCCTCTCTCAGCCCCCATATGGCCTTTCCCTCTCCTCCTCCCTTCTCCTCTTTCTCTCTGATAACACCTGATGATGGCAAGTCCTATCTGTGAAAGTGTAGTCCAAATAGGTGTTCCCATGCTCATCTAGAACCATCATGGACCACATTGACACCATTGCTCCAGTCTTGACCGATTTCTGCAATCACCCCTTTGCCACAGGAACTTTCCACTCTCTCCTCAAGAACTGCCGTGTGCACCCCCTCCTAAAAAAGCCGTCTGCTGATCCCACCTGTCCGGCTAACTATTGCCTGATCACTTTCATTCCTTTCCTGGCCAAACTTGTGGAAAAACTGTCCATCTCCCAGCCTAAACTTCACAACACAATGAAACTGTTGGTTGCCTCCATGATCATCAGTCTGGCCTCAGAGCAGCCATAGGCACAGAAACTGCTCTCCTGAACATCTGTGAAGATTTTCTCTCCAATCTCGACTCCAGCATCCCTTCTGTCCTCATCCTCCTTGACCTTTCCTCTGCTTTCTACACAATCAATCAGACCATCCTGATCAATCGACTCAGTGAGAACCTGGGCCTCACGGATCAGGCCCTGGAGTGGCTGACCTATTTCCTCCTGAACTGACCCTCACAGGTCCAACTTGTGTTGTTTCTCTCTATCACCTCTCTCTCTCTCTACATGTGGTATCCCCCAGGGCTCTAACCTCTCACCCTGGCTCTTCAATCTCTATGTGGCCCCTTTGGCCCACCTAATCTCTACCTTCTGTTCCAACTTTCAGTGTTATGCGGATGACACACATCTCTCTTTCAGGCTCCCTACAGCCTCCTCCCCACTCTCATGCATTCCTGACTGTCTATCCACGATTCAGCAGTGGTGCGCCTCTAATGATCCCTGCCTTAATGCCAGTTAGACTGAGATCCTTCTCATCTGGATCCCTGCTCCCACTTTTCCTCTATCACTTTGGCCACCCTCTTTGGGCCCTCTTCCTTCACCTTCCTCTGAGGCAAAAAACGTTGGGGTCACGTTTGACTCCACTCTCTCCTTCTCTCCTCACATCACTGACCTTTCCAAGAAAGCTAATTACCAGATGCACCTCCTAAAAGATACTCTGCCTTTTCTCACTTTCCCCAAGAAGCTCATGGTCACCAGAGCACTAGTTCTCTCTAGGTTGGACTACTATAACAGCCACTTTCTCAATCTGCCTTGCTCTATCTACTATTTGCCCTCTGCAACTAATCCAGAACAAGACTGTGAGACTTATCCTTGGTCTCAAGCGCAGGGACCGTATCTCTCCATCCCTGAAATCACTCCACTGGCTCCTGGTGGCTGCAAGGGTCAAGTTCAAGACCCACAAGGCTTTTTGGAGCTGGGGCCTGCACTACATCCAACACTCTCTTCCTAAATACATTCCTTCTCAAGCACTTTGCTCTGCTCTTTCTGAGGGTCAGACGCCTCTCCAGGCAGAGAGTAGGTGGCGATCACTTTCTTATGCAGGTGCCTCCCTCTAGAATGGCCTCCCTGCCCATCTCAAACTTGAGCCGGACCACCTGATGTTCCAGAAGCAGCTCAAGACTTTCCTTTTCTCCTCTGCTTTCTCTCTATCCCTCGCCTGCTGACCTCTCTCCCTAGCTGCCTGCTGCACTGACTGGTTGCTTGGATACCCTCAGATTCTCACTGGGTACCAGGATCTGCTATGACCAGTTTCCTCAGCAATGCCTCCGGCCTGTTGCGCACTATGGGTTGTAACTGTAACCTCTACAGTCCCCTGCCTCCTTACCCAGAGCCGCTCTGCCCCGGTGAGCCAAACTATAACCACAAAAACTGCTGGTTCAGCCCTGCTGAAATATGAACTTGGAAAGTGCAGACTGGCACATGTCAGTTTTTAGCTTTTAACCAATTGTGACACAGTATGCTGTTTAACCCACTGTGCAGTTAAAAATAAACATGTATTAGGATTTCTAACAGCACCCTCTCCTGCTCCATCAAGTCCTTTTTGAAACAAAATTAAACAATACTCGTATCATGTTTACTAGTGGGTCATGCCATATTCTTTCTTCCAATCACTGTAATAATAAGTGAGGAGTATATTATAAGAAAGCCGAGAAGCTTATGTACTCACCAATGGGATATATGTGTCGTCTAAAGGTGACAGGTTTGACTCCTATGACCACTCAAATGCTCCTACATTGCATAAAGGAACTCAAGACTCTGCTCTTCGGAGAGTATACAGGGATTACTTCCAACCTGCTACTCTTAGGTATATATCACCCCTGTAGTATGGAATAGCCAATCTACTATATAACCTGTAAATTCTCCTTCAGACAATGGCCCTCATTACGACCCTGGCGGATTTCGCGGTGCTAAATGCACCGCGAAGCACGGCAGAAAGCCGTCGATAGCGCCATGGGGGTTGGCGGATTTACCACCCCATGCCGACCTTGGCGGAGCGGTAAATCCCCAATCCCCATTTTACCCTTCCCCATTCCCATTCTTGCCCCATAGGGTATAATGGGAGTGGGGAAGGAGTTAATTACGCCGCCGTAAAGTACGGCGGCGTAATTAACAACGAGGTCCCTTAGCGCCATGGTTTTCTCCGCCCGGCAAAACCAGGCAGAGAAAACCTCCATGGCGCTAAGGGAACTCGTAGTACGGCGGACGGGTCCGCCGCGATTAGCGCTGGCGGAAACCCACTCCGCCAGGGTCCTAATGAGGGCCAATGTATGTTAACCCCATATTACTTCTAGATCAGCTCTTGCCTTTTAGCTAGGTTCATGATATATAAATACAAATGCAAATACTCACAGTGCACTAGATATGATATTCGTTGGAAAAAGGCTTGACCCATGTGCCAGGGCCAGAGATTAGGTATTATTAATACATATGATGCAAAATATTCAGGTACTCCATGAGGCTCAAAAGTGAATAATAGTAATTATTGCAATGAGTCTAAACAACTTAGATGGTCTTCAATATCAAAATATATACACCCTACCTAAGAGCAACGGTAAAAATCCAGCCATAAAAATTCACATGCCACCTCAATTCTTTACATATGCACGGCAGGCCTTTTCTTACTTGATATGATAATATATGACAGGGAAATTTATAACGCGCCTATACACAAGTGTTTCAAGGCACGATGAGGCTAGGGAGGGGGAACAGAGGGAAGACAGTCACCGATCTTACTAGGCCAGGTGTCATTCAGATTGCGCAAGTACATGGGAAGAGGGATGGTGGAGAGTGCTGGCGGAAGTGGGGCGGGACAGTGCAGTATATGGGATAATAAATAACAATAAGTAAAAGTTTGGCCAGCAGGTGGCAAGTGTCAAGTATCGGCAGAAATCATCAGTGTTAGGACGCCGTACTTATCCGGCTTCCACGGCTTCCACGAGACCTAATACTTGTGGTTCTCGTATTTGCCGACGAACGGTGGTTACGGTCCCTTTAAGACCTCGTCTGCCGGGATCTTGGAAGTTGGCATGGAGACGATGGCGTCCTCTCACGTCTTTCACTTTTCCCCGTACTCGTTGAAAGACGTATAGTGATCATGTGACTATTATTTAAGCCACGCCTGTGCGTTTTGCTGGCGCTTCTGAATCTTGTATTCTAGCGGCTTGCTTTCTCTTGTATCCAGGTTCTTGTCCCTTTTGCCCTGTTTTCCTGTTTCTCGACCTCGGACTGCCTCCGGACCCGACTTGCTTACTCCTTTGTACTTTTGCTGCCAGTCCTGCTCATCGACCTCGGATCGTCCACGGACCTGCATTGCTTACTCCTTTGTACTTTTGCTGCTAGCCCTGCTCATCGACCTCGGATCGTCCACGGACCTGCATTGCTTACTCCTTTGTACTTTTGCTGCCAGCCCTGCTCTTCGACCTCGGACCGTCCACGGACCTGCCCTGCTACTCATTTGTACTGTCTCCCGCTTAACGTTTTTTCTCCTGCATTGGAACTCTGCACCATTGGTACACGGACTAGAGACTGCCTTTAATGTACCTTTAGGCGTCCTCATGCCGTCGGGTTAGATTTTGCTCTTTGGACTTTCAGCTTGGATCTTCACCCTGCTTCTTGCTTTGCCTTCATTTCTGGATTGATTTCCTGGTCCTTTCGTTTTGGGTTTGCCACTACCTTACTTCTTATTCCTTCCTGGGGATATACGGAGATTCGGAGATTCTGAAGAACCATACAGGTTAGTGGTTGGTTTCTATTTTGATGTCTGCATTTTTGGCATAGAGTCGCATCAGTGTGATTATTGCTCTTGTTGCAGCTGTCTGGGGGTCTTGCCTGTACACCTTGAGAAGACATCCCGTTCCAGTATCCTGTTCCATGTGGTTCTGGATTCTTCATTGGCATTCCATCTTTCCGCCAATCAATTGTTCTGGTTGTTCATTGTACTGACTAGTTCGGTAGATTGGCGAGAAGAATTCCTCGGCTACACTACGAGGGCAAGAGCGCTACTGACATATTCAGAAGCCTTCTATATAAATGGATGCCAATGAGTCTTTGACAGCGATCATGCAATTGGTGGCGGATCTACGCAGTGAAATGGCTAATGCCCATGCTGCCACCGAAAGACGCATTGATGAGCTGCAGGCTGGTCTTCAGCCCACCGGTGCTGGGGCGCCTTCGCCCGCTGTGGCATCGGGTTCTGGGCTATCTCCTGCCCGTTCTGACACTGGGCCAGTGTACATGACTGCTCAGTTTCCCTTGGCTCCACCAGAGCGGTTTCTAGGTGACCCTAAGGCCTATCGAACCTTCCTTAACCAGTCTAGGTTACACTTTCTATGTAGGCCAGCCTCGTTTCCAGATTCAACCACTAAAGCGGCCTTCTTATTGTCACACTTGGGGGTACGGCGGCGGCATGGGCCAATCCACTATTGGAAGAGGGCAGTCACCTCTTGTACAATTGTGACGCGTTGATTGAGGCTATGAGTCAGGTTTTTGATACGCGGTATGCTACGCAAGCCACCGACTTACAGTTATTGGCCTTACAACAGGGAACTTCTACCCTGTTGGCTTACTTAGCTAAGTTTAATCAATTGGTTGCCGAAACTAATTGGCCAGAGGAGAAGAAGGCATCCTTATTTTACAAAGGGTTGTCTGATTCCCTTAAAGATACTCTATCCACGGTACCGGTAATCCCTACAGCGTTCTCTGAATTGGTTGACTTGGTACTCCAAATTGACTCTAGACAAGCAGAGAGAAGGGGGGAACAGAGACCGCTTCCTCCTCTTACGACCGCCACGTCAAATCCTGCCACCGGGTCCTCAGAACCAATGCAAATCGGAGCATTGCGGGGACCGTTGTCAGCAGAAACAAGGGAACACAGGAAAAAGAACTGCCTTTGTTTCTATTGTGGGTCATCAGATCATTTACTACGATCATGTACTAAGAAACCTGTTAAGAAACAGGGAAACTCGAAAGCCCGGCAATAGAAGGGGTTCAGTTGCCGGGTGGTTCTTGCAGCAACCTCCTCATGTCTACACCTTACTCTTTATCCGTCACTCTTAATTCCACCTCCCTCGGTAGGCGGGTGATTCCAGTTGTTTTGGATTCAGGTGCCACGGGGAACTATATTGACGGTGATTATGCTCGAGAGCTGGGTATACAGATTGTTTCCAAAGACTGCCCCGAGGTTGTGAATGCAGTCGATGGCTCAACCCTGGTTTCTGGTCTAGTGACTGAGCGTACTGCTACTTTGGTCATGAGGACGGAATGTGGGCATACTGAAGAGATCTCCTTAAAGTTATCCTGGGGCTTCCTTGGTTGAAACTACACAACCCTGTGGTGGATTGGCAGTCGGGGAAGTGAACTTCCTTTCAGAACATTGTGACCAGTTCTGTTTGACATCAGTTCAGAAAACCTCTAGCCCAAGCCATGCTCTCATGGATTCCGCCTCCACGATAGGGGCTGTTCTTAACACTCAATTACCCTCAGAGTATCGAGAATATCGGGATGTCTTTGATGCAAGTGGGGCAGAAATCCTTCCACCCCACAGGCCTTTTGATTGCCCTATAGAATTGGTTCCTGGGGCCAAGATACCATCTGGTAGGATTTATTCGTTAACACCCAAGGAGGATGTCATCCTTAAGGAATACATCGACAAATCTTTAAAATCCGGCGTCATTCGGCCTTCGCGTTCTCTGGCAGCTTCCCCTCTGTTTTTTGTTCCAAAGAAGGAGGGAGACCTTCGCCCTTGTATCGACTATCGGGCCTTGAATGCTGTTATCGTCAGGAACCAATACCCGATTCCTCTGATATCAGTCTTGCTTGATCAGCTCGGCTCGGCCAAGGTCTTTTCCAAGTTAGACTTACGTGGGGCGTACAACCTTGTACGCATACGTGAAGGGGAAGAATGGAAGACCGCCTTTAAAACTAAATACGGTCTATACGAATACACTGTAATGCCCTTTGGTCTAAGTAACGCCCCCGCCACTTTCCAGTTCTTCATAAATGAAGTCTTTCATGACATGTTGGATCAATATCTGATTGTTTATCTAGATGACATTCTGATTTACTCCCCCAACCATGAAACCCATGTTGTTCATGTCAGTAGAGTCTTACAACTTCTGCGGGACAATTATTTATATGCTAAACTGGAAAAGTGTCTCTTCCACGTACAAGAGGTCGAGTTCCTTGGCTTTAACATCACCAACAAAGGAGTCAAGATGAGCAGATCTAAGGTCTCTGCTATTCTGGATTGGCCGGTTCCCAACAATCTGAAGGCGTTGCAATCCTTTTTAGGTTTTGCGAACTTTTATCGACGTTTTGTTCAAGACTTTTCAGCCATTGTCTGTCCCCTTACGGCTCTGACTAGCTCTAAGAGATCTTTCCATTGGAATGGGGAGGCTCAACAAGCGTTTGATTCTCTGAAGTCTGCCTTCACCTCAGCACCGGTGCTCCAGCATCCAGACCCAACCCAACCGTTCATAGTCGAGGCTGATGCTTCGGATGTTGCTTTGGGTGCTATCCTGTCCCAACATTGCCCAGATGATGCAGATTTACATCCAGTAGCCTTTCATTCCAGAAAGTTAACGCCTTATGAAAGGAATTATACTATCACGGAGCGTGAATTGTTGGCTATCAGGGACGCCTTCTTGGTTTGGAGGCATCATTTGTTGGGTTCTCAAGTGCCTGTTCAGGTGTTCACGGATCATAGGAATCTCTTGGCTCTTCACTCAGTGAAATGCACCACTGCACGGCATGCTCGTTGGCATGAATTCTTTTCAATGTTTGATTTCACTATTTCCTATCGTCCTGGTTCTCAGAATTCTAAAGCGGATGCTCTCTCTCGTCAACATGGACCCGCCAAATCCGCTCACGCCACTGGTGTACCTTTGTTACCCACTCAGGTGGTCTGTGGTTGCTCTTTACGTCCGTCACTTAAGTCCTTTATACAGGAATGGCTTCGAAACGATCCGCCAGAAGTAGCCAAATACAGACTGGAGATCATAAATTCATTGCCCTATAACCAGGGTAAAATATTCCTGCCTACTCTAGGGACGCGACGTACTGCTATACAATGGTGTCACAATTCATCTCTGGCTGCTCATCCAGGTATTAGGAAGACGGTTGATCTACTAAAAAGATGGTGTTGGTGGCCATCTTTATTGCAGGATGTTACTGATTACATAAATACATGTTCGGTTTGTGCTCAGTGTAAGACATCACATGGCAAACCCGTGGGTTTGCTACAACCTATGCCTCTTCCAGATCGCCCTTGGTCCTCCATTTCCATGGATTTCGTTGTGGAACTACCTGTGGTGGAAGGTTTTGATACTATTTGGGTGGTCATCGACTATTTTACCAAAATGGCACTATTTGTACCTTGTCAAGGGTTCCCTACTGCTCCTAAACTGGCGGATCTCTTTCTGCGGAACGTGTTTAGGTTGTTCGGTCTTCCTTCTATAATCATCTCCGACCGCGGTCCTCAGTTTACTTCACGCTTTTGGAGAGCTTTGTCGGCTGCTTTAGGTATTGAAGCTCGGTTTTCAAGTGCTTATCATCCTCAGACGGATGGGCAGACCGAACGTCTGAATGCTACTATGGAACAGTATATAAGATGTCTCATCTTTCAGCGTCAGGACGATTGGCTTTCGGTATTTGCCTATAATAATTCGCTCCACACTGCTACACAGGTTTCTCCTTTCTTTGCCCTTTATGGACAACATCCACGTTCCTTGCCTCTTGCCCCTGAACTGCCGGCTCACAACCCTGCTGCCCTTGCCTGTGTTAGGGACATTTCCGGCACCCATATCCAGGTTAAAAGACAGTTGTTGGAGGCTCAGAACAGGACCAAGTTTTATGCAGACCGGCATCGTACCCCCGCTCCGGTGTATCTCCCAGGCATGAACGTGTGGTTATCTACACGCAACTTACGCCTGCCTGGTCAGAGGAAGTTGCTTCCACGTTTTGTCAGGCCATATGCTATATCGCATGTCATTAACCCGGCAGTGGTGCGTTTGGTTCTCCCACGTTCGTGGAAACTTCACCCAGTATTCCACGTGTCTTTGATTAAACCATGCCGTCTTGATACCCGTCTTCCCTCCCATCCTCCGCCTGTCAGGGTTCGGGGTGCTGTGGAGTATGAGGTTTCAGCGATCTTAGACACCAAGGTTCGGCACGGTAAAAGACTCTACTATGTTGACTGGAAGGGTTATGGTCCGGAGGATCGCACCTGGGAACCATATGAGAACAAACATGCCCCGGTTTTGTTGTCCCGTTTTTGGAAATCTCGGAATGTGGGGGCCTCTTTGGGGAAGGAAACTGTCAAGTATCGGCAGAAATCATCAGTGTTAGGACGCAGTACTTATCCGGCTTCCACGAGACCTAATACTTGTGGTTCTCGTATTTGCCGACGAACGGTGGTTACGGTCCCATTAAGACCTCGTCTGCCGGGAGCTTGGAAGTTGGCATGGAGACGATGGCGTCCTCTCACGTCTTTCACTTTTCCCCGTACTCGTTGAAAGACGTATAGTGATCATGTGACTATTATTTAAGCCACGCCTGTGCGTTTTGCCGGCGCTTCTGAATCTTGTATTCTAGCGGCTTGCTTTCTCTCGTATCCAGGTTCTTGTCCCTTTTGCCCTGTTTTCCTGTTTCTTGACCCCGGACCCGACTTGCTTACTCCTTTGTACTTTTGCTGCCAGTCCTGCTCATCGACCTCGGATCGTCCACGGACCTGCATTGCTTACTCCTTTGTACTTTTGCTGCTAGCCCTGCTCATCGACCTCGGATCGTCCACGGACCTGCATTGCTTACTCCTTTGTACTTTTGCTGCCAGCCCTGCTTTTCGACCTCGGACCGTCCACGGACCTGCCCTGCTACTCATTTGTACTGTCTCCCGCTTACCGTTTTTTCTCCTGCATTGGAACTCTGCACCATTGGTACACGGACTAGAGACTGCCTTTAATGTACCTTTAGGCGTCCTCGTGCCGTCGGGTTTATTTTGCTCTTTGGACTTTCAGCTTGGATCTTCACCCTGCTTCTTGCTTTGCCTTCTTTTCTGGATTGATTTCCTGGTCCTTTCGTTTTGGGTTTGCCACTACCTTACTTCTTATTCCTTCCTGGGGATATACGGAGATTCGGAGATTCTGAAGAACCGTACAGGTTAGTGGTTGGTTTCTATTTTGATGTCTGCATTTTTGGCATAGAGTCGCATCAGTGTGATTATTGCTCTTGTTGCAGCTGTCTGGGGGTCTTGCCTGTACACCTTGAGAAGACATCCCGTTCCAGTATCCTGTTCCATGCGGTTCTGGATTCTTCATTGGCATTCCATCTTTCCGCCAATCAATTGTTCTGGTTGTTCATTGTACTGACTAGTTCGGTAGATTGGCGAGAAGAATTCCTCGGCTACACTACGAGGGCAAGAGCGCTACTGACATATTCAGAAGCCTTCTATATAAATGGATGCCAATGAGTCTTTGACAGCGATCATGCAATTGGTGGCGGATCTACGCAGTGAAATGGCTAATGCCCATGCTGCCACCGAAAGACGCATTGATGAGCTGCAGGCTGGTCTTCAGCCCACCGGTGCTGGGGCGCCTTCGCCCGCTGTGGCATCGGGTTCTGGGCTATCTCCTGCCCGTTCTGACACTGGGCCAGTGTACATGACTGCTCAGTTTCCCTTGGCTCCACCAGAGCGGTTTCTAGGTGACCCTAAGGCCTATCGAACCTTCCTTAACCAGTCTAGGTTACACTTTCTATGTAGGCCAGCCTCGTTTCCAGATTCAACCACTAAAGTGGCCTTCTTATTGTCACACTTGGGGGTACGGCGGCGGCATGGGCCAATCCACTATTGGAAGAGGGCAGTCACCTCTTGTACAATTGTGACGCGTTGATTGAGGCTATGAGTCAGGTTTTTGATACGCGGTATGCTACGCAAGCCACCGACTTACAGTTATTGGCCTTACAGCAGGGAACTTCTACCCTGTTGGCTTACTTAGCTAAGTTTAATCAATTGGTTGCCGAAACTAATTGGCCAGAGGAGAAGAAGGCATCCTTATTTTACAAAGGGTTGTCTGATTCCCTTAAAGATACTCTATCCACGGTACCGGTAATCCCTACAGCGTTCTCTGAATTGGTTGACTTGGTACTCCAAATTGACTCTAGACAAGCAGAGAGAAGGGGGGAACAGAGACCGCTTCCTCCTCTTACGACCGCCACCTCAAATCCTGCCACCGGGTCCTCAGAACCAATGCAAATCGGAGCATTGCGGGGACCGTTGTCAGCAGAAACAAGGGAACACAGGAAAAAGAACTGCCTTTGTTTCTATTGTGGGTCATCAGATCATTTACTACGATCATGTACTAAGAAACCTGTTAAGAAACAGGGAAACTCGAAAGCCCGGCAATAGAAGGGGTTCAGTTGCCGGGTGGTTCTTGCAGCAACCTCCTCATGTCTACACCTTACTCTTTATCCGTCACTCTTAATTCCACCTCCCTCGGTAGGCGGGTGATTCCAGTTGTTTTGGATTCAGGTGCCACGGGGAACTATATTGACGGTGATTATGCTCGAGAGCTGGGTATACAGATTGTTTCCAAAGACTTCCCCGAGGTTGTGAATGCAGTCGATGGCTCAACCCTGGTTTCTGGTCTAGTGACTGAGCGTACTGCTACTTTGGTCATGCGGACGGAATGTGGGCATACTGAATAGATCTCCTTAAAGTTATCCTGGGGCTTCCTTGGTTGAAACTACACAACCCTGTGGTGGATTGGCAGTCGGGGGAAGTGAACTTCCTTTCAGAACATTGTGACCAGTTCTGTTTGACATCAGTTCAGAAAACCTCTAGCCCAAGCCATGCTCTCATGGATTCCGCCTCCACGATAGGGGCTGTTCTTAACACTCAATTACCCTCAGAGTATCGAGAATATCGGGATGTCTTTGATGCAAGTGGGGCAGAAATCCTTCCACCCCACAGGCCTTTTAATTGCCCTATAGAATTGGTTCCTGGGGCCAAGATACCATCTGGTAGGATTTATTCGTTAACACCCAAGGAGGATGTCATCCTTAAGGAATACATCGACAAATCTTTAAAATCCGGCGTCATTCGGCCTTCGCGTTCTCCGGCAGCTTCCCCTCTGTTTTTTGTTCCAAAGAAGGAGGGAGACCTTCGCCCTTGTATCGACTATCGGGCCTTGAATGCTGTTATCGTCAGGAACCAATACCCGATTCCTCTGATATCAGTCTTGCTTGATCAGCTCGGCTCGGCCAAGGTCTTTTCCAAGTTAGACTTACGTGGGGCGTACAACCTTGTACGCATACGTGAAGGGGAAGAATGGAAGACCGCCTTTAAAACTAAATACGGTCTATACGAATACACTGTAATGCCCTTTGGTCTAAGTAACGCCCCCGCCACTTTCCAGTTCTTCATAAATGAAGTCTTTCATGACATGTTGGATCAATATCTGATTGTTTATCTAGATGACATTCTGATTTACTCCCCCAACCATGAAACCCATGTTGTTCATGTCAGTAGAGTCTTACAACTTCTGCGGGACAATTATTTATATGCTAAACTGGAAAAGTGTCTCTTCCACGTACAAGAGGTCGAGTTCCTTGGCTTTAACATCACCAACAAAGGAGTCAAGATGAGCAGATATAAGGTCTCTGCTATTCTGGATTGGCCGGTTCCCAACAATCTGAAGGCGTTGCAATCCTTTTTAGGTTTTGCGAACTTTTATCGACGTTTTGTTCAAGACTTTTCAGCCATTGTCTGTCCCCTTACGGCTCTGACTAGCTCTAAGAGATCTTTCCATTGGAATGGGGAGGCTCAACAAGCGTTTGATTCTCTGAAGTCCGCCTTCACCTCAGCACCGGTGCTCCAGCATCCAGACCCAACCCAACCGTTCATAGTCGAGGCTGATGCTTCGGATGTTGCTTTGGGTGCTATCCTGTCCCAACATTGCCCAGATGATGCAGATTTACATCCAGTAGACTTTCATTCCAGAAAGTTAACGCCTTATGAAAGGAATTATACTATCACGGAGCGTGAATTGTTGGCTATCAGGGACGCCTTCTTGGTTTGGAGGCATCATTTGTTGGGTTCTCAAGTGCCTGTTCAGGTGTTCACGGATCATAGGAATCTCTTGGCTCTTCACTCAGTGAAATGCACCACTGCACGGCATGCTCGTTGGCATGAATTCTTTTCAATGTTTGATTTCACTATTTCCTATCGTCCTGGTTCTCAGAATTCTAAAGCGGATGCTCTCTCTCGTCTACATGGACCCGCCAAATCCGCTCACGCCACTGGTGTACCTTTGTTACCCACTCAGGTGGTGTGTGGTTGCTCTTTACGTCCGTCACTTAAGTCCTTTATACAGGAATGGCTTCGAAACGATCCGCCAGAAGTAGCCAAATACAGACTGGAGATCATAAATTCATTGCCCTATAACCAGGGTAAAATATTCCTGCCTACTCTAGGGACGCGACGTACTGCTATACAATGGTGTCACAATTCATCTCTGGCTGCTCATCCAGGTATTAGGAAGACGGTTGATCTACTAAAAAGATGGTGTTGGTGGCCATCTTTATTGCAGGATGTTACTGATTACATAAATACATGTTCGGTTTGTGCTCAGTGTAAGACATCACATGGCAAACCCGTGGGTTTGCTACAACCTATGCCTCTTCCAGATCGCCCTTGGTCCTCCATTTCCATGGATTTCGTTGTGGAACTACCTGTGGTGGAAGGTTTTGATACTATTTGGGTGGTCATCGACTATTTTACCAAAATGGCACTATTTGTACCTTGTCAAGGGTTCCCTACTGCTCCTAAACTGGCGGATCTCTTTCTGCGGAACGTGTTTAGGTTGTTCGGTCTTCCTTCTATAATCATCTCCGACCGCGGTCCTCAGTTTACTTCACGCTTTTGGAGAGCTTTGTCGGCTGCTTTAGGTATTGAAGCTCGGTTTTCAAGTGCTTATCATCCTCAGACGGATGGGCAGACCGAACGTCTGAATGCTACTATGGAACAGTATATAAGATGTCTCATCTTTCAGCGTCAGGACGATTGGCTTTCGGTATTTGCCTATAATAATTCGCTCCACACTGCTACACAGGTTTCTCCTTTCTTTGCCCTTTATGGACAACATCCACGTTCCTTGCCTCTTGCCCCTGAACTGCCGGCTCACAACCCTGCTGCCCTTGCCTGTGTTAGGGACATTTCCGGCACCCATATCCAGGTTAAAAGACAGTTGTTGGAGGCTCAGAACAGGACCAAGTTTTATGCAGACCGGCATCGTACCCCCGCTCCGGTGTATCTCCCAGGCATGAACGTGTGGTTATCTACACGCAACTTACGCCTGCCTGGTCAGAGGAAGTTGCTTCCACGTTTTGTCAGGCCATATGCTATATCGCATGTCATTAACCCGGCAGTGGTGCGTTTGGTTCTCCCACGTTCGTGGAAACTTCACCCAGTATTCCACGTGTCTTTGATTAAACCATGCCGTCTTGATACCCGTCTTCCCTCCCATCCTCCGCCTGTCAGGGTTCGGGGTGCTGTGGAGTATGAGGTTTCAGCGATCTTAGACACCAAGGTTCGGCACGGTAAAAGACTCTACTATGTTGACTGGAAGGGTTATGGTCCGGAGGATCGCACCTGGGAACCATATGAGAACAAACATGCCCCGGTTTTGTTGTCCCGTTTTTGGAAATCTCGGAATGTGGGGGCCTCTTTGGGGAAGGAAACTGTCAAGTATCGGCAGAAATCATCAGTGTTAGGACGCCGTACTTATCCGGCTTCCACGGCTTCCACGAGACCTAATACTTGTGGTTCTCGTATTTGCCGACGAACGGTGGTTACGGTCCCATTAAGACCTCGTCTGCCGGGAGCTTGGAAGTTGGCATGGAGACGATGGCGTCCTCTCACGTCTTTCACTTTTCCCCGTACTCGTTGAAAGACGTATAGTGATCATGTGACTATTATTTAAGCCACGCCTGTGCGTTTTGCCGGCGCTTCTGAATCTTGTATTCTAGCGGCTTGCTTTCTCTCGTATCCAGGTTCTTGTCCCTTTTGCCCTGTTTTCCTGTTTCTTGACCCCGGACCCGACTTGCTTACTCCTTTGTACTTTTGCTGCCAGTCCTGCTCATCGACCTCGGATCGTCCACGGACCTGCATTGCTTACTCCTTTGTACTTTTGCTGCTAGCCCTGCTCATCGACCTCGGATCGTCCACGGACCTGCATTGCTTACTCCTTTGTACTTTTGCTGCCAGCCCTGCTTTTCGACCTCGGACCGTCCACGGACCTGCCCTGCTACTCATTTGTACTGTCTCCCGCTTACCGTTTTTTCTCCTGCATTGGAACTCTGCACCATTGGTACACGGACTAGAGACTGCCTTTAATGTACCTTTAGGCGTCCTCGTGCCGTCGGGTTAGATTTTGCTCTTTGGACTTTCAGCTTGGATCTTCACCCTGCTTCTTGCTTTGCCTTCATTTCTGGATTGATTTCCTGGTCCTTTCGTTTTGGGTTTGCCACTACCTTACTTCTTATTCCTTCCTGGGGATATTCGGAGATTCGGAGATTCTGAAGAACCGCACAGGTTAGTGGTTGGTTTCTATTTTGATGTCTGCATTTTTGGCATAGAGTCGCATCAGTGTGATTATTGCTCTTATTGCAGCTGTCTGGGGGTCTTGCCTGTACACCTTGAGAAGACATCCCGTTCCAGTATCCTGTTCCATGCGGTTCTGGATTCTTCATTGGCATTCCATCTTTCCGCCAATCAATTGTTCTGGTTGTTCATTGTACTGACTAGTTCGGTAGATTGGCGAGAAGAATTCCTCGGCTACACTACGAGGGCAAGAGCGCTACTGACAGCAAGGGTAAGTGCAGACAGCAGGTGTCAAACGCAGGTAGTGGGACCGTAGGGATACAGAAAAAGTCCCCAAGTGCGGGGGTTGCCAGGAAGTCAGTGCAGGGGTGCGACTGGTGGGGGAGGGGACCTCAGACTGAGATCAGAGGGGAGCCAGGTAACCAGTGCAGTTTTGGTTTCAGCCAGGAAGTCAGCAGGGGAGAAGAGGCGAAAAAGCAGAAGCAAAGAGAAAGGTTTTGAGGTGCTTCCGGAACCCGAGATTGTTCTCCTCAAGTTTCAGGGAGGCAGGGAGGCTGTTCCAGAGGGAGGCCCCAGCCTAAGAAAGAGATCTACCACCAACTCATTGCTTGGAGAAGCAACTGACCCTGAGGGAATTGGAGGCGGATGAGCGATGAGAAGGAAGATATTTAGGAAAAAAGAGTTGAAGGTATTGAGGTCCCAGGCCCCAGAAGGCCTTGTGGACAATGCAGAGGGTTTTGAACTTAATCCTCATAGCAACTGGGAGCTAGTGGAGAGATTTCAGTCCTGGAGAGATACGATCCCTTGGCTTGAGGCCAAAGACAAGTCTTGCAGTCCTGTCCTGGATGAGTTCCATAGGGCAGAGAGTAGAAGCAGGCAGATTTAGAAAGAGGCTGTTGCAGTAGTTCAGCATAGAGAGAACCAGAGCTCTGGAGACAGTGAGCTTCTGGGGGAAGGAGAGCAAAGGAAGAATACCTCTGAGGAGGTGCAGCTGGTAGTGTGACTTCTTAGAGACCTTAATTTCTTCAATATCATTACATTTCCCTTTGCTTTGTGGGAAGGACATTATCAATGATCATGAACCATGTGTGTTAACCTTAATATTGTCCCATGGAAGATCTGTGACAATATCAGTATACATACTCTAAAGTCTAGATGTATTTTTATCATCTGGAGCCTTCCTTCATTATCATCACAAACAGTTCCTTGGAAAATAAATATCATGAATTACAGTCTCAATGGGACATCAGAATCATTACACACTATACCGGCAGGGACTTCATTATCATTGTACAGCATCCCTGAGAAAATTACTAAATATATCAAACACCATTTTCTGTTCAGGTTTTAATAGCATCCCTCCGTTTACTTCAATAGTATCACACAACATTCCTGTAGGGACTTTAGTATTGTGAGGAGTCAGTAATGCGAGTTGGACAACTGCTTGAAGATCTTTCAAAATATGCCATTTTATTTTAAAAGAAAATCTATGAAAATGCCTCCCTTTCCCTACTCTGTTGAGGAATTCCTTGCCTATTCTAAAAGCTAAGGGAACACACTCTTGACATAGGACAATTGGCCCTCAAAATAAACAACAAACATAAATAAAAGGTACAGCAATTGAACAGGACATGAATTATATATCATGTCTTCGAGGGCCTTCTAGTGTCCTGGGTGATCTCCCTTTCCCAGGATTTCAAGTCACTTCATGAAATTGTTCATTCATAGAATGAAAATGTCTTAGGTTAGTTCTTGATGATTTTTTAGGTCAAAGGTTCATCAACAAAAGGTTCCAATAGAAACAAATCTCATTACTTGTGCAGTGTGTTTCACTTCTGGGAAAAATAGCCACAATGGAAATCCTGGCCACAATATTTTATCACTCCCATAGGTAGATTTGCCACAGTTCAAAGAAAATTACAATGTCCACGCTGTTAATGTTACAAAGTTCTTGATTAACAAGTAGGGCTTCTTTAATTATAGCCTTGACATTCAAATGGGTATGTTTATCAGGATGCCTTTTCAATACTGCTACTTCTACTTCAACAATGATTCTTCTACTTGCTTTACCATGAGAACAGACACCTCTTATCCCACAGTATTTCACCTTGGCTTCAACAACTGCATTATAGCATCTAGTGAAAACCAGATAAACATCTTTAGTTCCAGGGCTTTGAACTACTGCGACAGCTTCATTGACTCTTAGACAGACTTTAGACAGATTTTCAAAATGTTTCAACCTCCACAGGTAGGCAAGACACTATTCCTTCGAATAGCTTCATTCAAAGGGGCAGCCTCTCTGTCTCTCTTGCCTAACTGCCATGACAACAAGCTGTGCTTGCTTTCAGAATTCACTCTTCTCTGGCCGTGACCTTCTTGGGCATTACTGATTCAGTCTGCTTCTGTGTAATCTTTACAAGTTGCCAATTTTCCTTCCCCAACTTCACCTTTGCCTTTGTTCCAGCTATTAGCCCATACAATTAACCTGAGGCATTGGTGACACCCTCTGAGCTTCAGGTAAAATATGTATGCACTTGTATCTTAGGCCTTTGGATTGTTAGTAACTTCACAATACTGCTGGATTGCTTTAAACTCTGAGAAAGGTTCAGTTTTACTCTTGGTATGGGCTACCTCTAGGCTTAGACAATACTTGTTCTCTTCTTCAGTCTTTTATACTCTTGTGAAAGAAAGGTTTGTCACTTGTATATAACGTTTAAGGTTTAGTCTTTCAAGAACAACCATAATTAGGCACACGCAACCATTCTTTGATGTAATTCTCGAGCTTTTAAAGTGGTTGTGCAATTGTAATCCCATAGAAGCAAATGATAGAGTTTAGGCCTCTTTGGGGAATCACAATAAGGCACACACAACCACTCGTTAATGCAGTTTTCCCACAATAAAGATTGTAACTTTGAAATTGCCACCGTTAAGTGTTCTGCAATGGTCTTCACAGCATTCCCTTTTCTTAACTAGGGGCACGCGACCACTCCTTGAACATTAACAGTCTTCGGTGTGTGGAACAATGGCCTGTAACAGCATCAGCTTCCTACGTGAGCAAGAAGACTTTTCCTCTATAAGCTTTTAATACAGCAGTGAGCGTGAGCGTGAACCTGGTGCGGCTTGACGCGCACAGACGAGTGGCAAAGGTCCCTTCCTCTAATCGCGAGAGAGCGAGCCCACGATCCCGGAATCACGAACGCCTGCGCCAGCCCCCGGTGCCCCGAGAGGACCGCAGAGATACTGTAGGGAAAACCTGACAACGCCGTGGACTAACGCCAGGTGCCGGGTGCCTGAAGCCGCTGTCGGACTGGGCGGCAGATTTGGGCTTCGAGGGCTGAGCACGGCATAACATCCCATGGTTGTGAGGGCAGTGAGGATAGCCCACCAGCAGCAACACCCAGCTTAAGGACTGGTAAGAGCTGGTCAGAGCTGACCTCTGCACTAATTTTCGGCATTTTGCCTGTGATTTTTGGTACCTGGGGAGGCTACGAGGCTGGAAGGGAGACAGGGAGTAGTGCTCACGAACCTCTACCTCTCATGGGTCGTCTGCACTGACTCCAGTTCACGCCTGGATAATCCCCAATAAATTGCCACCTGGGTAAATTATAGTCTGAGGCCATTGCACTGATAATCTTTTGGCACGGACACCCTAATGGGATTACCGTAACCCAGTGACACACCAAGCTTAGAGCTATTAGAACACCTTATATATACACTTACTCCCTTCCCCTATTTATCCTCCCTGCTTCAGCTCGGATAAAACAGAAAAACCGCAAGGATGCCAGGAAAGGCAATTAGCCGAAATAAAACGGCATCTGTAAGGGGAAGGAAACCATATGGGTTACGGTCAAACAAAGGAACCTCAGTAGATATGGACAAAAACCCCATGGGAGAAAACGGGGAAAACAACGCCCCAGGAGGAAAAGTGACGGCCCACCAAAAGGGCCCTCTGGATGCTTACTTTCCCTGTAAAATTACAGAGGGAATGCCTGCGACTGGGTCCAAAAAAGGGAATGCCTCACAAATAGAAGGAGAAGGCAGCTACCGCCCGCTAGACCTTGATAATGACTCTCTTCTACAGCTATGTTATGCCCTTCAGAAGCGGGTGGGTACACAAGAGGGGAAAGAAATGGATGAAAAGGCGCCAGTGTCTCCTGTAGCTAGTGACATGATACCCGATACTCTTGAGGAAAAAGGGTCCGTGATCCAGACAATGGAGGAATCTATAAAAACCCTTTTTGGGGACGAGGATCATCCTATTCTCGTGTCCTCGGCCTCCCAAACAGACCCCCCCTCCTTACCAAATACGAATTTCACACCTTCCCCAAAGGTACCGTGATTATCGGCCAGCCCAAACATGGCCTTTGAATCTGGAAATTCCTTACATGATCAGGTACAGCCAGACTACAGTACCCATGATACATCACAAACTGGTAACGCTACTCTCAACTTTGCCATTAAAATTCTGCTAAAACTCTGTGGTACGATTCACGAAGACCAAAAAGCACAGGGGAGAGTGGTGCTTGCACTCTACAAATTGCTGAGTGCATCTACTAAAACACCTATTATCCCCTTTATCGACCTGAGGGAGATCCTGCCCACTGCCATCTCGGAGAAAGGACGGGATAGGGCTATGCCAGCGCCATCCTTAGATAAGGAAACCTTGATCGAAGAGGAACTGGGACCCTCTCTGCCAGGCGAGGGTGTGCCGGAAAACAGAGCCCAACCCTCTAGAAAACAGAAAAGATAGGCAAAGAGAAGCAAGGATAAATCCGCCAATCCCCCCCTCCACGAAATTCTACCCCTCGACCACCAGCTAAAAATCTATCTAAAAAACAACGGAAACGGGCGGCAAGAAGGAAAAGAAGATCAGCCCAAACAGTGGGCACTTTAACCAGCTGGCTTATAGATGAGCAACCGGGGCAACCTAGCCAGCATCTGGAAGCCCAGTTGTCAAATTGCTGTGAAACAGGCACGGCTACTCAAAACTCAGTATCCTTACCTAGACAGGAACCTGAGGCCCCCCAATATATTCCTTCCAAAACCCCCTGTCCGGGTGGAAGGGGTGCTACGAGAACTGAAAAACTGGACATCAAAAATGTGACCATAGCGCCTATTGAAGGAGGAAAAACGGGTACCCAATTAAATAGATCCGCTCTGTTCGCCCTCTTTGCAAAAATACCATCATTAAGAATACTGAACACCAGCGATGTTGATTTTGTTGAACCTTCGCGCTTGAAAGGAGTAAAAGTTACAACAGTCCATTGCTGCTTACCTGAGACAGCCGCTATGATAAGGGCAAATCGGTCGTCTTTGGAACACTTGGGATATGAACTAGACGTATCTATAACATCTGTCTCAAGAGAAGATAAGTGCCAAAAATGCTCTTGCGCATGTACTTCTGGTGTTGCTGTACCAACGACAACAAAAGCGGCACAAAAATTTAGTAATGCAAAAGGGTGGGTGTGGTTACAAGGAATGTTTGCCCAGAAAAAAAGAGAATGAACCTCTACTACCATTAGTTGGAACACAAGGGGACATAGCCACTGGATAAGAGAGGGATTGTCTCGCTATGCCCTACTACCGGCTGATATATTCGTACTGCAAGAATCCTGGGTAACGTTTGCCATAGAATTTGATGGCTATGTCACCTTCCAATGTATGGCAGTAAAAGGAGATAGAGGAAGACCAAAGGGGGGACTGTTAACCTGTGCTAAGTCCTCATATAACCGTAAACTGATCTACCAAGATAGCACTGGAGGAAATGTCCTGGCGATTCAAATAAATCTGCAGGGCGGCTGGGTAGGCTTTAATGAGGTTCTGATAATTAATGTTTACCCCCAGGTGAGCAGAATACAGAAACTATTGGGGATATATTGAACACCTTGTTGAACGCCTGGTGTACGGTGGATAATAAGTCAGCTACCAAACTTTGTGGAGATTTGAATGCGAAATGCCTGGATCTGGAAGGGTGTGGGACTTACTGTTCTGACTTGAGTGTCGTGTAGACCGATGAGACCTCCGTCCCCAAGTGACGTACAGGGGAGCTAAAAGAAACCCGCTGTATGACCTTTGAGGCCACAGGTGGGACTTCCCAGATCCACGGAACCTCTGGAACACCGATGCTGCTGTCAAAGAGGAACGAGGTTAAGTACCAGGCAATTACAATATTAAGTAAACCAAAGGATCTAAAAGGTCTTACCTATCGGGTGTTATGAAAACCCAGGAACCTAGTAGAGGTTCGAGACTCAGATGATGCGGCGGTCCCTGAAATAGTAGAACCGTAGGTTAGCGTGGATGTAGGATCAGCCACCTGTAGGAGTGAAGGCGTGACTTGAATCCCCAGAAGGGAAATGGCGTAGGAGTTCAGTGAGGTACCAAGGGATGATCCAAAGACAAGTCAGGATATAGTCCAAAATCCGGCAACAGGTAAACAGTTCCAAGCAAAGGTACAAAGGAGTATCCGGAGGAGTCCGAGGTAGAGTTCCGTGATCAAAGGTAACAGTGGAGCAATACGTAACGCCAAACAGAGTCTGAAGACAGCTGAGAAGCAATGAGTGTTCTGTCTCTCAGACCTTTATACTGTGCGTCTCTGGGTCATGTGACGTCTCTGGGTCATGTGACGTCCACCAAGGTCACGTGAGGAACGCCACTCTGGATCACGTGATCGACGTGGAGACGTAACACCGCCCCTTCTGCTATATGTTCTCCAAGGCAATTGCCAATGCAGAAAGGGTTGCAATCGAGCCCGTACACCATAGCTGGTACGGAGTTTTTGGTCCTTTGGGTTCACCGAATCACTTGAGCCTCGAACCGTGGGAGGAGATGTTGGGGAAATGTGAGCAGTGTTCTGGTGTGCAGTGGACTGGTGTGCAGAGGATCGCCTAACATAGCCCCCCCCAACGGCCCACGACCCCGTGGGCAGGACGGATGATCCTTATGGAAGCGGGCTACCAACCGAGGGGCGTCTAGATCCAAGGCGGAAACCCAAGAACGCTCCTCCGGGCCGTAACCCTTCCAATCCACTAGATACTGGAGCCTACCCCTAAACCATCGGGACCCCAAAATGGCCGACACCTCAAAGACATCAGGAGAGGCCAGGGACACCGGCGCAACAGGGGCTCGGAGACGGACAGAATCGGGACAAGGCTTGAGGAGGGAGACATGGAATACAGGATGGATACGCCAAGAACTAGGAAGCACTAGACGAAAAGCCACCGGGTTCACAACCTGAGAGATCACATACGGGCCGACAAAGCGAGGCAGCAATTTCCGGCAACCCACTAGGCGAAGATGACGTGAAGACAACCAGACCCTAGAACCCACCACCAAAGGAGGAGCAGCTAGACGTTTGCCATCCACACGGGCCTTCATTGAAGCCTTTGCTTCAGTGAGATGGACCACAGTACTAGCATGTACAGCAGACAGATCCCTAAGACATGTCGTGGCCGCAGGATTTGAAGAAATAGAATCAGTCTCAGGATGATAGGCCGAAGAATACCTGGTATCAATGCCCAACAATTTAGTCAACGACCTCCAAAAACGAGAGGTGAACTGTGATCCTCGATCGGATATAATGACCGAAGGGAGTCCAAATAACATGAACACGTGTTCAAAAAACAAGTCCGCCAAGACCAGAGCCGAAGGAATACCTTTACAAGGAACAAAATGAGCCATTTTTGTGAACGTGTCCACCACTACCCAGATGGAGTCAAAACCTTGTGACTTGGGGAGATCGGTAACGAAATCCATAGACAGTGTATGCCAAGGTCTGGGAGGTACCGGAAGCGGAAGTAGTAACCCAACCGGTCGGCCTCTCCGATGTTTAGCCTGAGCACACACTGCGCACGAATTGACATAACACTCCACATCGCGCTTCATAGAGGGCCACCAACACCAGCGCTTGAGAAGATCTAAAGTGTGCTCCTGACCTGGCTGGGCATTAAAAGGAGCATCATGAGACCACTCAAGGGCCAGATTACGAGTGTCAGGTGTGGGAAGAAACAGGCGTTCATGCACGAAAGGCAAACCATCAGAATACACGGGGTCCCATTCTCGCAACTGTTCGGAATGAATGCTAGTCCAGGATCGGACCGAGTCTAATAATGACAATGAGGGTGTACAGAGACAAATTACATGACTCTTTCCGAGAACAGTGTCAGGGAAGGTTGGCAACTCGACCCCACCCGGGGAACGTGACAAGGCGTCTGCTTTACCATGTGAAGTTCCAGGACGATGCATAATATGAAAATCAAAAGAGGAAAAGAAAAGATGCCACCAAACCTGTCTGCTATTAATGCACTTCAATGAAGCCAGATCCTGTAAATTTCGATGATCCGAGTATACAGTGATTGGATGTTTAGCCCCCAGAAGATGATGGCGCCAAACATGAAAGGCGTCCATGACAGCCAGGAGTTCCTTCTCCGTAACGGTGTAGTGAGTCTCAGTACTGGAGAACTTACGGGAATGGTATGCCACTGGGTGTAATTTGCCTGTTGTAGGACATGATTGGGACAATACCGCACCGAGAGCAAAAGAAGAGGCATCCGCCTCAACTATGAACGGAAGATCAGGATTGGGGTGCTGAAGCACCGGTGCGGTAGTGAAAGCAGTTTTCAAAGCCTCAAAAGCCTCCTGATGTTCCCTTTGCCAACGATAGGGTACCTGAGGGCTGGTCAGGGCCGTGAGCGGGGCAACGATTGTGGAAAAGGAGGAAATGAAACGCCTATAAAAGTTGGCGAAGCCCAAAAAGGACTGCAAGGACTTGAGTGTTTGAGGTACTGGCCACTCTAAGACTGCTCTGACCTTGGAATCGTTCATGGATAAAGCTCCCGGAGTAATGTGAAATCCTAGAAACTCAACAGACGTTTTATGAAACTGACATTTCTCAGGTTTGGCAAATAAGGAATGTTCTCTGAGACGGGATAGTACTTCTCGGACATGTTTTACATGGTCATCAAGATTACGAGAAAAGATCAAGATGTCGTCCAAGTACACAACCATGTATACATCCAAAATATCCCTGAATATGTCATTCATAAAGCGTTGGAATGTGGCCGGGGCATTACACAGACCGAAGGGCATGACTAGGTATTCATACAAGCCGTAACGAGTACAGAAAGCAGTTTTCCACTCATCACCCTCACGAACGCGTACTAGATTGTATGCGCCGCGCAGATCAAGCTTGGTGAAAACAGAAGCATGTGATAAGTGGTCCAGAAGGGGTGTGATTAACGGAATTGGATACCTATCCTTTTTTGCGATGGCATTAAGACGCCGATAATCCACACAAGGACGTAAATCCCCCTCTTTCTTAGGTACAAAAAATATAGGGCTTGCAGCTGGTGAAGTAGAGGGGCGGATATGTCCTAAACGAAGGGCGTTCTGTACATACTCTTTCAATGCTTGTTCCTCCGAAGGAGATAAAGAATAAATCCTGCCCGAAGGAATAGTGGAATCAGGGATTAATTCGATTGGGCAGTCATATGGTCTATGTGGAGGGAGTACCTCGGAAGAGCCACGATCAAAAACTGATTCGAATGCTATGTACTCAGACGGAATCCCAGACACCAACCCCCCAACGGTATGAGGAGTCACAAGCTCAGATCCATCAACACTCAGCGTGAGTTGAGCTGAGGCTCCCAAGGCCCGAGAAGGGGTATCAGTTGTTTGATGAGTCGGGAGACAATAATTCTGACAGATCTCGGATTCGAAGAGCACAGTGCCTGATTGCCAATTAATCAGCGGATTGTGTTCACGTAACCATGGTATCCCTAATATGATACCGAATTGAGGTGTGGTGATTAAGTAAAACTTAAGGTCTCTGTGTGAATATCTTGTATGGTCAACAAGAGAGGTGCAGTTTGGTGTCTAACAGGACCAGAAACTAACGCAGAGCCATCTACGGCTTGAACAGGTTCAGGTCGGGTTTTTACCACTAAAGGTAGATTGAGGGAATGGGCTAAAGCAATGTCTATGTAATTTCCAGTAGCACCTGAATCAATGATGATTGTGACTGCATGAAGAAGGCCTGTAGAGGGACACAGAGTAGCGTTTACAGAGACGGGTTGAACACGAGCAAAGGCAAGAGGGGTACCCGGAGATGGAGACTGAACACTCGACCTGCTCTCCGGATCTAAGGTCGAGCTGTCCGAAAAACCTGGCTCTTCTTGGGACGTCGAGGACACTCTTTCACATAATGTCCCGTGGTGCCACAATAAAAGCATGCATTATCCACCCTTCTACGTTCCCTCTCTGATGTTGTAATAGGGCTACGCAAACCTCCCACTTGCATAGGTTCTTCCGTACTGGAAGCAGGAGTACTGGCAAGTGTAGGATGGGAAGAAACCCCCAACTCGGCTCTACGCTCCGATCGCCGTGCATCTACTTGCAGGGCAAGATCAACTAGTTCCTGATACTGAGTGGGCATAGAAGAGATCACTGCTAAAGCATCTTTCATTATGTTACTCAACCCTCTATAAAAGACAACTGCCCGCTTGCTTTCTGGCCATGATGTTTCAGCAACTAATTGATTGAACCGGGTGAAGTATTCTATCAAAGTCCTTCTACCCTGAGTTAGTTCTAACAACTCCAAATCCCTAGACTGTGCCTTGTGTCGGGTATCAAATACTCGAGACATTTCTAGAACCAACAGATCAAAGTCATAAAGGACTGGGTTATTATTCTCCAACAGAGGATTAGCCCAAGCAGCAGCTGTCCCGGCTAAATGGGAAAGGGCAAAGGCGGCTTTAGCAGTGGAAGTGGGAAAGGCCAAAGGTCTGCACAAGAAATGTAACTTGCACTGATTAATGAAGGTCCTGAATTTCTTGGGGTCACCTTGATAACGTTCAGGGGCGGCCAGGGGGGAAGGGGTTGGGAGGATCACCGGAGTTGTGACTGTAGTATTAGCCAAGGGAGGAGGTGTGGTTGAGGAGCTAGCATCTCCGAACTCAGGGTCTGCAGGAAGGGAATGCTGAACACTCTGTATGGAGTCTAACCTTTGGTGAATCACCGTATTCGCGGCGGCCATATCTGCCCTTAATACTGTAATCGCCTGGACTAAAGCAGCTATGGGTTCTTCCGTGGATCCCTGCATTGTCTAACATGACTATACGGCTTCTCAGTCTGTTCTGACTTGAGTGTCGTGTAGACCGATGAGACCTCCGTCCCCAAGTGACGTACAGGGGAACTAAAAGAAACCCGCTGTACGACCTTTGAGGCCACAGGTGGGAGATGACTTCCCAGATCCACGGAACCTCTGGAACACCGATGCTGCTGTCAAAGAGGAACGAGGTTAAATACCAGGCAATTACAATACATATTAAGTAAACCAAAGGATCTAAAAGGTCTTACCTATCGGGTGTTAGGAAAACCCAGGAAACCTAGTAGAAGTTCGAGACTCAGATGATGCGGCGGTCCCTGAAATAGTAGAACCGTAGGTTAGCGTGGATGTAGGATCAGCCACCTGTAGGAGTGAAGGCGTGACTTGAATCCCCAGAAGGGAAATGGCGTAGGAGTTCAGCGAGGTACCAAGGGATGATCCAAAGACAAGTCAGGATATAGTCCAAAATCCGGCAACAGGTAAACAGTTCCAAGCAAAGGTACAAAGGGGTATCCGAAGGAGTCCGAGGTAGAGTTCCGTGATCAAAGGTTCAGTGGAGCAATACGTAACGCCAAACAGAGTCTGAAGACAGCTGAGAAGCAATGAGTGTTCTGTCTCTCAGACCTTTATACTGTGAGTCTCTGGGTCATGTGACGTCTCTGGGTCATGTGACGTCCACCAAGGTCCCTTGAGGAACGCCACTCTGGATCACGTGATCGACGTGGAGACGTAACACCGCCCCTTCTGCTATATGTTCTCCAAGGCAATTGCCAATGCAGAAAGGGTTGCAATCGAGCCCGTACACCATAGCTGGTACGGAGTTTTCAGTCCTTTGGGTTCACCGAATCACTTGAGCCTCGAACCGTGGGAGGAGATGTTGGGGAAATGTGAGAAGTGTTCTGGTGTGTAGTGGACTGGTGTGCAGAGGATCGCCTAACACTTACAGATTCGTCCAGAATATGTGTGATATGTCCCGGCCCAAGAGTAATAACAAAGGGAGACTCTGGCTTGATATCCTTAGAGAATGGAATCTGACTATACTAAATGGCCGCGTAAGGGGGGACATACCAGGGAAAGATTCTTGGTCAGTGGGGGAAACATTTGCAGTCCTTGACTACATGGCCGTGTCAGAGTGTCTCCTCCCACACGTTTTGCAACTAAACATCAAGCTGAACGATTTTAGTGACCATGGTACCCTCACACTATGTATGGAGGGTGGGGGGGGTAGCACTAAGGTGGACGCCTGCAGAGAGCTGACAACTAACCAAGCGTGCAATAAAATTAGATGGACCAAAAGATCCATTGAAAAAATGTCTACCATTACATTCCCTAGCGATAAGACCATTAAGCAATTAATGTGGAATAAGAGCCCAGAGGAAATTGAAAGCTGGATCACCCACCTAACACATTCACTCTTCAAAGCTAACTCTACCCGGGGGATGATCTGGAAAAATGGTGGTACGCAAATATTTGATGCAAACATTAGAGACCAGAAACGCCTCATGCGTCGAGCCTTAAGAGAAATAAGAGCACATAAAATTGTTAATGGTGTGGTGGATACATTTAACCTTGAGGTATTAGAGGTAAAACGCAAATATTGTAGCTGGCTAAAAAGATATCGCCAGCACCAAAAGAGAAGCCTATGGCAAAAGTTTGCTGAAGCCCTATGTAGCAAAAATAGCCGTAGGATTTGGCAAATACTGACACGTGCGGGGGGAGAACAGAAGCTGAACGTCTTGAATCCTATTTCGGGTGAAAAATGGGTTCAATATATCTCCAATAAATTTCATAGAGATTACACACAAAGTAGTACAGGGGTCTCTAGTTGGCCACTCCCCCTTAGTTATAGGTGCATAAAACAGACGATTTTGAATCTAAAATCTTCAAACGCCCCAGGACCAAATGGCCCGGCTAATGCGGTATTGAAGCAGGACCCTCATAACTGGGTGCAGATATTACTCACACTCTATACTAGGATCTGCAGAACCTGCCAAATCCCTTCCTCTTGGAAGAAGTCTGTATTAATACCAGTCTATAAAAAGGGGGAGAGATTTTTACCTGCCAACTACCGTCAACTCTCTATGCTCGATGTTAGTAGTAAAATCTTTAAAACCTTGGTCCTTAAAGAGATTGAAAATTGGGTCATGGAAAGACAGATCTTGCACTATGCACAAACAGGCTTTAGGCCAGGGGCAGGTACTAACCATAACATCAGGGTGTTAGATCAGCTGATTAATAATACCATGAGCTGTAAAGATGCCACATTATATATGCCCTTTGTAGACTTCACCAGTGCTTTCGACCTGGTGGGGCGGGACATATTGTGGCTTAAGCTAAAAGAAATGGAGTGCCCTAGCTGGATATTAAACATCTTGATAGCCCTGCATAGTAACACCTCCACAAGAGTCCGCCTTAACGACAGGGGGGAGGTATCAGAGGAGATCTGCACCAATATAGGAGTCAAGCAGGGATGCGTAACAGCACCCATTCTATATAACCTACATATAGCAGATCTACTAGACCGCTTGGCATCTAAATCAAATTGTCCACCGAAATTGAAGGAAACTCCTATTACGGGAATGCTATATGCAGACGACCTGATCCTATTTGACCGTATTCTATCCGGTATTAAGGACCTACTTAATGAACTTCAGGTTTATTCAGGACAACTGGGATTGGTCATAAACCTGGAAAAAAACAAAAATAATGGCTATTGCAAGAAAAGGGCCAAGGCGGTCTGGCGTTGATACCAATCTGGGAACTATTGCTGTGGTGGAGCAATACCCATATTTGGGGCTGGATTTCAAGGTGCTATCAGATTATGAAGCCATTATTAGAAATAAAAAAAGGAGAGCTAAATTGCTCATCCTCCAGGCCTGCAGATTTGCTAAGGGGACTGCGGGTTTTAGTATGGCTGGTATTTTGAAGCTGTACCAGCAGTGCTTTGTCCCTGCAGTACTATATGGCTTAGAGGCCTTAGCAATGCAAGACTTGACGTGGTTAAATACACTAGAGGGCCATTATTGGCGCAGTGTCTTTGGCTTGGGACCCTCTTGCTCAGTGCAATACCTGAGATTGTAACTGGGACTAATTTCCCTGAGAGGGATGGCACTGCGAGCACGAGGTTCCTTCTACCTGAAAGCCTTAGCAAATCCTCGATGTAAATTGCTTAAGTTGGCAGGATAAAGTTATGACCTTGAAAAACATCCTAGGGGTGGCTCATATAAAGATTTGAATGAACCATTGTTTGTGGAGATTGACTGGCCTCATGAAAAGCTAAAACATTTACCATTTAAACACCAGAAAAGATCATTCCAAGATAAGTTAAATAAGTGGGACTGGTGTATGAACACAGATCACCTAATTACACTTAAAGGCTATGAGGCAGTCTCCCATGTCACCCATAGATATCTAAGACCCCAAATGTACCTATTATTATCCCCGGCGCCCGAAGTTAGACGATTTCTCTTGCAATTGAGAACGAACCAGCTACTGGTTCTCACAATCATTGGGCCAAGGTTAAAAATTCCCCGAGAGTCCAGGACCTGTAGAATTTGTCAGGTATCTGGAGCACTTGAAACAACTCGGCACGTCTTAACACTTTGCTCAAAACTTGGTTCGATATATATGAACGCTTATGAAAAATGGGTTCATAATTATGAGGCGATAAAAGATGAAGTTTTCTGGTATGGATGCCTGAACCCAGTTGCCTTAAGTCTACAGCTAGCTCTTTTTAGGCTATGGAATCAGATAAAGCCCTTGCTCCAGTAAGGATTTTATCTACATTATTCTTATCTATTTACTATAGGGCATTCTCACAACTGTGCAATTTTTCCTACTATTTAAGTTGCTGTTATGCGACTTTATGGATTTTATGTATTTTATGTATATTTTCTATGTAGAATTTAATGAGTTGATATGTATGATTTGCTTGTTCTGAAATGTGTATAAAAATGTATGAGTTGTGTAAAATCCAATTCTTGGATTGTATTACAATAAAGTATTATATATTTAATACAGCAGTCCATGTCTACTCGCTGAAAGTCTTAAGTAAGTAGCAAAGGAGCTGGTTACTGTTACCAGTAAGGATTGTGTAATGCTTTAGAATGCCATGCTTCACTCACAGGCTTCTGAAGCGTTTTCTCTGTGGATCGTACTGCTTTCCCGACTTCTACTACAACTTCTACTGCTTCTGGCTCACTTGGGACCCACACACTTCTCCTGAACAGGTGTCTCTGGTCCGGCAATACGTTGGGGGGGGTTCCTTTTCTCCCAAGACCCTTGGCTTACCAATTGTTTCTTGCGTCAGTATCCGACACCCCAGCAGATTGGCAACCACCGCAATCAGGCTGACACAGGGAAAACTGTTTTTCAAGCACGTCTTCTGCTCCGCAGCCTCTGCACTTCAGAGTTTGGGAGGAAGGACTCTCTCAGAACACACAGATGAAATCTGCAGTTTCCACGCTCCGGTGTGCCTCTTGTTCTCCAACTTATACTTGGTTTTCCAGCCTCGTGACTTCCTTCAACTCCTCCCCACTTTCTCTCCCTAAGGGGGCTTTTATGCCTCCCAGATTCGGTGATATTTTTCAGGTGTGGGCTATTAGCCTTAATTTCCTGACTAGTTCAAAGGCTAGTACGCTTAATTGCCCAACTTTGACAACTGCATGCCTCCCCTGCCCTCTTCCTCCTCTCATTCCATCTAGGATTCTGGGACTTGTAGTTTATTTCAACAAAGTTAGGTTTTAGCATAGTTAAAGTTCTTTTAAGGATTGGTTTAATTCCCTTAAAGTTATTAAGATAGGGGCTATAAAAATTAGGAAAACTAGTTTATTGAAGACAACATTTCCGCATTCCTTTATAGTGTATTCTTGGGTTTGAGGAAGGTGCTTAGTTTGTGATACCAAAAAGGATCTTCCTTTTGATAAAGTTTGTTCAGATGTTACAACATTAAGATCCATAACTCGAGATCTAAAATCAGTGTTAGCGACTTTAAAATGACAATAATCCATCACCTCTCTATGTACTTTGGGAAGATTCTTCCTTCCAGAGGAAAAATACAGTTTCTCATCCCACAGAATCTCCTCATCACCCTGGGCCCTGGCTCCTCCCAGGTGATACTCCTGCAGTATGCCACCCCCATGGTTAGGATCAGGAAACATCTTCTTTCCCCTGGCCACCTTTGAGGAGCCTTTAGGCAGGGTTTCAGTGAGGGATCTGTGGAATTCTTCACAGTATCCTGACACATACACTGGAGGAATTCCTACACTATCATGCACCATATTTTCACAGACTTCAGCATTGTCACACAGCATCCCTTTGGGGACTTCAGTTTTATCCAATACCATCCCCGGGTCGACATCTATATCATAACACACCATCCTCATAGTAGTTTCAATATGACTCCATTCCATAGGGACTTTTTGTTTTATTATGCAGCATACTTGTGAGGCTTTAAATGCTACCACAATCCCTCCTTATAGGGACTTCAGCGTCATCACACACCATCTTTCTGGGAACTTCATATCATTTCACACACTCCCTATAGAGACTTTAATATCATCACAGAACATCATGTAAGGTCTTAATTATTATCACACCATCTTTATAGGGCCTTAAGTACCCTCACAAACCATACCCTTGGGGCCTTTACATAATCACAAAATATGTGGTGCCTGTATTATATAATCCCAGGATCCATGTTGGAGGTGCCATATAAATGAAGATCATCAACCCTTTTTCATCTTAATAGTATAACACACAAACGCAATGAAAATAATGGTATAAATCAATGAACATGTCAATATATGTACATACCCTCTCAGACAGAATGTTAATATAATCATCATGGTTTGGGACATGTTGTATCATCACAGATACCTGTGGGAACTTCCACATCATCAGACCTTCAGCATCATCAGAAATCTGGCATCACCAGATCTTTAATATCATCAGTTATGTGATGACATCAACATTATCACCACACACCAGCCCCAGGGAGACCTCAGAATCTGCATACAAGCTCCCTGTGGGGACATCTACAACACCACCATTCACCACTGAAAATATTAGTGTTATAACACCCTATCACTGTGTGGTGCTTCAATATTGTCACACACTTGGCACCTTATATATTAACACACAGCATCACTGCACAGACTTCAGCATCACCATGCACACTCATTGTGGGGCCTTGAATATCATAACACAAAAGACAGGCATGTTCTTCATTAGACATCTGCTTGGGGTACTTTCATTATAATCCCAATGCATATGGTACGTAACTCAGTACCATCACACACACAAGGCATTTGAAGCATACAATCTGTGGATACTTTAGAATCATCACACACACAATTGATGTGAAAACATCAATAGCAGCAGACTCCTCTTTTGTGGGGACTTCAACCTTATCATACACCATCCATTTGTGGACCTAAATATCACAGCACACCATATCTATCGTCCGTCTAATCCCCTTTTCATATTTTAGCATAATTGCAGATGTTTAGTGGTTAGACGGCTGTATTTCCACCATGGGAAGCACATTTTGATTCACAAAGAGGATGTACTTGTTTGGGATAGGTACAGGGGAATGTGCAATGTATGGAAAGGTCATATCAGGCGCTTCTATGTACATTTGTAAACCAATACACCTGCACTGTAACTCCTGCTTTCCTGTTAGGGTTTCTAACCCTGATACAGTGGTATCATTTTGTTTTGGCAATTATCTACCACGTGTCATTTAACAACCATCATAGTGAAAGCTTGTAGCAGCAGCCACGTTGGTGCTCCGAGCTTCCAAATAAATGAATGCTAACATGGCATAACACCACCTGTATGGAAAATCAGAGAGCTAAACCAACTGCTAATTTCAAAAACTGCAGAGAAAGAAAAAAGTCCCAATATGACTGGTTTTCTGTAGCTGCACCCAATCAATATACTGCAATGTTTAAGTATAGTATTCTTTGCACTAAAATAACATAGTTAATCAAATAGTGTATAATTATATTCTAAAAACAGCTAAATCGAACATTTGGAAAATAAACCATGGGCGAAAGAAAAAGAGCTTCATTGAATTTAAATAAAAGTACAACATTGCATTGCATAAAATGTTGTATTCATCTAAAAGCACTTTCTCTTTTGAAAATATTCTTCTGCCTGCTACAAGTTTGGGTATCAGTTTGCTGAAGTGTGTTTAAATTCCTATGTGTGTGTTGAAGACTGCAGTACCGCCTCCGGTCTACGGGGTCAGACCTGAGTAAATAAATACAGACACCAAAATAAACACAGGTCCCCAAAAGGCAATTTTTTCAAAAGTTGTAAAAATTGGCACAGGTGTCTTTTCTGTCATTTGGAAGGCATTACCATGTGGGGACTTGGGTTTAGGTCCCCACAGCGAAATCAAATTCCACAGCGTGTGCTACCTTTACTTTCCAACACACCTCACCCTCACTTCCTCCCAGAACTGTGCCTGCACCCCTCATTTACTGTATTACGAGATACCCCCATCTCCAAACCCAGTGAAATCTCTTGGTAACTCTTCCTAACCACCCACCTTACCCCCCAACCTCCTGGGAATTGAGAGCCTGGGCAGCATCTTGATCGTCAAAGCCTCACCACATATTGTTCGCAACCCATCAACTTCCTATCTAGGCCTACTCACCTCACTATCACCAGGCTCCTTATATCCCGCTGGCTCCATCCCTGCCTGTCGATCTGTCTCCCCTCCTCCTCTCCCCTCCAACTCCACAGAACCCCTCTATATCACCACACATCACAAGCACTCTTCATGTTCCCATAGAGTACCCAGAACCCCCATCTCGCTCCCCATCAGTGATCCTTCTCCTACTCCTTCCATACACTCCCACTCCCTCCCTTCTACCCCTGCCACATCCACAATTCATCCTCCCTTCCACTCAACGCCACCACTGCTCACCCCCCAATAGCCAGCACCCCTTACCATGCCTCCCTTCTCTCATGCATCCTCATCAATGCCAGATCAGTCGCCAAGAACCGACACAATATCTTCAATTTTATGTTCTCTGAAAACCGTAGCATCCCTTTCATCACTAAAACTTGGTTCTCGGATGACAATCGTCCCATCGCACATGAGGCTTTCCTCCTTGGTTACACACTCATTGCCGTCAATAGAACAAGCAGAGCAGGCGGGATTACGATTCTCCACAAAACATATCTCACCGCCACACATTTCAAGGAACAAACCTGCATTGCAGACTACAAATCCCTTCTAGTGAAATTCCTCACTACCCCCTCTCTGACACAGCTTCCTTCTCATCTACGGACCCCCCGGCTCCAACACAGCATTTTCTATGCTCTAAGCGATTCCCTAGCCACCATCCTGATCACCAACCCTACTCTTACAATGCTAGGAGAACTTAACAGCTTGTTCAATGCCCTGCACAACCCTATGACACACCTCTGCTGTACAACTTGGAGGCACTCAACATGTCCAAACTGATATCAGGTGCCACACACTCTGCAGGGCACACCCTAGATGCTATCTTCACCACCTCCAATTTTGTCTCCACCCTTCTGCCCTCTCCTCTCCTATGGTTGGACCATGCAGCAATTCCATCGCACTCTCCTTTCACTCCCCTCCTTCTCACTCATCTAACACTAGACCATCCTCCCAATTCCTGCTGTGGAACAATGTCATTGTATCTCCAGACTTGGCAGACTCCCTGCTCTCCACACCTCCAAATCTGCCAGTCGTGTCAGGTCTTCCTTCCATTAACCATTTTGAGAAATGGCTCAGCAACGCCCTCAAACCTCACACCCCCACTAGATTGGCCTACTATAGTCTAGGCCTGTCAACACAATGTTTCACCCCCCCCCCACAAATCACTCAAAACACTCAAACACACTCTAGAACGCAGATTGTAGGTAGACCCTTCTTTTCCCATTAGAGCTACCTATACTCGTCAGATCCATACCTACAAGGAGGAATTCTAGAAGGCCAAGAAATCTTTCTACTTGACCAGAATTTCCAATGCCAGCAACTGCAGTAGGGAACTCCACAAGATCATTGTAGAATTCAAGGCCCCCATGTACTGCCCCCTTCCCACAACTTCGAATCATTCTGCGATGCCCTCTCAGACATTGCCACAATGTTTCAGTAGAAAGAAACTTCACCATCAGCGCTAAACTAGAAGCACTCTCACCCTGATCCCTATATCCCCCTCCCAACTCCCCTACCCACTCCACCCCATCATGCATCTTCTTCTCTTTCTCCCCCATCTCTCAACCTAGAATTCCTAAAGCTACTTGCTAGCAACTGTCCTTCTGGAGCCTCAAACGATCCTTGCCTACCCGCACTCCTCAAAGAAATCTTCTAAACCTGCGCAGCCAGCATTGCGAGTGCCATCATTAACCCCTCCCTCACCTCAGGCCTATTCTCAGTAGCATTCAAGAACTCGCACATCAAAAAACCCTCCCTCAACCCCCTTTCATTGAATTCATTGAACTACAGGCCTATTTCTAACAAATGCTACTCTGCCTTTTCATCAAATCTAACCACCTCTTTGGCCCCGCCCAGTCCAGCTTCAGACCCCTACATGGTACTAAATAATCCCAAGTATCCATATGGGATGACCTAAAAGCTACAAAATACACAGAAGGGTGCTCTGCCTTCATCTTCCTTGACCTCTCGGCAGCATTTGACACCATTGACATTACGCGCTAGACATAAGGAGCACAACACAGAAGTCGATCTCATCCTTCCTTGAAAACAGATTACAAATCACCGTCCTCCCTCCATTCTGCTCATCCCACCGCCCTGTCACTAATGGGGTCCCAAAGGGTGCCTCACCTTCCCCCCTCCTCTTCAACCTCTGCCTGAGCCCCCTCCCTCCTCATCTGCTCATGTAGCTTAACTTGCTACTACTAAACTTATGACACTCAGATCATCTTTAAGATACCCAAGTCCACCTCCATCCCCCAACACAACCTCGCCTCCTGACTCTCAGATATCAACCGCTGGATGATGACCAACACTTTCCTCCTCAACCCTGAAAAAACAGAAATTGTGATCTCTGGAAAGAGAGCCTTCTTCCACAAACCCACCCCATGCCCACCTTCCCTAGACCTCCCACCCCTGAAACTTACATCTCAGTAAAGAATCTGACATGCAACATGGATGCAGATCTGACCGTATCGCAGCACGTTAACTATGTGTCGAAATCTTGCTATCTTCAGCTCCGCATCCTCAGCTGCATCTTCCCTTACCTATCCTTCCCTCACAGTTTCACAGCAATCATGATCATTATACTCTCCCGTCTCGACTACGCCAACTCCCTCTCCTAAGTGCCCCAGCTTATCAACTCAGAAAGCTACGACGGGTCTAAAACACTGCAGCCAGGCGCCTCTTGGCCCTAGGCCCTAGAGAACACATCACACCTGCCATTTGTGTCCTCCATTGGCTCCCAGTAGGCCGATGGTCCACTTTCAAAGCCATGTGCATCGCACAGCATGCCCTTCTGAAGACTGGCCCAGAATTCCTACAACAAAAACGAACCCGCTACCAACCCAAAAGAAACCTTCAGCCAGCCACTGCATTTCTCCCCGTAATCCTTCCCTTCAAATCTACAAGAATAGGGGGGGACCACCTTGTCCATCCAAGCCCCTACTATCTGGAACTAACTTCCCATAGCAGCAGAAGCATTAAAGATCACTTTGCCTTCCGAAGGGCCCTCAAGACAGCTTTTTCCCTGCTGCACCGTGATGTATGTGCAATCTCTCAGTGTAAGTGAACAGCGCACCAGGCTGGCCCTGGTCAGTAATTAACCCAACTTGAAAATGGCAGTGTGACAGAGAGAAGAACTCCAGCAATCCACAAGAGAGAATCTACATCCATGAAACCAAGAAATCAGCCAAGACCCATGGGTGCATATCACCTCCATGCAAAGGCAGCTACCTGCACGAATTTGCTATCATACACTAAGCTTAAGACACATCGCACAACACCTCTGCCATTAGAATGCAGCTATCCCCCATGACAAAATACAACCTAGCTGTACACATATTGATTCTCCTGCACTTGCTTTCTTTCCTTTAAGACGTCACAGCACCCATCCACATGCCTCATCGATATGGCCAGCTAATAGGAACGTGGCCTGCCCTATTCACTTTTGTACTGGCCAAATGCACACACACATTCTATTACCTCTGACAAACTTCTCATACTTTGGACTTTGGTTCCCAGAGGGTGTTTAACCTACAGCGCTTTGAGACCGTACCAATGGGAATAGGAGCTATACAAATGAGAATTACAATACAATACAGTATATAACCAGTGAATAATGTCATGCCACAGTAAGATTGCAGGACTGGTTGCAGCAAATGCCAGTCTAGCCATGCAGTAACATTTATCATGGTTGTTTTTTTTATCATAGATGCCCAGTAAAAAAAAGTCATGAAACAGTAAGCAATTGCTAGACTGCCTGCAGTAAAATGCCAGTCTAGCCATGCAATAGCACTTACCATACTTGCTTTATCGCAGCTGGCCAGTATAATAAGTCCTTCCTCAGTAAGAAATGGCTGTACTGGCTGCACCAAAATGCTAATCTAGCCTTGTAATAACACTTATCATGCTTGCAGCTGCCCCACAGCCAAGGAATCGACAGAAAGAGTGGTTATTTCACACCAGAAGCTCCTTCTTTGGTATGTGGGATCATGAGGTCTTATGATGGTATCTCTTCTCTTCTCATGTGCTAATGGAAATGTTCTACTACACATGCCATCTTTGTGCAGGTGCAACTGTTGGCAGCCCTGATTTTCTTTGCCACTGGTTCTTTCCAGAGGGCCAGTGGAATAACAGCTGGCATATTGCAGCCAAGCCTGTCACATTCACTACATAAGGTAGTGACTTGCATGACACCACCCACCACCCATCACCTCGCCACGTTCTGTGGAGGAAAAGTGATAGGGCATGCCTTTTCTGTGATGCGTAAAGATTTCGATGGCTGCTAGTCATTGTTGACTGCACCCATGTTGCTCTCTGCTCCTCACAAGAAGTTGCAAATGTCTACCGCAACCTGCACCATTTGCTCTCTGTCAATTTGCAGATGATATATGATCATTTGGGTTACTTCACTGATGTCTAGTCCAACTTTCCTGGTCCTAGACCAGACAGCTACATCATTCAGGATTCAACAGTGCTTACCCACTTTCAAGCCAGAGACTCTGGGGACATTTGGCTGCTTGGTAAATGTAAAACAATTTCAATACTTACACACTTGATATGTACATGCATCATCAATGCATCATGGGCACATGTGCACATGGTGCCAAAAATACATTACCATGGATTGACCATTAGAGTGTCCCCACACATAGGATTATGTAACAGCTAATTGAAACATTCTAAGTGTCACCTACTGTGCCCTAACATTCATCATGTCCATTCCAACACAGGCGACTCTGGTAACTCTTTTCACCCATATCTCATAACTTCCCTTAGACAGCCAACCTCTACAGCACAGCAGAGATAAAACAGCACACATGGTCAAGTGGGGCAACACCAAGCAAAGTTGATGGCTTCTTGAAGTCCCACTACAGATCGACTACTCAGGGATGTACCTCTATACAGGTGAACCCTTTTGGTCCTTTTAATTAAGATAACACATTGTACGGTGGATGGGATGGAGAATAATTCTCACATCAAATAAGAAGACCGACTCAAGAAGTTGGCAAAGTGTCTGCTTTATCCTCAATTATCTAAAACAGGGAGTACAACGGACATCAACGGACATCTCACAGCATGGTCTCAAAGCAATGCATTTCATAAAAACATTACTTTTATAGCAAAAACCTGTCATACGTGAAATCATACTACGTGGCAAACTACAAAAATCTACATGGCATTGTGATTGGACTAAGGGGAGTATCTGAGTATGCTTTCTATAAGGGATTGGATTGTGATTGGGTCTCTATAGTCAGGTGGGCAACTCATGCCCTCCCTTAGTACAAGTCATCTTTGACAGTGATTAGAAACACAATATATTATTGGCTCTCAAACCACAAGGCCCTTCGTTATATGGCCCTCTATAATTGGTTGGGACACTTGTACCCTTCTGGAACATTTGATTTTCTGGCAATACGTAAACTGGTACCCCAGGTGCTGGTGGGTGGACTTGACCGTGCCTCCCCACCAAATTAGCCCATTCTCTCTCATCACTCATGCCTTCTGTCATTCAGATTGTCTTTGAACTTGGCCTTGTAGTAGCTTTTCTTCTCGGAGAATATAAGGGGGTGTGAGCACGTTCATATAAAGCTTCAGGCTTGCATGCCCACATCTATTTCCATCTTGGACTCATGTAATAGGAGACCATGAATCGGCCCATTTTTATAGCATTTAATTGTCCTGAATAAAGAAACTTGGCACTCATGGTGTTCTCTCATGTTCACTATTCTTGAAGGACTGATAACCAGTTATGACTGCTTTAGCCTTTGTCACCAGGCCAAGCAGTCTTCCTTTGGTCCATCTTCGAGCCTCTGCTTATTTCTTTGCTGTGACACACAAAGCTATCAATCCTCCTTTCTCCACGGGTTGAGCTTACTAAAATTGTGACATTGAATGTCCAGACTCTACATATATATATACATTGGCAGCACCGCCTGTAGACTATTCACTGGGTATAGCCAACCTTTATGATTACTTAGTCTACTTGTGTTACGGCAGCATCTGTACAGTTATAAAATGACTTGCATTTTCTGCAGCGCTTCTTCACACGTGCAATCTTCATTCCGGCCATTAAAGTCTTCTCGATTCTTTACTTCGCCATCTTGTTGTATAAGATCTATGACTTCTCTTCTTTGGTCATCCTTCTCAGTGCGTCATGCTCATTTCTTGTGACATCACCGCCTACCCTGTCACATCTTCACACTTCTTCAGGCATTTCCCTCAAGAGACTATCATCTCTTCGGGGATACATCATATAGGGTTTTCTCTGTGGATACCTTGTCTCAAAGACTTTTCGTGGTATAGGTACCATTACTGGTGTTGAAAATGTCGCAATTTCCGTTTTCCAACATATAGGCAAATTAGGGGCGGGACCTCCATCAGAGGCAGTCAGCTGCTCCTCTACATTCCCCCTCTGGTTGATTTATCAACCACTCCTTCACCATTCTCCACATCTTGGTATTATTTCTTGAAAAACTGACTGTTTGGAGTCCAGACCTTCAAAGCTCCCTTCAGAGATCCTGCTGACTTTACATGTTCATCAACGCTCCTGGTCATACGGCTGCATTGTCCATTCGGATTACAGTAGATCCATCATCCCACATACTTCCTGTGATTTCTTGGATGCAGGAACTTCGTTCCCTCTGGTGCTAAGGTGGTGGCCTCTATATATTTTCTGATTTCTTCATCCGTCAGTTCCTTGGGCCCAAACCCTGATTTAACATTGATCATCATCTTCATTCCTACTGCCTTCTTTGCTGTGTTATTACACTGTGTGATTATTATCCTGATCACACAGAATCCAAACATTATCAACACCAGTATTGCTCACAGGAGCGTAAAGATATTCACCATCCTTTGTGGAACCCATGAGAAGATAGATGAGAACCAGCTGTCATCTGCAATATCTTCTGTCTCTTCTTCCATCTTGTTGTGTAGCTTCTTTACCAATGTTATGGCCTCTGTCAAGGTCCCATTCTCATCATCATGAGAAGGTATGAACGTGCAACATGATTCTCTGATTTTGCTGCAAACAAATCCATCCATTGCTGTCACCATATCAAGTACATATCTGTTCTGGAGGGTCATCAGCCTTATGGCCCTCTATTCTTCTTTGATAACATTGAATCCCTTTATGGTAGTGTTGATTATCTGCAGGAGTTCCCATTTGGTAATCTGTAAACATTTTGTATTGGCCATCGTCTGGATCCCTGGCATGAAGATAGTCGTGAAGATCGAGGCAGTCTTGCTGAATAGCCTATGCTCACACGGAATAGCATCGAAGGCTTCTATCGATTTAGCAGAGAAATAATTCTCCCTCCTTGTTCGATTGAGGAATTCAAGTGATCTTCTCCTCTTCAAATGGGCATCTGCCTTTGGAAACTCTACAATGTTCAGATCGCTTAGAGGAATTACTACCGCTGGAACATGAATAAGCACTATGGAACACATGCCTCCCCAATTCTTGGGCAGCTACATGTAAGCTTTGGACCCACATGCTTAGTAGTGATCCATTAGAACTAATGTCCCACCCTGCATGCCTGGTACATCAAAAATTGGGCCACACTGGTGATTTACTCCAACTTTCCTCGTGCCATTTTTTCTGAAACACAGAGCTGCACTGGACTGAGATACTATCTGCAACAGTCCTCCTTTATCGTCGGCCAATGTCAACAATGTCACAGTTTTTGGCCAGTGGTGCTTGCATTCATTCTCTGCAGTATCTATAACTGGCTCATAAGATCCTGTTAGTGCTGCTGCCTTGCACACAATCGGCCTTCCACCTATCCTTCCGGGGTCAACGTGGTTCCTTTGATTTGTAATTGACCTCATTCCTTACATATCTGTATCTCTTCTTGATTCTTGCCTTGGCAATCTAGCATCTTGTTTTCTTCTCTTCTGATTCCTGCTCCGTTTATTCAAGGTTGTTCGTATCTTATCACTAGATTCTGTGTTTCTGGCCTATCTCTTGTTTTCAAATCTTCCTCATATTTATCTGTTTGAGATGTCTTTTTAGTTATCCATATCAAGCATGCTGTTTGACCCTGGAACTGTCCTCATGTCTGGCAAAGTGCGTGATGCATGAGGCAATGAGCCTCTTGCACTGGTACCTCTGTAGCTATGAATATCTTGGAGGGCAAAGCACGAGCTAAGGGAGAGCAGTCTGCAGTTACTGGCCGAATGCTCAGTGGATCGCTGTGCTGCTGTTTGGCTTTGTTCTTTTTTCTTACGGGGCTGAGTGTGGAGGTGTGCCCTAGAGGCGTATGCGGACAACAACGTGTGCTTCAAACAACAACTTCCTGCAAAAACAGGCTGCGAGAGTAACAATTGGAACGTGAATATGAGTTTTAATGCAAAACTCTTTACAAGTGATCTTTAAGGCATATTATAACTCTTCAGAACTGTAACCAACACAGTACTACGGTTCCCACAATACACCACTGAGAATCCCATGAGACAAACCTAGTAACAATTGGAACGTGACTATGAGTTTTAATGCAAAACTCTTTACAAGTGATTTTCAGGCAAATTCTAACTCTTCAGAACTGTAACCAACACAGTACTACGGTTCCCACAATACACCACTGAGAATCCCATGAGACAAACCTAGTAACAATTGGAACGTGACTACGGGTTTTAATGCATTTCGAGCTTCAAATACTCCTGTATGAATCAAATAATAAATGGGAACATAAGATTCCCACACAGCTAAGGAATAGAACGCTGTGATTAGCACTCAGTCCGTGTCTCCCATGAAGAGGTTATCACAAAGTACATTACAATATGGCCGACTCTAAACCTGTAGACAAACAGACAGTCGGCAATGACACAAACAAGGGACTTAGTTGCCAAGTCATCCCCTCATTACATGGCAACAAGCAGGGACAACAGCAACAATCTGCTTGAACGCGGGATGTGGCAATGATATTTGCTGGTAAGCCCTGGGGTCCTTGACAGCCCACCCGCTCTCAGGACCAATCGCATCAGGATGCGCTTAATTCCAGCACATAATCGAATTATTACAAAGAGCAGCACTTGTTAAATCAGCTACAGTTATTGCTACATGTGATGTAAAAATCGGGTCTAAGCTATTTAAATCAACCGAGAGCACACACGCCATTTGTGGCTTTTAATGTACAACTGCAAATATTAGCAAATTAGTCTTAACTTCTATTACAATGGTACCAAGGGCAGCGCAAGCCTTTTAACATGATGCAACCCGCATTAAAAGTAAAAGCGCCTTTTTGCAACTTTAGCTGACAATGTGCATAGAAATGTTCACAAACCGCCACCTTCTTTCCTTTCTCTCCCACACCCTTACCTCACAGTTGGGATTGATCCCTGTAATTACACTTCCAGTAATGATCAAGAGAAATAAAGTTGGGTAAGAAATCTTTTCTCACATTACAGCACACTTAGCACGAGTTTGTTCAATCACAACCACTCACCAATTATTAATTTATAATGTGTTTTCCTTTTTTCCTTTTGACTTTTCCAAACCTAAACATCCATCCCTTATCCCCTACCCTCTCTCTCTCTGTGAATGGGAAATTGAAATGGAAATGCATACGTTTAAAAAATGCCATTTGCTTTTGTTTTCTTCTCAATAATGTTTGATTGAATTACTTAACTTTCTTTTCTGGATATTCCGTTTTACCTTGATTTTTACGATGTGGTTTGGTACATGGGGATTGGATGGTGCATTTATTATTTTCACTTATGATGGGTCATAATTAGATAAGCCCCGATTTGAGAAAGGCACCTTGCCGAAACACGTATAATCCATAGGGCAGATCAATTAAACTTTCTTATCACACAACAGCAATTGGACTTAGTCTCCAGCATATTTTTTTTTTTTCTGGCACAGTAATAAGGTGTGATCACAGCAGCCTGGTTTCCTAATTAAACAAACGGAGTTGAGGAACTCGAAGTCTCTGTTCTATGGCACACCAATGCCACAGTGCAAATTTTTGCATTTAATCAGGTCGCGGGGGTTCTAAGTGATATCAACCCAAAAATTCCTTCAAAATCTGTTATTATTGAAAACTCCTCAAATATAATTGAAATCTCTGATGTTATGTTATGGTATCTGGGGGAGTATTGGAATGTATGAATAATGTGGGACCTTCTAATTTAGAGGTCGAAGTACTGACATCACTCATCTCCACCTGATAATATAGCGCATGATACCTCAGAAAATGCAATGAACGACATTCAACAGGTCAAAGTACTGGTAATCCACCTGTAGGGGTGGTATTATTGGCAGAGACAAAAAGTACTGAGGAATAACCACCAACCAAGCCAATGATGCAGAGGCCGTGCATTTTGAGCATTAAGGCTGCCTATAATTCACTATTCAGATCCAAACTATCTCCAATTATGGATGTGTGCTTTTAGCGATTGGAGGCCCACAAAGTCGATGTCTGTTGACTGAACTGTTCAAACAGATGAGATCTCTGTAAAGGCCCACAGTGAGCCGGGTCAGCACCTGGCTTGTGGGGGTGAGAGACAGATGGGAATATCAAGGGGACTCCCAGAGGGGGACCAACGGCCTCCGCTTAATGTGGTGAATAATGCTGTAGATCAGTTCCAGGTGGGTTGGGGCTGTGGGCCTGGGACATCAAGTAACCTTGGAACAATTTGGCAACTAAGAGCGGATGAATCAAGCTCAAGATTACCCCAAGGCACTGATGGTCTAGGACGGAGTCTGCCAGTGACAGGAGGTGGGTCTGGCAGAGCTTGTGTCCCTGAGTCCATATGGGGGCCAACTGAGGGGGCTTCTACTTCAGAATATCGAACCCTGTACTCAGAGGTATTCAAGAATTTGCCTGAAAGTGGATGCAGGTTGGGGACATTTCGGGATGAAGATATTGCCCCGACTCCTATGTATCCCAGACTGGCCTCGGGTATAATGCATCTGGTGAACCGGCTCTAAAGGCCCACTAATAAGGCATGTGGGGACGGTCCGAGTTTTGAACATCAAGCAATATCTGTCATTAAACGAGTACCACAAAGAGATGATACTCGGGCTAATACATTGAAAGGTATGGGTAGTGCCAAAATGAATAACAAGCGCCTGACATTGGAGTCCCACCAACTCAGAATTAAAGGCTGGCTGGGCCTGGAAAACTCGATCTGCTTGAACAGGTCAAACATTATGACAATGTTTGCGGAAATTCCGGCACTGGCTCTGGTGGGCTCCATAGACATATACAGAGTAGCTTTTCCAGACAGAGAGCATCTAGACAACAGTGTTATTTTTCTAAATGCAGTATTGGTGAAAGAGCTGATTCTTACCCAATGAGAAGCACTATTGAACCTAGGCTTTAAAATCAAGAAGATGCCAATTTTCGAGGGAGTCAGCCAAGATACAGGAGACAAACAGAGTAGTAGGGAGACTCATATGGGCAAATTGGTCGGTAATTGGAGGGGCATTGTGAGGCTGGGCTCCGAGAAGGATTTGGGAAAAGAAATTGATTGGGCTGCCGTAATCTCAACCTTGTGGCAGAAACCTGTACCATAATCCGGTATCCCGAGTGGGAGGGGAAAATAGAAACATCAGTTTATGCCTAAAATCGTGGAACACTAGAGGGAATCAACATCTATTTAGCAACCAAAGCTGCTTGGCTAACCTAAGTAAGGCCAACTCTATTTGTTTACAGGAAACATGGATGATTACAACTTCTATAGTAGATGGCTATAAGATTTTTAACCAGTATGCTAAAAGAGGCAGTGGGGGGAGGCCCTCAGGTAGGTTCTTGATTGCTATAGAAAATAATCTCGGTTTGAGTGGGATAATTACTGAAGATCTACCCTTTGGGGCAATGGGGGTGGATCTTACCTTCCGGGATGCATCCCTTAAAATCCTGGTTGTGAACATTTACTGGCATAAAGGAATATCAGTTGTGGATATGTTTGTGGAGAAGGTGTGTCAAGTAATTGATGATTGGGTGAGGAAGCAGCAGAATGGATGAATCCTGGGGGCTGGAGACTTGAATGCATAATGTGACTTTGATAATTCTCTGTGGAAACTCTGTGATATCAATTTGGCCCAAAGGGGAATCCCACTAAAAAGAAGGATTGGTAAAATCTGGTAAGTGGGCTTGGGGACCCTAGGCATTCTACCTTTGGTGGGGACAAAGAATGCAGATTGTAATGAAACATCTTGGCATACGTGTCATCGAGGGAATAGTTCCCCCCTCTTGGAGTATATCTATCTCGAAGACTATCTGCGGAGTAGATGCATTTAATTCACGACTGAAGTGACCATTCCATACTGACTGCAATCTTTGGCATGGCTGTAACTACTAGACAGTTTAGAACTCAACCTCAGATGGTATCTAATATGGCAGGGAATGCAGTCAGATGGACGTCCAGAAATATTGGTGCCTTGAATCAGAACATATTGGTTACTTTGAATAAAACCACTGTGGATTGGAAAATAAACAATTTCAATACTTATGAGATTCAGAGACTCATTGGGTCCGTGGTCTCAGATATTTCCTCAAGGACAACAAGAAGTAGAACAAGCATTAGGCATACACATTGCTATAACAAAGAGGTAGTCCTGGCCAAACTAACCATGAGAAGGGAACTACGTAGAATCCAGAGTTCCAAGTTGGATGACCTTAACCGACAAATGAGTATCAGGAAAATCAAACAAAAATTTCGAAACTACCGTAAAGCTATGAAAAACCTGCTATTCCAACAGGATGCTGAAGCTTTGTTGGGGGTCTTGATCAATGCCCAAGTTAGTGCTTTCTGGTCATTGGTGAATGGATAGGATGCTAACTATGAAGTATTCCAGCATAATCCGATTTCAGAGTTGGAATGGGTTGAGTTCTTTACTAAAAGGTTTGGTGCCCGACTACATGTACAAGGTGAGGGGGAGAAGGAAAACCCTGGTAATCTAGAATATGATAGATGGGAACCCCCCTGCGAGATTGACAACATAAATGCTTTAATAACAAAATGCAAAGGCTCACGTGCCTCGGGACCCAATGGCCTAACGAATAACACGCCCAAGGCGGATCCAAATCTCTGGGCAAATCTCCTGTACCTGTAACTTAGGGATATTTTCTGGACAGGTATTACTCCATTGTCGTGGCGCACAGCACATGTGGTTCCAATCTTCAAATGCGGAAGTAGGTCAGATCGTAAAACTATCAGCCAAATTTGCTAATAGATGCAGACTGTAAAATATTTTCAGCACTATTACTTTCGCACTTGGAGGAATGGGAAAATCAGTATCATCCCCTTAGTAAGTTCCAGATGGGGTTCCGAAAGGAGGGTAAAGGGGTGCACATTTATGGCCTCAATTGATCTGTCAGCCGCATTTGACTGTGTTGATCGCAGCAAATTATGGAAGAAACTGGCATCATTGGGAATGCCGTTGGGTCTTCTGAAACTTAGTCAGGGTATCTACGAGAATAGTGGGATTCAGGTTTGCCTGAGTCCGAAAGGTGATATTTCACAGGTATTACTCAAATTGACCTTTTACAATTGACCTTTTGCACAATTGACCTAATTATAGTGGTCCTAATTGACCTTCTGCACAATTGACCTTTATATTATTTTAGTTATTTTATATATGTATTGGGTCGGTTATGGATTATAAATAATATAAGGGGATTGGGTGAGGGGTTGCAGGGGTTTTTGGATTCGGTGGGGGGGGCTGCGTGGGGTTTCCCCCCGCATATATGTCCTAATTGACCTTCTAAATTAGGTCAATTCTCCCAAGGTCAATTCTCCGGAGGTCAATTGTGAAAAGGTCAATTAGTATACAACCGTTTCACAGATAGTTCACCCTTACCGGGGGGGTTAGACAGGGTTGTGTGCTAGCCCCCTGGCTCTTCAATCACTATATGTCAGATTTTGCAGAGAGCCTGATGAATGAGGGGTTGATAGCGCCAAATGTAGGCCAATTTAAAATCGTATGACTTGCATACGCAGATGATTGTCTGATCTTTGATCAAACAAGGGTAGGACTGCAACGCCTTTTAGACATTTTCTCAAAATATGCAAAAGAAAATGGACTTATAAACCCTAACAAAACTAAAATTCTGGCATTCATAAAAGCTGGACGAAAGAATGTACGCCCTTCCTGGCAAATTGAAGGAACCACTGTGCATACATCAACGAGTGTTAGGTGTCTGGGTTTCCATTTTGGCTCCCATAAAGGAACCAGAGTTGGCACTGAGATACTCTCACACACGGCAAAGCTTTTGGAATCCCAGATCGTGAAAATAGATTGAAAATTCGCTAAAACCAGCAATAATATTTTTTGAAGGGAAGTTCGCCCCCAAATTAACGTACATCCTAGAATTGTGGCCTGGTAATATAGTGAAAATCTTAGTTAAAATTAAGGGAAGACTATAGAGACGGATCCTCTGTATACCAAATGCTATGCCAATAGTGGCAATTAGGTATAAATTAGGGTATGCCTCCCTCTGGGCCCGAGTGCAATGGCGGCTATTGTCACTATATGCTAAGATTATGGCACCTATACCTAAAACTCTATATGAGCTGATGTGTAGCAATTCGAACTGCATTGGAGGCCAGCTAAATCTTAAAGATACATGCAAAACTATCCTCTATAATATTGGCTCAAATCTGGAAACTTTAGTTAGCAACCCGATGTAAACAAAAGACGGTTGTTGGATCATGATTGGATCCTGACCACAGACGCCTTTCACTCCTATGCATCATTGAGCCATTTGGCCCATGAACATAAGTGCAGAGGTTCCCTCTTCTTAATTCTGCTTCAATTCCTCAATTTGGACTACAGTGGGCTGCTCTTAAGATTAAGATGGCACATTTTACCGAATAAGGACATACTCCTTAGAAGGAAACAAATACCTTCAGGAGAAATTGGCTGTAGGTTTGGTCACTCAAAAACAGAATCTATGAAACACCCTGTCCTGGAATGTGAATTCCTGAAAGATCTAAGGAATATATTTCTGGCCACACTGAGTCACTACTATTTGGGGTGCAGTATTGATATGGTCTGGAAACGCTGTCTTAATATACAAAATGTACATGAGGGCTTAGCCCTATCAGGATTCATCAAGGGCATTAACATTGTATAGAATAAAAAGAGTGAATCCTTTTTGCCAAATTGTCAAAATGCTAGATAAATCGTTTGAGTCTCAGGAAGGAGAGGATTTTTTCCTCATGTAGGTATCATGATTTGAGGCCTTTACTATTCTTCTTTTTATGTGTTTTTTTTAGAATGTATATATTATGATCTAGTATTTATGAATTGTGACCTCATTCATTTGATCCTAAATACATAACTATGATCGTCCGAAATGCCCTTGATTTAGAAATGATTTAGAAATGCTTCAAGATTGTCTTGTTTTACTGGTCCTTAATACTGGGTCCATAGGCTTGGTACATAGGTTTTTTTCTTATTTTTTTAGATTATGCTGCTTGGCTTTTAGCTTGATTTTACTCTTTTTTGATTCTGCATTTAATTGTTTCTTAAATATGTTGTATATACTAAGAGGGATATTTTTCCTCTTTTTTCTTTTTTTTTCACTTTTTCTTGTATGTGAATTCAATTTGAATTTGTAAAGGTTTGATTAAACCAATTGCAATAAAAAAAAAAGAATATCTTGGAGGTCCCCATATCATACGGTATGAGAGCACAAACATAACAACTCTCCTTGAAAGTTCTCTCTCCCATCTTTTTCATGTGCTGATACCATGTTATTAACCACATTTTGCTATACTGTCTAGATATGTGTAAATCCCAATATCATCTTCCTCTGCACTTCTCTTGTGCCTTCCTCTTAAAATGTTAGCAGCCCATGGAAGCAACTCTAAAGCAGTTCTGCTCTGGGCAGAACACGCTCCAGACCTTGACTCATTAGTAATGGGTAAATCAACATTAGTTCCTGGAGTGATAAGAATCAAAGGAACTTCTGCCTCTTTTGGATCATAATAATAGAAAAGTTGAATCATAAGAAACAAAAGGACATAAAGCATAACTGTGCATATGTATATTGCAAACCAACATATTAATCCCCATCACTTTTGCCATTCTGGTATCTCTTGAGCTTGCTCATTCTCTGAAATCATACTATTTTCAAGATCCCTAATTTTTTCTTATACTCAATTAAGGAAGAAAAACACTACTCCGGCAATTATAATATAATTGGTACTTGCAGTAACTCCTCTACGATTGCTATAAGCAGCCTCCTTATTATAGGGCCATTTTTTAGGATCCTGTAAAAACATGTGGATATCCCCATCTCTTCTAACAAGTGCAGGATAAGCTTAAAAAATAAACACAAAAATAGCAAGCACGATACGATGCACATTACTTTCGGGGAGAACATAAACTCAGTCAAACAAGTATTCAGTAAGAAATTAATCAGGTACTGCTCCCTTTTCCAATTATCGAAACCAAATTCGAAATCCAGTTCAGGCATATTTATGATGTATCAACAACTTTCTAAAGTTCATTTTCATAGAATTCTGTGCCTCAAGAAACAAATGTGCACGCCTGCAATAACATCTGTAAGGAGTGTCCTGTGAGAACCACAGTCCAAATGCAAATATACATTTATTTGTCAATCCGTTGGTTTATCATGCTTTTTCCTTGTCATCGATCAAGTCTGCACACGCTGAAATTCTTCTTCTTGTCTTACCTCTGGAACGATCACTAGGGGTGCAATGGGCTCACTGGTGTAGAGCTTGACGTCGTTGAGGTGAATCCAAGCTTGTCTGCCTTGAACTTTTACTGCTGAGGGAGTGATGTCCTCCACAATGTACGGTCCTCTAAATCTTGGCTCATGCCACTTTCTAGTAAAGTTACGGATCAGCACTGTATCTCCGCAAACAGTTTAGGTGCTGATAATAATTCAGAAATTCTGGTTGCTGAATGGATTTTATCTGTGTTCTGACCCCCCTGACGCTTGATTTGATGTTAAATGACAGAGATACTAGGGGTCATACATGTCAAATATTCATTTAATTCATTTCCTAACATTTTAGCAGTCCTCTGGGCATCACTTCTACTCCTCGATGGAGGAGTTAAAGGCATTCCCGTTTGTCTTCGTGTCACTGGCACGTGGGGTGTGAGGTGGTGGTCCGACCCGGGCTGATTCCTTAGGGCATATGATGCTAGGAGTAGGCAATATAGCCATCCCTTTTTCAGTGTCAATCAATTTAAGGTTGGCAACTCTTTCCTTTAGAATTCCTTTGATCTCTCACACATTCCGTACGCTTGTGGTTGATGAGCAGAAGAAACTTGTGCTTAATATTCAACAATAATCCTATTTGTTCAAATACAAATGTGGCCCATTATCGAATTTCAGCACCCCACATACTTCCCATCTTGGAAAGACTTCATGTACTAAAAACAGCTCTGTGCAAGTGGGATAGGGGTGTGAACAAGGACCTGCTATGATCCACCTGAAGACGGGACACACCACCATTATCAGATACCTGTATCCATTACATACTTGCAGCATATCAATATAATCAATATGTAAATGCTGAAAAGGACCATTTGGTCGAGGAATTACTCCTATAATCATTCAAAGTGTATGCCCAGCGGTAAACTTTTGACATACGATGCAATTTACTACATAAAATGCAATGTGTTCTAACAGGTTCGGTACAGACCAGTCTTCTGGAATTGTTGCAGCAAGACTTTCCCCAGTTACATGCGCAGGGTAGTGCAGCTGTTAAAGTGCTACCTTTAACAATGCTACTGGCATCACTGTCTTTCCAGTACTGTCCTGCTGCAATAATGCTTCTGTGGGGGATAAATAACACCCCCTTCATTTCCATAATTCCTGCTCTTCCTGTGGTGCACTGCCTTGAACGTCCATTAACTGGGCTCTTGGCAAATGATTAAATCCTTCATTCAATACCATAATCATAACTACCCTCTCCTTAACATCTAGAGTATCAAAACTTGAAATATCTTGCCAATAGACAACCCTTTTGGCCTCTGCAGCTGCAGCTAAATTCCCGCAAGAGATAAGGTCAGTTTGCTTAGTATGCGCCACACATTTAACTATCGCTATGGCTACTGGGAGTTGTAGTGCCTTAATAAGTCTTTCCAATAATGATGCGTGCTGCACTGGAGTGCCGTCCGCTCGGAGGTAGCCCCTCCTTTACCAATGTGATAGCCCTACATGAATGGTTGATGTCGCATAGGCAGAGTCACTGTAGATCGTCACTTCCTGCCTTTCATGTTTTTCGAGCATCACAATAAGCGCTACCAATTCTGCCGCTTGTGCTGAAAAGTGAGACGTAGTCTTGCACTTGCTACAACCTCAAATTCAACTTTTGCTCTATGCCTCACTACAGCTGCCCAGAATGCCTTTCTCCACTTGTTTGATACATTTTCGAAGAACCATCAATAAAGACAATCTACCCTCCTGACAATGCATTCTATTTTATGTGCAGTATGCCATCATCAAACTCTTCATAGTTCGCGCAATCATGCACATGATCGCCCGCTGCCACTGGTTCAGCTAAAAATGTGGCAGTTCACTATTTTACATCTGACCATTTTAATTGCTAAGTTTGATATGATTACTTCATATGCAGAAGCTCTCTGAGATGTCAATGTACCCTTAGGATTCTCCAAAATGGCAAACAAGGCATGCTCCACAAAAAGCGTCATAGAACAACCCATTACAATGCTTGTCGATTTCTCAATTGTGAAAGCGGTGGCTGCCAATGACTGTTCGCAAGGAAAGTGCCCTTTCATAACTGGGTCTAAAATCCCACTGTAATATGCCAGAGGTTTGCACCCTAATGTAGTTGTCTGTTTAAGCACTGCTGTCATAACTGTCCCATTTGTATGTGAAAACAAGAACTCCTCCTCGCATAATTGGGCTTTCCCAAAAAAGGGCTGTACAAAATGCTTTCTTTGACTCTTCAAATCCTCCCTCCATTTCCTCAGTCCATTCTATTTTCTCGTTATTCACCTGTGCTTTCTTTAAAACCTGCAAAAGGGGTCTTGTGTATGAACTATGGTCAAACACCCATGCTCTCACATAATTACAAAATCCCAGAAACTGTTGCATTTGCTTCACTGTGTGTGGTTTTGCAGTTTTCATGATAGCTTCAGCTCTTTCAGGTGTTACCTTCTTTCCCTCATGTGAAATCAACTGGCCTATGTACAACACTTCTTGACAATACTGTAACTTTTCATTGTCTTCTTTGTTTACCTTTTCTGCTAGAATAGTCATTCATTGAATTAAGTCTTGTCTGCACTCATCTTCTGTGGCGCTACAAATCAAAATATCATCTACACACTGTATCACAGTGCTTTTCAAATCAATATTGCCTAGGTCCATCTATAGGACGCTATTAAAGATTGATGGGGACTCACAGTACCCTTGAGGTAGCCTTGTGTGTTTCAGTCGAGTCTGGCAGAACGTAAACAAAGTCAAGTCTTGTGAGTCTTTGTGCAACGGGATTGAGAAGAATGCATTTTTCAAATCAATCACTGTGAAAGATTGCGCTTCTACTGGGATACTGCATAGTATCATTGCTGGATTAGGAACTAAAGGAAACTCTGCCTCGACAATCTGGTTAATCAGTCTCACATCTTGCATAAATCACCACAACCATCCCTTTGATTTCTTTACAGGGTGCACCACGGTATTGCACAATGATTCTGACGGTACCAGAATACCTTGCTCCATCAGTGCTGATATTGTCTCCAAAATGTCCTTATCTGCCTCTCGAGACATTGAGTAATGTCTTGCTCGAGGTAAAATCGCTCCTGCTTTCAACTTTATTTTAACCTCCCCTACTCCTTTTAATAGGCCTACATCATAAAGGCCTGTAGTCCATAAAACACTTGGCACTTTCTCCAAGTCTTCTTCAAAAAATGCTGGACGCTGACACATTATCACCATGTGCTGTGGGATCTCTCTTTTCTCTATTCTGATCCAATATATAATGTTCATAAAGAACACCACTTCATCATCTGACATATCATCGTCAGTGATGTCAGTCAATCTGCACCCTTCCCCAATGGCAATCACTGTTCTCCATGGCCTACCCTTGCCATCTGTTCCTTCGAGCATTGCCATGTCCCCTCATACTAGGGCTGCAACTAACTCTAGGGGGATCGTCTCCCCCCTTCGTCCATAGGTATCTATGGTCTAAACAAAAATTAATTAGGAATCCTCATAGTCCTTCCCAATAAGCCAGGTAGCCATGTTAACAGAACGTTCACCCCATAAAGGAAAATGTTGGGTTCTATCGGTACCCCTTGCAGAGCCATTTGCTCTGTGAATGCCAATATAAATTTGCCCACATTCATATAGTGTATCCCAGGACTGGAGCACAATATACCTTAGTCAGTATAGGAAATCGTCATGTTAAGTTTTATCATTAAGTCTCTTCCCAAAATATTAACTGGTGTCTGCCGTGAATAAAACAATGGAACAGACATGTCACACTCTCCTAAAGTGACTGGTAATTCATCAGTAAAAGGAACTCGACTTGTAGCTCCAGAGAATCCTTGAGCATTCATGGCATTTCCCGACACTGGATATTTTCCCTCTCGTATACATGAGTGAGTTGCACCAGTGTCTACTAAAAACAAAAAAGATTTGCCTCCTTTTGTCACATCAACCCTTGGTTCCTCTTGGGGGTCTGGTGTCACAGATAGTACTGAACACATCAAGTCACCCTGTGAGCTGTCCTATTGTGGATACATGCATACCCCTGTACACATGAAAGGATTCCCTCCCACCATAGTGACACCCTCTATTCTAGGAGTCAATAATTGTCCTGTGTTTGCATTCTGCTGTATCTGCAGGGGGCATGCCGTGATTGCCCTTGGAGTGGATTCAATGGTGCTTGCTGTGGTTGCAATGCCTGTTGTATTTGCGGTGCTTGTGCCTGATACACTGTCTGATCTTGGGGCCAAATCCTTCCCTAGCTTGTGAGCTATATGCTGGAGGATAAGCTGTCTCCCCTCTTGAGAAGTGGCCATTTTGTATATACCCTTGGCTTCCACATACGCATGCAATGCGCCCTGTCATCCCACATGTCCAACATATAGGAAGACCCCGTCTGCCTAATCCCCCTTGGTTGAACTCTCCTTGCGCACTCTGATTCTCATTCTGTGCATTCTGAAACTCATTTTGAATATTTTAAAATCCCCCACTTCCTCTGTAGCCCATGCCTCTACGTCGTGGCACAAAACCGTTCTCTCCATCGGGCACTGATTATTTGCCTGTGATGTACTCAATGCTTGCTCTACTCCTAGTCCTTCTCCATTTGTCAATACCACCGCTTCTATGTCATATTCTGATAATTTCTTCTGAACTAACTTGGCTTCCTCAAGTTTTCTAGCATTGTCTTTCTTCCAGTTTTTCTCCTGTAACAGCCGACAGTGATGCACTGTAATCAACTGTATTTTAGCCTATGGCTTTGCTTCCATTCCCACTTGCTTCTTGAGTTGCCTCTGTACTTGCTCAGGCAATCGCTGACATAAAATGTGGTAAAATAATGCCACTGTTTTTCCCCACGTCTTGCGCATTTCAAGAGGCCAGCGTTCCTGAATGTCTTGAATGTAAGCAAGCAAATCCTCATCCTCTTTCATTTTATGTGTCATAATCGCACCCATGTCCGATACATCGGGACACTGTACTCTGAGAGCTCTCCAGACATCTGTCCTACAATTATTAAATGGTGATCCAGTGTGTGCTGTATTTTGTGCCGTGACACTTGAATAGCCTGCTCTCGCTCAAATGTCATCAGCTCTTTCCCCAAGAAAATCTGCTAGGAGACCCTTAATAACTGCTATTGCTAAGGTATTTCCTCCTGTCATTTTTCTAACTCATAAATCCATTTTCCCACACCCACCGTTAAACGGGAGAGTTTTCACCTTAAATTATCCTTATTCATCTGTGGCCATGGAATATACTGTGGTCTCGCTCCCGCTTATTCCAATAAGGGAAACTGCGTAAATCTTGATTCACAATCAGCTCTCATCGTTTGCCTAGCCATAGTGGGGACAATGGTTCCTGATTGCATGCTTCCTGGCAATGATCTTAACCTGTTTACATATGGTGGAGATTCTCTCTTCTCACTATAAGATCGTCCTTTAGGGCGCTCCTATTATGCTATTGGATCTGGCATTCTTTCTTTAGGTTGCTCTAGGTGAGACGATCTCACTTCCTTGTCTGCATGCAGGCCTCCCTCTAGGGCACATGCACCTCCTCCCTGTTCCCCACGGAAGGATTATCTCTCCTCATCTGACATATCTAGTCCCCTACTATGTGACTCTCATCCCCTTCGCCCTTGTCTAAGGCCAGTCTACTTAAAGACAAGGCTCTATGCTCAAAACTGAATGGATTATTCTCTTTGCTTTGTGATTGGAAGACTAGGATTTTTTCTCCCTTACCTTAGCTTCCCGATTTGCCACCTTCTGTTAAGTCCTGATAGGCTTTATCAATCCTATCTCGAATACTCCCTATATCGAAGTGCTCTTCTAGGGTCACTCCAGATGGCCCTGACTTTACGCCATGTAACGGGAGGAACTCTTCTATACTGCTCCATTGTATTACTGGACTGGGCTCCATTCATTCTTTCAATCTCTTTCCTTGTTCCCTGTCTTTCCTATCCGGTTCGCCTTGATCTTCCCTTTGCCTAACTTCCTCAATGCTTTTCCATCTAGCTTGGTTTATATCTGTCCTCCCATCCATTTGTTCTGTACTAGCATTACTTTGTCAGCTTTATCCTTCTCTCCTTTCCATCTCGTAATCTCTCGTTCTATATCTGTCGATATACCTGATCACTCATTTTTCTCTTCCTGGTACATCTTTCAAAGCTCTAAAATAGCCAACCTTTTCTCCAATTTCTTTCCCGTGTACGCAGCGTGCCAGTATGTGGTCATGTGTTGTAATAGTGCTTTTGAAAGTGATCTCCCTTGTGGCCATGGCATGAACATCTTATCTCCCGTGCCTTTCACTCACTCTGCACTATACTGTTTGAGCTTGGGCATGTGTTTGGCAATGTGTTACATAAATGCATCAGAGGAGTATGTCTCAATTGACTGTCAATACTTACCAGTGTTTACAAACATATTTTTAAGAAAACAACAAATATGAGCGCGCTCCAACAATTGCTGCTCAAAAACCTCTATTTTTCAATACTCTCAGTCTACCTCTGAGTCGGTACCGACTATTTCTCTAGATAGACGCTATGTCTTCTTGACTTTTTCTCAATTCTCCTTACACAATTGTCGCTCTTCGACACCTTAATTTACCACAAATACACAAAGAGACATACTAGTCGACTCTTCACATTTATCCTCAGTGATCACTCCTTTTGTCTCTTCCCCTAATTAATACTCTGATCACAGGATTTCAATTGGCATCTTATACGGACCTGTCCGATATGTAGCCTAGTTTACTTCACCTGAAGTGTATGACAACTCCTTCCAAAACCCCTTGGTTTAGTACTCCCAGGCCTTCTCTACCTTATTTACACACATATAAATCACTTGTTACTTTTCCTTTTCCTTTTTAATCTACCCCTTACTTTTTTCCTGTTACTTTTAAACTACCACAATCCCATCCCCTCAGCTTGCCATTCCCTTTTCGTCTACTCACCATTCGCTCGTTCAGGTCGAGGCCTTCGGTAGCAACTCCACCTTCTGTCCGCAAAGCGCCTGTGGAAACCAGGAGGGATTTTGTCAAAGAGGGACCCATCCCACTGTCTCGATTTTTTTGCAAGAATTCTAAATTGGCCGCTCTCCACAGGAAACCTTGCGATCTTCCGGCTAGATGGCGGAGGTTACTCAATCATCCGAAATAATGCAATCTTGGTGGTCAAGGGGTCTTACTACCAAACCATCTGACATGCTACCAAGTAAACCCTTATGGTCCTTTTAATTAAGGTACACATCATATGATGGATGGGATGGAGAATAACTCTCACACCAAATAAGAAGACAGACTCAGGAAGTTGACAAAGTGTCTGCTTTATTCTCTATTATCTAAAAGAGGGAGTAAAACGGACATCAACGGACGTCTCACAGCATGGTATCAATGCATTTCATAAAAAACATTACTTTTATAGCAAATACTCGTCATATGTGACATCATACTACGTGGAAAACTACAAAAACCTAAATGGCATTGTGATTGGACTAAGGGGAGAATCTGAGTATACTTTCTATAAGGGATTTAATTGTTATTGGGTTTCTATAGTCAGGTGAGCAACTCATGTGCTTCCTTAGTGCAAGTCATCTTTGACATTGATTAGAAACACAATATATTATTGGCTCTCAATCCATAAGGCCCTTCGTTATATGGTCCTCTACAATTCGTTGGCACACTTGTACCCTTCTGGAACATTTGATTCTCTAGTAGCACGTAAACTGTTACCCCAGGTGCTGGTGGGTGGACTTGACAGTGCTTCCCCACCCATTAGCCCATCATCTCTCATCACTCATGCTTCTGCCATTCAGATTGTCTTTGAACTTGGCCTTGTAGTAGCTTTTCTTCTCTGGAAATATAAGGGAGTGTGAGCACGTTTTTATCAAGGTTCAGGCTTGCATGCCCACATCTATTTCCATCTTGGATTCACATGACAGGAGACCATGAATCGGCACATTTTATAGCATTTAATTGTCCCGAATAAAAAAACTTGGCACTCATGGTGTTTTCTCTTTGCAACTTAAATAGGGATGCCTCAGCGTCTCACGTTCAATGTTCTTCAAGGACTGATAACCAGTTGTGGCTGCTTTAGCCTTTGACACCAGTCCAAGCAGTCTTCCTTTGGTCCATCTTCGAGCCTCAGCTTATTTCTTGGCTGCCACACACACAGCTATCAATCCTCCCTTCTCCACGGATTGAGTTTACTAAAATTGTGCAAATTGTGTAAAACAATACACCTTACACAAATGCGGCGTGCATTCATACAAATGGCACTTCTCTCCGAAATGGCAAACAGTGCACATTGTAGAATTACTTGAGAAAGATACTTTCTACACAGAAGCAAGGGGAAGCCAAGGAGGCGTTATTTACCCCAACCGGCCGCAGAGCGGGCCGCAGAGTTTGGAGGCAGAGTGTGGAGTCTGCAGGAGTCCGCGTGATCAGCGGAAAGGCGGATGGACCCTGGCAGGTAAGAACTACACAGTGGGAAACATTTATTCTACAACAGGACTCTTACTCGGACTAGCCCATGTGAAAAAGTGAAAGAAAGGGAAAAAACAAAAAACAAAAACTGTAACATAGGAGTACACCTCACGCTGCCTCTCTGCCATAAGCGGTGAAAAGTGTAGAGAGGGGGGACTGCTGGATTTTTCCTTTGACCCCCTCACCCCAAAAACCAGAGACTGGGAATACAGCAAAGCTGGGGGAAACATCATAACAAAAGAAATTGTACCTGCCGTTCTGATAGAGAAAAGCAGGGCAGAACAGCGAGTACTATTGACTGTGTACCCTTACTGGAAAGCAATCTGTGTGGGGGGACTGTGGGAGAATTGTCCTTTGACCCCCACAAACTCTAAGAAACAGCAATAGTTACCCCCTACCAATACCCCGATAGCAACTTACCTTGATTCAAGGCTGCTGAGCCCAGCTGAAGCGCGTTTGTGCAGGCAGAGAGAGCGGACGTCTGTGCAGAGCAAGAAGCGGGAAGCGGGAAGCAGGGAGTGCGGGCGGCGCATGTTATACGTGTTTCCGGCTCTTTCCAAACACGGAGCAGCGTCGGAAGGAGGGAAAGAGGTGGACGACACAGAGGAAGGATTGATAGAACCAAGGCTGCCCGTGGAAGAACAGGGCGAAGCTCGGGATATGACTACCATAATGGAAGAAGTTAACATAGCATTAACCCCTCAAAAACCGAGAAGAAACACGAGACAAACATCAAAGCTAATGTTAGGAAATGCAAAGAAACAAGATGAGAGCCAGAACAGTATAGCGGAAGAGGGCCATAATCTGAGCCTGACGGAAATGCTGGATAACTCATTCCTAAAAGAGAAAGAAATTATTAAGGGTCTAAATAATAACACTAACAACACAAACCATGAAATATCACTACCAATAAATGACAAAACCGGCGATATGCAGAAAGAAGAATTTAGGCAAACAAGCTTCCTTCAACAGGACAACAAAGAGACAAATCCCAAAATTACAAACATGGAGGACGAAATTAATCCCCAAAGACAGAGGGAAAAAGAGCCATTGGAAAAAACAGAAAAAAAAGGGAAATAAAAGATCAAATAACATCCACTGAACCAAAGCCGGGCCTAAAAAAGTTACAGCAAGAACATGATACTAGTAAACACGATCAGCCAATAGTATGACAGAAGGAAAAAGCAATTAAGGCAAAAGAGCAATGGAAATTATATTACCAAAGAGTGACTAAATCAGAAAGACTTATAAAAGAGAATGCTCCAATTAGTCAATGTAGAATGGAACGTTTATCGTTGGATTTAACAGAAATTGAAACATTGATGGAATTACAACAGAAAAATAGGAAGACCAAAAAACAAGCTAATTTAGATGAAAGATCAGTAGAATCATGTTATGAAACCAATAGCTGGCAAAATTATACCGACTCAAGTTACACAACGACAAAGAAGACACAAAGAGTAAATAGAGAAACAAAGGTAAAGAAAACAGATCAGAAGCCTGGGGAAATGGTTGGTGAGGGTACACCCAAGGCAGAAAATAAACAAGAGACAGTGGCTACATCAATGCTGGACTTACAGAACATGCTGATAGCTGTAATAACACAAACAATGATACCATATATAAAGTTACAAGAAGCAAGTCATGAAATAATGAAAGAACACACTATGATACTTAATTCCATATTCACTAAACAAAAGAATCTAGAACTGTTGATACACAAAATACAAGAACGGCTCAGCATAGAAGCAGAAAATAGCTACATATGGCAACAAAGATTGGCAAAGATAGCAAGACAAGACAGAATGGACAAAGCAACACTCATGGAAGCCCTAATCTCGTTCACAAAAACAACCATAACGAAGAACAACATCGAAGGAAATAACCAAAAAGAGAAAGATCAAAATTCGGGAGCACCTAAAACAGGCTCCACTAAGATAACAAAAGATAGCATACAGAATATGAGAGAGAATAATCACAATGATGAAACAGGAAACCAGAACGACATTCAACTAATAGACTTGACAACGGAAGAAACTAAGACAAAAATAAACAAAAAATATACAGAACGGACAGAGGAATTAAGAACAGACACTATAGATCCTCAGCCTGAATCAACACAAGGGAAAACGAATTATAGCATTTTCGAACAACAGACTATGAATAATTCAAATAAAACAAAAATAATAACGGCGAAAAAACAGACAAAAAAACAACAGAGAGGATCCAGAGCATTTCTCAGAAATCTTGCTCAAAGTGCTAAAGATAATAGTAAAAAACCACAGCCCCAACAACACAAAGAAACGAGTACAGTGGATATGTCAACAAAAACAAGCGAAGTAAAAAAAAGAGGAGTATAAGAATCCACCCAAACACAAGAAATAACAAGTAAGGGTGAAAACAGATAGGCTGTGAATGTTTCATCAAGTGAAGAAGGAAATATGGAATTACTGTTGAACCTCTCTACCTATTCAACACAAGAACCTGAAAAGGCTAGAAATGAAGACAAATTTGGAGAAGCGCAACAGGAACAACAACCAAATCCTGCATCAATGTTGGTAATTGATTGTTATGAGGAAACTATTACAGAATCATATATATCAGTTGAGCTATCCCGCGAAGAAATTTCAGACGAAGATCTGTATACGGGAAATAGCACTGTGAGCACAATAAGAAAAGATAGATCAGATCTGGGAAAGCAACCTGAAGAAACAAACAAAAACAGAGATGAAAAAGCGGACCCAAGAACGAAACAACCGAGGTATGAAGGAAGATCAAAGCCCGAACATCTTCAATTTGTTGACCCTTACTTTAAAGAAAGTGTAATTAGATTAAAGTTAGAAGGAAGATCGGAAAAAGAGGCAAATTTCGTGATGAATAGAAGCAATCTATTACGCCTCTTTAAGGCAATTCCTAAATTGGAAAAATTGAAATCAAAAGATCTGAAACAAATCGAATTTAGAGACGAACAGAGATTGGATAAAATCTGGATATACTGTTACTCAAGAGAATTGGAACACTTAATAGCATCATGTGCGAAAGAACTGGAAGATAGAGGATTCAGAGTGGCAAATGAGGATAAAGCGGACAACATGAATGAAATATCCAGGATGACGCAGCATAAGAGTAGGAGATCATATTCGGAAATCAGTAGTGCAGGAAACAATACATATAATGAAGGATGGGACGACACAGAGGAAGCAAGAAGGAATAATGATGAACAAAAAAGAAGGAACTTAAAACCATATGACAATAAAACACCGAACAAATGGAATTTTGAAAAATCACCCTTCTGGCGGGAAATTAGTATGGAAAAAAGTAGAAATGAAGAAGTGAGAAAACCGAGACAATAACAACGAACGGTAAACAATATACAAGAAGTAACAGTATGTTCATGGAATACTAGGGACATACACATCTGTTCCAAACAGATCGACCCAAATTAAATTCAACACAGGTGATATGTTTACAGGAGACATGGCTATCAACCCCCCCAGTATGTGAAGGATTTCTAACATACATGAACCCGGCTATTAACAACATTGGAGGAAGACCATCAGTAGGCCTCATTACTCTAATCAGTCAAGATTTAGCAACTGAAATCACCGAATATCAGAATATTGGAAACTGGGCGCAAAATACTCTAGTTAAAAGACAAATGAGGATAGATCCGCAGAAGAACAAAGAGCCCATAAGCACCCAATACCTAAACATCACCAATATATATTGGAATCCAAAGAAAGTTCCAGAAGAAATGATAATTGATTCTATCTTCACTAAGATAGACAGCATTGCCCAAGAACATAAAGACGTAGAATTTATTATATGCGGGGATCTCAACCTGCATATTTTTGATGACAAAGGAGATCTAATAGCAGATCAACTGTTGGAAAATAGAGCACGAAGATGGAAAATAGAGACACACAACAGAAATTTTGAAAGATAGGATGCCCTCAATGCAGAAAAAAAACGATACCAACTTGGTCAAGAGGGGAAAATAAATCAATCATAGATTACATCTATACTAGTACAGGAATCACCCAAACAAAAGTCGAGGCAAAAAATCTATTCAGCGAACATAGCGACCACTATATACTAAAGCGTTCTTGGGTAATGAATAAAGAAGAACGACACAAAATAAACATACCCACGTTGACGCTAGTAAATCGAATGAACCGGTTGAAAATTCCGCAGAATAGACTAACTGAAATAACAGAAACATTAATGAATTCAGAGCAAAAAGATTCCAACAAAATCAATTATGGGTGGCTAACTGATGAATTCCAAATGAAACAGAGATTGAATCAATTACCAAAACCAGAACGGAAATATATCTACAATCAAGAGATTGCAGAAAAGAAAAAAGAAAAAAGGAAATCTATTAAAAGAGAACAAAAGGAAACACCACAATCCAAAAAAAGAATAATCGGCCAAGCAAAACAAAAATTCAAAAATTGGCAAAAAATGCCAAAATGATGCAAGACCAAGAAAATGCTGAATCTATGATGGCCATCCTGAAAAATCGTAACACCAGAAATTTATGGGATCTCTTGAAAGCGAGTAAAAAGGCTGAAAATGCAATGATAATGGATGTCCCAGAAGCAGCGTGTGTTAACTATTTTACAGCTCTTTATGAAGAACGAACAACGGTGATAAGGGAAATTCAACAACATCCGCCAAAGCAATGGAACTTTATATACGACATTGAAGAGATTACCAAAATAATAAAAAAGCTAAATATATCAAGGGCACCAGGGCCGGATGGCATGTCGAATGCAACATTAAAACAAAATTCAGAAGCTTGGGCACGATTCTGTGGCAAAATTATAGATCTGATCAACAGCACGAAAAACGTGCCCGAGTCCTGGAAATTAGCAACGCCAATCCCTATATACAAACAAATATCATCAAAAGAACCGAAGAACTATCGACCTCTTGCACTTCTGGATCCGCTAGGGAAAATCTTCGCTAACCTTATACTGACAAGACTAAACATATGGGCAAAACAAACGAAACATCAAGCGGTGCGCCAAACAGGATTTGTGCGCAACGTCGGAACAAATGTGAACCTCATGATTCTAAATCTGATGAAACATGAAGCTGAAAGAACAAAAACAAACACAATAGTAGCATACGTTGATCTGAGCCTGGCATATGATAAAATTAATAGAGATCTGCTGTGGAAAAAATTGGAACAATGGGGATGCCCAAATGACATACTATAACCAATTAAACTTTTGTATACCAACACAAAAATACAAGTAAGAATGACAGCGGATGGAATAATAACAAGACAAATAAACACCTGGCACAGCTTAAAGCAAAGGTGTCCGCTTGCAACGGCTCTGTTCAGCTTATTTACGTCGGATTTTGAAGAGGCTATAAATACACCAACCATCAATCCTCCAAAATTAAATGCAACTGCGGTCGCTTGTTTGATCTACGCGGATGATATCATTTTATTAGCAAAAACACTGTGTGGATTACAAAAAGCTCTTAACCAAACCTATGAATACATGGAACAAAACAAATTGACAATAAACACCAAGAAAACAAGAATCATGTATCTAACAAAGAAAAATTCAAATGGGAAAAAAGCATTTCAATACTACCTCCAAGATGAAAAATTGATCCAGGTTACCACCTATCTAGGGATATGGATAAACCAATCGTTGACAGAAGCACCATGGGCAGAACAGCTAAAAGCAAAAACTAGAATGCTAGCCAGACAAGGCCTGTCAATTCATAAGAAATTTGGAAAATTTTCGCTAGTACCATCGGTAACGTTTTATAAACAAAAAGTGACAGCGATCCTCGCATATGGAGCAGAAACCATGATTAATCATGATAGAACCATCTGGATGAAACTGGAAGCGATGTATTGGTGGAAAGTATTGAGTCTACCTCAGAACACGCCCATGATACGGATACGATATGAACTGGGTCTCCAATCATTAGAATCAATAATCGAATGGAAAATAATAGACCCTTACAGAAAAATCAATAGCGAAGAAAGGATACCGGCATTAGAAATTCTAAGAACTTCAAAAGTACACGTAAATAATGTTGCACTGGACAAATGGAAAGAAGCATCACTGTGTATATGCAACAAAAAAGGGATTACACTGGATACATTGACGAAAATGCCTCAAATCGCAAAAAAGAAACTAAGTCGAACTGATTGGATTGAAACCCAAGAGCAGAAAGATCTATATAAGATGACACTTAAATGTGAGGGAGAGGAAAGAGCACTTAATCAACTCCCAAATTACTTAAAATTATATCCGGATCGAAAAATCAGAGACATGTTCCTGAGATTCAGACTAAACCTACTGCCAACAAGAGAGGTTTTGGGAAAATGGAGCCAAAATAAAAGTGCAAGTAGTGACTGCAGATTCTGTCAGATAATAGGGAAAACCAAAACACTCTATCATGTAATTATGGAGTGCGAGGCACTAAATCAAAAAAGATTGATCTTTAGCGTCAAATACGCTAGTGCCAAAATTGAAATGGGAAAAGAAGAAAGATGGAGTCAAATCTTAATGGGAAATAATAGAAAGATGGTCGCAACCATAATTCACTTTTGGGAAAACATCATGTCGGACAATAATAACAATAAGGAAGAAGGATAAAAGATAAAAGACATTGGTGTTTGTAATTGGTTATTTTATGAGGAGAATAATGTAGATTGAATGTAAACGATAAATGTAAGGTTTAAGATGTAAACCAAATGCATTTTAATAAAATAAAAAAATAAAAAATTGTGCCATTGAATGTCCAGAGTCTACATATATATACATTGGCAGCACTGCCTGCAGTCTATTCACTACGTATAGTGTATAACTAGAGAGGTGGTAGCCACCAAAATGATTAAACCATTCTTAAGTTATAGAATGTTCTGTTATTTACAGTGGATTGTAGTGGTGTCGCAACTAATCACCATCTTCCCAGCATGTGAAAGTAGGAAGCTCAGCTCACATTTTGGGGAAATAACAGTATATATTTGAATGAAAAGATAAAAACTGTTATGAACCCCTTAGTTCAAATGTCATGTATTTATTTACATGTGTTTTAAGAAAGTAACTTAGATATACAAGAATAGATCATTGTCGTTTGATATAATCAAGGAGTGGAGACAATATTTAAAACAATTAGACCCATATCAAAGCTAAAGATGGGTTAAAAGATAAGAAATGGAAAACAATCCAAGGTTTAACAAGCAAGTACGATTCTCATGAAACCCATTCTTAAAGAAGCAGGTGGTTCCTAATATTCAAGCCAAAGGAAAAAACATAAAACAATTGTACTGATTATTCAATCTTTTAACAAAGTGCAGTTGGATTATAATTCATCCAGTATAGACATAAACAAAGACTAATATATTAGTAGCAAAACAAATTTTCAGACAAAATTCAATGCATTTTGTTGTGTATATATCATTTGTTAATTATACAAATAACCTTTTGGATAAGCAAGAGGGTGAATGCAAGATTACTTATGCATTGTTCTAGAGGGGAATGCAAAATTGTACCTAATTTATTGAATGTATTTGTTGACAAAATTATACAGTGTGCAGGGGACGGGAGGGCTCCCAATCTGGATCCTCTTACTTCCTCTTCTTTCAGCAATTCTGGTTTTGTGCCAAGACCACTTTTTCTCCCCTGCACCTCAAGTTTCAAAAACACATTACCTATTAAGTGTCAAGCAGTTACGTACCCTGAACCATTAGTGTGCACTGTCAATGACAAATACTCCTTGCTTTTTGTTCACTGATTCTCTTCAGTGTGGCACACCTTATCGTCAGTAGCACCTATAATCAACACTCTTCTCTGAACGAACTAATATGTCATTTTCGCGAATTAACGAATTAACGGACAAACACACCACCACATTGGCATTTGATGCAAAAGAAGCATCTCGGATCTTATCCTTAATAAAGGACACAGATAGCACTCTACTGAGCAAAACTAATCCGGTCAAACTAATATCACAATTGGAAAAACTCATAAGATGCGAAATATCCCAGAAACTCCATGCGACAACACTTGTGGAATGCTACAAAGCACAAAGGATTCCCAGAGGATTACGAGTCTATCTCAGGCCAACTTTATGTAGCGAAAGCAAAGCGTTTATAGCCAAATGGGATCAGATCTTGAATAAGTGTTCGCTAGACTTAATTCTATTAACTATAGAAGAACTATCGAAATCTCTGATAACAATTGATACAGACATTATTGCATTAAAAACACAGCTACTGGAGTTTAAAACAGAACAGGAACTATCAGATTTCCTTGAGGAAGTCAATTTAAAACTCGCAGGCTATAAGGCCGACATTGAACAATGTAAATTAAGGAAATTCAAACGAGATACCTTCGACTATTTAAACAATATAGTCTACAATTGGCAAGAATACTACCATCACCGTAACCTGAACAGAGGGAGACCACACAACCCTAATCCAAACGGGTCTAACACCAGCACTAGCAATAGCAGTATTGGGGAACCAATCACCATTGAAGGATCCCGGAGACCAAGAAGTGAAGCCCTTGAAAACAGTGAGAGTACACAACCACGTGTAGTGAGCCCTTTAAGAGCAATTGAACCAGCAACATCTAAATCCCCAAAGGGGGTTTTTTAGGCATTCGGGAAACATCAAAAGAAAAACAAGGCGTGGGAAACAAAAATCAAAGAAAGAAAACCAAATGAGTGATAACCTAGTGGTTAATATTTCCAGTAAAAACTTAACAGGTGGATAATTGGACATGCTCAATCGTGGGCTTTCTTTTGTACCCACGAGCAATACATCACTCTTTGATGAGAAGATATGTCTACACAGATTACTCAGGAAACTCCGACTCAAAATTTTCTTTGACACTGATTGTAACATGGAACCCACACAAGGTCCTGAGGATGAACTAGAACTGAGCCCTAAGAGCTATTTTGACCCTCCTACACAGAATCTGATTCTTGATATGTTCGGGAAAAATGTACTTACTGATCTCAAAAGGATTAACAATCAAAGAACCACACCCCATAACATTAGACATTTTCAACTAGACCACATTGAAGCACTGGCCAGAGATGAGAGTATCACAATTAAACCAGCAGACAAAGGTGGGGCCATTGTAGTCATGGACACCGTTGACTACACCAATAAATGTATGATTCTTCTGAATGACTCTTCTACTTACACTAAACTCGATGGCGATCCCATTCATAGGATTAAGGTAGATATTGAAAAAACCATCAGTGAAGCATTCGAAAACGAATGGATCAGTGAAAAAAACCAGATACCACCGACTTTCTAAATTGTATTAATGAGGTTAGAGCCTTAGACTCTGACTGCATACTTTTTAGTATGGATGTCTGCAGTCTATATACATCAATTCCTCACAGAGAGGGCATCGAGTCAGTTGAATGGTTGCTCCTTAACTCTCCATCTTCCAGTGGAAACCCGGAATTTATCCTAGAACTACTCAACCTAATACTACATAACAGTTACTTCAGATTTCAGAACACTTTTTTTCTACAAACAACAGGCACGTCCATGGGGTCATCAATGGCCCCAGTGTATGCAAATACATTTATATATCGTTTCGAGAAGCAATTTGTGTTCGATCTCCCTCGGTGGTCTGCATACATCTTGATGTGGAAGCGTTATATTGATGACGTGTTTGGCATATGGTGTGGCCCAGAGGAAGATTTGCTATCATTTTTGGAATACCTCAATGCAATGCATACCAATATTAAATTCACCATGGAAGTTGGCAAACCACTACTACATTTCCTTGATGTCAACATAGAAATCAAGAATAATACCCTATCCACATCGATATACCATAAATCAACAGACGCCAATAATCTCCTTCACTTCACAAGCTTTCACCCGAGAGCAATGCTTAAAAGTCTTCCCTACAGCCAAATGTTAAGGCTGAAGAGGATTATATCAGAACCAGTGGGATTTGACATGGAGTGCTCTAAATTGATTGAGAAGTTTGAATCAAGGGGTTACCCATCGTCAGTTTTGAATGAGGCAAAGGAAAGGTCTGACCTTAAAACCAAGGAACAATTATTGTCTGTCAAAAATAAAGAGAAGGAACCACCACTTTTGTATGTTTCCAAATTCTCACGTCAGAGCTTCCAAATAAGCAAGGCAATCAGGAAACATTGGGGAATCCTTCAAAATGACCCAACACTACATAAATTGTTTCCCAAAGCACCAATGATGGCGTTCAAGAGAGGCTGCAACTTGCGTGATAAATTGGTGAAAGCAGAGAGACCGCCCAAAGAGAAACAACAATTTTTAACCACAAAAAAGAAAGGCACCTTTCCGTGTCTATCTTGTTCTCATTGTAACAATGTAATCAAAGTTGACTTTGTCAATCATCCCCAGACGGGTAAGAAAATTAAACTAAAGGACTATGCAACATGTCTCACACCAGGTGTCATATATTCCATCAAATGCCCGTGTGGCCTGTTGTACATCGGCCAAACAACCAGACCCGTCAAAGAAAGGTGGACGGAGCACAAATATACAATCAGATGTAAAAATACCAAATCTCCATTGGTAAGACATTTTCTTGATAACAACCACTCTATAGCTCAACTCAAATTTCAAATTCTTGAAGTGGTGAAACGTCCCCACAGGGGAGGAGATTATCAGTCGATTCTATCAAGACGCGAGAAATATTGGATACATTTCCTGGAAACATTGGACCCTAAAGGGCTTAATGAAGAATTTTCACTAAGATGTTACATCTGAGTCAGATGATCACCATATGGTATCCCACATGTGGCCTACATGTAGTGTTCTGAGATGGAATCCCTCATGAACATTATCTCATTATCTCTATACATTTCCAATTGTTCACATTTACAAAACATTTCTTTTTCATTCCCTTTCCCTGTATCACGAATATTGATCCTAAAGAACAAAGCATCTCCACATGTTTAGGAGATTAGCCAGTGTGTTACCTTGAGCAATTGCTCACACCATTGTTTTGTACGGTACATTCAATGTTAATTGGAACTACTGATACTTTTTCCTTAAATCATAATGCATGAGTGGCCAGCTGACTGCGGTCACCTCCATCTGTATATAATTGATGTAGCTTTGATGAAGAACATAATTATCAATGCAGTGACTTGTTCATCTCTTTACATGAATGGTACCGGCGCACATGATTAATCGGTATAACAACGGCGAGTTCGTCGTTAGGTGACACTTGGTGCGCTTCACAATTAAATATTCTTTGTAATTAACGATTATGTGATAATTGGTCTTTGAGAAGGAGCACCAGCTTCACACCTACTTAGAACACTTATTTAAGTTTCACACTACTGTTTACTGAAGATTGCCCGTCACAAGATGGACCTCGGACTTGAACATCCAGTTTTGTTTAGTCCGCTTTTTATCTTCATCACTCCCTTAGCCTTACGTGCTCATTAGCGTATCACGATCATCATCACGTGATTCGCTGATTTGAATTTCTATGGCAACCACTACGCTTCCCTGAGCGTAACCTGTTTTGGAAACGACGAACGCCGCTTGGAGACATGTCATTTTTCCATTCTCACGGAGCATCCAGAATCACTTTTTGAGCGAATTCGCCAATGACGTTATGTGTCCACTTGTCCACAGATAACCCACACGGGCCACTGTATGGAACAACGCTCCATTCTATATTTAGCTACTAACGCTTCCTGCCACCAATGTTGAAGCGACAAGCATGTTCAATGCTATTACCCTTGACTAGTCTCCTTCAGTCCACACCAGGTAATGAATGTAAACACTCATGTTTTGTGCTTTATCTAAACATTTAGTTTCTACGAAAATGTAATGCACATTTATATCACATTTTCACTAGGGAGCGCATGCCGCTTTTCACTAAAATGAAAATATAGAAGCTCCAAATATTGACGTCCCATAGATCTGCGGTCACTCATACTTCCCTGCATTTGAATGCGCGTTGGGACATTTGCATGAGTAAGTCTCTATTTTCACTACTTTGGTCAAACAAGTTCTAGAAAGTCTATTCCTCATCACCCTTAGTTCAACAGGATTGTCCACCTAATTAGTGTTCTATTGAGTTGGTGCTCACCGGGTCCTCCTTCTCCATAACAGTGGCTAGTAGAAATATGTGATTTAGGAACTATGCATTGAATGTACAGTTCGGTAGAGAATTATCACTTGACCAATTCTTTAAAGCATTACTTTTTAATTAGCGGCACTGGTTTTATTTCTCTTCTAACATGTGTTATGTGATGCTCGTTATACAAAATTATGGAAAATATCCATTTCTCCTTTTTAAACCCCCCTTTTCTTTTCTCCACTTTCTGTTGAACAGTTCATTTGTGTCAGAGTGCTAATAGGCTCAAGAAGAAGAGGATTTCACCTCGAAACGCGTCAGCCAAGCACAGTCTCATCTATGGATACTTTGCTATGTTTTGCATTTTTGATGCCTATTGACGACAGTCAATAATGACTATTGTACATTGTTCTTGTCAAAATTAAATTTCTCTACCTTCTTCATATTGAGATTTCTTTTGATTATTATTGATCATACTGCATATGCAAAATTGTGCGTAATTTATTTAATGTCTTTGTTGACAATATTATACAGTGTGCAGGGGACAGGAGGGCTCCCAATCTGGATCCTCTTACTTCCTCTTCTTTCAGCAATTCTGGTTTTGTGCCAAGACCACTTTTTCTCCCCTGCACCTCAAGTTTCAAAAACACATTACCTATTAAGTGTCAAGCAGTTACGTACCCTGAACCATTAGTGTGCACTGTCAATGACAAATACTCCTTGTTCTAGAGGGGGACAGAGCCTGGCTTTTATGGTAACCGAGCAAGATTATGTTGATTCTGATAACATTTTGCACATTAGATAGGTGATAGCCAATCCTTAGTCTAGCCAATCCTTGGTCTACGTCGGGAAATGAACTTCCCTGGTGTTGGACTGACAGCAGGTAAGGACCTGCTGCAGTGACGTTTCGGCTTTAGAGTGGACAGCCTTCTTCTGGGCCAATAGGATTGCGATAGCCTAAGAGAATGTGTAGAAAAACAGAAAGGATCTATTTTAAAAAGGTAACCTGCTCGTATTTTGACATTTACAGCAAGTGATGCTGGGTCAACAGTTAAAATGAAAAGGAAAATCACAGAAACACATATAAAGGTGTAATCTGGAATAGGAGGGATAAAAACAACTGACCTTGGGATGGTCCGGGCTGGAGGGGTGGGGGTAGAAGTTAAATTAAACTAGAACTGGAACTTGGTGGCGGAGGTCCTGTAACAGGATGCATGTGAGGCCTTTTTTAGGCACTCTGGGTCTAGTCAAGGCTATGCAGGCGTTTCCCCTAGGAAGATTTGGAGATCTAGCACACATGAAAAAAGAAACAAATAGAAGAAGGAGAGAAGAGAGGAGGGCGGGGGAACAAGAAAGAAAATAGAAAAATGAAGTGGAATACATATCTTGTTTAATGTGGATATGCGTTAAATAGTCCTCCTAATACTGCCGATAATCACCAAACAATGGTAATAATAATAAGCTATTAGTGGCTTACCCTGCAGGAGCGCAGGCATTTGACAGACTTTATCTGTGATGTGTCCGGGGTGGGTAGTTTGGCTGCGCGGGACCACGAATAGTGTCGAGGTGACGGCACTAAAGAACGTGCTGGCTCCTGTAAAATGCACAAGTGGAAGGCCTCATGAAAAGGCTACAGGATAGTGCCGTGCTGCCTATAGGGCGGGAGTGAGCAAGCCTGATGGAGGTTGTGTGTGTATAAGCTTACCTCCAAAGGATAAAGGTGACAGGCGAAGAGATCCGCTGTGCGTTGTTAGGTGCCGGACTATGTACGGACCTAGTTGCAGCATAACATTATGCTGTGTATTCTGCGCATGTGTCTTAGATTAGTGTCTAAGACATTTAAATAGTGGCGCGTACCTCTGCGCATGCGCTCAGGGATAGTGGCGTCATTTATGTTTAATGTACAGTGTCAATGTCAGAAAAAGCGAACACTATTCTCTTAACGCATGCTTTGTAAAGAGTGGTGAATACTATTCACTGCGTATAGCCAGCCTTTATGATTATTTAGTCTACTTGCATTATGGTATCTGTACTGTTATAAAACGACTTGCATTTTCTGCACCGCTTCTTCACACCTGCAATCTTCATTCCGCAAATGAAAGTCTTCTCTATTTTTTACTTCGCCATCTTGTTCTATAAGATCTTTGACTTCTCTTCTTCGGTCATCCTTCTCAGTGCGTCACTGTCATTTCTTGTGACATCACCAGCCTCTCCTTTCACATCTTCACACTTTTTCAGGCATCTCCCTCAGAAGACCGTCATCTCTTCGGGGATACATCATCCAGGGTTTTCTCTGTGGATACCTTGTCTCAAAGACTCTTCGTGGTATAGGCACCTTTACTGGTGTTGCACATGTTGCAATTTCCGATTTCCAACATACAGGCAAAATAGAGGCCAGACTTCCTGCAGAGGCATTCAGCTGCTCCTCTACACTGGCCTGTTTTTGTGTGTGACTTTATTCCTGCCTACAGTGTGCTACATTGCTTTGTGCATGGGCACACACATTGAACAAGTACACAAACTCACGCCTCAGCCATGTGTTTGTCAACTTCCAGCTATCGACAGTGGAGACAAGGATGTGTGAGGGGCCAGTTCTTACACAGCTTTATTCCCTCAGCATGGGAGGTCTTTGTACATCTCAAATGAGAGCTGGCAAGTTTGTGTCAATGATTACCCAATGAGAGATGGCTATATCACGACGTCCAATTATTGCATCCTGAAGTACCTATGAGCAGATGACTGTCAACATAGAAAAACAGGTTTTTTCTCTATGCCAGATCCTGTGCTGTGTGCTGCGTTGTGTAGTGGCAAGGGTTGCTGCTGCTGGAGCAGCGGGTGCAGCGGGCTCTGGCATGTTGAGCTGGAGCAGGACCTCCTGCCATGGCCTCCTGGGTTTGCCCGGTGGCGAGGCTTGTGTCAGCTGGCATTGTGGGAGCAGTTGTCTATTTGGTGTGCCCCCGGCCAGAGGCGGGGAGAGGGCGAGGCCCTGTGGCCCAGTCCGCTTGGCTGCCAGTAGGCAGCATTAACGGTGGTGAGGGCGGTGTCCTAGAGGACTACAGCACTTAATTTGGGCTGTCCTGATGTTGGTCCTGCAGGCAGTGTTTCGTGTGGACACTTGAGCCTGGTGGCGACAGAGGATCCTGTTTGGATGCTTTCCAGTCTCTTTGGACTGTTGGACTCTGCCTGGTCACTCCGGTCAGCGCATTCCTCTTTTGATGGACTGCTGTCATCCTGATGCGTGGTCTCACTATATTTTTTCTACTGCAGTGAACAACCTTGGCAGTTGGTTCCTCTGCCTGCGTACCATCTACTCCTGGTGGACTATGTTTAGACACTGTTGCCAGCCCCGGTGGGTTTCTGTGAGGTTCTACATCTAGCCCTCATTTTGTTTTTGGACTTTCTACTGTTTGTATGGCTTACCTCTAATATTATTTTGGTGGAGGGTGGCATTTGTCCTGCCTCCTTTTTCATTACTTTGCTTGACTTTCATTTTGACCGTTTTCATGGTTCATCAATCCAATGTTCTTCCTCTTTGGGTGTTCTTTGGTCCTTGTTTTTTGCTTCATTTTCTTACCTCTGTTATTATGTGTCATCTTTACATTCATGGTACCAATTCATTAATTATGTAAACCGTCTTGGCATGAGGCGCTCTAGAAAAAACAATAAACAATTAAACCATCATATAAGGGAATCACATACATAACACCCTTTTACAAGATCACTTAACGTGTTCGTCTTGTCAAGCCATATGTCTACATGCATATCCACGCCCATGCTGCAGACTGTGGTACACACTTCAGGAACACATCCACATGCAGTAATGTACCGGTGGCCAGAATGGGCACGCATGACACCTACTGTGGAGCACACACAGCAAGAGATACTGGGTATGTTGTGAGGATTGCCGAGTTCATTACCTAAGCTCAGGGATCATATGCACACTTTAGACTGTGCCCATGTAGCCTACACAACTGCATCCCTGGGAGCATGGTCTAGGGTGGTGTGGAATCTGTAATTTCACAAGCTAACATCACCTAACATGGAAAGCATTGGTTAGCACAACCCCATGTACATTTCTCAGGGCCATCCAGTAGGTATCCTGCTATTGCTAGACATTCCCACAGGCCCAGGCAACCTAATGAAGCAATGCAGAGAACAACGTGTGCGTGTGTGTGTCTGCCGTGTGCCCAAGTGCCATCTCTGAAGCTAGGTACAGCAGAAGAGGCCTTCACATGTCCAAACCACACAGCAGAACCTGGGCACAGCAAGGATGATACATCTTGCAGTGAACCACCATGCAGCATAGACATGGGACTTCTCCAACACACTCTATATGCATCACAGGCCAATTCATGCCCATGTGTCAGTGAAACAGTGGAGTACGGGCAGCTGCAGATCAGTAAGGGACACACTTACCTGTCCATGTATCAGTTCACATTCACCCATGGAAATTCAAGGTCTGTGCAAGTTGGTCAGGGACACATATACCAAAGACACTCTGTGCAAACCCACACGGCGACGAAATGCAGAATCTGCAGTAGCACCCACCATTGTTGAACATATGGACAGCCGTTATGCTGAGACCTAGATAATGGTGCTTGTTCAGCACAGGTATGGGGGATGACATGTAGTCACGAGACCAGAAACAAAACACCACCACATGTAGATGGAAGGCGCCATGACACCTGTAGCAACATCCGAAATAGCCGTAGCGCAAATGAACCTTTTATAGTGAGATGTCAACTCCGATGATACTGCTTTGAGCCGTCAGGCCCTTGCTGCAAATGGGCAACATCTTGTACATCTGACTGGCACATGAATTTCCCTCCCTACTCAGAGACCAAAGTCACTCATGTGGTTCAATTTCCCTGAATACCAGCAATGGGTTTGATGGGTATTTGCCAGTAGTCAAAAGAAGGCCAGGTGTGCTGCATACACTGCTATGCAGCCCCAACTGACAGCTGCTACGAATGTGTTTACTCTTTCAGGTGGTTTCATTATGCCACTATAAATCAGAAGATGCCCTAACCTCGGAAACACAGACCAACATACATACTCTTGCAAGTACATATGGATTGCCAATTGCCCAGCTATATATTGTGAGGTCAATGACTCACACACAAATGGGCCCAAAACATGGATCATGGCCTCTGTAAATGATAGAATTGGCCATTGTGTATGAAAGACAGGCAACACAGTGTTATTGTTCCACAGACACACACGTTATGTTGGCTTTTCCAACTGATGAATCGCAGGCAGACGCACATACCTACTTTACTAATTGTTCTGGGATAGCAGGTCACTCACTCTATATGCCTTACCTTACGTAGTCCATGCCCTTAAAGGACAGTAACTACAGTGCATTGAGGTGGGACTGCTGAATATATGGCTGACATCAGAGCGCATGCTCCAGTGACTGTGGCAAGTACTGATACGTATAGCTACCATGCCATGGCTGACCCACAGCACAGATGTGGCAAAACAAAACTTTATTTGTCTCGCAATTACATGGTGAGCTGTGCTTATATCATACTGTGGGCACTGAATGGCATGATTGTGTGAGTTGTGTATATCTTTCATCCCAAGACTTAGCAAAGCATGTCATGTTGGCGAACATCTCCACATTGCCAATGTATATGCACAGGCAAACGATGTATGTCAACCCTTTAGAGGTAGCCTTAAAGGGCGTTGACGTTGCATGTACAAGCACAAGCAAAATGGCAATGGGCCCACCATAACTGCAGGACACCTGATGGACTTGCCCAGTGTGCAAGTTGTGTGGCATCCATCCTGATATCTGCAGTGTATGAGCAGCTGCCCCAAGAGCATATTAACATGTTCATAATGATTGTGAGTTTGTATTTCACCAAGTGCCATCTGCTCTCTTCCCGTTTAATACACTCCCATGGATATTGCATCATTTCCTCAAAGGTGAGTTCACCCATTTGTCAATTCTTCTGTGACTTTGGACACATAATGGCGATCTATGTACACATTGAGGGAGGATAAGGGGTGGGCATATGTGTTTGGTGGCTTACAAGAGGTTTGTGGTACTTCCTTTCTTAACACATGTCTACATGCCAGCTACTATTGATGCCGGCTATATATGCTTCTAGTCACCCTTGTACCATTGCAGATGTCACAGTGCCACCCATCTACCAATCTATCTGTTGTGTACAGGATGTGGCTTTGTATTTATGGCCGTACATTTGGGCAGTCACTCCATTTTGAACCACTCAACTTTAAGATAAAAGAACACAGGACTTAAATTACATTGATTTATTCGTCCAATCAAAAAACAATGTTATGTTAATGGGCATTTGATTGGCGCCTTTCATGGTATGGTCTCAGCGCACTGTAGGTTAAACGCCCTCAGGGAATGGTGTCCAGGTAAGTGGAGTTAGTCAGAGCAATCAACGGTGCGTGTGTGCACTCTGTATGTGTGCAGCTAGACTGATTTTTTCGTGGTGGATAGCCGCATTCTAATGCTGGAAGTAGTGTGCAGGGTATGTGAGACAAGTAGTATGTGTGCACCCAGGCCGAATTTAGTGTGGGGGATAACTGCATTCTAGTGGGATGGTGCTGGTATGTGAGATTATGTGTACAGCTAAGCCAAATGTATCATCCGGGATAGCTGTATTCTAGAATGCAGGTGCTGAGTGGAGAGTCAGGGTAGTGGGAAGGATGTGCGAGTATCCGTGAAGTTGGAAGAGGTCTCCCTGTCCCTGATTGCCTTCCTGTGCTTACCGGAACCTAAGCCTAGTATGAAGCTCAGCTCTCTCTGCAATACATGGCCGTACCTTACCCACCTAGCACTTCATGCAATGCTGTGTTTGGGCACCTCCCACCGGCTGTATGAGGCTAGTTGCTTCCAGGTGCAGAGGAATGTTGAATGATCAAGGTAAAGGCATGGCTAGGGCTGCTTGGTGTGGTAACAATGGTAAGGTCATGTAAATGCATACAGGACCAGGGCATTACAGATCTTCTGTCTACCATCCCTGTGTCTACCTGATTGGATATTGCTAATTTATTATAACTTCTGGGTAGGCAGATTCGTCCAGGTCAATGAAAAGAAAATGTTGAATAGTTCCTGTAATACGTGCCTGGATCCTCCAAGAACCCAGAGACTCAAGCATTGGAACCAAGGCAACCGCTTAAGTGCTGTGCATGTGTAAAACGGTTAGGTGCAGCGGATGGCTGAGTGTTCACGATCAGTGCATGGCTAGAGGTTGCTAGGGGCAGTGAATCACTGTCCCTTACAAGAGCTGAACTTGCCAGAATGTTAAAAATCTACACAGCGTAGTACATTGCCAAACAAACAAAGAGCCAACACAATCATAAAGTTAGAACATACGTGCTACTAGTCCCAAAGTTCTGTGTCTCAGGCATTCTTACCTGTCCATTGTAGTGGGTTCTTGGCCTTTCCCTAGCCATGTATAGTTGGCCAGAAGGCATGGTTTCACAGCGGGTCGAAAGCCAGATGGGTCCATTAGCACAATGTTGAGCGGATGGTGAGTTGTGCATGTGCAATGCCATGAAAGAGGTGCATATGTAAATGTCGGGGTGGTACTGCCGGCATCATGTGTTGTGTGGGGTTCAGGCAGTGGCAGCATGTGGGGGAAAAGGTGGAGGAGGAGAATTAGGAGAATGAGGAGAAACATGCAGAGAATTAGAGGTGGGTGTTGGTGGCTGCTTCCTTGGCCTCCCCCATCAATGTTTTGTGCCATCACAGCCCAGATGTCTGGAAAGCCTAGGTGGATTTCCCTTTTAACACTTTGGTGCACTCTAAGTGGAACTCCAGTGACCAGTCTGCCTGTGGCACACAAGATGGGGTTCCACTGGCCTGCACAATCGCTGACAATGCAGATGCTATCCAGTCCATCTGCCTGTTGTGCTGCATTCTCTGGTCCTGTAATATGTATCGCATGACAGTCTCAGTCCGGTGGATGGTCTCCCCAACCTTGATGGTCCTCTCAGCCTGCCACCCCAGTTGCTCAGTGTCTGAACGACCTACTGCTAATGCTGCTGAGGATGAGATGTTCAACCAGTCTGGTAGGCCCACCCTAGATGTTCCTGCAGCATGAGAGGGTGCCTAGCATTTCTGTCGGAGGGTGGCAGCAGAAAGTATGCCTTTTGGCCTGGACTGTGTCTGTGGAGAGGCATGGGGTGAAGGGCAAGGACTTGCAAGTGTGCCTCCACATGTAGTATCTGCGTAAGAGGGGAAATTTTACTCCGCCAGCACCTCCAGGGTATGCTTCTCTGCATTTGGGGTGTGTTGTAGAGCCAGACATCTAAGGCCATATGAGGCAACACAAAATTGTTCCACTGTAGTTGGAGGGCTGATGTATACCTCCTCTTCCTGTGCCTTCCCAAAATCGAGCTGGGGCTGGATGTTCTGCTGAGGTTGGTCATCCTTGTCATTGTTAACTGTGGTGACAGCTGTGGCATATTGTTCACCCATGGCTGTTTCCTCTGTGACCACAGCTGGAAAGTGAATACATAAATACTCATGTAAATCACTCACATAGTATGAATGTGTTGACACAGTATGCATTATTGTTTTTACATTGCTGGTGAGAGTGTGACATGATGTAGGCATAAACGCTCTTACTCCCTCAGGTGCTGCGCATTTGTATGTGTCAGATACTGGTGGAAGTCACTCATGCCCCAGTCAGTTGGATTCTGTCAGGCTGGACAAGCAGTGGTTGCATGGAGTGCAGTCAGGATGCACCATACTCCCTGGGCCACAATCAATGTTCCAGCAGGAGAGGTGTGGTCTGTCACTCCAACAGCATCTGATTAGGGCATGCCTCCTCTCAAAGCAATACTTGTAGCAGGACTCACAAGTGACCATTACCTTCTTTCTGGGTCCGGTACCCATAGATCACTGTATTGCTCGTGAATTATGTGTATCTAAGTCTGCCTTCTGTACAGTAAAGGAGTGGACCGTGTGTTGCAGGTGACATGGCATCCAAGGGTCACTTACATGGTCCTGGTTCAGGCTTTAGGGACATGGTGAAACGTCAATGATAGTTTGACATACTGGGATGCCTGTCTGTATGCAACATGAGGCAGACTACTCAGGAAATGTGTGTGGAGCATGTTAGTTGAAATTATATGATATGATATGGCATTTATAACGCGCCTGTACACAAGTGTTTCTAGGCATGAAACAGAATGGCAAGGTCACCACAATGGGCCCTCTATGTTGCACTTTGGGCAGCAATGCTGAAGGGCATGTTATTACTCATGGGTGCATGTTTGGGTCATCACTGAGACCTGATGGATGAGACCTGTTTTTAAATCTAAACTGTCCAGGAATGTGAGCTGCCCTTGTAGGTGGTCATTAAAACAACTGGTGACCCAGACCTGATTGTGGTTATTCAATCCAAGAATAGGGCCGCTTAAGAGGGGCTGGTTACATGCCAAGGGACGATGCAATTGCCTCAAATACACAGAATCTGCTTGATGCCAGGAGCTGTGCAAGAGGATTTGGACACATGGAAGGGGTATGATGTTTGAGTGGTGTTTCTGATCACAACTATTGAACTGGTGACACAGTGTATTGAAGCAATGCTGACTGTTTATGGTGTAAGAAATGGGTCAAATATTTTGCATCGATTGACGGTATTGGTTGGGTAAATTCTGATCAACCCCAACAATGTGGAAGATAGAGAATTCAGAACCTACCCAGCTCGGGTGCATCATTTGCAGGCCATAACAAGAAAGAAAAGATAATGGTGATTTTCCTGCTAGTAGTGAAAATAGGGGAGAATATAAAAACACTGTTATGGCAAATGCTTAATGGATAATTGTTACAATGACACATCATACCACATTGTTTGAGGATCAGCTACTGCACACTGAATGTGACTGTTTTGAAATTAAGTCTATGGAGACTGTGGTGCCTACCACTTCCTCTGCGAGAGGGAGAGCTGAAGACCTGTGACATACTCTATCCAAGGCCAACTAGTTTGCTTTGGAATCTCTCTAACACCTCTTAGAGCACCCCATCTCTGTCAGCATCAAAACATCCTTGACATAATTTGAATACATGCCCCCAGGGGAGTGCTACCATTGGCAAATTGCACAGGCATGGAGATTCTCAAAGGATCCCATGTATGACAGGCTCAATTTGTGGCTGTGTCATTTTGATTCACAGAAATAAATCACTGGGCGCATATACCTTTAGGTTTAACATAAATTGGGCAGCTAAGCCATCGTTGTAATGTTTTTACAAGTGGGAAGTGAATGCTAAGTAAAGTGGAAATTATGGGGGGATAGTTATATTACGAAACAGCTATCAAGAATGAAACAACAGCTGGGGGGAGTGTACTGTTTTATGACTATGTGTAGAGGTCAGCCCCAGAATTTGATACTTACGGTGTTCCCTCAGTGCTTTAAGTGGGCTGGGCGGCTGAGCTGGGGGCACCCCAGCCCCACCACACCACGGCGGGACACATTATCCCGCCATGGCCGCAGCTGCGACGGGAGATGCGCCTACCATTAAATCAGGGAAACTTACAGAAGGCTGGCTGGCACTTCTGTCAGTCACTGTAAATTCCTCTGGTGACCCCTTGTGTGAGGGGTCACCAGAGGAAGTTACTGTCCTTTTGTTTTCCTACCTCCAGCCCAGCCTACTCAGGTCACTGAGGCATCTTTAACCCTCAGCAAACCTGGGGACTCTGTGACATATGTCTAGGTTTATAAAATAAATAATTGCAATATATTTGTGTGTGTACCTTACTATGGTTTTGCACTTTTCAAGCCATCTTGAAGAAGTACACAAACCATAGTAAGGCACGCAAACAAATATATCAATATAAGCATTTATATATTTGTGTGCGTACTTTACTATGGTTTGCATACTTTTCAAGCCATCTTTTATAAACATGGAAATATGTAACATATTTCTATATTTATAAAAGATGGCTTGTAAAGTAGACACACCATAGTAAGGTACACATACGAAAATATAAATGTGTACATACATCTATATATCTGTTTGTGTACCTTACTATGGTTTGTGTTCTTTTCAGGCCACGACCATCATGCACCGCACGCCCCCAAATGAGGGCCCCCTCAATTTTTTACCCCACTTTAAAGCCCTGTGTACCCTTCTAAAGCGAAAGCAACCGTGAAACATGGTGCCTGGCTATGGGGAATTGGAAATATCACTAAGTTGCAAGTTATGGATAACAACTTTTTTTTTTAATACTGCTGTGCCTTCCAAGATATGTATCTAATTTTGGCACACAGGTTGAGCTAGGCCAATGCTATATAGAAGATGAACTGCAACTAGAACCAGTTATGCATTGTCTTCAGATTTGGGCAAACCATAGGGCTACAATTACTAAGACCATCATCAGTGAATTGCTAAAAAAAGAATGGTGCTTTCAAAATCCGATGGCTTCAATATACAAACAAATAGCCCAATGAAATTCAATGCATAGTCACTTTTGTCTTCCCCAAGTGTGATGGATAAAACATTGCAAAAGCACTTGTAATTTCCCAGGCACACACGCGAATCCAGAGAGTTCCTAATTAATTCAAACCTTAGACATGCAATTATTTCTTTTCCAGATAATTTGCAGGGTTACTTGACATGGAGTAACAAAAAGCATGATAGGTGGCTAATCAGGAGAGCATGCATCAACAGCCTGCCACTGAAAGCCATCACTGCAAAATGGAATGACCGGTTGCAGGATACGCACTGTCAACTATGCAATCAGCCTGGAGAAGATTATGTTACATTTTTTATTATTTTGCCCTGTGCATTTGCACATCAGAAGAACAATTTTTGTGATTTTACAACAGATGAATTGTAATCAGTGTCGCCCTGCCCTTTTTCATCTGCTTACAGCGAATTCAAAGTGTGCAGCCTGGGCCTTTCTAATGTATTTAAAAGAGGCGTTTACCATAAGGAAGAATCTTATTGGAGCCGCATCTATTTCATAATTCTGTTGTAATGTTTTAAGGACGTTATACTTTATACGGTGTATTGCTTTATGGAAATTAAAGACGATATATGTTTTACTCTATATTGTTTTGTGGAAATTATTTCCAAAATAAACGTATTTGATTTGAATTAATTTCTGCAAATTTGACTACATCTCAAAACTTACTTGTGCTAGTTTGCAACAGGGGCAAGTGGCTATAGGATCAAATGCTATTATTGTTTTCGATCGGGACGCTTCACATGTTTTTGAAGGTGTGTTTGTTCAATACATTCATTGTCCAGCCATTACCACTCTGTCAGACACACACATTGTAGATATGCAAAGTAGAGGGAAATGAGGAAGACACCAGTGGTGGCTGGTGTTTTCTTTATCTGAGAGTTGTAAATGTTTCCCAGTAATTTGTGGGAGTTCCCAAGATTAACAAGGGAGCTTGAACCAATCAAACAGGATTTTGGAGGGTTCACACACCACGGATATTTGGAAAATATTAGGTTAAAGTTCTATAATTTGTAGCGCATTTTCTTTGAAGAATTGGGTAAAATGCCATGCAGTTTGCAATCGGTTTTGTATCATTAGTGATAATATTATTAATATTATTAGGGTATTTAATTTAGCACCTTAGACCTTCAGGAAGCAATTGAGCACTTTAAAAATAATGGGGGAAAGACACAGTGAGGAAAGAAGAGGTACAAGCGAGTGGGGAGCGAACAATGAGAGGGCAGGCTTTGTAGCGTAACATATGAACAATAAAATAGATGCCAAGTCACCAGCAGTGCACAGGAGCATTTTCCAAATAATTGGTCATGATGCCTTTTTACATAATACATGCCAATATAAAGAATATTGTAATTCTGGCTGCGACCATGTATGGCCATGCAGGCTGTGCCAATATATGCCAATATTCCTGCATAACCACATACCCATATTTGGTTTGCCCATCATGCCAGCAAACATACTATAAGAATACTTGTCCATGCTGACAATATACATGAGCATCCTCACGTAAGAACATACTCGTGTTGGCTTTGCCAGTAAAAGATGCCATGCGACTAAAAGAAAACATTTTCCGACTGGCTGCACCAATGCATGTCTTTCTGGATATGTTTAGATGGTATGCAGTGATTAAATGGAATCCCAAAATAACCACTGCAATTACAACAAATACAAAACAACGAAACGAAAATAACGAATTTGGTAAAAAACTAAAAATGGGATTGGGAGTGGGAATAATGGTTTTGGGGTGGGGGAAAAGTATTAGGGAAAAAAAGAGGTGGCTTTTGGGGGGAACCCGCCCAAAAACAACGAAAAAGGAGTTCATTATTTTGGTATTAGTTGTTTTGGATTTGTTTTGATTGCATTAGTTAATTTGGGATTCGATGAAATAACATGTAACCGTTTAGATCAGAGGTTCTCTAAATAGTTATCTACAGAAAAGGGTAGTGTCAAATGGGGACAACACCAAGTTCGTAAGTGTAGGCATTCAAGAGTCACTGTACTGAAGCGTGAGTAGAGACCCATACACGATCATATGGGTATTTACATGCCCAATACATGATGTACAACCCAACCACAGTGTTGGGCTACATCCAGATCCAAGATAATAGACAAAGGTGCTTCAATGGTCCAACAAGCGATGGCTCTGATGATCATGTACATCCATGTCAACACAGTGCAGCTGACAGTGGTATCAGCAGATGCACAAATGCTAGTATATGATGGGTGCCAAGTACAATGACTCTGTACCCTTGATCATTTTCACTTTTATTTTAAGCTCACAATCTTCCCTCCAATGTGGACACTTTTCATCAACCAAAAGTATTATCTCTACTTCCAAATGAAATCTTGCACCTCACACATTTGAAAGGGCCGGAGACCTGACCCTGTCGAGAGGGGATGGGGACCCTTTTCAGACAGGGGTGTAAGGCCTACCACAGGTATTCTCAGAGCCAGTCTTGCCCCAAAGGTGGGATGTGGGAGTTGGAAATCCCTGTCCCTGTCCCTTCTTCATGTGCCTGCATGTTTGTAATGGGCTCCTCTATCGATCACCCCATGCCTGCACTGTTCATTTCTATCGAGTTTCTTTTGATTTGCCCCCTAAGACTTCAAGTATCAGCAGCCTTAGTGGTGGAACCGCCAGCAAAGGGCTGAGCCGGGAGAGAGACAATGGGCAGCTGCCAGAGTGTCCTGCAGAGCTGACAGTGGAACGAGCGAGCTACGTAATACAGCACAGAAAGATGGTTATTATGCCAGCCTCACCGCGTGTGCAGACCAAACGCATCGGTTTTACAGAACCCTCTGTGTGCACCATGTAAGATTAAACGGACAGTGCTCTTATCCGTAAACAGTCTGCACCCCCTTGCACACCTCCAAGAACAGAGCTCCGAAAATCCAATTATGAGCTGAGCGACTGAATTTGATTTCAGTGGGCTACCCTTGCCTACAGATGGCAGAGCTACCTATGAGAAAAGGAGGGACATAAGACCCCCTTTATGTTTCTGTCCACCTGTAACACCTCCCATGGTTAAAGGAAAGCCAGCGGGTGGCTTGAGGGTCCAGGTATGGGGGAAGGACAATGAGGAGGGAAGGGAGTAGATAGAAGGGGCACAGAAAACAGTGTGAGGAGAGTTACTGAAGGTGTAGGCAAGGTGAGGTATAGGTTGGTGAGAGAAAGTGGTACTTAGGTTTGAGTGTGCGTGTGGAGGAGCGGAGGGGAGAAAAAGGAAGAGCTACAGAGATAGGGAGAGAAACACCAGCCGATGGAAGCAAAGAACAAAGTGGGGCCCTAGTGTCAGAAGGCACCAATGCTGACAATATACCACATTGGGGAACTTAGGACCACCTAGATTGTTCCCTGAGAGAGTTTAGATAATATAGGAGTATGCCTTTAGGCCATCACCGTCAGGCAGTGAGTGGCTTAGATAGTAGGGTTTACCAATTTCTAGTGACAATTCTGGAGTTGAGCGGTACCTGGGTTAGGGAGGGAATGGTTGCTCTAGAAATGAAAGATAAGGGCGGCCATTAGTGAGCCCCTTGACTATTCTACAAATAAAAATAATTGAATCGTCTTCGAGAGATGGTGTGTTCTTGAGGCCATCTGTGATACTACTTGTACCCAATGTATCATATGCCAATCTAGCTCCCTCTGTCTCTCTCACTCTCGGTAGTCCTTTATCTCTCTGGTGCTATGCTTCTCTCTGCCTCACTCTAATTATCTGTCTCTTTCTATGTGGGAGAGAGCCGCCACGTAAATGTGGTTCATTGATACCTCACATGTCTTGCTACATTTCTTACTTGCAGAGGGATATTCAATTCAAAATAATTGATTGCCCCAAAAAAGAGGAGGGGGGGGCTTTGTGGTGATATATGGATCACAAATACAAATCTCCCATTTCTAATCACTAAACTGGGATGACTCCTCAGAGATTGGTCATTTGGTTGTATGGACTTCCCAAAGCAGTTCATTGAGAATACTGCTTTGTTATAGGCCTCCTCGCCTGTTCATCTCTTTTTTGGATGTGCTGGACTTCTATCTCACTACCATAGGCAGTAAGTCGAATGATCTTCTTTGTCTGGGTGACTTCAACATTGGGCTGAGGGACTGTTCATGGACAGATACCAAACGACTGTGGGAAGTAATGGAGACGCATTGTTTATCACCTCTAGTAGGCTCTGCCCCCCACAAACATGGCCATTGCCTAAATGTGTTATTGGTAAGAAGGACAGGAATTTCTGTGACTGCCACACTACCGATTTCGTGGACAGATCATCATTTAAGGCTATTTTGTGTGAAACAGAACAAGCTAGAGAGCAGCCACTTAGTTCTAAATGTCTAATGTCTGGCACTTGCCGCAAGCCAAATGAGTTGAAGAAAATCTCAGGCATTGAGCCGCAGAAAGGTATAGACTCAAATGTGATGTTCTTTTTAAACAAGGGGCTGCTATCATGGGCAATATCTGTTCCATGTACGTCCTATTGAGACTAAAGGTATCCAAAAAGAATTCCAAATTATGCTTTACTCCCAGTCTGACTGAATTGAAGAAATATTACAGAGCCATGGAGAGAATGTGGTGAAAATATAGAACACCGAAGTGGGCCATCAAGGTCAAGGTAGCCTTAGAAGAGTGTAAAATAGCTATGTTTGGGGTCAAGTCAGATTTCTTAATCAAAAGGATTGATGCAGCAACAAATAATACATGACAATTGTTCTTGGTAATTTTCAAATATGTGCAGCCAAACAATGCCCTACTATGTAGAGAAACAACAGTAGAGCAGGCTAATGCCTTCAACACATTTTTGTCGGATAAGATTAATACATTCATAGGAACCGATCATATATGATAGGGAGTCAGAGCTAGGTGAGGAATCTAGTAATCATGACAGAGGAACTCCAATGAAGGAGGAGTATACCTCAAATATTTTGCTGTATGATTTTAAAATTAGTCTCAGAAGAAACCATTAGTGCCTTGTTAACTGCCCTTAAACCCACAAATGACTCGTTATTCCATCTACCTGCCTGTGCGGCATAGCGTTTAGCAGCAGATATTAGCCCTTTTGTGGCCAGCTTTGTAAATGCATCATTTAGCCAAGGTAAAGTTCCAGTAGAACTGAAGTTGTCCATCATTTCACCACTGTTGAAAAAACATAATCTAGACCCAGATAACTTGCAGAACTATTTCCCAGTTGCAGGTTTACTGTGGCCTGGTAAAATCTTAGAGAAAGTGTTCGTGGTTCAGCTGCAGGAATATGTTGAGAGCTAATCTCTGTTGGACCCTCTGCAATCTGGTTTCTGCCTAAAATTTGGAACAGAAACAGCACTGGTCATGGTTTGGGATGAACTTTTGTGAGTGGGAGATCAAGGGTAACTATCACTTCTTGTAATGTTGAATCTCGCTGCGATTTTCGATACAGTGGACCATGGTATTTTTATCAATCGACTGAGGTCAATATGTAATGTCTCAGCCAGCACAATGAAATAGTTAACCTGTTTTCTGTCAGGGCAGCAACACATTGTGAGGCCTGGAGGTTACCTATCAGATGCTCTACCATAGGATTGTGGAGTCCCTTAGGGGTCTTCTCTTTCACCATTATTATTTATTCTATATATGCATTCTTTAATGAACATCTTGTGGAGCCATAAGGTCTGCTTTCAGTCATATGCAGATGATACACAGGTGTTCCTCAGATGGAATGATATAGAGGAGTCATTTTCACAAGTACGTTGCTGCTTGGAGGAAGTTAGCAGCTGGATGTCCACCAACTGGCTCCAACTTAATCCAGACAAAAAAGAGGCCATTTTGTTTGGACCAAAACATCTACGAGGTGAGGATAGATGTCCCCCTCTTTCCTTTCTCTTGGGATCAGAACTGAAGTATGCTGCCAGGATTAAAAACCTTGGCTGAATATGGCAGAATGAACTTAGTTGCGAAGGTCAAATTACAGGCCGTTTTCTACAGCTTGTGGCTGCTATGGCAGGCACTCCCCTATGTACCTCAGAAGGAACATGTGTCAGTGGTAGAAGACTCGATTACTATAACATCCTTTTGGCCAGGACTCCAATATATCAGCTGCAGAAGGCCCAAAATGTGGCAATAAGACTGGTGTTTGGCGTGAATAAGTCCACTCCAATTTCAGGGCTGCATCGATCCATCCACAGGCTAGCCATTTAGGATAAGATCAAGTTTAAGATTGGATGTATGATATAAAAATGTTTGAATGATCTCACCCCCTTATATTTGGTAGATAAACTAAGCCATTACCAACCAACATGGTCCCTTAGATCAAGGGATAAGCTACTGTTGACTATACCCCCATCTCTCTGTGTGTCCAGAGGAGATCGCATATTTTCTGTATTTGCACCTAAATTATGGAACAGCCTCCCATTGGAGATCAGGAAATCAGAGCCCTTCTCCCTGTTTCAAAACCTTTTAAAATGTATTTGTTTAAATAGGGTAGAAGATCTCTGGCTCAAGACCACTTAGCAGGTTCCCGGACCTGCTAATGCTTTGCTGATTCAGTTTTAGAACAGCTGCACCTAGACACGATTCGGTTTGTCACAGATGCGCAATTTAAAAATCTCAGTCAATCAATCAATCATTGTCACATGCAGATTTGCAAGAGCCGATGAGCTGTTGCCAACAGCCACATTAACACAGAAAAAATTGACATCTTTTGGTGTTGGGCTTTGGTTTTTGAAAAAGCAGCTGTTAAAAAACAGAACAGAAAATAATAATTTATTTGTACTTACATTGCAAACTGGCTCTTTTAAAAATCTTACAATGTTCCTTTCTATTGATCACTTCTAGAATATATTTTTGTCATAATAAGAAATGCACACTTGTCTTACTGAACAAAGCACATTATCAAACCCAAGAATAGCCACATACATTATTTTTTGATAGAAAGTTATCTTTCCAAGATGGACACACTGGTACACTAGTATTTTACTCTCTCAAAATCCCCATATGGAAAAGGAGGAGGGAACAATAATAGTGTGGCATTTCATAATACTTTGGTAGTGGTTTATCTGTAAGTTGATACATAGAAAGAGAGCTGGACTTTCTGTTCACTGTCTTGTTGACTGGAGCCTGTGGCCATGCTGTAAAAGAGAGAACTCTCGTGAGGAGTTGACCCGTCCGGACTACTACTGTACATATTCTCTTCACAGTGGACCCTTAGACTTTCAGAGGCTGAATCCAAAAAATGTAAACTGCACTGCTTCTTTCCAGTATGAGGCAGATGGCTCAGTGATGGGCGATTTAACATTTAGTGAAAGTTTCTCTAGTCAAGTGAGAGAGGCACCAGAAAATGGTAGTATTTTATTTTATGATTTCTACCACTTACTCTCTATTGTGATAAGGGAGCGCCTCTGGGATGCCTGAGAGATAGCACTCAAAAAAGGGAAATGCACTACCAACTGTAACCACCCCAAAGACCTTTGAGTACATTACACCCCAAAACTGGGTTTTACCAATGCTAAGGAATGTAGGAGATGCAAAAAGTTGTAGTTTAAAATGGGACTCTATTTCTAAAAGTGTGAATCGTAGGTGTAAGGAGTATGATTCACCTAAATGGAGAACACAGCTTGTGTTCCAAGATATAAACTGAAAAGTGAGTAGATTCAAATGAATCATCATGTGATTTGATAAAACGTTTCTATGTTTTCAGATGCCATACAGAGAACATAAATGAACCTGTGATTTTCCAAAAGAACATGGTATTTGCTTTCAAATGGAAACATCTCTTTGATAAGTGGATGTATTCCAAGTTACATTTACATTGTTATCTACATGCCAAAATATGTTTTTTGTATTGAGATAGAAAAATCATTGCCATGAAATGAAGCTGATGTTCAAAGCTAACCTGCATTTCAATTCGGAGCAAAAATTCCTTCCACCCTTGGAAGTCTTCCAGGGGATATTCTTAAAAAACAAACTGTCATACCAGAGAGGTAGAATTTGCAGTGGGGGCGGGGGGGATTATTATATGAATGGAACAGATACGTCAGATTATGGGCAGCTTCAAACAGATTTCAATGAGGAATCCATGCATTAATGGTCACCTCTCGACCTGTCCTTTTGCACATCCTGCCAGATGGATGGAGATATGTAAACAACAAACCCATTAAGCCTAATGGAATGTCCCATCCATGATTGCCAGAAATCACTTATGAATACTTCTTAACTGTTCTGGAACCATGAACCCTAGTCCCCCAAGTGGAAATGCAGAATGCATTGCCCATGTTCAGTTAAATAATCATATATGGTACCATTTATAGACAATGTAAAAGCTATTAATATTCATAACTTTGGAATGATATGGAATAAGAACATGGAACAAATTGTGTTATAAAGATTAAGGAGTCCTCTTTGATTTAACAACAAATTGAAATGCCTACGATTTCTAATAATGCAAATCATTAAAAATGGTGACATTAGGAATGAACATGTCATATGGACAGTCCACATGTCTGCACTTGCGTCTCAGATCATAAACTCCAATAATCTTGCATTTGTTGAGTTGGTTTATTGCTATCTGAAATTACGAAAGGAAAATTCATTTGCTATCAAAAGTATTAGGAGTGGTTTTGCCTGACCTTTTTCTGACCACAAATATAGAAATTAAAATCATACAATGAAGAAAGAGGGTGTACATTCATTAGGAGTGTCTGGCATTTGGGTAAGCTAATGAAAGAGGTAGTTCAATCACACAGTGTGACATAATTATGACCTAGCCTGAGAATTCTGAGAGACTTTAAAGACAGTTTTATCACAGGAGTGGGACATTCTGACACTGGGAAGAGCTGTAGAGCAGAGAAACACCTGTCCCCATTAGGAGAATGCTGAACTTGAATACCATTTGAAGAAATGTGCCTTGTTCATGATGGATTGGAGCCAACGTAACCTGCTGACTGAGACTCCCTGGGAACACACAAGGTTTTCTGCTGGTTGCATGCAATGAAAGATGAATTCAAGGTTAGCATGACTTCTCCCCAAATATAATCAGAAACGTCCCTTAGAATAACTGGCCAGATTTGGACCTGGTGTGCAAGGGAACTGGGGTGGTGATTGTTTTGTTTCTAGGGAGAGTCTTTTCCAAACAGAAATATCCAACTATCTTGTGTGAAATGTAACAGAGCTTCCCAGTATATTGAAAGCTTAATGAGCCTTGATTGTGTATAGAAAACATGCCATACCTGAACATAGAATAATGATTTGTTTTTTCATATAGCGCTTTCATCTAAAGTGCTTTACATAGGACATATTTACTACATACAGTATTATTACCCAATCAAAATTTAAACTTATTTATCGACCTCAGAAGGATGAAAGGCTGATTTGGCCTTGCTGAGATTTGTAGGTTAAAGTCAATTATACTTACTAACAGTATTTTCTCTGTTGTGAGCATGCAGTCATTTATGGAACATTTCTCGACATGCAGTAATATATGGAATGTTTCTCTGGGCTGACAATTTAACATGAATAAATTATATGTACAAAGTAACCAAATCAATATCACAGATATAGTGGACATTAGACCATGGTTCCGCGCGTGCCTATGCCAAATACCTGATGAGGATATGTTTGCTAATGTGTATTCTGTGAAGGCCATAGCTATTCAATAAGAAACAGGAAATGTGAGCAAGTTTAATTAAGTCATTTTCTACGCCCCCTCCCCCTTAGAATAGTGCAAATTGGGTGAATGAGTCAAAATAGTCTGTGCATTTTAAATTGAAAACATTACTTCCCTAACCCAAAAACCTGCTGAAGTATAAATAAGCATAGAGTAACCTGTACACATTAGTAGCCCATAGCACCACATTTACATGAGATGTAGGAAATGGGAGACATGCCACTGTTTCTGATTTTATAAATTGCTGCTGTCACTGGGGGAAAGCAGAGTTTTCACATCATTTGCAAATGTAATTTCATGTAATTTGGAAATGTTTTAATATAAAGTCAAGTATTTTGAGATATTAAGCAACAAGTGTCAGAAGTGAAATTGGGGTGTCTGGTGCTATTCAGAACTGAAGATAGATGAAGAATTGATTATAGGATTGAGTGCTTGTGTATGAGGAATCATGAGATTAATACAGGCAGGTCAATTTCGTTTTTGTAGACCAAATGACTGTGATTGTGTAATATTATAGTGACATCTCTTGTGTAAAGCTGGAGACCACCTTTGCCTTAAGTTAACCTTTAATTTCTTATTTAAATACATTTGAGTTTTGATAAAACTGCATGTTTCTTGGCCAGAATCGTGGGGTGGGGCTCTCTATTTCAGGGGGTATTAGACCTGTGTGTTCGCCTGATATAGGAATCCCATATTGTCCTAAATATATCTTGCATCATGAAAGCTCTTGAGGTCCCAACAGGCTTTCCACTTATGGCTCAAGTCCATGAATAACCAAAGTATATTAAATAAGCTAAAATAATGAATTTTGTGGGCCATACTAAGTGCTAACAACCTTCTGGTCAACTTAATCTGCCTCAGCGCATTGGGGGCCTTGAACAAAGGTGGCAGGCCATTAGCATGCAATGCAGGCAGCCAAACATGTCATTATAGGTTGTATCACCCTGAGCAAAACAGCTGCTGAAGCTCCTTTACTTGTGAAGGAAGAAGTGGCCGCGAGAGTGCGACCTGTGCCGCCACAGAAATGAGAGGGCTTCCAGGAAGAGCCGGCCCCCCCCCCTTCCCCTTCCATTACGATAGTGGCCAGAATGAGGAGAATGGGGCATCAGAGGAAAGGTGCAGTGAAGGAACACTTAAGTGAGTCTATTTATTTATGGATGATGGCAACGTTCGAGTGAGCGGATGTGGGCTGCATGTGGCATGAGGGATGTGGAGCGCAGGAGCTGCTAGTTTGTTAGGACTTTGGGCATAAACCACTGATTTGCCCTTGGTTCTGTGTAATCTGATTACGTGTTGCGTTTACCACAGCTGTTAATAGTAACTAATTAAATGAAATTAGCATAAATATGATTCAGATTATAACATTGCTTTATAGTCTTGACTTTTTTGCCAGCAGAGTCTCTTTTATCTTTAAGTCTGAAACTGAGTGTTCTCGGCCTTCCTACATACTTAAGGAATAATATCAATAATGGAGCTGGGCAACAAAGGTAATTTTTTCTTGGATGTAAGGAACATTGAGGGAGTTTGGGACTGCCTTTAATGGAAGCCTAAAATCTCTTTGGAAGTTTGAGGCAGCTGGGGCGATCTGAGGTGATTTGAGGTACAGAAAAGGGATTTCAAGGTATTTTCCTGGTCCTAATGTAGAATAAGGTAGCTCATTAGGTACATATGTGCCGCAAATATATGTGTGTAACTTGTAGATCACAGATTAAAATGCATGGGGGTAGGACTCTTCATCCACTACAGAAGGGCGAAAAGAAATTACCCTTAGGTGCTTTCAATAAGACGCAATTCCATGTGTCAGACTCCAGATGTACTGTCTTTATGGTCCTAACTCAGAAGTGGTCATAGTTAAAGATTTCTATTTTCCTTTTGTGTGCATTACTTTCCCTTTATACTTCTGGTGAGTGTTGTGCATTTACAGCATACCTTTTAAAGAGTAAAGTCTAGGCTACAGTGAAATTGTGCATACAACTTAATGTATTTCTTCTCACAATATTAGGAGTTATTGCTCAGCTGAGTGGTAATCATTTCATCGATTTCAGAAGGGTGAAAGGCTGAATTTTCCCAACCTCCAATCAAACACGTGATCGAAGAGTTGCAGACATATATGTACAGGTGGGCCATTATATACACATCTTCTTTACTAGAGGGTAATAGGATGGAACTGTGTGTTGATATAGTGAAAACCATACTCGTCATGCACACGTGCACCCCCTCCATGCCCATTGAGCTAAACTAATTCTTCTGGGGTATGTGGAAAGATGTCCACAGTTTGTCCACATTTAGCTGTTGAACCTTTTGCACACATGCAAGCTTTTGCAGCATTTGTGCCTGCACAGTTGCTAGAACTTGCGCTAAAGAAACTGTGCCTATGCACAGAGTTCGTAGTATGGCTTGTGTAATCTGGCTCCTCATAGTTTAAATTACATTCCTTGAGGATCATAGCATTGTTAATCAGAGGTATTTTAGCTATGCAGGGATACTGCAGGAATCTAACTAAGTTCAGAAAAGAAACAGTTTGTGTTTAATGGCTAATTTGGATGTACGTTAACATCACGAAAACCAAAATCTCGAACACAATAGGTACGCATTTTGTAATTCGAGATTTTTGTTTTTGTTTTTTTGTCCCTCACAACACTTGTTGTGTATGCGGGAGATACCCCCACGAACCCCGCAGACCAAAATACCGAATTAGGGAAGCGGCGGGACACCCGTGCAATCCCCGCTCCCCTAATTCAGTATTTTTGAATACGAGATGTTTGTAATCCCAAAATGCAGGATTTTGGGTGATGCAGGATTTTAAATACGGTATTTTCATTGAATACCGTTCTGTTTGGCAGATGGTCTAATAAACGACAAACTTTAACTCTACATGTACAGTTTTTGAAAGCCTATTGCAAATTAAATACAGTATCTTTGCATTTATTTAGTGTGGAGTAGGCTCCATGTGGTGTGTTGCTGCGGCAGAATAGTGCAGTTTGAAGAGTACACCAGGTTAGCTACGACAGTTGAGCCAAGTCAACGCAATGGGTACACTATGTAGAGTCATCATTGGAACAATGTTTTGAGTGGTTTGAGTCGAGATCCGGGTTGGTTCAATGTGAAGAACCGGGTGGTTTGAGGTGCTGTATGAAGACGCTGCAGTTCGAAGACTTCTGCAGCAGTGAGCTACTTGTTTCAGCCAGAGCAGGTGACCCCCCTTGGCTGTTGTGATGCAATGGCAAACTGCTTCGATACAGCACCACTGCTGTTCGAGGTTCAAAAAGAGTGCCAAAGACAGCACCATGCGTCCTAAATAGTGCAAGTGTATTTGAACGGGGTCAAGTAGGGCTTGAGGATGGTTTGAAGCAGTGCAACACAGGTATTTAGCTGATTTGGGTTTTTCTGGTGGTGCGAGTGCCAATTTAGGGGCTCACGGATGAAGTAAGTCCTTTTCCTCTTCACTCCCAGTTGGGGGAGTTTATCTGGCACCTTCAGGAGTCCTTCACCTCCAATCAGAAACCTAGGTACCACTGCAGCTGGCAAGGAATGCAGGTCCTGATTCAACAACACTCATCCCAATTTACCCTGGCGGTGGTTATAGGACAGAGCTTCTCTCTGCCTTGGAACACATGTCTTCACCTCTGGCAGAGGGCTTTTGGAAGGAGTGCTCTGCCAACAGAGTCCAAGTAAATTATTCTGTTTGTTTTTGAATGTTCAAAAAATTAATTAGGGAAGGAGTGGAATCCCCGTCATTATAATGGTGAAAAGCCACAAGGGATTGGACAATGGAAAGCCTGCTGTATGGGGTCCAATGACTGTCACTGTGACGAGTGACCCTTGCCAACTATGGCAATGGTCTTTTTAACCGGTATCCCACGCAAACATCAGAAGGGGCTGCAGAGAGTGCCAAAATGCGACAGTTAGAGTTGTCTTTAAAGTTCCTAAATCTTCTCCAATTTCGGCTCTGCATCGCTCTCTTCACCCACTATTGGTAGGCAACAGAATTGATTTAAAGCTCTTGTGCTTGATTTATAAATGTTTCAATAATTTGACCCCAGCATACCTGACCGATAAATTGTTGTGAAATCAACCACCTCGAATACTGCTTTCTGCAAATACATTATTGCCAATGGTCCCACCATCTAGATGCCTTTCCCGAGGAGACAGACAATTTGTGGTTTATGGACCCAAACTTACCTGGGATCTCAGGAGGAAGGAAACTCTTACCCAGTTCCTCAAATCATTGAAAACATTTCTCTTCAAATAACCAACTTAAAAGGGGCGACAGTAGGAATTTGTGTTCACTTGTGATGCAATGGAGTTCATTTACTTGTTCCGTCTGCGCCTAGATGCAGTTCAGTCGGAACAGTCTGTGCGTAACAAATTTCTCAATCATTCAATCAATTATATCCAAAGTGCCTTGCATTATTGGAAAAGGAGAGCACTGGAAGGAGAGCCCCACAGAAAGGCAAGATGGCAAAACCTTCCCTCAGCTCTTCCTGGCTCTTCAAACCCTGCTCCTTCCCCAACCTGCACTTAGAAAGGCCCTCTGGTATGCAACACCCTGGTTTCAGGGGGACTTTTGTGTGCCTCTTTGAAGCATGGTTCCCAGGAGCTCTCCTGCTGAGAGTTTCCTGGGCTGGTATAGAGACATTACCCTCCTCCCAAAAGGATGAAAGGAAGCAGCTTTCCAGCCTATTTTCATGCTTGATGAAGCCAAAACAGACAGTCTGACCATAATCCACAAAGCATTTCCATAACTGGCCTGAGCTCACAGGGTTGACATGAGTATGATACCAAATTGATGTTGATTTAATAATTGTGTGCCAGTCACCATACCAAAAACAGATATAGCTTATTCCTGGAGATTACCATTCCACCAGCTGGATTTGCCCACAATTAAAGTGTTTTAGATCAAATATGCAGGAATTAAATGCAACTTCAAACTGGAGTGATCTTGTTTCACAGAAGCTGTCAAACAGGGTGCATGTGACCTATGAACTCTCTCTGTGCCATAGATGGGCAGGTGATGCAGAACTGGAGAGCGATGCTGCACAGCACGTGTGTACTGTGCTTTTGGCATGGAATTTTGTGAAAGGCGTTCTGATTAGCAGACCACTCTTTCTCAGATGGATTGTCCGCATTGTTTTATGTAATACACATTTTTTTTTTAAACAGGGACTTCTACACCCTTAACAGATGGCAATAACTCACAATTGGCTTCTGTGGCCTTCTCGCCAACCCCTTGTTTGACGCATTTTCAACCATTAAACTAGCTTGATCATTTTAGCCAGAACCTCATAAAGATTTGAGCAGTTTGAAATCGCTGAAATATGAGTTCAACGCATATCGGTTTTCCTATGACTAGAACAACAGATTAGGTTCGCCCAAAGAGCTGATATTCCCAAGTATAGTTATGTAGACTCAATGTACAATATAATTGAGTCCAAGTACCTACAGTTCTTGGTTAACTTTATAGACGTCAACTAGAATGCCTCCTATACCTTGACTCTATTGCCAGGGAGAACTAATGCTATTTGAGAAAAGTAAGATTGTATCGGAGCTGCATGTACAATTATTGCATATTCCCCTTTATCTTCTTCGATTGGATTTGCTTCTATGTCTCCACAATTACTCGCAGGTGCAATACACCACAATCAGCCAGCAATCAAATGTTGCTGCTTTGGCACCCAGAAAATGACATCTACTTGTGTAGCATGCATTTAACTGTGATTTACACACAAAAAGAGAATTCAGTAAGGCCAGCCCTCAAACAGGACGATCTCACACCAGGTGTAACTTTCCATATAAATCCAATCAGATTCACTAAGAACATAGACTTACGCCTCGGAATAGCCATTCCAACACTCGCGGGCAGGAGGCCATATTTGCCCATTGTTGGAGAAGAAAACATTCACTTCCAAATAAGCAAAACCACAATTTCCGATAAATACTTTAATGAAACAATTCTCCACCCACTCCACACCTTAACTTGGTTCTGCAACATATGATGCCCCAACACACCTCTCACATTAGGCGTACACAGTCATTGTGCAGGTGCACTGTCAGACACAGGGGATAGCCTTTGGCATACCACACAGAATGCAGGACAACCAGAAGGAACACATAAGTCAAATGGGAACAGAGGAAAGCCAGTAACCTAGTCCTACTGCAGATGTCCAATTACCCTCACACAGGCCATCGTATACATAAAGTGTCCTGACTTAGCTGACAACAGGGGCATGAAGTACCCCCCCCCCCCCAGCATGGATAACAACTCCTGCCAGCCACGGTGGCACACAAACCCTTACTTGTTCTGTTGTTCTGGGGGGTGGGAGGGGCGGTACATGGACATGTGGCAGAGGAACTACAGCTTGATGACACTGAGGCGGCTGCATAACACTCTCCATTAATTTCCATTACTGGCATTGGGTCTCACTATGTTGCAACCACCACCCTTTTCCATGCCTCACTCCCTTTTCCATGTGCCACACGCCAAGCTGCTAGCAACCATGTCAATGTCATAGCTAATGTATTCTCTCCCCTGCAGAATCCAACAGACCAATATGTTGCTTGTTCTCGCTCATACATTTTCCACATAGTCAATGCATGAAAGTGTTTCTTTGGCTGCCCGCACCACTTAACCCTACACTTCACCACTTAACCCTACACTCACATAGCCACTCGCCTGTGCACTCTGATTCCCCTCCACCCTCCACCCATCAACACTTACTACTGTTTGCACACACTCAAAACCAGGTACATCTCCCGCCCTCCCAGAAAGAAACAATTTCCAATGGTCTCACGCCATGTTGTGCATCCAAACGGACCTGTGTGCAACATCTTAATCACACGTTCACTTCCTTGACTGGCCTCCTCTGGCCCATTATCCAGGTGCCTTTTCCACTCACACGCCCCACAGACTCAAACTATAGGATAGATACTTGCCCAGTGATTATCTGCTCTGCAGTCTATTATGCCACAGCTAATCTGCCCATATGCAGACACAGAAACAGCCCCAGATGTGCATTTACAGCGAGGCACCCAGAAAGGCATCTTCACCATTCTCGCAACATGCATGATTGCCGACATCAGGATTGCCACATGCCTCTGCCATGCATAACCCACCTCCCTTCACGACCCTCTCTAAAATATCACTACGGCTGTCAAAGACGTGTTCCTCTCCTACCTGGATGGTGACTGCCCTGGCAACCCTCAGGTGTGTCCTGCATGCGGCAGCTTGACTCACCAAAGGACGGTAACCTTAAATCCCTCTAACCCTGTGTTTAATCACACATGGGCCCACCACACCCCAGCGCATCTGCCAACTTCTAGGAACCATACAATCCCACCGTGACACTCTTTCTTCTATAGCGTATAACTGTTGATTTATCTAGACGGCTGCACACGAGTATGTGTCCCAGAGGCAGGGCAGGGGTGTTGCTAGGTCTGGAAAAGACCTGGGGCTACTCTGATGTCGAAACTGTTGAGACTGGGGGCTAGCTAGCCTTTTGCCGGTAGCTCCTGAGATTCTATCCGGTGCTAAAACCAAAAGACCAGGGGCTATAGCCCCCTTTGCCCCCCCCTAGCAACGCCTCTGCCCAGAGGACCTCTTCATAGCAAGAGTACGCCTGTAAGACATTTGCGCACAATAGAAACATCCCACATGTTTCAACCAATGGGACAAGCCGTACATTTTCAGCTTAGAACACAGCACACCCACTCTACAAAGCGCTTTCTCAACAGTGGACGTTCCAACGCAGCACATATTACGCCACGCAGTGTAAATGGAAAAAGCATACATTTTCAGTGCACAGACACTACTACTTAGTAAAACTGCACTTAGCACATGGCCTACCACACTGGAAAGTAAAACAAAACATACCTCACATTTCATGGCAGGCACGGCTCATACATCAAGATACACCAGGTATGGTATGGTATTGTTAATTTATATAGCGCCTATACACAAGCAAGTGTTTCAAAGCTGTCAAGGAGGGTGGGAACCCGGGAAAAAACAACAGTTGCTCAGAGCCCTTGAATTTCTGAGACGATAACGGTCTGCACTGACAAATTAAGTGAAAAAGATACATATAACAGTTTAGATAGTACTAGTACTCTGTTCAAAGCACATGATTGGAAGAAAATACAGCAGGTACAACAGCGAGTGTTCCAATAAAGCAGACATCATGCCAGACAGCCCACATGAAGAAAGTATACTGTGACAATGTCAGTCTCCTTGCCGTGTAAGGAGGGGAAAGAGACCCCTCTCAGCCAGGTGGTGGGGACCCCTTTCGGAGGAACCCATGCCCATCACATCCAAAAGGGGTGCCTTGTTAAAAAAAGAAGACTCCTATCCCCCTTCATGTGCCAAGTTGTATGCATGCAGTATCTGTCTGCATCACCCCAGGCCTGTGACCCAAACTGCTGAGCAAGCGTTTCTTCTCCTTGCAGGATGGCCCCTGTTATGGGAGAAGAACACCTGGGAGAAGGGATACATCAGCGGTTCACATCCTGGTGAGAAGAGATCCTGCCATTTGAAGTGAGGCCGAACTGAAGGGACTAAAGGCAAGCGCACCAGTGAAGAACAAAGGAACAGAGCTAGAGTACGTAGGTTTTCAGGGCCTTGTGGAAGGCCAGATGGCTCAAACACAGTTTTAGAGCAAGAGGCAAACCGTTCCAAAGCTGGGCAGCTGTAATAGAAAAAGCCCACCCTCCCATCCGACGGAACGACGGAAGGGGGGAATGCATAGCAAGCTAGACAAGCCAGACCGTAACAGCCAGTTGGGTAAGTAATATTCGAATTTAGTGCAAAGGTACTCAGCGCCCTGACAGTGCAGAGCCCGATGCACGATACAAAGAGACTTAAACTGAATGCGTTGAGCCATCTGGAGCCAATGGAGGGTTCGCAAGTCAGGGGATATATGGGAGCCATACAGGTTCCCTGTTGCCACCCTAGCAAAAAGATTCTGGAGACATTGTAGTCTGGCACCTAACCCCTTAGGTTGTGCCAGGTACAGCGAATGACAGTAGTCCAGCCTGCTGAGGATCATGGATGCTACAACCGGAAGACACATTAAGGCAGGGATCAAGTGAAGCACTCTCCTTAAAATCTTAAGATGGAAATGCCCCTGTTGACACACCAAGGACACTTGGGCTATCAAAGAGAGATTGGCTGACATAGTCACCCCGAGATTTTTCACCTTCAAAGAAGGGACCGGAAGAGGGCCAAGTGATAGAGGCCAGAACGAAGAAATCAAGAGGGAGGATCAGGAGGAGAACCCACCACCAACACCTCAGTCTTGTCCCCATTCAATTTCAACCAATTGTTGCCCATCCACTCTCTGATGGAAGTCAGGCACTTATGCAGATCAGCAGGCACCACAGCTGGATCCAGGTCTAAACGAATCAGCAGCTGGGTGTCGTCAGCATAAGAATAGCATCTGATGCCAAGGGAGCAGATAAGATGAACCAGGAGAAAGATATAGATATTGAAAATAAAAGGGGACAAGGCAGAACCCTGAGGAACCCCACAACTCAAAAGTGAGGGATAAGAGATAAAAGGAGGTAAGGAAAGGGTTTGGTATCTGTTATTCAAAAAGGATCCAAACCATCCCAGTACCCATCCTGATATGCCAAACTGGGCCAGGTGGGTGAGCAGGATACCATGATCCACGGTGTCGAACGCCGCTGACAGATCGAGAAGAATCAGGGCGCCGACACCGTCTTGATCAACCAGCCTAGCCAGATCGTCCTGCACAGACATGAGGACACTTTCAGTCCCCATGCCGAGGCGGAAACTGGGCTGGATCAAGCATTCTGGAGGACTCCACAAAGGAAGGCAGAAGGGGGGAGACCAGTGATTCCAGAAGCTTCATAAAACAGGAAAGCAAAGAGATAGGGCAAAAATTAGAAGGAAGAGAGGGGTCCAGAGAGGGCTTCTACAGGAGGGGAATAACTAGAGCGGCTTTAAGTTCAGGCGGGATAAATCCCGACTGACGCGAGTGATTGACTGCTGCAGTAAAATCATCCAGAAGATTAGCAGAAAGCTGTTTCATTACTTCAAGGGGCAAGGGGTCAGAGGGAGAGCGGAATTTAACCCTATTTAATGCACTAGAAACCAAATCTTCTGAGAACACAGGGAAAGAAGACCAGGTAGAACTAAGGGGTGCAGTGGCTTCAAAGTCATCCCAACAGCCAATGGGAGAGGTGTGGGACGGAAGAGCACGACTACTCTCAATGTTAGCATGAATAGTGATAACTTTGGTGATAGAAAAGCAGCCAAAGAATCACAAAGTTCTTGGGTAGGTCTTATAGCCGGGGTGTATTTTGTGGCAGAGGACAATGATTTCATCACCCTAAAGAGAGTTTTAGGCTGATTCAATCATCTCAGCAAATTAGGATTTTTTTGCCATGAGAATGGATGTGGAATAGGCTGAAAGAGCTGCCTTGCACAGCAGTCTATCAGCAGAATTAGATGGTACAACGCCACTTTCGCTCAAACTGCCTCAGCCTCACGTGCTGTGTGTAGCCAGAAGCAGAGAGCAGGGAAGGGAGGAGCTGGAGCCCCTCCGTGATGCCCCTTGCACGTCACGCATTGCACACCAACCACAGACTGCCAGAGCAGGAACTGAAGCTGGCCCCTTAGACCAACAAAAAAAACAAGCGTAACAAAGGACTTACCTCAGGGGTAGTCAGGATGGATCCGCCCTAACACGAATTCGGACACTGCTCAACCTCCATTGTCGAGCAGTGGCAGCACTGCGTGGAGCAAGGGGCACAGAGTAAGGGGCCATCTAGTGCTTTGCATGTCTGTAAACCTGCCTGGCTGGAGAAGGCAGGGCCACATTGGCCAGCGTCAGAGAACCAATTCAGAGAGTGGGAGGAACATCAAAGGATGGACAGGAAGCAGGAAGTTGTGGGCTGTTTGTGTGAGGTCAGAGTAGGCGATGGTCAAGGACCAAGAGACCAGAAGGGGGAAGGAGTGTGGAGTTTTTTTTTTAGCAGATGAGGCATCAGATAGTCAATGCAAGTGGTACTCCGGTATGATGTCAGACTCTATGTTCTGAGTATTTGTAGAGCCCCAACTCCCCTCTTCTTCCTCCTGCTCACCTGTGTAACAGTGGTTGTTGTCGTCAGGACTGAGGGATCTCCGGGATCTGTAATCCTTCTCCTTCTTCGTTGGACGTTTGTGTCTCACACGAGAGGAAGCCACAGTGAATGCTAGAGAAAGGCACCTCATTGTGATCCCCTTCCCAGGAGGGACAATGAGGGGAAAAAGCCCCTGCTGATGGCAACGGAATCCTCTTGGAAACTGGGCTCCTCTTGAAATGAGCAAGTTGAGTGGTCCCCGGTAAATGACTAGCACAGCAATAAAAATTCAGAGATGAGTCCAAGGAAGAAGGGATGGGAGCAAGCCCAGAGATTTGAGAAGGAGGCGTGGCCGGAAGAAGAGGGAACAGAAAGGGAGCAGGAACAGGGCTAAGGAAAAGGTAAGTAAACAGAAAAATGAAGCGTGATCCAACAGAATAGCTGGAGGGAGAGAGAGTAAAAAGTAAACAGCGTCACGCAACAGCGGCAGCGAAAGCGAGTAGCTGACCATATGAGGTTGCAATGCGATGCGCTGAAGGGGGGGCGTGGCTAAGTAGGCCAGCGCACATCAGGAAGCGGAAAGACTAGACCACACGGACGTACGCAGCACTATACGTGAAGTGCTTCACCAAGCACGAAAATGGAACTTGGGCCACACACGCCAGGATGGAATGATGCACATGACATATGAGTATGTCTGATAGTGTGGCAAATGTATTTACGTGAGTTAGTGAAAGGAGTGACTATAAAGTGCATGCAACTGCTTGAAAGTAGTGTGACTGAGTAGAGTAGAAGGTGGAGTAGTAGAGTGGAGGGTTAAGTAGTAAAGTGGGGGAGGAGTAGTAGAGCAGATAAGGGAGTTGTAGTGCAGCGGAGGGAGTTGTAGTGCAGTGAGGGAGTTGTGCAGAGGAGGGAGTTGTAGTGCGTAGAAGAGAGTTGCAGTGCGTAGAAGAGAGTTGCAGTGCGTAGAAGAGAGTTGCAGTGCTGATAAGGGTGTTTTAGAGTTGGGAGGTGAAGTTGTACAGTATAGAGTGGAGCTATTGCATAGGGGGTAGTTGTAGAGTGCAGAGGGAGCTGTAGTATGGCGAGGGATGTCGTAGTGTGAAGGGGGAGATGTGGTATAATGAAGTGTGTAGGAGTGCAGAAAACATCCGAAATAAGGTCAACGGGTGGAGGTGAAGCATAGAAGGAGTGAGTGACATTGGAGGGACAGATGAGGGAGACAGAGAATAGAGTGAGTGAAGGAGTATGGAGCTGAGAAGAGGAGAGCAGAGTGAGAAGGGGAGATCGTAGGTCGGGAGAAGAGAAAGGGCAGGACGTGGGAGTGACAGAGAACAAAGTACATCTGGCAGAGGGCCTCGATGACACAAGCCAATACCATCATAGATTAGATTGCTAGCAAGTGTCAGAGCAGGGATAGCTAGGAAGGATGCGGGCTACGTAGATACGCCGTGCTGCCCTTCAGAATAAGCCAGAATGTACAGAGTAGGAGTGAATCTTCAATAGCCATCAATACATTTGTATCTGCTGTACTTTATTTCATTCACCAGTGTAAACGCTAACTGCAATACGAGTTAAGAGAACTTCACATTGTATTGCAGAGGCATGCATTTCCTCCCCGAGGACTTTCATCTTCAGCTTCTGTGGAATTACCGTGAATCACCTCGGCCATGTGTTAAGAAGTCCCCACACTCTGATGACACGAGCGCTGATTGATGGACAGGAGAGGAGCTCAACAGTAACAATGATGCAGGAGTGATCCCTCTGGCGCACTTTGCAGATACAGATGCCCTCACCCCATGCCTTGGCAGTGTCTGATACCTGCGAGGAACCCTTCACCCTCTCTGACTGTGAAAGGCATGCTTTCTGATTAACCACACTAAAGAATTCTACACACGTGAACATGTCAAACTGTTACGTTTGACTCTTCCATCTTTCATCATGACAACCACAGAACATGCAATAAAGAAAAGACTCCAGATGCGAAACATCGGGTGCAGCTAATGAAGCAGGCTCGTCCCACATGATGATGTGTTATTTATATAGCGCTTTACATACCATATTTACATACAATTATCACCCAAAAGAAGTTGATACTCATTTAGTCACCTCGGAAGGATGTGTGAGCCATGCCGGGATTCGAATATGTAACTTGCAGATCACACCCATATGGCAGCAGCGAGCGCTCAACCTGCTGAGCTTTTTTACCGAGCTTACATCCGCCACCAATAGGAAAAATGTCACATACATTTAAGGAAGAAAACTGAAGGGCAGCAATATTCGCTATTCGGATACAAATTAATATGTTCAAAGAAAAAGTAAAAGGCCAGCAAGCCTGGCACTGAACTCGGTTTAGGAGAAAAACGGAGTGCGTGGCTAGTGTGAGAAGCTTGTCTAATGCCTAGCGCGGCCACAGGTGGAAATAATCAAGAAGACCGCTCCTTGGCTCGGTTGTCAGGTGCAGCTGTTGTTCTTGGGTTTTTGTCAGACCTGTAGCCTAGCGGACTGCGTGCTGTGCATGCAGGAAGTTGGAGACACATCGGAGAATGCCCTAAAGGTCCCAGCTGTAAGATGAATCGCACGCATTGTTCCTCCCAGTCAAACCAAATCTCGCAGGGAAGCTGGAGCAGGTGGATCTATATATCTTGGAGGCCCTCGTGGGACCTTTCCTATTGCAGTTCAACTAGAGTTGCTGTGTCCCATAGCTAGCGTGAGGATGCTGAGGCCAAATTCAACAGTAGTTTTGAAATATGTCACAATTATTTATTTATTGCTCATTAAAATAGGGGTACAGCAAGTGAAGAAAAGATGCACACTGTATACAGGAAAACCCAAGACCACAATGCAATGCAAAAACGTATGAATGTTTCATTTACAGATTAGCGACTGTATTCATCAGACAAAACCAGCTAGGCAAGGCAGCGACAACATAAGTGCACCTATACTGATGTGTGTTTTTGTTGCAATTGTTTACCCCTTCTGGGAACACCATTTTTTTGTTTTAGCATAAAGTTGACAAAGCCATCTTTGCTGAAGTATTGCTATGTATAAGGGCCATCAAATTCGCGTAAGGATACAAAGTCGTTTGGGTTGCTGTTCCTTTCCCGTGCAGCATTCAAACAATCTGATTTTTCCTAAACACAAGAAAAAGTCTGGCGCAAAATGTTTGGATGAATGCTCCTGTCAATGAGTACAACTCAATGCCTTTGCTCCCTCCTCGCCTTCCAGCTCCATCGCCACACCTTGCTACTCTTTTCCAGTGCTTCCTAGGCCCCCTGAACACAGGGGGAGCAGCAGAGGCACCCCCTTGGACTGCTCCTCCATCTGACCTCCCCGCACCATCTTCCATCTTCTGTATTCATTCATAAACAACAATTTGTTCAGGAGTGAGCAAGCAGCCCACGACGCGCAGTAGCTGCTTGTTGTAGACGTAGGTTTACTAGGCAACCATGCTCCACTTCCCAGCCCTACGTTTTCCTTTGGGGATGAATACTGCTCCTCCCCCCTTGCCAGCAAAGCAGACTGAATCAGTAGATGATCACCCCCGGCTGCATCTGGAGTTAAGTTTAACAAAAGTGTATTGATGCATGTATTGGTGAATGTTTCGAATGTTAAGCATTATGTTTGTGTGTTTTTGTTTGAGTACGTTTGTGCGTCACGTGTTTCAATAAGCGCACCTCGAAGTGAGTGTATGTGTGTGTATGTGTCTGTCTGTGTATTTGAATTATTGAGTGCACTTGTGTATTTCTGCAAGTGTAATCGGTAAATGTTTTTGGCAGGAGACGGTGGCAGAAGGAGCATCATGTTACACAGTGGCAATACTGGCACATGTTGTGGGCATGGCAGAACAAACGATTTCCTCTTGGATTGCTGCTTTATGTTGTAGTGCAGCATCATCAAAGTAATATAGTAGGAATGCCTGCATATTTTGTGCACATAGGGCCATGAAAGTGATTCACAGTGGGAATGGTGCCATATATTGTGAGCACAATAACATCAAAGTAGTTTACTGTCTCAACATTTGCATATATTGTTGTTGCAGCGTCATGAACGTGACTTACAGTGGGAACGCTGCCATGTATTGTGAGCAAAATATTGTTACCTGAGGCAATCCCTGTATGAATTGTGGGATTAGCATCATGAAAGTGTTTTTTTAGTGGGAATGCTGAGATATATAGTGAGCAAGATCATCAAAGTGATTCACAGTAGCAATGCCTGGATATGTTGTAGGTGTATAAATCATGGCAATGCTGGCATTCATTGTGCTTGCAACATCAACAAAGTGATTTAAAGTGGCAATGCCAAGATCATGAAAGTGATTTACAATGACACTGCTGACATATCTTGTGAACAGTCATCAAGAAAATGTTGTAAAAGACATAGGGCCTCATTACACGTTGTGCGGTAAGGGATTAATGTTACCGGTAAGGAAATACAGGTATCGTTAAATCCCCATGCCAATTACGACCCGGATTACCGCTATTAGCGGCACCGCTAAGTACGGTGCCACTAATAGCGGCTAGTTCGCGGGCGCGCGACCCTTCATCCCGTAAATAGCGCCATGCCGCCAATAGCACACCATCACAAGCCATGCAGACATGCAAATAGCGCCATGGTAAAGCCCCAAAAACCCCTTACCGGCATGGCGCTAATACCGGCATCGCGAACCACCCGTTATTAGAACTGAGCAGTGTTCCCACCTTCCACAGGTGGACACAATCAGCACATGTGGAGGCAATGGAGACTGTGGCAGCACAAAAGGAGCACACCATACCCCTTCACACACCGCTTCCCACACCAAGATGGTTCCAATACTAGCAGCATTACATGGGCTGGAGGACATGATTGCAGTGCAGCAGCAACAACAACAGGCAGCACAGAGGAGACGCAGGTGGAGGAGGAGGAGGGCAAGACAGGCACAGCAAGCACCACCAGGGCACTAGTCATACCACAGAGGCAGGCACCAATCCCCAGGATCTGAGCCAGTCCATTTAACCTAACCCCTGAGCAGATACACACCCTGTGCCGTCTGAACTGGGATACCATCACCAGCATCGTGGACATGATACATGAAGACATTGTGAGCCTCATAGACATCAGAACTGCCATCCCCCCTCTACTGAAGGTGGTGACTGTGCTCCACTTCCTGGCCACAGGCACCTACCAGCATACAGTGGGGCAGATGCATGGCATCTCACAACCAGTATTCTCATGCACGCTGAACCAGGTACACAATGCCCTCCTGAAGCATGCACCTGAACACATATTCATGCCACGGACTGCCCAGGAGATTCCAAACACCAAAGTTGGCTTTTATTCACTGGCAGGCATCCCAAGTTGCATTGGGGCCATCGACTGTACCCATGTGGAATTGGTGGTCCCACATCACAATGAAGTAGTCTACCGAAACAGGAAGCAATTCCACTCCATCAATGTCCAAATGGTATGTGACGCTAACAAGATAATCACACATTGTTGTGTCCAATTTCCCGGATCAACCCATGATTCCATGGTCCTGCGGAACTCAACCACACCACGCTACATGGAGTGACAAGCCGGACAACGTTCGTGGCTACTTGGTGAGTAGCAGGGCAAGCACATGGCAGTGTGATTGGGGGGGAATACATACTCCAACTGGGTGTGATTGGGGGGGGAGAGATACATACTCCAACTGGGTGTGATTGGGGGGGAGATACATACTCCAACTGGGTGTGATTGGGGCGTGGGAGAGATACATACTCCGACTTGGTGTGATTGGGGGGGAGAGATACATACTCCAACTGGGTGTGATTGGGGGGGGATACATACTCCAACTGGGTGTAGCCTGTCCGTAGGACAAATGGACATACAGATGTACGCCAATGTCCATCAGGGAAGGCCACAATGTACTTGAGAAGAACCCACATGCAATTATAAGCTACACAACATAGAGAACAATCCAGGTCTATGAATATTACACATCCATCCACATCCACATTGCACATCATGCCACACCACATAATACACAAATCAGCAACATGGCGTCAAGATGGTAATACAGTATTTGTGCAGCACAACATCAATACAGAAATGTGCCCTTGAATGCATGCAAAGGGATCACCCCTAGCCATAGCATTGAACCACACACCTATAGCACCAGTGAAGCGATGCTACACAGCATGGCAACATCAATGTCGGAATGGCAGTACACTAGCACTGTGGTACCAAATATGCCTGGGCTCAGGGCAACTAAGACCTGGCCTCACCCAGGACATGTCAATTGCTGTCGGAGGCATGAATCAGGCATGTCCACTTGCAGGGTCAAGCACACCTTTGCACATTGCAGTCACACAGATCGTCTGCATGCATGCTGGTAGTCATGGATTTCAATCAGAATGCAAAGTTGATTTGTGTGACATGTACATGCCGCTCCAGAGGTGAACAGTAACAGGTCCCCATTCTTCCCCCCATACAGGCGATGCCGGCTATCCCCTGAAGAGGTGGCTCCTTACCCCTGTACGGAACCCACAGAACCGGCACGAAGAGGACTACAATCGTGCACATACCCGTACCCGTGTCGTGATGGAGCAGACATTTGGCCTTTTGAAGACACGGTTTAGGTGCATAAGCAGGTCGGGTGGTGCTCTCCTGTACAGCCATGTGAAGGTGGCCAAGATCACCATGGCATGTGTCATGCTGCACAATATGTGTATCAGACGGAATGTGCCACTGCCCCCGACGTTCAAATGCAACCACCTGATGAGGATGATGATGGTGATGAGGACGGAGGTGACGGGGATGCAGGTCATGCAAGAGGTGATGGCCAGGAGGGACGTGATGTGAGACAGCATCTGATCAACCAAATTTTCTGAGTAACATGGTTTCACTCTGTACGATGGATATGGGTAGTAATGCACTGGTGTCGGTGTTGAAGTGCACAATGGACCCTGTCACCAATAAAGTACACATACACAATGAAGAAGTCCAAGCCTGTGTTTTGATTAATCACCAGTGTATTAAGGAATTTTAAGATGTATAAGTGCATGTCCCCAACCATCCCACCACCCTTCACCCCCTCCCCCCACAACAGTCCCGAAACACCCTTCCCCCTCCCCCACAACAGTCCCGAAACACCCTTCCCCCCTCCCCCCACAACAGTCCTGAAACACCCTTCCCCCCTCCCCCCCAAAACAGTCCCGAAACACCCTTCCCCCTCCCCCCACAACAGTCCCGAAACACCTCCCCCACCCCCACAACAGTCCCGAAACACCCTTCCCTCCTCCCCCCACAACAGTCCCGAAACACCCTTCCCCCTCCCCCCACAACAGTCCCTTATGTGTCTGGCACAATGTTGTTGTCCAGCTGCACACGTGGAAGGTTGACCCTGCAGTCCCTATTCCCCATTGCCACCATCAGCATTAGGCGGCTGGGTTGACGTGCGCCTGGTGGTGCGCGTGGAGCGGCGAAGGGGGCTTGTCTGCCTCGAACTAGCGGATGATGATGTGGCTGTCTGTCCCGGTGGTGGTGGTGGGAACTGGCCGTCCATCACGTCTGCTATCCGCATGGGGACCTGCCTGAGTTGGCCAATCTCCCCACACAGCCTGTTGCTACAGGCTTCAATCGCCTCCCTTGAGTGCCTGACAGTCTCTGTTATCTCCCCCATGAGACGGGCAGCCTCTTCCGCATGCTGCCCAACCAGCACAGTTATGTCCTCTTGGCGCTGCTTGATGCTGGCCAGGTCAAGGGCACTTTGGCATTCTCGTGGTGTGGCTGCTGCGCCTTCCTCTGCAACCAGGACATCTGGTGAAGCCATCGGTGGGCTACTGGACCCTCCCATGTTGTCCTCGCCAGACTCGCCATGGACACTGGACCCAGGTGTTTGCTGTGGAGTTGCCTCTGGGGTTCCTGGGGGGGTTGGGGTGTGCATTTCCATGGGGAAAACTATCGGGTCCTCCACATCTGAGAGCGGCGCTGTGGCTGCCGCCTCACCTGTGGAACTTGTGGCAGCAGAGGGTGGGCCCTCCGTGGCTGGAATCTGTGGTGGGGGGGTTCACTTCTGAAGGTGGGGTAGTTGCTGGTGTGGACAGCGGTATGGTAGCAGTGGCGCTCCGCCGATGTTTGGCACTCTGCATGGGAACTCTTCTCCCTTTGCCCCTTGATGTAGTGGGGGTGTCCCTGTGTCCTGTGGCCTTGGTAATTTCGTGGCAGGGGGTGCCTGAGTTGCAGTACCAGGTTCTTTATTGTCTGTATGTGAGCCTGTCGGGGACAAAGAGGGGGATGGCATTGGTGACGGTTCAAGGTACTTCATGCAGAATACATTAATCATGCTGTTGTGAGCATTGGGACTTCATTGGTAGGGATGCAGGTGATGTGTCTGTTGAGTGGGTTATCCATGCATGGTTCTGTGTGGCACTTGTCTCTGGTGATGCGTGCGTGTTTGGGTTTGACACTGACCTGGCCAGGGTTGTATGCATGTATGGATGTTTGCGCATCCATGAGGTGAATCTGGGCTCACATTTGGGGGGGGACCTCAACATTCACAGTGCATACTTTCATGTGTACACTCACCTCCATCTGATGTAGTTGCCACACCATGCTCCCGACTCCCTCAATCAATTCAACACCAATCGTGTTGGCGCAGGTCTCCTCCCACTCCTTTAATTTTATTGGCGAATCGGCTCCACCTCCTGTGGCCATGTTGCGTTTCGCAGACAGGATGCTGCGGACCCGGAGGCGGAAATTATCCCACCGCTTTCTGCACTCCCAGAGAGTGCGGGTGGTGGTGCCCACTGCACTCACTTTCCGGGGAACCTCTGCCCAGATAGCCTTCTTGCAGATCAGGGTCTCCCGCCGCATGTCGTTCACAAATACCACGTCGGCATTCGCTGCAAGGGTCTCAGTGAGCATTGTTAGCTCCTCGTTGGTGAACTTCTCCTTGCGCTGGCGGTCAGTTGTTTTTTCAATAGCCTTAGGCATGGCGAGGGTATCCTTGTGGCTTTCGAATAGCAAAGTTCTCAAAACAGGTCCACGGGGCAGAGGATGGCAATGGATTGTGTTTTTAAAGATGGCCGCCATGCTCCTTCCCGTTCCTGTGCTATGACACTATTTCCAGTTCCGCTATTTAACGGTGACCGCTAATTGCGATGACCGCTAATTGCGATGGCCGCTATTAGCGGTGACCGCTGTTTGCATGTTGCGGGAGGTCGGAAGTGCTATCAGCGCTTTCATCTGTGCCTCTAAGGGTCTTTTTGGGGTCTTTAGCGGCATGGTGGTAGGGTCATTACTATGTATCCTGAGATTCGATGACAGCAGTTACCCAGGAATATTCTCCTTCCAAATGTCTGTCCATTTTCTTCTCATGCATGGCCTCTGTATTTATTGTGACGTAAACAATCCCAAAATGACACCGTGAGTCACTGATGGCCTTAAGAATATGAATAGTCTAGAAGATAGTTCAAGGTTTTTTGTTGTACACAATTCAAATGAGACTGATGTTTATTTGTCTCTGGGAGCAATATGACACGTGAATGACCTACCCTCTCTCTTCTCCTGTGGACTTCCCACGTCCTTATCCCAGGTTTCCTAGCCCCTTTATTGGCAACTAGAGGTTGGCAACCTCCACTGCCTTGCATACTAGCCGCAGTGATAGCCTCAGCTTTCATTCTCTCTCCCTCTCCCTCCCTCTGGTGTTCTTCTAGGTAGAACCTATCATATTCTTACGGGATTATATGGTTCTCAGAATGGGATGTGGTGCCTTTCTTAAAAACTCTGTTCTCAACTACTCTGTTCCACTGAATATTTCATGTCCTCATGTCCCTATCACTGGTGTCCTCTCATTCTCTTTCCCTCCTTCTCTTACTTTACCCCCGCCTCCTCTCACTCTTTACTTTCTCTAACTTCCACTCACTTTTTCTCTCCCTTTGATGTTCATACGTCTCCTTGCTACTTTCTTTCTGTCTCCCTAGCTCTCTCTGCTTCCCTCTGGTCATCTCTCAATACTACTTGCCCCTCTCCTGTACGTCTTACCACTCTATTTTCTCCCCTCCCCTCTGTTTTTCACACCCCTCTACTCTTCCCTACTGTCCACTCTCCTCAGCTCTAAAATACTCTCCACTCCCCTCACCTTTTGACTCTACTCTCCACACTCCTCTTCGCTATACTCTCCTCCCCCTCCACTATGCTCTCCACCACTATCTACTCTTCTTTACTCCTCTCTCCTCACTAACAATCAGCCCCCTTTCACGCTCTCATCCACACTTTTCACCCAGACTTACGTATTCTCCTTCTCTTTCACTGATCTGCCTCACCTCTTTCAATTCAATCACATTACACGCACTCTCACACCCAAGTACTACTTTCTCTCACCATTAACACACTCTGTCTCAGTCAATTCCATGCTCCACTCTACTGTCCTTTTGCCTGGTCTCTTGGTCTGCCTCCTCTTTTCTTGACCTCACCCAAACAACCCACACTTCCCTGTTCCAGACATTCCTTTTAAACTGTCTCTTGTGTGGTTTTGTCTCCTTCTCCTCCTTATTGGCTTACTCTGAACTTGGGCCTAGTCTCCTGCATTTCCAGTTGCCCTCGCACTGCCTCCGAGCTGCCCAGCACTTAAGTGTCTGTATCAGCAACCCCACAGTCCCTTCGCTCTGCACTTATGAGCCACCCGCTGGCAGAACTTGTCAATTAACTGCACTTCCCCCTGGCACTTCTCCTCGTTCCTCTTCCCCGCACTTGCGTGATCCGAATGACTCAAGGCCTGGTAAGATCGTTATTTCGTCCCCCCTTTGTTTCCGCCTCCTTGTCTTGTCACAATAAACAAACAGTGAGTTTCTCACAATTTGAAATGTATTTAAAAGAATAAGGTAAATTCAACTAAACTGGTCTCCAGCTTTACTAGGGAAATCACTACAATGTTGTAGGCTCAAATACAATTACCCAGTCCAACGGATTTTCCCTGTCTGTATGATTCTTTTTATTGACTTACAGAAAAGCATTAACTTCCAGGCTCGCATATATGTTTCTAATTTACGCTAAAAGGTCCTAGGCATTTGAACATTTCTATTGCTTCTGTCTTGGCGATACAATTTACTTTACTGATAACATTTCCACTTTTTGGCCAGAGCATGCATTAGTTTGAAAACACTTGATTTCCTTCAGTAACGAAAAAAGTATGTTATCAGAGAAAAGTTAATTGAACAAACAAACCTCAGGAACAAACATCCATTCTATTTGGTTCCCCTCTCTATGTGTGGGGTTGTGAACGTAAAGGCTATTAATATGACTTGCATAACTCTATGAACACATGTGTGCAGTCTTTCACACTATATTGGTGCAGCTTCCAGAAAACATGTGTACATAACTTCAGTGTGTATGTGTGCAGGCATGTGTTGCTTTACATACATTTGTTGTGTGCAGCTTTAGAAAAACAAATGCACTGCTTTCAATATATTCCTACTGAGTTTTCTTTCAGCTTCACAGGTTTGGGCTGGAGATGCACACCTGTAAAAGAAGCAACATTGAAACATCCTTTTCTGTCACATTATGCTTGGGACTGCTTGGGCAGCTTTCAAGATATGGGACAGTAGGAGTTCAGCACTTTGCAACGGTATCTAAGAATAGGATGTATTTATCTGTGCTAATTTCGTTTTTCATTAATATGTATAATTTAGGACTAGAATCGAATTCTTATTGGATGATATCACATGATGTGATAGCGTTTTGCATCAGATAAAGGTACCAATGCTAATTAGCCTTCGGTGTGGGCCGCACACCCTATTGCCCACTAGGGATTGTAATAAGACTTCAATACATTAAATATAATTGTGCTGATTCTCTCAAAAACTTGTTGTTCAAGTCATTGGTTTATAAAGGTTTTTTATTCATTGCTACATGCAATCTCCTCTAGACTATCTGTACATGCTTATTTAATATCTCTGTCTCCTTCCCTCAGTTTGTGTGTACAGTGTGGCTTCACTAGTCTCATGACACATATATGATGGGGGAAGCCCACTCCTACTGTGAAAAAACAATGTTGTTTTCATGCCTTCAATTCTGATGTAAATATATATTAATAAAATCAATATCTCTATAATATGTAGATCACTGCACACAACTATATGTGCTTCCTGTCTTTCATGTGATTTACATTTTCCATTTATCTCCATTTTTTTCCATTGCAACCCAGGCTGATTTAAATTTAAAATACATATTTATTTTTACCGATCATAATGACATTTGTTATTTAATATTGCACATATTTCACTTTCTATGCATTTTACAATTATAAAGTTGGAGACTTTGGTTACTAGGGGGTCCATGTTGATACATCCCCAGCATCTTCTCCTTCTTAATATGAATTACATGTCAATGAAAGGTTTCTTTTGCTGCACACAGAAATCAATAAGCTCCCTTGTGACCGGAGCCTAATGGATTTTATGGGAGGCCTCGAATGATGGATTGTTACAGGTTCTTTGAAGTTCTGTTTACCAGGTTCGACCATCTGATAGTTTTCCCAGGCTTGCCCTTCAGAAACGGTTTGGGCAAGATGGATTTGGACCTGTATGCCCTTTTGTCTTATGTTTATCTAAGAACAGTTTCAGGTTACCCCTAAGCAAAAACAGGCATCTCTCTGTGCCTGTTCCATTTTGATTTTTTTAAAAGACACAACATTATTTGAAGTGAAGTACACGGTAGATGCAATGCAGAATAAGATGGGACTATAAATTATACTTTTTCGGTAAAGCACCTTACTTTTTATTTTATTTAAAATGAAAGATACGCAAAATACAATTGCTTACAATACATGAAATTTCGGACACAAGTGGGTTTTCCTTGTACCCTAAGAATTCAGGAACACAGCACTGATGATGCTGTCCCCGACTTTTATGTTTGTGTATTGTTCACCAATAAACACCAGTAAACAGTCTGAGCCTGCTAAATTCTTTGGGAAATTAATGCACTCTTTTTCAAGTGCACACTTCTTATTTATTATTATTATTAGTATTGTTATCGGGGTATTTATTAAGCATGTACCTAGCTTCGGTAAGCAAAGCAGCACTTTAAAAACATAGGGGGAAGAACATAGTTCAGCGAGGGTAGGAGAGAAAAAGGGAGCGAACAACAGATGAGGCATTATTTAGTTCTTGTCTTCAGCACAGAAAAGCCTAAATTCAATTCACATTCCTTGGATAAGAATGCACATTCTACACTACTGAAAAATGTTCTTAAGCGTATGTGCATTAGCATTTTTCAGAGGAATGTTTTTGGCATGACAGTGAGCAAGAGGCAGACATTTCCAACAAATGACATCATTTTTGACTGGTGCCTATCTCGCTCTTTCAGGAAGGCCTTTCATAATTCACTTTATTTTTAGGCCATAATCCTTTACTCCAAGGTGTCGGACAGTACTCACCAAAAACGATCATGTATAAATTAAAAAGAACAATTTATTTAGAAAATAACATGCAAATGTCACAGTAAGCAAAAATTGTAAATATGTAAGGGTTTTGAGCCTGCACACAGTGGTGTGTGGTGGGAGCAATATAATGTGAGTTGTGCCTCCAAATTGTGGATCACACTTGAGCTACTTCTCAACAACTATTAAAACATGAGTAGCTGTACTGCAAACACAAGGTGCTTGATCATTTGAAGCTAGGTGCAAAATATTGCACATGCTAACTTTTCCAATAGTGCTTAGATTCCATCAACTACCATATTTAATATTTTTAATATTGCACATGAGTGAGTCTCCACGCTGGCTCTCCTGTCTTGAACAGAATCGCGTACAAAGAAACTGGGACTGAAGTTAAAAATTAGGAATTGGCGCAACAATGAGAGAACGAAAATATACTTCCTTTTCCTTACTCTATCCAATTTTAGATAGGTGGCACACCAGCACCGACTAGGGATAGAGTTATGGATAGGCAGGGAGAGATAGAACCGTCTCTACCCTCTTTGCCTTCTGTCCTACATATTTTCCTAGATTTATATCACAAATATTTTCAGTACCAAGGTTCCATTCCACATAAACCAATGTGTTCCTTAAAGAGAAACGACAGAACAAATCCAGCTTTGTCTGACCTCCTTTCTCTCTCAAAACCTTCAGGAGCATTATAGATGCTCAGCTGAATGATCAATCATCAGGGTTTGTAGCCCCTTTTGTGTTACTAAATATTGCTAGGGCACAACCCTTACCGAATTACTGTTAAGCAACTTTACCCTTCCTTTGTTTGTTTAGTTGATTCCATCATGCCCTCGAATTTCAATGAGAGGAGACATTGCAATCAAAGTGTTGACACTGATGAGTTCCCTCATACATAATGTGTTTTATCTGAGGCCTGTGTGGAGTCCATTGTTTAGACAGTGATGACGATCAGTAGGTGCAGCATTTCTTTAAGAAAGTTTATCTCTATGAAATGATTATGATCATGGAATGTTTCTATTACTTATTCCACATAACAACAAACAACTATTTTTCATTAATTATCATTAAGGCTTCCAGTTTTCCATTTTTACTGATTTATACTCAGAAATACAGACGAACTGAATCTGCTTTCTGTCTGTATTTATTTATAAAAATTGAAAGAAACTGAAAAAGAGGTCTTTGTGTCTGGTTCTCTATGATGTCACTCACATATCGCAAGCCAATCTCATTGTACATGTACTATTTTCAGATAATTATTTTGTTTGAATAAGTATTGCATTTTCGATTGCGATCTTTCTCAGGATTTCCCACCGGGGTGCGAGAAAACTCCTATAGACAGCACTACACCCCTTTCATCATCTTAGCTTGATGCGGTCATGTAATCTTTACAGACATTGCAGACTTGGTTCACTTTGTTTATTTAGGTTATATTGACATCAGAGACATTCCACAATCTGCATATCCACATCCATAGATGTCTTTACACATTGTTTGTCGAGGAGGCATAGACTGACTAGTAAACTACACAAAGAACAAAGCACTTTTCACATAGGGTCAAAGCACATGCTGCATAACCCTGTCAAGAATACCTGATATAAAATAGCACTTGCAAACAAGAATTGAGCAGGATGTTCCCCACAGGGCATGGTACAAATATTAGTTGATGGCACAACAGTCCTCTTTCAACCATCAATTTGGTTAGCAAATGAATAAAAGCTTCAAGAACAGGCCCCACAATCTGCTCGCCCACAGCCCCTGACATGTATAATTTCCAACTGGGGAAAATCAGACCATTATAATACACAAAATAAAAGACAGCCCATCCAGTCTCAATCTACATGTTGAATTACTGCATCAAGAGACCACTATATACAAAAGCACATGCTAATTGAAATGACCACGATAACCCACTGGGATTTGGGACCCCTAGGTTGTGGTGCAAGTCTTAAAAATGGCATACCAGACCTATTTTCACCATCAATTGGCTTATAAAAAGTATAAAAGCTTTAACGACATGTCAAAATGTGCCCTCCCACAGCTCAAAACATCTATACCTGTGTGTGCCTATCCACGCAAATAACAGCCCACCCAGTCTCTACCTACATGTTGCATAACTGTGTTAAGAGACCACTGTATACTGTATCACTTGCTAATTAATTTGACCAGGATGTCCCACCTGGGTGTGGTACACGTCTTTCATGTTGGTGCACAACCCCTTTTGTCCCCATCTTATCTTGATCACCTCATATATCCTTTCAATGCCATTGAGTACACGGTTCAATTTTTTTAATCAAAAGCTTCGATTACGTTATAGTGATTCCACAATTTGGCCACCCACGGCTGTAAACACCTATAAACATTGAGTGCCTCACAGGGCAAATACAGATGACTTAAATAAACAATTTCCCTTTTCCTATTGGCCCTTGTTATTTTTGTCTGCAGAAGGAGATGAGGGAAATCAGTGCTTTCTGAAAACTCACCGACACATCACAGGCCTTTCAGGTTTGACAGTCGTGGTTGCATTGTCAAAAAGCATGAACTGTCTGGTTGGTTAAAATTCTAAGCAAGCATGTGATTAATATATGTCTGATGGGCGATGGTTTTTGTTTCAGAGTGGTTAATTTACTATTGTGTTCTTTTTATTGTGTTTGTCTTGTGTTGTGTGTTTGTGTTTTTTATTTATTTATTTTTTTCTCTTGTTTTCCTCTGATTTTTGGCTAGTTATCATTTCAAATTAGGTTTGTTGCGATTAGTAGAGATAATTGATAGGTTTTTCTTATTTATTCTGTACTATTTGTATCAACTTGTATAATGCTTTTTTCGTTTTATTTGTCGTTTTCTTGTTATCATAATTGTTGTTTTGGAATGATAAGTATTTCTTTTGATAAATCTTTAAATAAAGTTGTCAGAATATACAAAAAAAAAAATGTCTCTGTTTAGTGTCAAGGTCTAGCAGAATATAATGCCTCATCCCATATTCTCGTGTGATAACTGTGCAATTTACTCTTCGACCCTTTCCTTTCTTATCCACAAGATGAGTCAGACAAGGACAGTGATTTCTTGGTAACCACCAACTCACTGCAGCCAATGCAGGTATGTCAGCCTGGGCTAGTTTGTGCAGCAGTGCAAATGTTCTCTTCGGTTGAAATCTCAAGCAAGCATGCCACTAATATCTGTCTTTTTAATGTCTCAGCCTAATGGATTGTATTGCCCCACCCCATATACTTAATGTGATAACTGTACCTTTTAATTGTCAACCATTTTATTTCTTGTTTGTAGGAGGAAGCAAAGTGTGGAGAAATAACATGAAAAATGAATAAAGTAAATGAGCCATAATGGATAGTATTCACAAGTAAGATTAACTTGCCCATGCCCCTATTTCATCACAGCCCCAAGCCCCTTAGGTTTGGATATTGCCAGATTCTATTGACGTTGTCACTACCTGGCAATTCAACTAAATGTTTGGAGCATGCACTTTGTATGCACCAACAAGTGCTGTTTACAGAAAGCGGTGTCATGGTTATTGGCACCCATGAGATTATCCCAAATGGATGAAACTGAGAGGAACAATGGGACTGCTAATAAGCAAACAGAAGTCATCATGGCAGTGGAGTACCTACTCCCCCCGGATGGAATCACTGTACTGGAAGTTGTCATATGATGAAATAAGGGGAAATTAACACTACAGAGCAGTGCTTTGCAACCCTTGTCTCCCCAGACGCTGTGTACTGCAACTACCATCAACCATAGCCAGCATAGTCAATGGTGAGGGAGCATGGGAGTAATAGTACAAATCATCTAGCGAGCTACAGGTACCAGACCCCTGCTGTAGAGAGACTATGGACTGATAAATGAGCGTACAGTATGCTCCTCTCTGGGAGCCCCAGATGTCACCAGAATGGGCATTTGTTTGTGTCACCAGATCAGACTTCTTTAAAATGCTTCTGTATGATTGACTCTTATCAAAGGTGAACAAGCATGGATCATACCGAGAAGTGCCTTAAAATGTAAGTGATGCTCCATAAAAAACATACACATGATACATTGCTTTGCGTTGCGGTGGCGAGTGGGTGTACTGATGATGAATCCAGAAAGTATGTGGTTGGGGTGGGGGGTGGTGAGGGTGCTGAGGTGCTGCTATTTGAAGGAGGGACAAGAAAACATTAAATATACTTCTGTTTTTGGAAAGTTGAATTCACAAGTTGCGGAATCTTGCAAAGAACACAGTTCTTTCAGTATCCACACCCCTTGCCCCTTTTTTTTAGTGTTGGCTACTAAATGGCACTAGAGCATCACCTATTAGTCAAAACGATTGCATTGGAATGCAGATAGGAGAGGATGGGATGCGTAAGGGATACAGACAGCTTGTGTGTGTTTTCGGTTATTTATTCAACTAGAGACGGCCCGTGTCCATGTTAATCCCTATGACCATTCCCACCAACTAGATGCATTCCCTGCTGGGATCTCTTTTATCTAGCTCTGTCAATCTGAAATATCAAACGTTGTGCTCTCTATGGCCTGTCACTATTTTGTCTAAGCAGTCTTCTGAGAGTTAATGTTTTAATTTCAGCTTTAAATGCTCGACTGGAGTAATGAAAATGTCTTAATCAAATGTGCCTTCAGCCACTTGATTTATAGGCAATATGGGTCTCCTCACATCTGCTCCTTGCACTGAAGTCCTGTTAAAAAACAAACTTTGGCAAAACCAACCATTTTGGCTTGTGCATAGGTATTAGATAGGCATTTGCCAAGTACTGCTATCACATGCCCAGGCACTCGCACCATTTTCCAAGTATTTATTTATTTAATTTATGAAGGGCACATACAACACTGAGGTGCTGTTACACGTACAAGTCAAGTAGTAGAGTTTTGTCATACAATCAATGTGAGTCATGTCACAGGCATGTGATAGGTGAATTTACAAAATGGTAGCGAGGTTGCATTAAAATGTCATACAATCAAGTTGAGTCATGTATCAGGTATGTAATTGGTGCATGTGCAGAATAGTATCATGGGTGCATTGCATAGAGTACAAGGTCGTACATGATAATATACAGTATGGTGGGGTTGTTCATCTGGAGTGGCTGATTAGGTGAAGAGCTGTGTTTTAAGAGCTTTACGAAAAATCCAGTAGGATTTCTCAGCCCTCAAGGAGGGAGGGAGGTCATTCCAGAATTTGTGCTGCAAAGTAGGGTAACTTGAGCCTCTGTCTTTGCATCTCTTTACTTTTGGATGATGAGTCGATCAGTGTACGGTGCCCTCGTAGACCTTGTGGAGTGAACTTTAGTGATTCTTTCGGCGAGATAGGGGGCGCTAAGTTGAAAAGGCACTTGTGGACAATGGAGAGTGTTTTAAAGGTTATACGCACGCAGATGGGGAGCCAGTGCGCTTCTCTCCTGGCTTTGGAAATGTGTTCTCTTTTTGGGATATTAAGGGCTGCTCGCAGGGTGCTGTTTTGTATGACTTGGAGTTTGTGGATGTTTCCTGCAGAGGTGCCTGTGAATAAGGCATTACAATAATTAATCTTAGAGCCAATGATGGCATGGGCAATGGTAAGGCAGTTGTTTTTGGAGAGGAAGGGTCTGGCAGCATTGAGGACCTTGGTGGCATAAGCTGCTGTGGAGGAATGGCGTTTACTTGTCTGGTCATGGTGAGAGAGGCATCAAGATAGACTCCTAGGGTCTTAACCGTGGTTGAGATGGGGATTCTGAAGTTGTCTATCCGGAAGGCAGTGTAGTGAGTGTTGAGGGACTTAAGGGCATTGGCGGTGCTGACAATTAAGATCTCTGTTTTGTCGCTGTTAAGACAAAGATGGTTTGCTGCCATTCAGGCCTGTGTTGTGGAATATATATTGTTGAGGGTATTTGAGTCATCTGTATAGTTGCCTGAGAGTGTGATCAAGATTTGGTTGTCTTTAGCATAGTTGGTGTAAGCTACGCTAAGGGAGTCCAAGATATTGAAGAGTGGCCGTGTAAAGGTATTGTATAGTGTTTGGGCGATGCAGAAGCCTTGGAGCACACCACAAGTGATGGGGGAAGAAGAGGCATTAGCAGTCTCCGAGAAGACCCTAATAACACTTCCTTCCAGGAAGTGACTTGAGAGGAGAAATTGGCATGTGTGGTGAGGTGGTGACAGAGGATTTGGTGGTTGACCAGGTCGAATGCGGCGGATAGGTCTAGGGGGAGGAGCAAGGCAGAATTGTCTTCACCCCTGATTACATCTAGCTGATTTTTTAAATCCAAGAGAGCGGCTTCAGAGCCGTGCCCTGGACGGAAGACAAATTGTCGCATCCCGAGGATTTTTAGTAGGAAGGGGACGGTGGTGATTGGCATATAGTTGGTTGGGATGGCTGGGTCAAGGGATGTTTTTTAGGAGAGGGAGGACCCAAGCTTCTTTGAAGCTAGCTGGAACAAGGCTTTTAACAAAGGATGCATTTATGGAGGCTGTGATAAAAGGGACTAGCAAGTCGGAACAATCTTTGACGAGGGATGCAGGACATATGTCACCTTTGCATATAGAGGTTTTCAAGCTTTTGATCAATTTTAGACCTTTGCTTTCTGAGAGGTCTCTGAAGAAGAACTGATTAGTGGAGGGAGAGGTCGGGCGCAGAATGCAGCTGTTGATCATGGTTTTGGGGTCATTGTTGAAGTTAGCCTGTTGTGCAAGGATTTTCAAAATCAGTGTGTCCATTTTGCCTAGTAGAGCTGCTTGGTTATCAGGGCACCAAGTAGCATATTTAGTGATGGTCGTGGGGGGAGAGGCAGGAGATTCAAGTTGAAGATAGTAAAGATTTATTTTGCATCAGACTTGGCATTGTTGATTCTGGAATTGAATGAGTTGGATTTAGCTGCACTAGTGGCAGATGTGTACTGTTTGGCTATTTTGGAGAGCTCACTTTTCAGCGTAATGGTGGGATTCTTTAACCATGCTAGCTGGGCTTGACATTTCTGACATGTGTTGCCTTCTTATGGCCAGGTATTACCATTATCCAGTCCTTATTTTTATCAGGTGCTAGACCACTGCCTTGCTGTTGTGGCTTTAAACTCACACTTCTTAGCTTCTAGGTGCCTTGTTTGCCCTGACATTGGAAGATCAGCATACTGGGGTTTTGTGTTGTGCAATATAATCCATTGTATTTGGTGACATTGTCCCATTTGCCTAGGTAGTGATTGGATTTTCCGTTATGTATGATTTCTTGTAAAACCAATATATTTTTTATATAAAGACAAAAAACGAATTAAGGTACTATTTTCTCTTCCACTTCTATTATGGCAGTAACTTGCTCACAGTAGATAAACAGGAGAAGAGTACATGTCAAACGATTGACACTGCTCACATTCACCCAAATGTCTATCTTCCCATGAGCACTTCTGCGTTCTTATTGAAAGCCTTAACAAATGACCTGGATATGTGAAAGGCATGCTTGAGAAATGCCCATTCCATGGGTTATCCAAGGTTAAATCCAGATATTAAATTATGTTTCCTTCAATTGCTGGTATGTTTGGGAAAGAAGGTGGCATATTGCTAGACCAACCTTTGCCCATCCTTGCCTTTGCCAAGAGTTATCATTGAAATCAGCACAACCACGACCTGCATATTTATCAAAGTGCCCTCAAGCTAATAACCATTATTCCCAGCATTGTCCACATATGTGGCAAACTTCCTAAGTGGAGCTGCAGACAATGCAGCTTTTAGTGCCGAAATAACTCAGCGTGTAATGTTTGTAAACACACGGAAATGCCCTGCATGAGAAACATTCAACTTCTGTAGACATGAAGGTGGTGTTTATATCTAACCTTTGGAATTTGTTAAGCTATGTTGCAGCTCATAGTGGATGCACTTGTTGCGATCAGCAATGTGGGTACATCAACGCTATGCTTTTGGTCACATGTCCACGTGCTAAAACCTCCTTCCTCATTTTCTCTTCTTGGGATATGTGATTTCTGAATAGAATGCTGCTCTGCTGGTGCGTAAGATGGATGGTTTTACAGCCCTTACTTTCAAAATGAAATCATAGCGCTATAAAACGCAACTACTTGTCATTAACTGGAACCAACTTGGTCTATCAACACCACTATAACTGAATGCGCCTTCTGATCAGCTAGTTGTCTAAGGTAGCTTTAGGCGCTGCCTTCTTCATCCTTCTTGCAGTGTCTTCTAGATCCCCCTTCACCATCCACATGATTTTCCCTTTACCAATATTATTTTCCCCCTTGTACTGCAATCGCCCCTTGAGGGCATCCTTGGTATATCTTGCAAACTTGATCAGAGATTATTTTTCCTTCACTCTACGTGTACACTCTCTAAAAGCTGCAATTGCTGCGGCTTCTAGGCAGAGATGGTCTTTTGCTAGCAACAATTTCGGCATCCGATTCTGACCGCTAGGCTACACAACAGTAGTAATGTAGCATCATCAAGAATCCTACGGACACAGATAGAGCTATGGATGGTGATCCCCACCGATGCCTCACTTTAAAGTTGCCAGTATTTCCCCAAAATTCCTTCAGGCTCAATGCTGTGTGAACTCAAAGAAGAGAAGAACATTTATAAATAAAACGAATTTCCCTTAAAACACTCAAACTGTTTCTTACATCCAACTCCTTTAGAGATTGATAACGCGTACAAAAGAAATTAAAGCAAGACAAATACGATCACTACATGCTCTTACACCAGAGGCTTTTATTTGTAAAAATAAAGACATTACACCTCCTATTGATTGTTTATTAGTAAACACAATCCTAAAGACATTTTCTTTGAATCTTTGGTCATAATTGATGTTTCCCAGGCAAATTTGATAAAAACACTATGCCAATGTAACATACCGTAAAATAAGGTGTCTACTTCTTTACTCTGTACTCTATTTGGTCTACAGTACTTACAATGCATTTTGTCCCTTTCAGGACACATTGTCTAAACGTTAATAAGATTAAAATTATATTGTTTTAAACAATATTCACAATATGAAAAGAAGCTACATTCTTATATCTACAGTCACACCAACATAATGCTTTTATTTAATTTGCCTTGGAAACCTCCAAAGTTCTAACAATGGCTAAGGATTTGATATGATTTGATACTGATCATTATTCCAGGATATATTTTAAGGATATATATGTATTACATGGCCTGCAGTAGCTGCCATGTAGTTATGGTTAAGTGGCTACACCCATAGGAAGAGCACTTTTTGGGCGGCTTATAACTTCGCTCCCCCTGGATGAATCCTCACCAAACTTTGCAAAAAAGTAAATGGCCCACTCGGAATTTTGTTGACATTTGGTCAATGGGGGCAAAGTTATAGGCGGTCCCATAATTTCTTTTTTTCCCATAGGCATAATGGGAAAAAAACTTTGCTCACGCCTACAGCCCGAACCGCTGGACAGATTTTCACCAAATTTGCGGCAGGAGCAGCGGCCTGGTCCCAAAAGTGTGCATTTGTTAATTTGGTGTAAATCCAACCAGTAGTTTTTTTTAAACGACCAAAACGTAAGGCAAAAAAATGTGTGATATCTGTGTTCACTCCGCGGACTCACTTCCCTGTTCGGTCCGCGGAGTGGCCTCTGATTGGCTGTGCTGTCCACGGACTGGACTCCGATTGGTCAGAAAATTTGCGGACTTTGGCATGGTCCACGGACATCGGGACGCGGCCGCTGATTGGGTGGTGAGAAAACGTGAAATGCGTCGGTTTCCATGAAATGCCCGCCATCTTGGATTTGCAGACTTTTTCGAACAGCACAGTGAAAACATTAATAAAAAGCAGCATTTCACTTGTGAAACTCAACAAACAATCTCTGGTAATGTGAGGGGGATGAGGATTGGATTGGGTATGGCCATAAGAAACCAAAAAACGGATTGGTTCACCCCCCGAAAGTCCGCGAACACTCCGGACATCTGTACCTATTTCTGCATTACAGGGTTGGGGAAAAGCAGGTTTTGGATGGCTTATAACTTTTGCGTCACTGAATGAAACTGCATGTAATATTGCAGTTGTATTCTAGCACTAATCCTGAATGGTTTTGCAAAGTTTTGTGGGATTCTGTCAAGAGGGGGCAAAATTAGAGGGGGGATCCCAAAATATTGTAAAGGCATATAAATGTGGTGTCATTTGACGAATCTGCAAAAGATTTGCCAAAACGATTTTGGATCTAGATATAAAGGGTTTTCTAAAGTTTGTTGGGAATTTCTCAAAAGGGGGCGAAATTAGAGGGGCAGTCTCAAAATTGTTAGATGGCTTATAACTTTTTTGCCATTTGACGAATGTGGACAAAAGTTTTGAGAATGATTATAGACCCAACCTTCAATGTTTGTGTAAAGACTGAATGGATTATGTCAAGTGGGGGCTAAGTTATATGACTCTATGTACATACATTTTGACACTTTAAAAAAAATAAAACATGGGCAGATTTCGAGCAAACTTGTGAGGAGCATTGGCAAGGACATTAAAGCATGGTTTTGCAAATGTGCCCGTGTTTTATTTTTTGACAAGTTTAATAATGTAGGTACAAAAAATAGTCATATACCTTTGATGACTGAGGTATAGCCTGTGGCCGTGGGCAGTAGCCAGATTGTCTGGGTCATGGCATAAGGTCATGACGCAGACAATCTGGCTACTGGCCATTACCGATAGGGAAGAAAAATGGTGTTAAAGTGGCTATGTCTCCCTGCGACTGGCTATGTGGTAAAGTTATTCGAAGGTAGGATAGGTTTGAAAGGGAAAAAAAGTGCTTGTGGTAATATGTTCATAGGGTTTTGCAGGCTGCCATGGCAAGGGAAGAGGGGCTGTGTACGGAGCCCCGCCTTCTCTTTCCAAGTTGGCAGTCTTGGAAAAGGATTTTCCTTCTTACCGCGTCCCGCTGTAGGAAGGATAATCCTTCCTTCTTACAGCGGGACACTGCAAGCGTCCCACTATAGGAAGAGAAATCTATGTTTTAGCACCCTGGGTTCCCGCTTTGGGAACCAAGGGGGCTAATGGCCTTTACCTCCCATTTCAGGGGCTGCAATGGCCAATAATGGTCTGTAGCCCTCCTTATTTATTTATTTATTTATTTATTTATTTATTTATTTATTTATAACGCACCAATGCCCTCAGACATCAGGCTATGGGGTTACAGACTTTGTTGAGGAACATGAGGTGGAAGAAGTCAGCTTACTGCTTGCTGAGAAAGGAATAACCTTTCTGAGAGCATTCCGGTCATTGGATTTGGTGTGGTGGCACATGGAAGTGGTCCCGTAGGAGTACTGTTCAGGTAGTCTTCGACTGAGTACAAAATTGCACTCAGTGCATTTCACTTTGGTAGCTTTAGCCTTTGGTACACTCCCAACAGTAGCAAAGAACTGGCACACCCATGATTCGATCTAGGTGCTAGAAGTAGGTCCTCTTCATTGTCTTTGAAAGCTCTGCACTTTTTTTGTTGTGAAGGTCCTCCAGCTGGTGATGGCTCTTGGGGAGGAGGGATGGCAATAACTGATGCCTTTTTTAAGATAAATAGCAGTTTTGATAAAATTCTTCCAAGTATGTACTGTGTACTAGATTGGTAATGGATAATGAGTACGAAAAGGTGTAGGAGGTGTGCAAGGGAAATTTTGAAGTTGAAAGTTCCTAGAAAAGTAGAAAATGCAGTTCCGAACTGTCTGCGAAGGACAGATCTTATTGTGAAGTGCGGACAGGTTCTCGGACACGTCATCAGCGTATGGTCATGTGGCACTGTCCGGAAGGTCTGCAATGAAGTCAGATGTTCGTAGATGTCTACGGATGCAAAACGAGTTGAAATAGCTGCAAAAAGTGTGTAGAAGTGTTAAAAATGATTCTATAAGGTGGGAAATGGCAGAGATTTAAGGTGACACTTTGTAAATTGGACACAAATATTGCTATATTTGGTAAGTATGATATTAGTAAGTTGTAGGAAAATAGCATGAACTGGTAAAAACCCATGAAATTCACTGAAAAAAACGTTGTTAAAGGGACGTTATGGTTAAGTTTCACTAATAAAAACCTATGAAATTCAGTAAAAAAACATTGTTAAAAGGACGTTATGGTTATAAGTAAAATCGAAAACCCCCTGAAATTCGCCAGTTATGGTAAGATAAGCAACCATAACTTGTGCCACCACCGTGCACTGCTAAGACTAACACCCAGGACATCAAAGATGACATCACAGATATCGTAATGGCTATATGTGCCATAATATCGTTATGGCACATATATCCATAACGTCCCTCTAACAAAGTTTTTTCAGTTAATATATATATATATATATATATATATATATATATATATATATATATATATATATATACAGCCAAAACTAAACCTGTTCTCCCATTTATCACTCTAGTTTGTCATATGACCTATCTAAAACTATTTGAAGATAGAGAATGAACATTCTATAATTCTATGCGTTCCCCAAAAGGACAAAAATAACTTTAGAAGAGCAATTAAAAATGTGATTAGATGTTAATGGTATTCCGTTGAAAATACAGTAAAGTTCTTTAGTTTTGTGGTTACAACTATGAGACTGATTGTGGTTCAAATTGGTTGAACATATGTGTTCATTGATGGAGCCAGATAGTGAAAATTATTGTTTTGTCTCATACAAAATAGATATAATAATTTATAAAATTGATAGTTATTTGGTATAAGGATTTATTGAAGGAGTAAAAGGGAATCTTGAAGGGTCCTACTATAAAATTAGTAGAAATATGCAATTTAAGGCATAATGCTAAAAAGAGGACTTCTAAGTATAAGGCATCTCAATTCCTTGCTGAAAAGGCCATGGGGGCTGATTTGGAATGTACTGTAATTAAAATCCCCCAGATGTACATCAGCGGAAAAGCACCTCATTTGAAGTTTAGACTTTGCGGCTTTCCACAGGTGGATTTCTGGAGGAAAGTTGGTGCAATGTCCACTGTTTACCATTCCACCTGTCCCCATTGCCATGTATAAAGACTGGTGGGTTGTAATCCGGGTGGAATGACACTGTTGGATATTCCACTAGCTTTCCTTCTGCAATCCACCAGTGGAAAGCCAGATATTCGAAACTTAGGTCTTTTTTCACTGGTGGATATCCGAAGGATTTTATCTACACCACATCCTAAATCAGCAGCACATTGCAGAAATAGTGAAAATATTTAATGGATGATAAAGAAGCAAGGCATATACAATTAAATTTGAGGATTGTTTGGACTGTTTGATTGAACCAAATAGGATATATTGGGCAAATTACTTACAAATAATTGGATTTGTCAATGTCTGAATTTAGAAACCATGGAATGCTCTCTATTTGTCAGCATTTATTTTGTCTCCTCATAACATGTATTGATAATGGCAGTACTGTACAGCGTATAGGGCTCCTCTAGTATACAAGAAGAGGCATACTTCTATGTTTATGAAAGGGGGATCATTATACAATGGTTAAGTGTACTTACAAAATGTACAGTCTGAAGGATGTTTATCAGACTATTAATTATATTGAAAGGATATTGATAGTCATTTTTGACTGTTGTGTATTTATCAATGTGTTAGTGTTATTATAGTTTCTTAAAACAGTCTGGACCTGATTTACAAAAGGCTTTTTCAATGGGAAAACCCCATTGAAAAACGCTTTGTGAATTAGATCCCCTATAATGAATTATTGTAAAGCAGATAATGTTGTCAACACATTATATAGTTTTAATGGAAAATTAAAAACAACTGGCCGTTTCAAAAGCGCAGGATTTCTTTGATATTGGCAACATATGTGTTATTGGTTGTATAAATGGCACTGCAGAGGGCCTTTTATTTGGGATTTAAGCAAAGAACCCAACACTTTTGGCTATCTATCAAGCATTCCCACTCTTTTGCAGTACTGCCTTCAGAATTCAGGGTATCTATCTTTTTGCACTAAAATGTTTTTTTTATTTTTATTTGTAACGTGCTTAATACCAGAGAGTGGTTTATAAGCACGGGATCAGGATTTGAACCTGTGTTGTGCCACATTCTCTTGCTTCCAAGACAAACGTGTGCCCCTGAGCTATCCTTCCTGTGCGTTTTTTTGTTTCTTTGTTCTGTAAAGTACATTTAGAAAAATTATTGAAACTGGCCATTACATTTTTAAAACAAATTTAAGACAAACATTGAACCGTTCCTCTCTGTAATTGTAGCCTACAGCCTTAAAGTTTGACCCTTTCCAAGAGTGTTCTTTGTTTTTGTCTCTTATTTATTTCCTTCTAAAAGCAATGGTCTGACATGACTATTTAAGTGCAATAAATGCTCTGTTCTAATTCATCGTTTGAAAATCCCAAGCCCTGTACTTTGCATTGTGGTATTTTTAGGTGTGTTCATTGCTTTAATTCGTGTAGTTGACCAGTTCTTGTGAATGCTAAACAAATCCCTGAGTAGACACACATGTGATCATGTTGAAATGTTACTTCCTCATTGCAAACTCGCTAGCAGAATGAATACACAATAAGCATCCATTTAGATGCTGATACATATGTATGTCTACTTATATGTTGTCCCCGGTGACTGTTCCATTTACTCCCCTCCACAACCTGGTCAGAATATCCCTCAAACTTACCACATTGTAAGAAGCTCACTGCTTCCCGTCAAATCTGATTTCCTACCTAAAAGAGCATTGTGCCTCCTGTATATAAATATATAAATGTACTTTTGAGCTAACATTGCCAGGCAAAATAAATGCAGAGCCTTCAGCAGAATTTACAATGCATTTTGTATTAGATTCAGCAGTGCCGTATGATGGTGAACAGTCAAAGTACCGAGTCTTCTTAAAAATAGAGAAAACTAAAATCAAAACAGTATGAAAACAAGTTGATATTTTTCAATGTAAACTTAGGGCAAAAATAAGTCGATGGTGGTATCAAAGTGCTATTCTGCATTTGCAAGGAGAGAGAAGGGGAGGAACCAAGGTAAAAGTATAATAGCACAAAAAAAACAGAATTGTCAGGGGAATGAATAAACACAACAAGCATTTGCAATGACAACCGTTTGGGCTTTTGTGTAGGCATGGGAAAGGCACTTGCCAGGTATTGCCTTAGTGGTATTAACTGCCATTGATGGCAGCAGGTGCAAAATGGTGCTATTACCTGGGCACCTAATAGCAGTGTCTGGCAAATGCCTCACACTTATACATAAGCCAAACCTGTTGGCTTTGCCAATGCTTGATTTTAAAAAGCCTTCATCGAAGGACACACATAGAGCTTGCAAATCGAGTGGCTGAAGGCAGAGACCTACACTAAAAATGTCAGCGGGGGGCAGGAGAAGTGAAGAGTAGGTCTTGCAAACCAATGTAAGGGGCAGTCCTTTCCCGCTATTGGGGTAACTAATGCTAACCGTGCCAGTTCTGCGGGATAATTCTCCCTGCAGTAGGAGCCAAACATTGCACTATCCTTACAGGAGCACTTAAATGCAGAAAAAATCTTTAATGCATTAGTAAGCAACTGAAAACAGATCTCTTGCAGACGGCACATGTTAAAGCTGTTTGGGTAGTTATTGTGTGACTGGGTGACAGTAAAATGGATCTTAAAGACCCACACACTCTGATGCAGTAGCGTGGACTCTATAGAGAACGCAGGAGACACACGAATGAGCTTGGGGCTGAGGTTTACAGTAGTCTCTTCAGTTTCAAGTCCCTGATGCTATCCCATTGATCATGGTTGTTACGTGTTGACAGGGATCTCCCAGGCTACAGGCTAATTTTAACTACATGATAATGCGCAGGCCACTGATTCCTCATAAAAAACCTCTTTATATGTTTAGCAACACAATGCTATTACAAACGGTCAAGCACATTCTCTGCTCATACAATTTAAAAGGATTCACTTCCACAATATATTGAAGAAGAAAAACGACTTCCAATAGCCTTAGAGATAAAACAAGAAACACAAATTAAAAAGTGGAAGAGGAGGAGCCTGACTATCCAAACTTTCTTCCTACTATAACCCCTGCTCAGGCCACCGAGAAAGTCTTGCTTAGCCAGAAGGTTTTCTCTTTTTGTATGCTTTTTATTGTGCTTTTTATAAATTGGCAGTAACCACGAAGAAACAGCGGAGCAAACCGTGCTTTTAACCCAAAAGTGAACATCTAAAGGATTACTCACATGCGTTCTCCAGCCATCTGTCCTCAATCCTACTGAAATTTGACAGAGAAACCAAAATGGGCCCCCTTTTCTTACGGCTGTTTTACAAGAACAAAATCTCTGAGGGGGAGATGCCCAGCCCATCTGGCCTCATCCCCCAAAGGAATAATGTATACATTCAAAACTTGACACATAAAATGATCATCTCTTGTATGGACAGCTCCTCCAGGTATGGCTCCTATCCATGTATTCGCGTTATGTCAAAGTAGAAAGTCACCGTGGGAGAACCATGACCTTTGTTCAACATAACCTCACCTTGCTCCCCAATAGGGCACCTTATGCCAAAAATAGTCACTTATGGGTAGCGGAAGATGGTTTGCTCGGTCTCAGCCTTCTTATAAGGAGGCCAGCTTTATAGAAAACTGTATTTACCATACTATTACATTTCTTTGACTTTTCTTCTTAATAGAAAATAACATTCTGCTTCGAAACAGCCCTGCCTCTCTTGCTTGTCATCATAAAACACATCTATAAAGAATGATAACACGGGCTAATCAAACTCCCACCTGCACGACTACACTGATTTTAATGATTCAATTGCAGCATATGGTTCGCACACATTTTCAGGAATGGCATCACAGCCTACAGCAACGAATCAGAGATGCCAGGATTGTTCTAGTTGGAATACATTCTGGGCACCCAAAGCAAAACCGCCTAAAAAGCAAAACTCACTCTAAAGTGGAAAATCTGTGAAACAAATCTGCTCCGCCCCCGGAAGTGAAAAGGGAACAAATCACCAGTTTTGTTTCTGTAATTTCAGTAGTTTCACAAACTCCTAGAACAACCCCTTTCCAGAACCCTCCTGAAGGCATGTAGCATTGAAATGGAGGCTTGACACATACAAGGGGAAAAGGGTACAGGGCAGAAGGAACATTTAAAATGAGCAACAATATCTACCTAGAAATGCATTCCATATTTTTTTCTATAGATACATATATTTTATGAAAATGGATACCTAGTAACTTGGTAAAAAGTTGATTTTGTTCTAAAATTGTGATACTTCCCAGGAAAGGTTTTAGCTACATTCGATCGACTGTAATATTCAGAGGCAGGTTGGTAGGCAATAGATATTCTAAAAGCTAAGGGAGATGGGCAAACACTTGGGCGAGAGGTTATGCACTAACTGGCTTGTTTTGGGCTGTTGCTTGAATTACCTGTGGTGCCCTCTATTTACACATTATACTCTCATTTTAATTGGCACACCTTATAATATGTGTTTCTCCTTTAAGTGCCAATCTTGGTATGACTATATTTCACTAGATAGGGCAAACTAGAATTGCAAATTCCTATAATTCCCCACATCTATCATCATGCGTTGTGAACCGCATCTGCGGGACAAATCATTCTGCTGAAATGCGGACGTGAAGACTCACAACTGTACTGATGTCAAGGTAATGATTTCATAGACTTCAAAATCCCCAGTCGGGCCATCACCTTTTTATATCTTTGCTCAGCCCTCCCAAATTCAAGACAGCTGGCACCGATGAAAAGAAGAGTACTGTCTGGGTTAACTCTAGTTCATGCTGTTGATGGCAATCAGGTTTACACAGCCGTTCCAATATTCTGCCATATTAGGCCGGCACTAGGGTGAATTATTGTGGTTCGAATGACTTGACTGTCAGCAGTAGGCCCACTAGTCAGTGAACAAGGTTAAGATGGCTGTGTAAACACGTGGTTTTCATCTGTTCAAGACCTCCTACCGACATACCTGTTTTGCACTGTATTTTGAAATTCAACATGTGCAGTTATTAACGGTGTACAGTCCTAACCATCATCATGCAATCCCTGCTACTCAGAACCTTGTTATGTATGTATGCGCATATGTGTGCTGTGTAAGGGTGTGTGTGGGGGCAGTTTTTGTGGGTAGATTGTGGGTGCGGATTGTGAGTTTGCAGGATATGTATCTATGTGCATGTGGGTAGTGTGAGTGAGTGAAGTGTGTGTGGTGTCTGAATGTGTAGGAGCCAGTGCACGTGTGGGAGGAGTGTGTGTGGGGAGTGGGTGTGTTTTATAACCAGTACATTGGGCACGTGTGTGGGGTTAGTGCATGTGTATCAATTTGCGTGTGTGGGCAGTGTTTGTGTGGGGGCAGTGTGAAGGGATGTGTATGGGACAGTGTGATTGTAGTGGTAGAGTGTTTGGAGTGTGTGGGGAGGTGCATGGGTGCAGTGTGTGTATTTTGAGGGCTGGGTGTGGTGGACAGTATGTGATTGTAGGTAGGTGATGTGTGTGTGTGAGGGGTAGTGTGCGGGATGTGTATGACAGTGTGGGGGAAATGTTTGTATGGGGTGGAGTATATGTGGTGGGTTGTGCTCCTGTACCAGAAAGTGGGGGAAGTGTATGTGTGGATGGTAGTGGGGGGGCAGTGCATGGAACAGTGTTTATGTGTGTGTGTGTGTATGTGTATGTGTGCAGAGTGTAGGGAGTGTGTCTGTTTTCAGTGTTTGTTGCCAGTGTGCAATGTGTGTGGGATATATGTGTGGTTTTTGGTGTGGGGGCAGAGTGTGAGAGGCAACCTGTGTGTTGGACACTGGACATTATGTGCGGGGTAGCATGTGTGTGGGGGAAGACTGTTTGGGGAATGTGTTTAGGACCTGTGTGTGTACACTTGTTTGGGGGCGATGGGTAAGAGCAGCGTGTGGGGGAAGTGTTTGCTGGAACTGAATATGTTTGTTACAGGGGCAAAGTGTGTATTTATTTGGGTAGTGTGCATTTGGGGTGGTAGAGCGTGTACAGGGCAGTCTGTGTTTGTGGGATGTGTGTGTGAATATTCTGTGCACAGGTGGGCAGTTTATAACATGTGGGCGGTGTGTTGGAGAAGTGTTTGTGTTTGTGGGAAATGTGTTTGGGAAGACGGATGTGGATGTGTTGGGAGAGAGTGTGGGCAGTTTAGTGTGTGTGGGGCAGTGTGTGGGGATCAGTGCATATGTAGGATTCTTTGGCGAGGCAGTGTGGGGAGCAGTGTGGGGTATGTGGCTCAAGGAAGTATTTGTGGGGGGAGAAGCAGCATGGTCTGTGGGACAGTTTGAGAAGGTCAGTTTATGCTGGGAGCTAGTGTGAGCATTTGGGGGACAAAGTGTTTTTGGGCAATGTGTAGGGTCAGTATATATGCGTGGGTAGTGTATGTGGGTCAGTGTGTGTGAGGTAACAGTGTGTGTGTGTCTGGGTGCTATGGGGCAGTGTGTGTGGAGGCAGTGGGGAGGGGCGGTGTGTGCATGGGGCAGTGTATTTGTGTGCTGTACAGTGTGTGTGTGTGTGTGGAAGAATAGTGTGTGGGGCTGTGTGTGTGGGGGCTTGTGTGTAAGAGTGCTGTGGGATAAGGGGAAGTGTGTGTTGGAGGAAGTGTGTAGAGGGAGTGTTTGTGGGAGTAGTGTATGTGGGTAGTTTGAGGGGGATTGTGTGTGGGCAGTGCAACTGTGGGGTGCGATGTGTGTGTGGGGTGTTCCTGTGAGTGTGTGGGTGCAGTGTATGTGTAGATCAGTGTGTGCCGGGGTGCAATGTGTGAGTGTGATGGCAGTGGGTTTTGGGGCAGTGTGTGCATTGGACAGTGTGGGAAGGGAATCGTACATGTGGCAGTGTATGTGTGTGGGCACAGTGTGTGTGTGTGCTCAGTGTGTGTATGTGCACACATGTGTGTATTGTGCATGTGTATGTGTGTGTGTTGGCAGTCTGTGCCTCTGGGATGTGCATGTGGACAGTGTGTGTAGTGCCTGTCTGGGGGACTCGGTTTGTGTATGTGGGGACGGTGTGCAGGAGTAGTGTGTGGAGCAATGCGTGGGGGACATCATGTGCGTGGAAGGGATTTATTTGTATAATCTGGGGATGGTGTGTTAGGGCAGTGCATGTGTCGGGGCAGTGTATGGGGGTCACTGTGTGTAGGAGTTAGTGTAGGTATGGGCAGTGCACAGGGGCAGTGCATGAGGAAAGTGTGTTTGTGATGACTGGTTTGTGTGGGGGACAGCATGTGTGGTGGTAGAGTATGTGGTGGAAAGTGTGGGGGCAGTGTGTGGCTGCAGTGGGTGTGGGGGCAATGTAATGGGGCTGTGTGCATGCAGTGACAGGGTGTGTATCTGTGTGGGTGATGTGTGTACTGACACTATGGGCCTCACTGCGAGTACAGCGGTGTCAGAAAAACTGTGGTAGAAACTCTATTACCACCGCATTTCTGTCGCATTACCACCATACTACAACTTTGGTGGTATGTGGAGGATTTTCGTTGCACAAAATGCTGGAGGCAAATTCTTCACTTTGCCACCAAGAAACGGCAAAATCGGGAGAATTGCCACTGGCAGAATTTCTGCCAGCGGTAATTCTGCATAAATCTCCATCGAGTCCTATGTTGGTGTGCGAAGTGAGCATGCAGGCAGTGTTTGGGGGGGCAGTCAATGCCTCTTGGATATGTTTGTCTCATGTGTGTGTGTGGACAGTTTGTCCACATGTTGGCAGTGTGTGTATATGAGTGTGTTTGTGGGCAGTGAGTAAGGGGAATTGTGTATAGGAGGCAGGGGAGGGGTCAGTTGATAGTAGCAGTGTATGTGTGGAGTTTGTGTCAATGTGTGTGTGGGGAGCAATATGTGGAGGAGCAGTTTGTGGGGGCAGTGTCAGGGGTAATGTGTGCATAAAATATGTGCAGTGGTAGAGTGTGTGGTGCAATGAGTGGGGGCAATGTGATGGGGCATTGTGTACATGGGTGATTTCTATATGCAGGCACTGTGTATGAGATGTGTCTGAATGCTTTTGGGCAGTGTGCGTATGAGCAGTGTGTGCAGCGAATTGAGTGTTGTAGCAGGTGTTATAGCAGCAGGTGTTATAGCAGTGTGGTCATTGTGTATGTTTGTGGGAAATGTGTGTCTGTGTTTGGGCAGAGTGTGTGTGAGCAGTGTTGGTGTGTCTATGTTTTCAGTTTGTGTTGGTGGTGTGCATTGTGTGCTAGGAGTATGTGTGGACAGTGGGTGAGGGGTAAGAGTGTGGAAGGCAGTATGTGTGAGGACAGGGACAGAGTTTTGGGGATTGATGTGAGAGCAAAGAGTGTGGGGGCAGCGTTTGAAGGGAATGTGTGTTTGATGTGCATGGCAGCAATGTATTTGGGAAATGTCTCAATGGGAAATGTCTCAATGGGAAATGTCTTTCAGGTGGCCACTCTGTTCTTTTGAAAGCTGAAGAAAAAACTTCCATTAAAGAAATGATGAAAACAAGCAAAGTTCCACAAAGACTCAAAAAGGGGATGCCCCCTTCCCCTGTGTTTCTCCTTTTCACATTAAGTTCACACCGTCCGAGGGGTATGGATTTTTCCTTGGGGTTTCTTAGTTTTTCACAGTTCACAGTCTCAGGGGATCTTGACTGCCCTCCCCTAAGTATCAGATGTTTTTTAAAAGAGGCCAAACACAATTGGATGCGAGTCCCAGACTAGCAGTATGTCTGGTATACTTTCTTGCCAGGGCTTTCTTATATAGCTCCATGGAGTATAGATATTTTGGGTGTGGGTCCCAGACCTACACATTTCCTGGTATATTTTCCTGCCAGGACCTTCTCACCACACATAAAAAACCAAGGGGTATGCGTCTTACCTAGGTCCCCTCTTTTTCCACACAGTCTTTCACTTTTCTTTACTTTCTTGGCTTCCCAGTTTATCAAGTGCTATGACTATTATGATTACTTGTAGATGCCCAAACTGGTACTTCACTCCCCCACTCTCCACAACCAAAGCACCTCCTCTGGTATCTTAAAACTGTTCCCCGGCATCCCAACCCTCCACTGTGTGCTCATCTGTAAAGTGTTTCAGGTTCTACTTTGCTCGATCTTGCTTGGGTGTCCTTCCAGCCTTTGTGGCATTTTCCCCAACCGCCTTATGGTGCTCTTCTAGCACCCCAGCTCTCCACGCTAGCACCAAGTCTGTGTGCCGGCTTCTCACATTGTTCATGTCTCTTTCTCCCGTTTCTGCGGATTTGCGTTTCACCAGCAGTACTCTCCTTCCCTGCTGGTGTAAAGTCCATGGATCGGCTTCTTGCCTCGTCCGCGTCCTCCTTTCTTCTGCATCTGCAGATTTGTATCTCACTGGCAGTACTCTCCAGCAGCAGCCTGGTGTTCCGACTCTCCACGTCATCAAGGAGTCCTTGAGTCAGCCTCCTGTCTCACCACGATGACCCTGGAGACCTTCGAGATACGTCCCTGACCTGGACACTGTTTTCTCTCTGCTTGCCACTTCTACCTGGCTCTGCACGCCATGCACCAACTCCCCAGTCGGCACCCAAAGGAGATCCCTCCTCTTGGTATCCCTCATGCATATTGAAAGGGCCTTTACCAATCAGCTGAGGAGAGGAACTAGCCCTAGCCCCTTGGTTTTTACAAGTGCTCTTCCCTACTCGGGCCCTCTTCTTCGTCTGAGTACTTTTTGAGTTGGGCCATGCACTTTGATTTTCATGAACGTTCCTTACCCTTCGGGTCTTTTTACTCATCCTAGTATTTTTATTAACCAAAGATGTAAAAGGGATCTTATTTCTCTCAGTATTACTTAATAATGGTAAATGAGGATGTTCAAGAGATTTGCCACCAGTCATCATTGGAGGTTCCATCATAATACTACCGTATACCATAGAAGCTTCTGGAAATGGAAATGTATTGGTTCTCATGGGGCATTTAAATGCCCTATCACAGTAAGCCATAAAGGTTTGTGACCTTGAGGAGGGGTCATCAGGTTTTAAAAGAATGGGGGAAGGTAGTGCTGGGTGGTGTGTATGTGGGGGGATGTGTGTGGGACGGAGTATGTGTGCAGGGGAAGTGTGTGGAACTCTGTGGGTATGGGCAGATTGTTTGCATGTGGTGGCAGTGAGCATAGAAATTGTGCGGGGGCAGTGTGCTTGGGTAGGGTGTGCAGTGCAGTGTGTGTGAATGCAATGTTTGTGAGAAAATGTGTGGCTGCAGTATGTGGGGCAGTGTGTATAGGGTAAGTGTGTGTGGTGAAGTAAACTCTTTCCAATACCCTTATTTGGCCAGCTCTAGTGGCACAGTCCATTGATGTATGCTTCCAGTTGTGAAACCAAGTCAGCAAACTGCAGCATCTACCTCTTATTTCCGGACCATGCTCGTAGAAGTCACAATTTATGGTGAGTGTTCCTCTTTGGCATTGCATACTTCAATGAAGCTTCATATTGATGGTTTATTGGTTAACCGTTTTGATGATATTCAACCTTTCAGGAGTGTCAAAATCAGGCAGCATCACACAACGAGCAAGACATTAGACATAATGACGAGCTTAACTACATACCTCTTTGGCCTCTCAATAAACATAGAAAAAGTGTTAAGGCAGTTAGCAGTGGTAGTAGCAGTAGCAGTAGTAGTAGTGGTAATTGGATTAACTGCATAGCAGGAACAGTGAGAGACAAATAATGGGATAGGAACCCACTCTATGACATAACCATGTCAGTTGAAGGACATACCCAAAAAATACTGCTTATTTTAGTCTGATTTAGATCGGACTTCAACGAGCGGGATTATGACAATTTTGTCGGTTTCACCATCTAAACCCCACTGGGAGCCACTTCCCCACCTGCCCCCCGCCCGCACCTTCTTTTGTGCTGGCAGGATTTCCTATTAATTGGGGGGGGGGGATTCCCCCGAGCCATCTTCGCTCCCGTGCCCTCCTTTTTCCCTACAACAAACATTGTGCCTCCACTCCCCAAGTCCCCCAGCCACACACATATACACACACACACTTACCTGCTGCCCATGCCTCTGACTTCTGGGCTGCACTTGCCCTTGCATGACACAGGGCTCGACGGGCTTCGGTATCCTATTTTGGCCCACGATCAATCGATTGTGGGCAAAAGACCTGATAGTGAAAGAAGAGGCAACTCTTGGAATGGAAAATGGAAAAGGAATTTATTAATAATACAGCCCATCCAAGCTGAACAAATAGAGTGGGGCATTGACTGTCAGATTTCTATAAATTTCTAAGGGGCTAGAAAGAGGCATAGAAATTAAGTCATAAATGATCAGAATACTGACTAAGGAACAAGAGGAAGATTAATAGGTAGGGATCTGTAGAATAATGGCAGTGTAGTCCACATAGAGAAAAAGGACTGGCGGGTGTTTGATCAATTTGTCCATATATCAAACAAGGGAAGTATGTTCTCACTGGCTGCCCTGTCTAAGTTGAAGCATATGCATATGTAATCTAGTTGGATATCTGACATTTTTCCTATAACAAGCATTGGCAGCTGAGCCAACATATTAATATGTTTTGGAAATGTAATGCTACCGCCAAAGATCAGTTCCTGGCAAAATGAAGATATTTGTATTTTCTATTTGTACATATTTGAAGATCAGGGACATCAATTTCGTTCAGAAATGACTTTCAGGGAGGCCACCAGGTGCGCCTTGCAGATGGCAGCCTCGTCTTCGCTGCTCCTGAGTCGTTGGGTCAAAAGGGGATCTGAGTCTCCCAAAATCGCCCCTAAGGCGGATTGAACCCCATAGGGAGGGTCTAGAAGGTGTATAGAGTGCCCGGTCCAAGTTTGTGCCATATTGGTGGTGTTGTGGCGGAGCTGTTTGAGCAAACGATCCGGCCGGAGTGAGGTGAATCCCCTGGGCTGACAGTGAACCTCCAGCAGGGGCTACATAAGGCCGAGGTGTGTGGGCCGCAGCGCTGGTCCACGGAAGCAGGGCTCGCCGGCAGGGTCACAGCCGAGGAGGACCCCGTTGTGGGAGAAGCACAGGAGTGTCAGGGCTCTGAGACGGCTTCCCCTTGGTGGTTGCTGCGCTCTGCCCAGGGCCCGCTGGAGGTGCCACGGTCCCCGACGGTGACTGGAGGCATCTGTTGAGCCACCCCCCAAAGGTCGAGCCTGGTACGGAGAAGGCGTGTGGAGCTGCCACTGTGTGAGTACGCAGTGGAGAAGACTGAGTCTCCGGCCTGCTTGGCGCCTCCACCAGGAGTGGGGGCAAGGCGGGGGATGGGCCTGCCAACAGGCCGTGTGTGGCCAGAGACAGTGAAGGTTGAGGAGGAGGGGCACTGGCCCTCTAGTGCTCCTAAACCATGCAGAGCTTTCTCCCACCTGAACCAGTAGGGGGGCTTGGAGCAATAAAGTGCAAAGAGAGGCGGTGAGGCCCGGTCGTTGCAGGTGGAGGTGGATGGAAGAGGTGGACCCCTTTGGTGGACCTGTCGGCAGGCTTATGGACAGACCAGGTGCACGGCGTGTGAGAGCGGCCCAGAGGAGGAGCACTGTGGGGAGCCGGTGCAACAGAGCCTGGGGGGATAAGTGCTAGAGGTGAGGGTTTGGGGGCAGTGTGGAGGGCCCATCAGTGTCGGGGCTCTCCCCCTGGAGAAACACACGATCTGCCTCGACACCCCAGCCTGGTGAGCAGGCTAGAAAAGAGACTGCAACCCGCAGGGTGTGCGCTGCGGTGCATCATGGTGTCCTCGCCTCAAATGGAGCCAGCAGGAGTGTTCCACCAATGTCTACAAGCAACTGTCTCCTGGCATTGCACAGAGGGACAGCTCACTTTAAGATCTCTGATGAGGTGGGTGGTATAGGGCTGCTCACCGGATGTCTTCCTGTGCTCATGGGACCGCCTCCATCAACTTTGTTCCAGAGGGTGTCGGCTACCTGGCCAGGCCAACTGGGCCATCAATATATGACACTGCTTGGCGCTGCAGGCAAGGAGGCAACTGTGGGGGACAAGTTTGCCGGGGCCTCGTAGGGGACAGTGGAACTGCTCTTGGTCCCACTCGGACCATGAGCAGGGAGGTATCCTTACAGAGATTGCACTTCCCAGACTCGGCCCTAAACCAGAATCGAGCTGGAACAGGGTCTTATACGAAGGCACTATGGCTGTGGACCCGGCTGTGACTAAGTCAGATATGGCGGCCCTTATTGAGGAGATGAGGGGCATTCGCTCGGCCCTTGATCAAAGGTTGAATAAAATGGACCAGAGAATGGACTTAATGGAAGACAAGATCCAAGGCCTGGAAGCAAATCATTCAGCTTTGGACATCCTAGAACTTCAGACAGACGTAAAGGGCAGCTAAATTGGACAGGAGGGAGTTTGAGACCATGGTTAAAATGGACGACTTTGAAAATAGGGAGCGCCGTAACAACCTGGGCTTTTTAGATTGCCAGAGGAGGAGGGTGAAAAAGAGCGGGACTTTCGAAGATCCATCAGGGAGGTGTTGCGCACCCTGTTTTGGGAAGACACCATAGATTAGCCCACCATCAATCAGGCCCATCAAGCTGGGGGGATACCTGGGGGGTCAGTACGGTACCAGCCAGCTTCCACTTCTAGGAGCAGAGGACAAGAGTCCTTGGGAGGGGAGGGCCCGATCAATCATGGGGAAGCCTGCATTACCATCTTTCAGGACCTTTTCGGCACACACACTGACAAGGAGGAGAATCCGTGGACCCCTCATTAAGTGGCTAACAGAGAAAGAAGTGCGCTATCAGTGGGGTTTCCCCGTCTCAATTGCCTTTGAGTATGGAGGCCAGAAATATCATTTGGTGATGGAAGACGAAATCTGAAGGGTTATAGACAAACTCATGGGGGACTCACGGCTCCAAGCCGAGGGTTCGGGAGAGACCGTTGGATCTGCACCACAGACTGGTGCATCTGGGAACAGGCGCTAAAATTTCTGGAGCCCGAAAATCTAAGATGCTTAACACCCCACCAAGGGAACCCACGGGTTGTTGAGAAGCTGTTGCTGTAGAGCGTCTTCAGTCATCTTCCAGGGGGAGGGTGGGGTTGGTGGCCCAGCCTAGAGGATGCCTGAGCTGGAGTGGCACGGGAGGGGGTGGCTGGACACGGTAGGGGGAAGGGTTCAATGAGGGAATTGGTTGTTTCTTCAGTGATGTTACGGGCACTCAGAAGAGTTGTGGCGTTTTGGTTAGAGTCTGGTTGACTCAGGACCCTTTGGTGAACCTATCCTGGATGGAAGTGGGTGGATGGTCAGGATTGGAAGCCTGGGGAGGCGGCGGACGGGGAGATGGGAGGTGCTGGACGGGGTGGACGATTTCAAAGTCTCCAGTGTCTTATAGTGTACTTTGCAGTTCTATTTGGTCAATGGACTGACCCGTTTGCGGTACGATTTTATGTTATTCTGTGCTTGGCAGTCTCAGGGAGGGAGTGAACACATGGGAGGAATGGGAACAGAGTCATGGGCTTGGGAGGTGAGTTGGCTATTGGCTCCCTGAACACTAGAGGGCTAAACTCGCTGGCTAAAGGATCTATGACCTTGCAGGAGCTTCAGAGGGCCAGGTTGGATTTCCTTCTGGTGCATGAGACCTACTGTCAGCGGGGAAGGGAACTGCATCTTAGATCAAGACAGGTGGGGGAGGTGTTTGTGACTTGGGCGAAAATAAAAAAGGAGGTGTGGCAATTATACTCTTGGCTTGCCTCGGCCTAGTGGTGGAAGCGGTACAGGATGACTCGGGGGCAGGGGGGCGTCTACATGGGGAGAAGGTCACAAAATGTTCTCTGTCTACTGCCCTAACACGGTACAGATCAAGTTTTGGGAGGGAGTGAAAAAAACGAACTGGTGCTCTTTGCTGGTGGGGGGAGACTTAAATATGGTCTTGGACCAAGTAAGAGACCATAAGAGACTGGGGAGAAGAGACAGATGCTTGCCCAATTATGGCGACCTTTGGGAGAGTTAGAAAGGTCAATTTGGACCTGGGCCTTTCGGACTCCCTGGTGGAGGGTGGGGAGGGGGACGGGCCCTTCACCTATTTCTCTTTGGTCGACAATTCCTACTCGCGGATCGACTTGATACCGGTGGACACTGAGTTGAGAGCCCAGGTCAGAGACTCCTGTGTGATCCCAATTCCGTGGTTGGATCATGATATGGTAAAGAAAAAGATGGGGGCAGTGTTACACTCACCTGGTATCCACGGGGATGCCACCCAGCCCTGGTTGGATGATTTGCACTCTCGAACTCTCGCCCGGTCTCTTGGTAAGGCCTCTGGTTAAAGATGGGTCTGCAATATATGATAATAATAATTCTTTAATGTGATATAGTATGAAAATTAAATTCAAACTTTACACATATATCAATAGACTTTACAGTGAAAATTATACATATAAAATCATACATCTAAATTCATCCTACTTATGTTTAGCATCAAATACACATCAAATCTAAAATCTAAAATCTAAAATCCCGACAAAAGGAAGGGGAAAGTTAGGGTAAAGGGTCAATATGAATCTGATTACTGATACAGCCTTCATGTTGTTCAAAACTAGTGTTAGGACAGCTAAGTCAAGTATAAATGCCTCTCCAGATCGTTACCCAAAAGTCAGAGGTGGAGTTTTTCCATTTCCTGTTCTACCTGTTGCCAGACATTGTACAAGGCTATGAATAGGTGCATGTTCGATGTATTAGTACAATAACGCCAAAACATAAGTTTGGGTATTGATAATGGATCATGCACAAATTCTCCCAGATAGTGAACAATAGACTTCTTGATTGCTCTGCATTGTGTTAATACATGTCTTGTCGTCTCCAGACATACAGAGGATTTACACACTCGACAAGTTCGCTCTGCTATAGGTATGTTTTCCCTTACTCCTATGCTAGACAGGGTAGGCAGTTGTTCCAATCTGAATAGAATGATGAAACGGCGGAGTCTTCTAGTAGGACATAGTAGAAGATAGTCCTGAGGTTTCATAAACTTATATACTCTGTGAGTCACAAAATGATAGGATTTGAGGGATTCCAAATGGGCAAAGTTCTCTAGCCAGTCCCATAGGTCTATCTTTTTCCTCAGGGCATTTAGCGTATCTTTGGTGACAGTGGCCTCTCTGTGTATCCAGCCAATTTCGTTAAGAAATGTACCCATGTCTTTATATAGAGATGCCGTAGTAGATTTTTTATCTAATTCCTTATGGAGTGTCCCTAATAGAGTGTTCGAAGAGCCACTTGTCATTTTAAGGTAGAGGCCAGCTCTTCTTTTGAGTACCATAGCCCTAAGTGAGGGGAGACCCAGCTCCAGTCTTATCAAGGCCATAGGCACCCCCGATGGTAGTCCTAGCATACGACGCCAGAACTTTCCTTCCAGTACTTGTAGCCATGCCAGGTTCATCGTCAGCAGTGACTCCAGGCCATAAATGACCATTGGTGCGAATACTTGCATATAGAGCTGGCGAGTTCCCCACAGGGTGAAGCCTCCTTGCTTGTAGGTAAAGGATGCTATAAGCGAAGTCACTTGTAGTGCCCTGCTATTCCGATCCTGTTTACAGAGTGTATAATCACCTACGGGCTCTATCTCCATTCCGAGGTAACGGTAGGAAGGGGCATACCCAATTATCTGTTCATGTACAATCAGGTTCACACGCGTTTTCCTTTTTTTCGTGAATCTTAGTACCTTGGTCTTCTGTAGGTTAATGGACAAGCCATTAAGCTTGGCATATTCCCAGAGGGCAAGAGCAGAGCGTCTGAGACCGCCAATAGTGTTGTCTAATACTACCAGATCGTCTGCGTATGCCAAGACCCCACACTTTTCTCCACCAAGTTTTGGGGGACAATTATTTGCCTCCGCAAGTGTCGCAGGAATGTCATGTACGTACAGATTATATATGAGGGGGGCTGTTACACAGCCTTGCTTCACCCCTCTATTTTGAATAACTTTCTGGGTTGAGTGCCCCTCCATATTAAGTCGTAGGCTCACCATGGTGTCTCGATGTAATAATTTAAGATAATATAGCAAACCTTTGGGGCAGCCCAATGCTTCTAATTTATTCCATAGCCTAGCTCTAGGGATTGAATCAAAGGCGGCCTTGAAGTCAATAAACAGAGCGTATAATGGTGGCTGATCTTTGCTGAGTGCTCTCGTGCGTAGTATGTCCATTACAAGAAGATTGTGCGCAGTCGAGAACTCCCGTCTAAAGCCACATTGAAATCTGCAGAGTATTTGCTTGTCTTCCACCCATTTATGCAATTCGCTGAGTAATAGGGAGGCAAAGATTTTTCCTGACACATCCAGCATCGATAATAGTCTGTAGTTGTTAGGGTCAGAGCGGTTACCTTTTTTATACACTGGAATCAAGATCGCCGTTTGCCAAGTTCGAGGGATTTCTCCCCCAGTGAATATCTTGTTGAAGAGTACAGATAATAGTTCTGCCCAAAAGGCCGGGTTGTTTTTTACAACCACGTTTGCTAGCCCATTAGGTCCAGGGGCCCTAGAGGATTTAAGAGTCACAATTTTATTGAATATTGCCTCCGGAGAAATATCGAATAATGGGGACGTCAGAGGTTTTTCCATGGTCCAATTTGCCGACCCCTCTTCTTCCATATTGCGTTCAATATATGAGAGCTGGATTCAATATCAGATTGTCTTTATGTTTTCCCACCTCCCTTGGCCTGAACTCCTTCCTCCCCCTTGGGCCTTCTCCTCACCTTAATATTGTAAAAGGTGGATTCTCCGTCCTGCTCCTCGTGGCAGGGATGCGTAGATGTGGGGGGCGAGCAGCGACCAAGTTACTTCACTGGTGCAAGCCCCCTTGTGGAAATCCAGGCCTGCTGCGACTCCGTAGGTTTGCTACTTTACAGTCTTTATATGCAGTTCTTATGTTCCTCTTAGTTCGAATAATAATGTCTTGCTTCTTTCCTTTTAGGTATGGAAAGGTATTTTGGTGTTGTCATGCAGTTTGACGATGAGCATGGGCCGGTAGGCGAAAACGCAGTGTGCGCGATGCTTCCAGTGAGTAATACGCGATGCGCGGCTCTGTTTCGCCTTTTATATTGCTAACCTGTGTCTTTTCTCTCCATGCAGGTTGCGATGTTCCTCACCGAGCGCCGTGATGTTCCAGCAATGATACTGACCAGGAGATGACTACCCAGGTAAGAATTGTGTGGCTTTCTTCATTCGAGGGTAAACGTGGGTAAACGCTTACTAATGCTGTCTTTCTTTCTCCTCTTTCCAGGTTATGGTATTCCAGGATGCATGCGGTGCCGGATGATGGAGTTCTTACCTTCAGGTGACTGGAACTGAAGTCAGCGATGGATTGAAGACAGGATACTGTTCCAGGTAAGTTTCGTAGTGTTCTTTCTCTCTCTGCAGGTTCTTGGTTTCAGGTAAGCTGGCATCAAAGAACTGGACACGGTGAGCATTACGCTGCCCACAGCAGAATAACGCAAAGCATGTTCTGCTGTTTGGGTGTGGTTTAAATAGTCTCAAATAAAGTAGTCCAGGTAAAATAGTCCCAGGCCTGCCACACCCAAAGTAGTCCAGGTAAAGTAGTCCCAGGCCTGTAACACCCAAAACACTAGGCCGCATAGCTCAGTTCCTTGTAACTGAGCTATGTGTGTGCCTCCATGTTGGCTGACCCCCCCCCCAAATTAAATAGTCCCAAGTAAATAGTCTCATTCTAATGTTGGTCTTCATGATGTTTATGAGCCTGGCACCAAAGGCGCCAGAACTGACTCCAAGAGAGTCTTGGATGAGGTTTTAAGGCCTTCGACCTGGCCCTAACTGGAAGGCTGACTTGCGAGTGAGGGCCAGGGGCAAGGGTCATGACAGTCAGCCCATGTCAGAGGTGCCTGGGACGGTGGTGCTTTAATGACTTCTTAATTAAAGCTAGGGAAGTCTCTCAGGCCTTGTTTACTGAAATCACAGATGATTTTAATGTCAATGATAATGGAGAGGTGGGAGTGCAGACTCTCTGGGAGGTTTTCGAGGCCACAATTCGGGGGGGGGGCTTATCAGAATAGGCTCCCAGAAAAAGAAAGAAAGGGGGGGCAGGAAGAGAACTTGAGGGGGAAGATATGGGAACTACAACCAGGTGGACCCAGGGGGACTCAGCCTTTCACCGACTAAGGTGGTCAAATTGCGGCTGTACAGGGCCAAGCTATACGGTTACATGTCTTTATAACGACATATTTTACAATGAATGCACATATACTGATCATTTTACAATGACAAACATAACAATGTTTTTTTTTTTTTGGGGAGGTGGAATTCCACCCAAAACCCCCATTTCCCACCCCTAAAAATCCACCCCAACCGTTTCCCCACAAGATTTAACCCTTTACCCCGCCACATATATTTTCATTATGTTTTGTTGTAACATTTTGTTATATGTGCATGTCTACATAAAACCTTCGTTATACAGACTGTATACCAAGCTAAACGCCATCTTGGGCCAGCATACAGAGAAGAAACTGCTGTTTATAAAACAAAAATACCAAGAGCGGTAGAAAAGCGGACAGGATACTGGCCTGGCGGCAGGGGGAGGAAAGGGAAAAAAAGTGGTAGGGCTCATTAAGGGGGACGAGGATAGAGGGGTGTACGATCCGGTGGGAATTGTGGGGAAGTTTGCCAAGATTTATAACAGGCTTTATTTGGTAGTATGTTGGGGGCGACGGGCAGATTTCTGCATTCTTAGATTCCCTTGTTCTTCTGGGTATTCGCAGGTGGAGATGGAACGCCTGGGTGAGCCCATTACCCAGGAAGAGGTGGTGCAGGCAATTAAGGGGATGAAATCGGGTACCGTACATGGGAGTGAAGGATTCTCTGTGAAATTTTACAAAATGTTCTGTTCGACATTAGCCCCCTATCTGGTAAAAATATTTAATGTGGTGTTGCTGGGAGATCCCCTACTGACTAGTACAATGGAAGCAATTATCATCGCCATACACAAAGAGGGGAGGGACCCAACGGGATGCGCTTCTTATCGCCCAATCTCACTATTAAACAACGATGTGAAGATTCTAGCTTAGATCTTAGGCAGCAGCCTTGAGAGCCTGCTCCTGTCCCTTGTCCATGGTGATTAGGTGGGCTTCATCAGAGGGAGGCAAGGCTCCGATAACATTCAGAAGACGATTAATCTTATGTACGAATCTCAGGCTCCTGATAGCGACGCATGTCTGATTTCAATAGATTCTGAAAAGGCACTTGACAGGGTGCAGTGGGCTTTTATGAAGAGGGTCCTGGGGAGAATGGGGCTCGGGCCTGGTTGTTTGCGGTGGGTGGAGGTGCTATACACAGCACCCACAGCACAGGTTCAGGTTAACAATGTGCTTTCTGGCCCCTTTCAATTAGCGAGAGGCACGAGTCAGGGGTGTCCCCTCTTGACGTTGCTATATGTTCTCACAATGGAGCCACTGGCAGTCACGATTAGAGCCAACCAGGGGATTAGGGGCATATGGTGTGGTGAGGTGGAATTTAAAGTGTCTTTGTTCACAGACGATATGCTGGGCTATCTCACTAATGTTGACTCCTCGCTCCCTGAACTTTTGGCGCAAATACAGACCTATGGGAATCTTTCAAGCTTAAACATCAGCATTGATAAGCCTAGCATTATGCCAATGGGGATGGGCTGCCCCCTTTTGGACTCTCATTGTCGGTACCTGGGCATGAGGGTTGAGAAGACGCAAACAAAATACCTGGGGGTCATTCTAACGAGAGACCTCACAGAACTAGCCAAAGCGATTTTTGACCCTTTGGTAAACAGGATCAAGGAGGACCTTAACAGGTTGGAGCCCTTAAGCCTTTCTTGGAATGGCTGTATGATATCAATCAAAATGAACGTTATCCCACGATTGCTTTATTTATTCTCTGTCCTCCTGACTACTTCTGGATGCGTTTTACAGCAACTTGAGGGGCCTGCTGGATAGATTTGTGTGGCAGAATAAGAAACCTTGAGTGAAGTGGGCTACTCTTATGCTCCTGCATGATCAGGGTGGTTTCGGCCTTCCTGATCTGTATCTATACTACAAGGCGGCTCAATTGCAGGTCATGTTGGAACACTCAAGGGAGGACATGAGAACCTATTGGACGTACCTTGAGGGCCTGAAAGTGCATCCGTTAAAGGTGAGAGACTTCCTTTGGACCCCGCCCAGGGCCATTCCTAGATCTGCAAGGGAGCACCCCAAGCTAGCGGTCCTCTTTGAGCTCTGGAGAAAAATTGGGCGAATAGGGCATTCTTCTCTTGCCCATCGCCCATGTCATCGGTGTGGGGTCCCCCATTTACCTTGTCACAGCGGGGGGTGCGATCTACTCAACAGTAGTCAGACCGGGGTCTCAAGAGGGCACGTCAGCTGTTTTAGAAGGAAGCTTTAAGGAGTTTTAAGATGAGTGGGAGGTTATGGGAAGGGATGTGATCGTAATGATCATAATTTTCGATTACCTGCGAATAAAGGGGCTGTTTACGGACCCCAAGTGGTGTGCCTTGGTGGCTAGGGTTCTAACTCCTTTTGAGAGCATATTGGATGGGGCAACGACCCGTGAGGGCATCCTTTCAAGTATTTACAAAATACTGGTCTCCACCACTGTAGCAGGGAGGCAAACCTTTAAAAGATGCTGGGTGGGACTGGCGAGTGGAGAAATCCCTGATGAAGACAGTAACCTCTTCACCTCCACCATAGGGATCCCTTGAAGATCTCGAGAATGTTTCCAGATGCGTCTCCTCTCTGCCTGAGATGCTGTGGACAAGTGGGCTCTGTCTCCCATATGTGGTGGCACTGTCACAGGATCTGCATTTTCTGGCAAGAACTCCTTAGCTGGAGTAAGGATGTTGCAGGAGCTCAGTTGAGCATGGACCCCTTTCAGATTCTCCTGGGGGTCCTGGCTAAGGAGAGGGAGGAATATATACTGCCTAGGTCATGGGAGGCCATTTTGTGGGCCAGAAGACTGGCGATAACGCAAAAATGGAGTGGAGGGGATGTGCCCACCAGGATGGAGTGGGAACGAAAACTGGGTTGTATGATGGTACTGGAAAAACTGACCGCCCTGGTACATGACTGTTCTGGATCCTTCCAGGAGGAATTGGGCCCATTTATAACTAAGATGGAGGGCAAACATGCCTAGTCACTGGGGGCTGAGATGGGTGGGGGTCACCTCTACATGCTGACTCGCAAACGGGAGTCAATCCATGTTATTTACTTTGACTCGTTTACAGTGCTCCATGAAACTAGGAACTGTTTGGAGGACAATTGGAAGATGAACACACAGACATTGAGATGAGGAGGTGTGTGGGGGTTTATGGAGTTGTCATTTCCTAAAAGGAATAAGCTGTTGTTGTGATTGACTAAATGCAAATAAAATCGAATGTTTTAAAAAAAAAGAAATGACTTACAATAATGCATTTAAAGATGGTGCAAGCATTCCCATGAAGGGTACCTGTTCAATAACATAAAGATGAGAACAAGTAGTGAGCAAGTTTATGAGGGAGTACAAATTATGACATATTCCAGGGACAAAACAAACAGAAACCAAATTTATATAAGGAAACAGGTGACTTACAAAGGTAACAATATCATAGGGGGAAAACACTTAAAACTAAAGAGGAATACTAATTAAATATACAAAATTACATAATTAAGCGTCACTGGAGGCAGTGCTGGGTTCAGGTAGGGGGAGCAGGGAGAGGCTGTTGGAGCTCTCTATGTAGCAAGCAAGTGAAGTTTAAGCTGAGGTTTGAAGAGATTCACAGTTGGGTTAGCTTTGATTGTTTTGGGCATTGGGTTCTAGTGGAATGAGGCAAGTAGGGACAAAGAGTAGAAGTGAGAGAAGGCACAGGGAGGGTATTCAATGGTGAGGTTTAGTGCAGAGGAGGATCAGAGGGAAAAGGATGGTAACTAAACTGAGATACAATTAGACAGGTACTGAGGAGAATAACAACTAATAGATTTGTACACTAGGAGAATGAACTTGAAAAGACAGTGGTTGTACATAGAGAGCCAACCAGCATGTTGTCAGTAGGTAGAAGTAGGAGATCCTCTGGGTAGGAAGTACACGAGTGTAGATTGGAGTTTTTGTAGAAGGATTTGTAAGAAATTGACAGATTTTCCAAATGTTGAGGAGGTTAATGTGAGCAGCGAGACATTGGTAGTGATGAATTGTTGCAGTCATAGGTTGCTATTAAAGAGGACCGCAAGATTGTGAGCCTTGGTGTGAGGGAGCAAGAAGGTCAGGCAGGAAGGAGATAGGAGAGGGAAGGGTAGGCATGGCATTGGAAGCCGGGAGAAAGATGACTTCCATTTTTGAAGAGTTCAGCATGAAGCAGCAAAGAGCCATCCAGTGATGAATTGCAGTGAGACAGTTTGAAATCTGTTCTGAGATGGATGGGATGAAGGAGGTAGAGGAGAAGAATATTACAATGTCATCAACAAAAGAGTAATAGTGAAAGCTTAAGGATGAGATACGTCTTTCTAGGGAAGTGGTGAAGAGGGTGAAGAGCAGAGGCGAAGGAATGATCCTTGGGGGGGAGGTTGTCTAGTGCAGAGATGAGCGCAACAAGGACATTTTATATGCTAGGAGTAGGGAAGGTGTCAGTAACTTGTGCCAGCATTGTAGGTCACAGTGCATGTTTGATTTAAGGGTCTGATTTTCAGAGATGACCCGAGGCTGAGGACAAGGACGGGAGGGTGTGAATGTGCAAGCAGCATAGTGTTGGTCCAATCGAGTCATAAGTACATAGTGAAAGTCAAAGAAACACGGTCAATAGAAGAGGCATGAGTAGGGGAAAGAGACCAGAGAGAGATCCACCACGTTTTGTAAACAGGACCCTCAGATGGTGCACAGGGTTTTCTGGCAAAGCAGGATGTGGCCAAGGGGAAAATACTTTATTGAAAAATACACCCCAGACAGTCACATGTCCCTCTGTGAGCAGTCCCAGTGTCCCAGATTGTGAAACCTGATAGTATGGAGAAGCCTTGTTTGTTATCATTACAGAATCATTACCCATTATTAGAGTATCATTACCCATTTAGGGATCCAGTTATCCATCATTGCATCCTGTTTAGTTATCCATCATACATTCTGATTAGTATTGATTAGTAGTTACATGAAGTAGTGACATCATTAGACTATCTACATTATTCTGCCACATATATGTATGCATTTGAATTTGCAATAGAATGAGGCCTGTTATATTTGAAGTGCTATTTAGAGACACAAGTAGAGATATGTTGTTATGTATTATATATGCATTGTAGAGAGACATGCATTGAGTGTGCACTTAGAATATGCATTGAGCTTTGCGTATAGTGCTTGGTATGAATGAATGTGTTAGGCACTACATTCGAGAATAGAGAAAGCATGAAGCCATTCCACTGAATGAGACACACAGAAGCGCCGCGGAGTGCGGAGAGATTGTTACGAGTTACAGTGTACAAATATGCGTAACCAGTTGCTTGGCAGATAGATAACGCAACCTTTGTCTGAGAGGGAGAAGGCATTGTGCCTTATCAGGGCCAGGGCGGTGCTTCACAGACAGAGAGGGAGGTGGGGGCAGCGCCATGGAGAGGGAGAGCTTTTGCAGGCAGAGACATGCACGAGAAGGATAGAGGGATTTGAATGGATTTGAATGGAGAACTATGAGGAGACAGTGTTTGGTGAGGCAGACAGAAGATAGGCATGGTATACATATGTAGAAAATGTCACATTGACCAGAACACGCAGTGATTGAAAAGTAAAGTACATGCATCACAGACTTTTAGGCACTGCTCAGATTTAGAAATGATGACAGGGAGAGAACGAGTGTAACCATGGATATGTATACGTCATTGAACAGTATAATGAGAGGTGAAGCTCTGCGATTTGAGGTAGTTGCTGCTCCCTGCTGGTCTGCACTCTGAGGAGAGAGGGAGTTGGTAGTTCGAGATTCTAGTTGTCGGAGATGGAGTTTTGAGATCGAGGGAGCTGACACTGAGATGGAAGAGAGATGTTTGGCAGTGGCATAGGAGAGACGTTTGATGACTCTGAGATCAAGGAAGCTTGGAGAAGCATTCTGAGCAAAGCTGATGAGATCGACCTGGCAGGGATCTGGAAAAGAGAGAACGGGCCCTGACTAACTGACTGGTTGCAGAGTTAGCGGGAGAGGAGAGACAGAGCAAAACAAGAAAAGGGGAGTATTGCTAAATAAGACGCGTGCATGGGGAATTAGAACAGACTCACATAGAGCTTTGGCTGACGTGATAGATGGGGTAATCAGACTTGGTTTGTCTTAGAGAGAGAGTGTGAAGTATGGTGTGGAATGGAGAGGAATTGTATTGCTTTCATTAGCAGCCTGTAAGGCTTATAGTCATTGCATTGCTGGTAGATTTGCAGCAAAAGCATAAAAGGTACAAATTTGAGATTTGCATTATAGTAGTGTTTGCATCATGCATTGCTATGTATGAATAAAAGTGTTTCTATTGTTGAATCAATTCATGTGTTTTCTTTGTGTCTTATGTTAATTTGTCCATTGGCGTAGGATAGGAGTAATCTAGGAGCAACACAGTGCACAAAGGCCCAGAGATACAAGAGCAGGGGGGCATAGTGATCTACACCTAGGAGATTGTCTAAGACTAATGCATGGTCGCCCACTAGGGGTAGGCCAAAGGTAGATTTTGTTGCATGTTCTCACAAGATGGCTTCCACACTTTCTGGCAGGGTCCTGGGTATTGTATGCCCAGAGAGGTTAGTTTTTTGTATGCAGGACCCTAAAATGGTGTGTAGGGTGCTCTGGAAAAGCAGGATGTGGGCAGGGGTCACTTTAGGTAACTCAATTTATTAGTTTGCCACATTTAAAGATACTCCTGGATATTTTAAATCATGCTACATGCCCCATGTAATAATTGCAAGAGTTTAAAGTGAACTGATTAATATGTTCAACGTTTTTCCACAAGGCCCTTTTAAATAAAAGGGTGGTTTGATAACTAGTGGATTGGAGAATGGGAAATGGGGTTGTAACACAGAAAATAAATATGAATATTTCTTGGTAGCACAAAAATAAAACAAACAATGTATGCAGGTGAATGAATCTTAATAACAGAAATTAAAATAAAAGCATCTTTGTCAGGATGTTTCGATATAGAAATGTTTCTATTAATTAACATACAGAGAAGAGGCCATCGGCCATCAGAAACCTCAACATACTGAACTAGAAAGGGCTAAGCTTGGTTTTGGGGTAATTCTGTTTGTAACATTTTCATAAGAAGAAAGACATTGGTAATTTTGCATATTTTGAGTTAAAATGCTGTTAGGCTAAATAATAGAGTTAAAGGAAACCCCCAGGGTGGTGGAATAGGAAGAAAGAGCGAGGCCAGACAATAACTGCTGCATAGTGACCATTTTTCTGTCAGGTACAATGTGCACATACCAGGCCAGGAGGCGTAGCAGGATGACCTAGGTGATAGGGCAGATGTACTTGGGATATCTGGACAACATGAAAAACAATGTTGATGAAGTCATGTAGAGGGAAGAGCTAAAAAAGTGCGCCTTTCCTTGATCTCACATTCACTGTCATTTAGTTATTAAAAAATAACTCATTAACCAGAACTCCAGACCCGAACCATCAACACATTCAACACAGAAATGCCCTTGTTACTTACTCCCTAACCCTTAGCATTTAAAGATCCAAGTCCAGATCAAGAAAGTCTCCCTCCCTAACACTGCAAAAAATAAAAAATACAGTTGCTGACTTGGGGACCTCCCTACATACCCCTCACAAATCACCCACTGTCATTAGGCCACATTTTGGAACCTCCTCTAATCTAACTCTAAAATAACACGCACAAGTCTAGATTTGGGTTATGAATCCACAAAAAACTGAAAAAACAATGCTGTTTGTTAGGGAGGGAATTGTCACCCGCAGGCCCTGCTGGTGTCCCACTTCCTGCGCAGGCTGTGGCCTGCTGTAATCTTATCCAGGCAGCAGTAGTTCTGTAACTTCAGATTGGCACGGCTCCTGTCAAATAAGGTGGCGTGAAACAGGGTGTGTCAAATGGTGGACTCAACCATGGTATCCTAGGGAAAGATTGATATGATGTGGCATTTATAACTCACCTGTACACAAGTGTTTGTAGGTGTGAGATTGATCCTGGCATTGTTTTGCAAGGCACTCCAAATCTCGCATGTAGTCTCCTCAGGGCTAGATCTGAATTTGAAGAATTGCTGTTGGTCCACCTTGGCGTCTTCCGGAACAATGAGGCAAAGAGCGTCAGGATATTCTTACCCTGAATCAGAGCAGCCTTGGCATCAAGTATGGCCTAGATCTGGCCATCCTTGGCTTGAGCCTAAGCAGAAGTAGCAGCCTTCTTTTACACCTTTATATCCTCGTTTCTGGTCTCACATATCTCAGCCAAAATAGCCTCCCTCAGGGTGCCAGCAGTCTTTAGTTTCTGACTGGTGTGAGTGAGTGGTGTATTTTCACCATGATGTAACCCAAGAAGACACTCATCGCTATTAGGCCTCTCCATCTGTAACACATGCCACTGGCCTGCCTCCAGGGCTGACAGTGACATCCTGGTTAGATGGCTGGCAATGGTGTCATGGTAGGGATCAGCCTGTTGAGCAAGTGAGACAGGGTTGGAGCTGGAAAGGGGTGTGACTACTGGCACCTCACTGATGATATGGGTCTGGCATGTTGGATTGTGGGAACTCAACCCCTCTGGCCAGGAATAAGAGTCTCCCTGGGTTGCAGCTGCACATAGTTCATCACCCACAATATGTTCCCTGGTCTGAGGAGTTGCGACACAGGACTACCCACTCTGCATATGTGGCACTGGTAGCACTGTGGATATCCAAGAGCTTGAGTGCCGTGGTTGGTTCAGAGGGGACAATGGGAGCTGGAGTACTTGTCTCCTTGCTGGCCCATTCAGTACCATATTTTCACAGGCAAGTGTACTCTTTTTGTGCCCGTCAGTGATTGCATTCTGTGAGTATGCAATGCATATATTTCTGCACATTATAGTTATGTACATGTTGATTTCCTGGAAGTGAGTAGGCATAGCTTGGTACTGATCTTCACCTCCAGTCTCCACACTTCTCTCTCTGGTCAACCAGTTTGGTGATGGTAATGGTCTTCTTGATCTACAAACAGAGCTCCATTTGAGGTTGGCATCTGCCTTCTCTGGCAAACACTCCCTGCTGTGTTCCGCATTCTCCCGCTGAGATGATTCTGCTCATTCATCGGCAGGAGTCTGAATATTGGGTGCAGCATGTCCGTAGCTATATCACTGATAAGGCAATGTATGGCAGACCTCTACTTAAATGACCATACTCATTATTTCAGCGATAGGCAGAAACATGTCAAAATTAGATAATTTTTGGCCACAACATTATTAAGAATGAAATTTAAAGGGTTAAAGCATAAGGTACATCATCCTTTGGACCGCTCAGCCACTTGTATCATTAACATATAGGAACCAAAACGGGAGGAGACGAAGAAAGTTGAAAAATAATTGTGTGATGCCATTAAAACCATATTAAATACTGTAAACTTTACATTATAAGAAATATCTTTTTTTAAAATGTGCTAATTGAAGTACAGGATTGAGTGTATGATATAACAGGTATATATCCATAAACCCTTGTCTCATAAAGAAATGTGCACATAAGAACAACAATTTATTGTAAATACTTTGAGAATCCTGGAAGATTAAATAATTCAACAGGAGCAGATATATGCGATGGCTAGGAATAATTATGAATTACTAATATATCTAGTAATAACAAGGAGAGAAGTAGTGGCCATTCAGATGCATGAATATGCACTAGAAGGTGGAGAAACACACATCAACATGTGATTGGAAGCACAGGATCAACCAAACAAGAAATAAAGACAATACATGGTGATGCTTAAAGAGGGATCGTGTCCTGAGATGTTACACCAATTCCGCCTTTTCAGAAAGGGAGTGGAATAAAGAGGAAGTATGCTTAGACAAGTGTTTAAATTGATTATACAATTAGGATTTCATTATTGCCAGAATTATACAGAGCCCAGATAGAAATTCAACATGCAAGCCTTACCAGTGAAGAATTAAAATCAGTGATTAAAAAATGCAAAATGTTCTAGCAACTACAAGTCTATATGAACATAGTGCTGACATTAAAAATAAGTAATTTCACATTAACAATCCCTTACATTCTAGCTTTGTTTGAACAGTTCTTAAGTAGCCCTACCTTTTCAGAAAGCTAGAAACAAACCCTGATCGTACTTAAAATCAAACCAGAGAAAGATCCGAAGGTGTGTTCATCACACCACCCAACTTCTTTGTTAAATTGCGATACCATTTGTTAACAGCGTGGCTGTATTAGGTTGTCTTGTTCTCTACTTCCCATGTTTTACAGTGGGCCTGAGAGGGCATTGCAGACTGAGCTGGGGAGTGGGAGGGGGGGCCAGGGCGATGCAATCCTTCAACAAGCTGTTCTTAATTCCCCCTTTAGACCAACCTAGACAGTTGCATTCTGCTGTCTTGTGCCCTCAACTGTGACAAAACAGGCATTAATTAACAGTGGTTCATATTTATTCAAAACCTTCCACCCATCACTTTTTTGTTGTAGTTTGTCTCCCTATGAGAGGGAGAGAGTATGCCCAGACGTGGGTCCCTTGCTCGCTGTGCCATAGGGAACACTGAGGAGGCACAACAAGACCGAAACATGTCTGGGGTTGCTTGTGTTTCTATGCAGAGGGGACCTGGCCAAACAGTGTGTGGTTGACTGCTCCCATTGGTGGCAGTACTTAACTGATCTGCATATGGCTGGACCCCTTTTGAAATGGTGCACATGGGCTAAAGAACAGTGGTGTGGAAGGTTGCCCAGAGCAATGGTAGTGGTTCAGATTTATTCAAAACCTTCACCCATCACTTTTTTGGTTATAATTATCGATCAACAACATAATTATAATTGCTGCATCATCTGACATTGACTGGCATTCAACTTGTAATAATGTCTATGCCCTCCATACTACCTGTTCAGCCGTGGGTCACAGAGTGAGGGTCTTCCTTATTCCGTAGAGCTTGAAGGCCAGGCATGTTCTGGCATGGTGACAGGAACAGTTGTGCATGCATGTCAGTTACTTAGGTTT